>NC_090451.1:697347402-697961985 GCF_031143425.1 Pleurodeles waltl
GTACTGACCCTTCACCGGGCGCATGCTGTAACCTTCTACCGTGAGGCGCACCGGCTCCAGCCTGTATTTGAAATGGTGGTTGCATGCCCTAGCCATGCACTCCAGGCAGTTGCCCCTTTTTCTGATCCTTGAATTGACACGGTCTAAGCAGGGCTCCAGCTCACTGGTATCGTCTGTGTAGAAGGAAGAGAAGGATATTGTTTGATTTATATTTTGAATGTTTTTGTATTCACTTTTTTTCAACAAATTATATTATTACTCTAAAGGAAGCACAAGCCACGAGTCAACAGTGAAAGCCACATTTTAGTCACTGTGATCACAAACAAACTGCATTCAGATTCAAGGGCTACTAACCATTGATTACTGCATCATATATTGGTGGCAATACAAGTGTAATCCCAGCCTGTTTGTGTACCCCGATACCATTCCCCCACCAGCCACATCTCTTCCCCCAAACGCAAGTATGGTGACTTTCACAATTTAGATATTGTGGTGCTGTCTCCCTCTCAATTTCCTGATATGAAGGTTAAAGCTTTTTTTATTCATATACAACCTGTTTTATTCGTATTTGTTTGCAAATAAAATAAAATGTGTCATCATTCGCGTATGTGTTTGATGAAGGCTTCCTTCTGTATTTTTTTGTGTATCGTTTTGCATCTCAAATCATCGACAATATTTTAACTCCTCCCCCCTTGCTTTCAGTAATGATTCAGTGGTGGTGGGGGGTGGTCCCAGATTATCATAATGATTCAGTCGGGGTCTCTGGATTCCAGTGATAATAAAGTGGGGGTCCACAGAGTTCAAATTGTTGGGAACCACTGAGATAAGCCATTAAAACGATCAAACCCCGCACAATCACAAGACCTGAGAGGGGGCGGCTGGGGAAGGGGACAGAGTATTGACGAGGACTCTACTGAGACTGTGACCAGGGTGGATTCTCACTCTGTGGCCGAGGTAGATATGTCTCTGATACCCACACCAAATAAGAATCCATGCAGGTGTTATATTTCATGGTGGGACTTTATCCAGACGCCAAAATATTCGGTAAAATCTTAAATACCGGACTAAACAATGTACTCTCTCTCCATTTACATCCCGCCAAATTGGTATTTGTAACACGAAGACAAATATTTGATAATGTCCAATGGGTTTATTGACTTTTAAAACAAAAGGGGGGGGGGGGGCGACTCCCTATTAGGGTCTGAAAATGTCCTTGTTGAGTTTTGCCGATTTTTTGTTTTTGAAAGGCTTCTTTTGGAACCTAAATTTGACAAATGGATCATAGTCAACTTTGTCACTCCATTTATTAATCTTGATGGGCAGTATTCTGACAATTCCACCAGTTATCCTAGATGCTGTTTACTCTCTCTTTTGAAACTTTCACCAAGAATATGAAGGACACAGGAGAGATTAAGGTCGAGGGATAAGACGGGCAAGAGTATACATTTACCATGCTGGATGGTGACGCCTTCTCTATAAGAAACACCATGAACAAAAAGGGAGTTTTACATGAAGAGCTGAGATGAATAAGGAAGGTCTCAGGATAGAAGATTTGACTGGGAGTGTCAGAGGTCCTCACCCTCCCCTTGCTCCACAGGAAACAAGACTTAAAGAAAGAAACATGGCCATTGAAGCTGGCAAAAAGATCAAAGCACTTGGATATAAACATCACCAGAGACAGCTACTCTCTCCCAAAGAAATTCAGACTAACAGAAATAAAGTGAATAAACGGGGGCGTGGCCAAGATGGCGGCGTGAGCAGACGCGTCTTCGCGAGCTCTGCCGCCCAGGCCCCAACGTAAGCTTGCAACCCCGGATTGCTACATCCCGGACCCTCCCGGCTTGGAGAAGGGTGACAGGAGACTGAGGGCTCCCGAGGAGGGTATCGGGGGCGCACGCAGGTGCAGAGGACCGCAGCATCGAGCCTCTCGGCCTTGGCTCGCACCTGCTGACGGCGAGCGCAGAGCGCGGTGAGTCGGCCACGTGGTGCGGCCCAGCGGACGGCGGTGCTAGGAGCTGCCTGGCGGGGCACGGAGGTGCTGAGCGGGGCCTGGGCAGCGGCGGAGGTAGGTGGAGCCTCGCGCCTGAGGGCCGGGTCCCGGGAGGTGCCCGGTGAGCAGGGCCTACAGTGGCTGGAGTGGCCAGCTCGTTTTTTCTGCCCCCGCGGCGGAGAAGGACTCCTGGAGAGAGGCGGGGGCGGCGGGGAGTGCGGCCGACCTGCCTCTGGTCCCTGGTGGAGGAGCCTGGCGTAGCACAGAGAAGAGGGGCCCCCTGGTCGGCGGTGCAACCGGCCCGCAGTGGTTTTGCCCAGGACGGGACGGGGCACGTGAGGAGTGGATGGTCCCAGAGAGAGCCTGAGTGTGGTGAATGCCCGTGGCGCTGGCTGGAGTGCGACGGAGTGAGGGGACATAGTACTGCCGCCCTGATCAGTGGAGGATAGCTAGAGGAGAACATTGGTGAATGGGACTCGCTCACAAAACGAAGGCCCTACGGTGAGGGCAGCGAGTCCTGCGTCTGGGCATAACATTAAGCTGGTGCAGGACTGGACCTCTCATGGCGAAACCCAAATGGGACCAGGCAGTGAGGGAAATGTTGACCAGGTCCCACCCGGCGCAGGGTAGGTCGGCTGAGGGGTCGGCTGTGATGAGACCTCCTGAGGAATGTGGGGAGGCGGAGGAGGATGGTGAGGCCCCAGTCACGAAAGGTTTTCTTGCTTCCTTGTTTGATTTGCTTCGGAGAGATCTGCAAGAACTTCGGAGGGACATCTCTCAAGAGCTGTAGTATCTGCGTGGGGAGGTCACGCTCCTGGGGAAGCGAGTGGCGAATGTAGAGGATGGCGAGATCTCTCGAGGGGAGGAGGTGGAAAACATGCAACAGGAGATTATACACCTCCGGGAGCAGCAGGATCTCCTACAGATTGCGGTTTAGGATTTAGAGAACCGGTCACAACGGCATAACATACGTATCGGGGGTGCCCCGGCCGGAGCAGAGAAGGAGGACATTGGAGAGTTTGTCACAGCACTCTTTTGCTCGGTCCTAGGCCCGGATGATGCACAAGAGGTTACGCTGGATCGGGTTCACTGTGTGGGCCGCCCCGGAGGGACCGGGGAACGTCCACCTGACATTTTAGCATTTGTCCATAACTTCGGTATTAAAGAAAGCATCCTGCAGAGAGCCCACAACCTCTCTCAGGTACAGTTCCGGGGGCACGTGCTTCAGCTGTTTCAAGAACTCTCACTCCGGACTTTGCAGAGATGGCGAGAATTCAGGCCCATCACTGAGCACTTGCGGGCGCATTCCACGTCTTACTCATGGGGTCACCCCTTTCGCCTCATATTCCGGTGGGAGGATCAGGTGCAACAGGTGAAATCGGTGCCAGATGCGCAGGGGATCTTGCATTTGGAGGAGAACGACCAAGATGCTGGCACGCATGTAGAGGCGGCAGCTGGGGACCGACCACGCTGGAGGCGGAAGGAAAGGAAGAGGAAGCAGCAGCGGCCTACCACGACGGAGCAAGCGTTGGAAAGGCAGTCAGTATTGAGTAGCTTGGCTGCTGGGACCAATGCCTAAGCACTGGGCAACCGGGTGCTGCTACATTGATCTGGGGTCGCGCCTGCTTAGGTCTTGAGACCATTTGGGAGGGGCCTGGGTGGTGGAGTCGCTGGATGCAAAACGACAAATTTGGGTGGTTCTACTGCTCCTGTTGGGACTTTGCCTCTTTGGAGATGTGTGTCAGAGGACTTCTATGTTGTAAGCACCTGTTGTGCGTTTTGGTTGTGTGTTGGTGTGCTTCCCCTGGAATTTACATGGGAGTTGATCTGGCTTGCTGGCCCTGTAAGTGGGAGCGGCTAATGTGCTGCTCCAGGCTCCTGCCCCCTCGGAGGGGTCCCCGCCCCCAGAGCGTAAGTAACCTGTTTGGTGCCACATGTCTCTTAAGTGTCTAAGCTTAAATGTCTGGGGGCTCAACAGTCCGGCTAAGAGGTTAGCGATCCTGTCGGGCCTTGAGAGGTCTGGGAGCCATGTCTGCCTCTTGCAGGAGACGCACTTGTTGCCCAAGGACACATATTGTATGCGCTCCAAGTGGTTCCCTAGGCAGTTTTGGTCCTCTGCCTCCACAAAACATGCTGGGGTGGCGATACTGTTGTCGAGGACCTTCCCAAGGGAGGCGGTAGCCAAAATACATGAGGTACAGGGTAGGTTCCTGGCCCTTAGGGTACGGGTACTGGTAATTGACAATGAGTTAGACAGGTCAGGGCATCGATTTGGGCAGACCGGGGCGCTGACGGTGGCAGGGCGACAGTGGTTGGCTGACTGCGGACTGGAGGATGTGTGGAGGAGGGCGCATCCTACACTTAGGGATTACTCCTTTTACTCTGCGGCCACTAAGACGTATGCACGTATAGACTTTTTCCTGGCCTCCCCAGAGTTCATCTCTCGGATTGGTAAAACCACAATTGAGCCTCGGGCCCTAACGGACCATGCACCTATTACTCTGGAGGCCAGACTGGATGTAGGGCGTGTGGGAAGCACGTGTTGGCGCTTTAGGGATACCATACTGCAGAGCAAGGCGGCTGAGGAGACGCTGCGGCGCGTGATTGTGGAATATCTTAGCTTTAATGACGATGGGAATATTAGTTTGGAGACTTTGTGGGAGACCCTGAAAGTAGTAGTCTGGGGGGAAGTAATGTCACTATCGGCTAAAGATAATAAAGCAAGGAGGGAGCAGAAGGCGGTTTTAGAGCAAAAGGTGGCGGCCCTGGAATGCTCACATAAGTATACCAGTGCACCTAGAGTGTGGAGGGAGCTGGAGAAGGCGCGCCGGCAGCTGAAGCGGCTGGACTGGGATAGGGTGAAATATGCACTAGTACTGCTTAAGCACAAATATTACACCGGGAGCAATAGGTTTGGGAAGCTTCTGGCGCACCGGTTGAGAGCACAGCGCTCGGCTACGGCGATAACAATGGTACGTTCTCCATCTAGAGGTGAGGCCCGAACGGATGATCAAATAGTGGAGGTTTTTGCTGAATATTATGGGGAGTTATATGCTGCGAATACACAGTGCGACGCGGACCCTGCTGCCTTTCTCGCGGGAACTGTTATTACCCCGCTTGGTGAACGTGAAGCGTCCTCCTTAGATCAGCCTATTAAGGTGGAGGAGGTTATTCTGCGATATCACGTCTAAAGGTTGGGAAATCCCCTGGCCCAGATGTCTTTACGGCACTTTTCTATAAAACCTTTTGCCCGGAGCTGGCGCCGATTTTGACGTGGCTATTTAACTCCTTCCGAGTGTCCGGGGCCCTCACGCCCATCATGCTAGAGGCTACTATTGCGGTCATTCATAAGCCTGGGAAGGACCCAGAGTAGTGTGCTTCTTATAGGCCCATCTTGCTTCTGAATATAGATGCCAAGCTGTTTACTGGTATACTGGCCCATCGCCTTAATCCCTAAATGCCTGGTCTTATAGATCCAGATCAGGCGGGATTTATACCTCATCGACAGTGCAGTGATAATACGAAGCGACTTCTGCATTTAATAGATAAAACTAGCAGATCTCGTAGGGAGGCGCTTCTCTATTGATGCGGAGAAGGCATTTGATAGGGTTCATTGGCCTTATCTCTTTCAGGTGTTGGAGTGCTATGGGCTGGGTCCAGGGTTTAGGACCTGGATCCGATGCATTTATCGCTCCCCTAAGGCTTCAGTTCGGGTTAATGGAACTTTGTCCTTGCCGTTTCAGATTGGGCGGGGAACACGACAAGGCTGCCCTCTCTCCCCCTTACTATTTGCGCTGTACATGGAGCCATTTGTGCAGCGTCTCAGCGACAACCCCCGTGTTTCTGGCATTAAGTTTGGGGGAGATCACCACCTCATTAGTCTGTATGCTGATGATGTGATTCTTACCCTTGCGGAGCCCATGGTCTCACTGCCTGCCCTTATGGCGTCCCTTAGTGAGTTCAGTCAGGTATCTGGGTTTCGGGTGAATATGCAGAAATCGCAGGTCCTCAGTATGTCTACCTCTCCGGAGCATGAAGAAAGTTTGAGGGCCCGATATCCTTTTATATGGTCGACGTCGCAAGTATCCTATTTGGGTATTGAATTGGCGACCACAGCGGCAAAGATGGTGAGCTTGAATTATGCTACGTTAGTTCGCGAGGTGCTGCAGGATCTGGGGACTTGTGGGAAATATAAACTCTCCTGGGTGGGTAGGGTTTCGGCGGTGAAGATGACCGTGTTGCCCCGTATACTTCCAGGCGCTCCCTCTGACTCCTCCGTAAGCATCGATGGACTGCACCCACCATCCATAAAAGTGGAGTTTGTTACCTTGTTTGTAAGGGTAGAATTCCTGACACTTCTGTGCTAATTTACATATGCTCCCTGACTCACTCATTTATCTACTTTTTCCTTACCGCTAGCAGTGTGTTAACTGAACCTGACCAATGGCCCGCGTGAACCCATAAAGCCCTAACTCAATGTGGGAGGGTAAGCATATCTCTGTTTATTTGGCATGAGTGTGTCACCATCAGCACTATCACCGTGTGCCACACAATTTATCGTACATTCTGCTGCAATTGAATCAAGAATATTTTTGAGATACAATTCACGCTTTAATCTTTTCTAGGGTGACGAATAGGAATTACACTAAGGGTCACAATAGACTTAAGTAAGTGACTGACGATAATTTTTTGTTTGACTGTCAGCTCTGATATATGATAGCCAATTTAGCTTGTAGTTGGAGAAGTCTTTTATACTAGGTCCTGAAGAAGCGTCATTGGATCCACATGGACCACGAAGACGCGAAACATGTCGACCCGATTTTGAGGTGGGTCCCATAATTGTCTGACCCACCGCTATTAGATATACAGTTAGAGAGTGACAGAGCATTATCTCTATCTCACTCTCCTGATCTATATTTTAACCTTGGCCTTCACCCCACATAGATAGAATAAAGTTAAGTACTCATTAAGGGTCCTGAGCCAATTTTATTTTTCTTTCTTTGAACTCTCCCCATTTTCTTTCTCCCTACTCATTTGCGGGATAGAGTGGCATCATCGAGAAAAGATCTCCGGCAAAGAGCCCCCCGGAAGGGTGGTGCCCGTCAGACATTGCAGCGCCGGTCTGACGAGGAGCTTGTCCGATGATGAAGCATGACACCCATTTGGGTGTGTGAGGACTCTTGCTCCTATTAATTAGGTGTTGGAAAATGGGTTATTGGTAGGGCAGGTAGGTACCTACACCTAGCAACAAGCCACAAACCTCCACAAAAGTACAGTTAGGTCTCAGTAAATTAATCCCAGCTCTACCCTTGGTAGCTTGGCATCGAGCGTCAAGGCTTAACTTAGGAGACAAAGTGTAAAGCATTCAAATATCACAAAACAGTATTTAAATAAAACACAGGAAACAGTTTAAAAATCCAAAACCAATTTATAAAAATAGCTTATATTTTTATCTTTAAAATGACACAAAAACGATTAAAATCGGTTCAGGGGAACCGGAGATATGAATTTTTAAAGTATTATTATTTTCTAGCGCATAGAAACAAAAAGCGCCAATCGGGTCATCTGGTTGCACCAGGACCGGGACAAAGTCAAACTTTCAGGCCGACCGCGATGGAGCCCTGCTCGGCTACAGGTCGCGGGAAGCCTCGGTTAAAAAGTTACCTTCTGACTTAGTCTTTATTTTGAAGTTTTTCTTCACCGGGACGAACCTGCCAGTTGGATCCGACCTCCTGGAGCCCTTGTCCGGATACGCGAAGTCGGTTTCCTCGGTGGTGATTTTTACCTTCGGACTTAGTCGTTTTTTCGAGATGAAAATCCTTCGACCGGGGTAAACCTGGATCTTGATCCGACGTCCGTGGAGCCCTTCTCGGATACGATGGCTGGAAGGTCCCGGTCAACTTTTTACATTCGGACTTAGTCTCTTTTTTGGATGTTTTTCTTTACCGGGACGAACCACGAAGTCAGGCCGGGTCGCGGTTGAGGCAAGCCGGCTAGAATTTCCGCGTCGGGTCGGTCACTTTATGGAGCTTTTTTTCAAAAATTCTCCAATCTTTTCCAAACTTCTGGGGCTTCACCCAGATGTTCTTTTAAGGTTCTTTTGGGGTCCACAGCTCACCCCAAGGGTCCAGAAGTTCTGTGATGGTCCTTGGGAAGTGCGGACTTCAACTCCCAGAGTGCACCTGGCGCAAACTCCTTTTTGGCCACTGGGCAGTGGTCAGCTGGTCTCTTTTTCAGGAGTTGGTGCAGGGGACTCTGGTTAGCAATTTTTCACCTGTAGCAAACAGGGAGTCCCTCCTTGAACCAGTGGAAGCCAGGCAAAGTCCTTCTTGTGGTGAAGCCCAAGTGTGCAGCTGGTGCAGTCTTTCTGAGTGCAGGGTCCAGGTGCAGGCCAGGGGTCCAGCAGGGCAGTCCTTCTTCTTCTTTAGTTCCTTTCTTGTTGAATTCTGGAGGGGATCTGAGGCGTGGGTGCAGGTCTGCCAGTTTTATCCTTGCTCCTGGGTGAAAAGCAGGGGGGCCCTGGTTCTCCAATCAGGGACAGGGTCGTCCCCCTGTGATGACCACTTCCTGGGAAGTGTGGCAAAAATCCATCCCAGAAGGCAACAGTCTCTAAAAATCCAAAATGGATGAATCTGATTTTTGGAGGAGAGATCTGGCTGAGCCCACCCACTGGTGTGGCTAAAAATCATAAACACACCCCTCTCCTGCCCTCTCCTAATCTAATCAAGGGGGCACCTAGCTGTCTGGGGTTGCAGGATGTGGGGGTGTTGCTGGGTGCTCCAGATGTCCTTCTCTGCCTTTGAAGACCAGTTTGGCAGCCCTCCCCCTTCCTGCCTCACCATCTGCTGAGGGGAGATTCTCTCCCCCAAGCACATTCCTTTGTGTGAAGTCAGGCCACTTCACACCTCATTAAAGTAGCCTGGCAGAAGCTGCTGCAGGCTGGCCAATCAGAGCACAGCAGCAAAAACAATGCAGAGCTGAAATTGGCAACTTTTTAGGTAAAGTCTAAACTTTTTACCTGCACTAGTTATATTAAATCCAACAACTGGAAGTTGTGGGATTTATTATAACAATCAATTTGATACCAAATTCTTGGTATGTAACATTTAAGGAGACTTTAAAATTTTAAATAAAGTCTGCCCATTCTAGCCTATGAAGGCCATTTACTTCAATGAGGGAAAAACGAATTTGGCTGTTTTTACCTCACCAGGGCTTATAAATCTATTTTTATAAAGTCCCTGCTTATAGTTACATGGCACCCAGCCCTAGGGGCACATAGGGCACACCTTAGGGGTGACTTATATGTAAAAATAAGGTAGTTTAAGACTTTGGAAGTACCTTTAATTCCAAAGTCGAATTTGCATATAACTTTAATTTAAAAGCAGCCAGCAAGGCAGGCTTGCTTTTAAAATGACACTGGGCACCTCAGCAATGCACCTAGGTGTGCACCACCTATGCTGTGGTCCCTAAACCTACATGCCCTACCATATACTAGGGACTTATAGGTAGGTTAACTTAGCCAATTATAATTAGCCTAATTTGCATATCCATTTTACACAGAGCACAGGCCCTGGGACTGGTTAGCAGTACCCAGGGCACCATCAGAGTCAGGAAAACACCAGCATAAAGTGGAAAATGGGGGCAAAAAGTTAGGGGGCCTCTGCAATCAGCCCCAGTTTCTCACATTAGGACTCCAGAGTACTCGTCCTGTCTTCCCTTGTGACCTAGGAACAGTGTATTTCAGTAGTAGTAACTGTCATTGGAGGGTATACACTGGACCTTTAATCCTCCATATCCCCTTTATTTTTGACGACGTCGCAAGTATCCTATTTGGGTATTGAACTGGCGACCACAGCGGCAAAGATGGTGAGCTTGAATTATGCTACGTTAGTTCGCGAGGTGCTGCAGGATCTGGGAACTTGTGGGAAATATAAACTCTCCTGGGTGGGTAGGGTTTCGGCGGTGAAGATGACCGTGTTGCCCCGTATACTTCCAGGCGCTCCCTCTGACTCCTCCGTCTTGGAGGTTTGCGACCCTCCAGTCTGCTGTTCTGAAATTTATCTGGGATTGACGGCCGGCCCACCTCCCGAGGAATGTTCTATACCGCCCAGGGGAGACGGGGGACTGGCTCTACCCTGCCTTTTGCGCTATTTCCAAGCTGCTCAGCTGCGCTTTCTTTTGGAGTGGAGTCGGCCGCTTACTGAGAAACATTGGTGCTTCATGGATCAAGCGGTGGCAGGGTCCCACATTTGGAAGGAGCCTTGGCTCTGACGCCGGCATAGGGCGCAGGGGCTATACCCCTCCCCGATCACGGGAGCGACGTTCCGCGTATGGGATGTGGTGGCGCGCCAGCTGGGATTGACGACGTTTCCGTCCCCTATGACACCGATTTGTGCGAACCCTGACTTTGCGCCCGGTCTGCTGCTAGAGAATTTTCGCCGCTGGTATGATGGGGGCTGCAAAAGGGTGGGAAGCCTTTTTGAGGAGAATGGGGTGATTCCTTTTGATCAGATATGGGAGACGTACAGCTTGCCCGAGACGGATGTTGTATTATTAAGTGCGCCACTGGGCCCTCATGCCGGCGAACAGGGCTTTGATAGATAGGCCACTTACCCCGTATGAGAAATGGATAATGACAAAGAAGGATGATAAACGGATCGGAGCTTTATCGATTCTTACAGAGTGTGGAGCATCCATCTAAGTCTAAAGGACAGCAGAGATGGGAGAGGGAGCTGGGGAGGGAGCTCACAGAGGAGGACTGGGACAACATATATTATAGAACACATCATACGGCCTATAATGCTGCGGGGACAGAGACGGCATACAAGGTGGCTTCCTATTGGTATTATACCCCAGCAAGGATACATGCCTGGACCCCGCTAAGACTGGCCTTTGTTGGAGGGGGTGCGGTAACATGGGCACACTAGTACATCTTCTTTGGCACTGCCCCAAGCTGCAGAGATATTGGACGAGTATTTTGGATGACATTGATAAGGTGTTTCAGACAGAGATCCCCATATTTCCATTGTATATATTGTTGGGACTACCCAATTCTCTCACCTTTCCCCTTGGATCGTTGAGGGGGTGCCAAATGGCCTTAGCTCTCACCGCTGCACTGCAGGTGACCCTCGCCTTATGGGGCTCAGAGAGGCTGCCGACGTATGAGTCTTGGCTTCAGAAGCTGTGGTTCATCCTGGCGATGGAGAAGCTTACTCTAGCTTCTAAACAGAGGGTGGGTGACGTATGTACACTGTGGAGGCCGTTCGTCCAGATCTTGTCGACTGAGTTTACTGAACTGACGTGTCCAGCATATCTAAGGGTCGTGGGGCTGACACGAGAAGCTTAGAGGAATGAGGAGCCACGCGGAGCCTGGAGGGTGGGCATAGCCTGTAGTGTGAAATAGGCTGAGAGTGAGTGGGGCATGGGAGAGCGGCGCAACATTTTGGAGGGGAAGTGCAGTTATTTTTATGTTCTTTTTGTATGTTGTGTTTAGCTCTGAGAGAGTCGACTGTTGTGCTTTGACTAACTTGATCTTTATATAAGCGGGAGTGGACAAGGGGAGGAAGTTCCTCCCAGCGGCAGAACAGTGACCATGTGATATAGCCCTTAAATGTGAACGATTTGGAACTTTTGATATATCGATGGTCGAAATATTTGGAGGTTTTGATACACAGCTTTGTACTGTTTTGTATGTTAAATACCAATAAACAGATTTGATCCATAAAGTGAATAAACATGTACAAACTCTGGCTAGGGCGCTTAGAAGTGGAAAAGTCGATGTCCTGCCAAGGCTACTTCACGTTTTCAGGCCACCTGTGGAGTAACTTATTAAGAAATATTCCGAGGATACAAACGGGAGTGTTTGTGTGAGGTGGAAAAAAAGCATACATTTCCCAAAAACAACATATAACTCCTAAACACAAGGGGTGTTTCGCTACACCTGGATCCATACGTTTATATTGGAGCCATTAATCACCTTGACAATAATCCAAAGAGATTAATCTCAGAATAATGTTAGACTACTTTGTATTACGCTTTCATTATCTGGGGGCAATATATTATTAGAGACACAGGAACATGGTGGATGTTTCGTTTTTCAAACAGTTGATGTCTGCTGTTCTTTAGAAATACACCCAATTTAAGAGGTTTCCAAATATAGACCCCAATTTACTGTACAGAATTTTCAATTATATTCAGCATTTTAACTTAATATACTGGCGCTGTCATCAGTCGTGGGGCGAGGGTGCCATGGGCCGTAATGCAAGAGCAATGAAAGTTTAGCTTGCCCCTAGTTTGATGGTAAAAGAGTTATAATTGGGGCGCATTATGCTCTGGTACCACTATACCTGCTGCACTATTTGTGGCACAGAGTCGGATGGAGGGATTTGTTTAACTTTTGTAACTTCGTTTGCATTGGAGGGGTCAGGTCTCAACTCAAAGGGGTTCATCATTCACATAAACCCCTTGAAATGTACCAAGCAAACACTAACCCCTCGACGGGCAAGCTGTCTTGGCCACTGCTCATTCGTTGCCCCACAGAAGTTATATCATCATATTCTGAAGGCTATCAAACTAGTCAAATAGTACATAATGCAATTAAGAACTAAACAGATGTATAACTCAACAGAGAATACTTGTTAATATTATTTACTCGCCTTATTAATGTCAAAGGGAAGCTCTTCTACTCATCCCATTAAACGGTGGATAGAAACTTGTGTTTTTTACAGGTGCACTCCGGGAATGCATCAAGCTTATCCATTATGCATTCCACTTGTAGGCCATGATATGGGCAATTAAAGTCAGGGAAGGTTTGGGCTGGTTTTCTATGTGTTTTGCTTGTCAGCGTTGAGCTATACTTTGACTATTAGTTAAAACACAATTATGTGTTAGTATTGCAATATCATATACAACAATCTGCATTGGAAATTCAGCTCCAAGAACCTTATTAAGGATTCAGCTTCATTATCATGTGGTTGAGACAGTGAGTAAATAAATTCGCCTGGGTGAAATTGTTTGCTGCTGCATAATCTCACATAATCTCCAAAATTACATGTTATAATAATTTTTCAAAATATCTGAGATTACGTGTAACTGAGATTTTGGACCAGATTTATATGTAGTCATACGGCACCCTGTTCTGCTACGGGGACTAGGCAAATGACTCCATTCTCATGACGGAGAGACCACCCGCCAAGCAAGCGGTTATTTATAAAGCATTGGCAGGAATCGCCGTCGCAGTGTTCACTGTCGGGGCATCTCGCTGCAAGCTGCCTCAGTATTACGCAACTTTGCACCAAGATTTTTTTTGTATTATTATTTTCAAAGAGAAAGCCCCAAAACGATGATTTTCCTTTTGAAAATAAAAAAAAGTAATGCTCCCCTCGCCATGAGAGTCATCTTCGATGGTGGGATGAGCATTATTTAGTTGTTATAGTCCCTCGTCACCAGGGTTTGCCTGTTGGTGACTGACAGTAAAAAATGTCCTACATGTCCGCAAATCCTGATTGAGTTGCCGGACAAACAGCCATTTTTTCCGAAGGCCCTTACTCTGTCCGGCTGTTAGAAAGGTTTGGCTATGGTGGTGACGAAGTTGTCACTGCCTTAGCCAAACCAAGGGTCCGGCTCCATTTAAATCGGGGTGACCGACCTTCATGTTGTCCCTATAGCGACGGAGTATCCGTACTGCCAATATTTAAATGAGGCCCTTTGTTCGGGTAAAAATCGTATCAATGGGGCTTAGGAACAATATGAAGGAACTCAACACGAGCAACTTTTGTTCATGTCACATACAATTCTGCGCTATTTTTTAGCAAGTAGTCCATCCTCACAACCAAAAGAGACACAGAAGCGTTTTCCACTGTAAAAAAGCTCAAAATGCCAGATCAACATTTCATGTAATAACGCATAATTTTGCATAATGTTTAGGCATTTTTTGCATGACGTCCACAAAGGAAGCTGCAGGAGTTTCACCCACACTTAAAAATAAGGCTGAAGGCAGTCGGTACCACTGACACGTACCCTTATCAGCGAAAAAGGAGTATCTTCAGCTTCTTTTGCATCACTATCGAGGCGGTAACAATGCACAGGCCACAAATCTGCCAACAAGGCATGCGCTACCTTACATGGGAGAGACATTTACCAACAATGCATGGACCTCCTTACTTGAGAGACAAATCTGGCAAGTATGCATGGCCCTCCTCAAATGGGAGAAACATTTACCATATGGGAAAAAAGCAAACAAAAGACTGTGACATGATGCTATCCATGCCAAAAGGAGAACACAAACATTGGCAAATCAATAAGTCTGTTTACTTTGCTAACGCATTCAGCCCTAGCACATTACAGCAAAATACACAGGAGGGAACCAGCAGAGAGAGGGTGGGGGCTGCAGTTGAAAAGTGGTCTCTCATGCAGTTCAATGCACTAGAATTAGGCAATAGATGAATACTCCTCTGGGCTGAGCCAATAAGTGATTGACATTGTCTCAAGCCAGTGGCTGAATGAGGCTGGTGAAAGAAAGCCAATGGTTTAAAGTAGCAGAGCCAAAGTCCACTCAAAGTATTTTGTAAACAGTAGTTCTCTATGACAGCTGCACTGTCAAAATCCACACCTAATAATAGGAGCCAAGCCTTCCGAAAACAATAAATTCTAAATTCGAACTAGTCTCAGTCCAATCACTCCATAGGTTTCCCATTATTTGTTCACTTCTGAAAAGAATTGTAGTACAAAATCTTTATTCGACTTTCAACAAGTCATAAAAGACATAACAGTCATAAAAAGATCTCCAATTATGATACATACATTTCAATATACAATAAAAAGTTGAGTAAGTAAAAACACACAGTAATAAAACAATCTAATGTGTCAATAAATAAAAAGAACCCTATCACAGTAGATTATATTTCGATCACCTCCCCCATAGATTTCCTTATCTTTAATACGGAGCATAAAAAATTAGCTAAAATTCCGCACATCTCTAAAGAATATAGTGACTGAAGACAGACATAGGCTGTGCGACATTGGGGGAGATTGATTGACCTTAAAAGCGGAACAACTAGGCGCTTCCTCTGATAGGCATAAAAATTACAAAATAAAACCACATGAAATGTGGATTGAAGTGTTTTTGCATCGCAGGGGCATGGTTTTAACGAGGTGGACCAATCGTTCATAGTTGGAAATGAAACTAGGCGATGAAACGTGTCTAGCCTGAATCTAGTAAGAACATAACGGTGACGAGGGAGTACCGTATTTGCCAAATACGGCTGCATACCCTCAGCCGTCAAAATTATTTGGTTATGAATGACTGAGGTTTTTTCTGATTCCGCCCCTCAAACGTATGTCTTCTAGATAGTTTAATGCCAGGTTACTCAGGTCCTTCCTAGATATCTTCCGCAACGAGAGTGGGTTAGTATAGTAGTCTTTATTGCCCAATTTTTCAAAGAAGGTCGCAATGTATTTTAACCATGGTACCCTTGATGTATATAATGACTTCATACAGTTGGTCAGGATGGCCTTATTGAGACTGGTGTGTTCCGAGGTCCAGACTTTATGCCATAATAGCAATGGCTGGATTTTTATCAAGTCTGCAATAAAGGGAACCCCGAGTTCCGAGTGTGTGACGTACGATGAAGTGCCTTTTGGTACCCTCAACAGATGTCGTAGGAAATCATTTTCCACTGTCTGCACTAGATCGCAGTTTGTATAACCCCAGATTCCTGCCCCGTACGTAACAGCTGGAATACACTTGGCTTTATAGATCTTTACCATATTAGGTGGTGTGATCCCCCCAAGCCTATTGGAGAAGAGTCGTAGTGCCATCGTTGTTTTGATCAATTGCACTCTCTTCGTCTTCCTGCAGTTGGCCCAGGAACCCAGCTTATCAAATGTTATGCCCAGGTATCAAAAGGTTTGCGCGATTTAGACCTTGCTATCTGCAATAGTGGTGTTATAAGTCTTACCGCGCTTCCCTCCGCAGTTCATGATAAAAGTTTTGGATCGGTTGACAATAAGCCCCAGGTGTGTCATGTATGTAATGCAGGTTGTTAAGAGTTTCTGGAGAGCTATTGGGGTCCTGGCCATTAATACTGCTTCGTCCGCGTAAAGCAGTGCCGGAACAGGTCGATTATCTATTTGGGGTAGATCTTTACACCTAGTGGCCAATTCTTTGTCTAGGTTGTTTATATACATTGAAAACAGGAATGGAGCGAGAACGCAGCCTTGGCGCACTCCTCTGTGAAGACCAAAGGAGCGGGTACATTCCCCTTTTAGACCGTACCTCACTCTTGCTCTGCACCCTGTGTACATTTTGCGAATAAATTGGATTATGGCCGGTTCCACCCTCATGCTATTTAAAATGTCCCACAGTTTATCATGGATTACACAGTCGAAAGCGGATGATAAATCAATAAAGGCCAGGTACAGATTGCCAGCTCTGATCTTAGTATACTTTGCAATAATGAGACTTAAGTTTAAACTTTGTTCCACTGTTCCGATTCCTTTCCGGAAACCATACTGGACCGGGGATAAAACGTTCTTTTCCTCTGCCCATGTTTGCAGCCTGTTCAGAATTATTCTCCCTGCTAGTTTAGCTGTTGTATCCAGCAGGGAGATTGGCCTGTAACAGGCTGGATTAAGGCGGTCGCCCTTTTTATATATTGGGATTATGTTAGAATCTCTCCACGATGGTAGGGGTCCGCATGTACAGATAGCCCTCAATGTCTGCGTCAGTACAGGACCCCACACCTCGATGTTGGCCTTGAATATATCGATTGGAACGCCATCAGGGCCTGGCGCTTTCCCTGATTTGCTTTCTATTAAAGCTTCCTCTACCTCCTGAAGGCTAAATTGGGGGGTTATAGCTAGGCTCTGACCTCCCTGTGAATCATGGTCATGTGTATGGTCTAATATGTCACTCGTCAGTGAATATATATTAGAGAAATGTGCTACCCAGTCTTCTTCGGAGATAGCAATTTCCATCCTAGGAGTGTCACTGTCCCCTAGCATAGGGGAATTTATTGTCTGCCAGAAGAGTATGTTATCTTTCTTGCGACTTGCTATATGGAGGGTTTCCCACAAGGTTGTTTTCACAGTCAGTTTCCTTTCCTTTATTGCTGTCTTATATTCCTGTCTGCGTTTGCGTATATCACTCCAGCACCTTTTTTGGGCATTTAGGGCCTTTTTCAGTCTCTTATGTGCTTGGGTGCAGTTATGGTCAAACCATCCGCACATCCTTTTTTTCTCTACCTTACTGCTTCTAATAGTGAGGGCTTCTGTTATGGTTTGTGTAATCGTTATAAACGCACTTAGACATTGCCCTGGATGTGGGTTCTCTCTTAGACAGTCTGCGAAGGCATGTTTACATTGGTGTATTACCTGTTTCAATAAAGACTTGGGGTCTATCTGGGCCCACTTCATAGTATCTCCATTGCGCGGTGCCAGTTCGATATCATCTGCCAGTATAATACGATCTTCCCTAGCTGCTAGAAGGGGAGATATTAAGAGATTCATACTCTGAGGATAGTGATCACTAATTGCGATGTCATGCAATGAGTAGTTTGTAAGATAGTGAGCGAAGTGAGTAGACATTAGGACATAATCGATCACTGTATTTGCGCTCCTTCCGTTATATGTTGGTTTAAACTGTGGATCGTCCAAATATAATTCATTTACAAAGGATAGGTTATAGGTTTGAGCCAGTAAATTCATTTCATCTCCTTGAATGTTGTGAGAGAAGTGGAGGCTTGCACCTATACCTTCCGAGTCCCAACCACATATCTTATCTGAAATTTCTTTGCACGGATGGACGTTAAAATCACCGCCCCATATCAGTAAGATCTCTGGGTTGATTTTTCCGCATATTTTTTTAAAATCATTTTCCATTTCCACTAAAATGTTGGAGAATTCCCCTGGAGCGGCATTGTTATACAAATTAATAATGACTAAATGGGTCTTGTGATCCAGGTTACTCTCTATCAATTGGTAGTATGGGCTCATGAATTGCATCTCTAGGTTCTGTAAGGATAATTTATTGGAAATATATGTGCACAGTCCCCCTTTGGGTCTGCCATACCTTGACTGCTCGGCAGGAGTATGAAATGTTTTATAGCCATTTAGATGGGCAGGAGTTAAAAGCCATGTCTCTTGTAATCAAACACATGAATAGTCTTCTAAAAAATTGGCCCAAATCTCATTGCCTAGCTTATTAGCTAGGCCTGCAATATTCCAGAATAGTAAGGCTATTTTCAATTTCTGGTTAAGGTTCTGTTTGAAGTTACAGTGCTGGTCCTTTGGGGAGTGAGGGGGGATATCGCTGTGAGTTGAATTTAGTATATGTCTGGGATCATCACCCTGCCTTAGATGGGGTAATCCCTCGATCCTTACAGGAACCATAATGTGTGATATGTCTTCCTTATATAGGTCCATCCCTGATATATGAGTTGTCTTGGCTACTCTTTCAGGGTGAGCTAACTGTTTCATATCGAGTCAATCTGTATTTTCCAATGTTGAAAGGGGGTAAAATCTGTTGTCTGTTATAGATAGGTCTGGACTGGATGGGGGTACTACAGCTCGCTGTAGATGGATGGAGTTATTCCCCACTGGTCTTTGGTGGAAGTAACCCAGGGGTAGTAGCGAGATTCCTTGTAGGGTAACTTGTCTGGCTCCTAAGTCATGAATAATTCTATTCACTAAATGTGGTGAGCCAAAAGAAAGGACCACACAATCTCCAGTAAGCGCTTTCATGCTGTTTCCTGTCCATTTAATTCTTCTGACCATTTTTATGTCGTCAAAAAGGGTCTTCACTGAGCCAGGGCCCATTCGGGCCCCGATCCAATTGAGAGCCTTGTTTCTCAAGGCCGACCATGTTTCTCGTTGTTGATCGTCTATCGGTGGGACGTTAGCCAAGACCACAACATATGGTGTGGCCTCCGGGGGGAGGTGTAACAGATCACTAGGGCGGTAAATGGAATTCAGGGGTCTATTCCTGCTAGTTGTATTTCTCCCTGGATTTGAGTAGGGATAGGTAGTCGCTGCCCTGTGCATAACACTACTTGCTGTCTTACGTAGTGTATGTTTTGGAACTTTGTTGTCTGGAGAAGGGTTATGTAATGTAATAGATGAAAGAGAGGGTTGGGTAGAATGATACAGCGAAGGAGGTATTAGTTGAGTTTGTAGTCCAGTCTGAGCATTAATGTTTCGGTGTGTACTGATTGGCCTGTTGTATGGGATAGGATGTCTGTTATTCTCATGTTCTGGGGGCCGCAATATACTTCTGGGGTCTTTGCTTTGAAAATGCGTGTCTTCCCGCTGTAACGACGTCATTTTTTCAAGACCTGCCTCAAGGCTAGACTCCACCCCCTTTAGACGCTCCGACATAGAGTCCAAAGTGGCTTCAATAGATGATTTCAATGAGTTCACTATCTCATGGAGATTTAAAAGGAGCGACCGAACAGTGTCTCCTGCTGAGGTTAAGGGTTTCTTCTGCGTTGATTTTTTTGGATATTTTTTAATTGGGGTAGTTATTAAGTCTATCACTGGCGTTGTTTTTGCGGTCTGATCCACCAGGGCTATCTCTGGTTTTCTTGGTCGTTTGGCGACAGGGGATATTTCATCCATGGAGTAGATTAGATTCGAAGAGTCTTTAACACAGCCATTTGTAAGCCTTACTCTTGAATGTCCTTCCCCATGTTCGCTGGATGGAGAGTTGTGTTGCGATGGTACGGACCCTAATGATTCATGGGGATGCTCTTTAGATGATGACATTTTCCCTTCAACGGTGGCGATTTGCTTATCTATCATTCCCATCGCCCCAGAGATATATTTTAATATAGATGAACTGTCTTTTAAATTTGTTGAGTTGTTTAGTTTTGAATATTTTCTTTTACCCATATTTTGCGAAATGTAATGTAATTTATTTAATGGCCAGTTTCTCAAGAGGCTATATTTGAGTATATAGAACGATTTCCTTAATACAGGAGAAAAGGACAAGTCGCTAGAGGACCCGTTTGTCGTGCAAGATTAAAGAGGAGGGGCCCAGCCCGGCCTCTTCCCGTGGGTAACAGGCTAGAGGTGGGCTCTTAATTCGTGAAATAGGCCTCTCGGCCAGTCCAATCGGGGTGACAAAATTTAAAAGTTCCTATCCCCTTGAAGAAACGCAGCACGACAGGTGGAGGAAAGTATTTCAAAAGAAGGAGAGCAGGCAAAGCACCAGCACAATACCTTCAGGCAGCCAAGCACTTGTAAGATGCCTAGTCCCGAAGTCCAGAAAGTTTTTCTCCTTTTTTTTGGAGAAATGTCAGGGGGGTGGCCCTGCCCTCCCTCTTCCTGGCAATGACGGGCAAGGACGGGCCCGCCCTTGGCCCGGGCGCCGCCCGCACGCGTCCCGCGCAGCGGGAGCGCAAACACAATTTAAAGGGCTCCTGCCCCACGCTCAGGTCTCCAGGCAACGCGCTTCCCGCGGTGGCGGGAGCGCGAACACAATTTAAAGGGCTCCTGCCCCACGCTCAGGTCTCCAGGCAACGCGCTTCCCGCGGCGGCGGGAGCGCAAACACAATTTAAAGGGCTCCTGCCCCACGCTCAGGTCTCCAGGCAACGCGCTTCCCGCACCAGCGGGAGCGCGAACACAATTTAAAGGGCTCCTGCCCCACGCTCAGGTCTCCAGGCAACGCGAGAAGACACAACTTTGAACAGCATCTCTTTGATCACCATTGGAGAGGGCACCTCCTGCCCCAAACCTAAGACACTCGTCCTTCTCCAACCGTACTCCCGTGTAGTCATCCCCTGCTGCTTCAAACACATACCATCAGTATTTTTCCCAGGGTGGTTAGTTACTCTGTGAAGTAGGCTCCCTCCAGAGGCAGTACATGCAGCTGTCATCACTGTTTTCAGGTCAAGATTGGATGTGTTTTCAAAGAGGTTTAAGTCTTTGTGCACTAGGGTTTTTAGGAGGGGTGAATAAAGGGTTGGTTGGCTCATGATGCGCAGGCACCAAATGTGTTGCCTGTTTTTGTTGCAGCGACTTTTTTTTATCTTCCTCCAGGTCACCATAAGAAGCTGCTGTTTCAAATAAATCTCTTTTTGGTGGACCTTATATCTTTTATTACACATAACTAGCTATATGGAATGGTAAGGATCCTTGGCAGCTGCTTGTTTGGTGTGCAAACATAAATGCGGAGTCTCTAACCCTTTCTTTGTAAGCAGAGGATCTCCTTAATCCCCTTGTTTTACCCACAGCAGTCACATCAGTGTTTTCCTTTGCATCCCCCTCACTTCCTCAAGGCACACCACATGCAGCTCTCATGGCAGTTACATTAGACCCCTGTAAGAAATCTCCTTACCTTCTGACCTGAAGATCTTTCTCAGAAGGATCATAGCTCCGTGGAAGAGCTAGAAAATGACATAGGAGAAATTAAATCAGAGTGGGTGGAATCACCAGAAAACGTTTAAATAAAAAACATGGAGAGAAGGGATGAGTAACACAAGTGGACGAAATGTGAATTTGTGGAAGCCAGCTAAATGAGTGTGTACGTTATGGTTAGAAGGGTGAAAGGTGGAAATATGAGTGACACAAGGAGAATGGAGAATGGAAAAAACTGATGAGGAATGTGAAATATATAAGTAGGGACACTCATGCTAGACTATTCTAAATACAAAAGCTTTTTGTCAGCTGAGTCACCATTTGAGGATCAGTACTGGCAGGAGCATCATCTTTTCAGGAGTAAACCTAGTGAATAGCCCTGTTAGGGTCTAGTCTTGGGCCTGGTGTGGTTATGGGCAAGCGTCAGGCCTAGTAAGGTCAGGGACAGAATTCTGGAGTAACATCAGTACAGATTTTCTGAAGGCTTTTGTATGTGTGAGGACTGAATTAAGTCTTTGTATGATTAGGGAAAGGTCACCGTCTCAGCGAGATCAGGACATAGCTGGAGGTCTCCTCTGGTTGAGGATAGACCTCAGATTTTAAGGGTCCAGGGAGAGGTTTCCTGGCAGCAGACACAAGTCAGCGGCCTAACACAGTAAGGACAGGCAGCAGGTGCAGCTAAGCCAGGGACAGGTAAAGTTTTAGAGTTCCAGAGACAGGCTGGAAACCTACCAAGGTCAGATACAGACTGCAGACCTCATACGTTCTAGAACAAGATCTGAATAACTGTATTATACAGGGGTGTGGAATTTATTAAAATATCTACTTGTCCAGTGGACAGGTTGCTTCTCAAATCTACTTGTCCTGTAAAAAGATCTACTTGTCCCTTTGGTGCCATGTAGTGTGGCGACAAATTATGGCAGCAATCTCATTATGTAAGTGCTCTGATAATAGCCTCTCTGATTATGCCAGGGCTACTACCATAGTAGGGCTTGAATACTTTCAGTTTCAATCCCTACTGTAGCAATTTCCTTATTTTGCCATCTTTCTGCAGATCTGCATACTGAGGCTGGAGGAAGCAGTAAGCAATAGTTCTAGGGCTGGAATGCCTTTGAGTCTGCAAACCTACTAACCTGCATGTTTTAAAGATTTTTACCAGCTTCTCTCTAATATTTTCCCATAATAAGAAAGGTTGGACATTTACTCCTGACAATGGCAGAATTAGAACTTCTTCCAGGGTTGGGAAGAAAGTGGCTGGAGGGAAAATGAACTTGCAAATGCTCAATAGATTTTTACATGAGCAAATCTACACATCGTATTTACCCATGCTAAAATACAGTTCACAAATATTTGATAGGGTACGACATATACCATGGGTGCACTTTTGTGACTTTCTTTAAGAATTTGGGGCCACATGTAGGTCGGTTCAGATTTGCGACCTGCAAATTGCGAGTCACAAATCCGAATGTAGGATGGTGTCCCTGACACCATCTGTGATTCGCAAGGGCTTCGCAAATGCCCACCTCATGAATAATCATGAGGTGGGTCGCAATTTGCGACCCCCTCGCGAATGGCGGCCCTCACAGGGATGGTGGCCTGCTAGAGACAGCAGACCACCATGTCTGTGACTGCTTTTCAATAAAGCAGTTTTTTTTTTGTAATGCAGCCCGTTTTCCTTAAAGGAAAACGAGATGCATAACAAAAATGAAAAATGAAACGTTTTTGTTTCATTTTTTCAGAGCAGGCAGTGGTCCTCAGGACCACTGCCTGCTCTGAAAAAATGTTTACAGTGACATTCACAATGGGGAAGGGGTCCCATGGGGATCCCTTCCCTTTTGCGAAAGTGTTAGCACCCATTTGAAATGGGTGCAAACTGCGATTGGTTTGCGCCCGCGTTCGCGGTCACAAAACAATCCTACATTGCACTGCGAGTCGCAATTAGGAAGGGAACACCCCTTACTAATTGCGAGTCGCAAACCCGTTTTGCGATTCGGTAACCAGGTTACCGAATCGCAAAACTGGGTTTGTGCATCGCAGTGTGCTTATTGCATGTCGCAAACAGCGAAAGTCGCTGTTTGCGACATGCAAAAAGCTACCTACATGTGGGTCATGGTCCCTAATTAGGTCTGGTGTTAACAAAGACATTTTGTTTTTATTAAACTTCTATTTCTCTCTCTTTCGGCCGGCTTTACTGTGAGTGATCGCATTCTGCTCTTCCACAAGGAGCATATTGTCACACAAAGTAGTTTTGTTCAGTGTCAGGTACTACAGTGGCAATCAGTGACGTAACTAAACTGGAGGGTGCCCCTTTGTAAAGAACATGGAGGAGCCCCCTCTCCAGACTCACTCAGGGCAGGTGCTGTGCTGAAGGGGCCCCCTGGAGGGCGGCTGCGGGCCTTTGTTATGCCGCTGGTGTGCTTTTAGAGAGTTCAAAAACTTTTTTGGGGGGGGGTTTGCCAGTGTTTGTTACAATGTTGAGGGCCTGGTAGCTCCCACAACAATAAAGTGTTACAAAAGCCATGTTAAAACAAGACACGCATTGA
The DNA here is from genome assembly GCF_031143425.1 of Pleurodeles waltl. Lineage (NCBI taxonomy): Eukaryota > Metazoa > Chordata > Amphibia > Caudata > Salamandridae > Pleurodeles > Pleurodeles waltl. The sequence continues at coordinate 697,371,290 of NC_090451.1, forward strand.
TGAAACTAAAAAACTTATAAAAATATGTCAGATCAGTTGGCTTTGTCAGTGTTTGTTTATTTTCATGCTTCCCATAATCGTGTTGAAAATGGTTACACTGATTTTCCATTAGAAATATTTTTGGGAAATACTAGCATGCATCACCACATTTTACTAAATGACACTTCATTTGCATATAATCAGAGAGCATTCTGGGAGCATTATACTTAGCCTCATAGCCTAAACTTTTCAAACATGTACATACACGTTTTTTTTTTTGGGTACTGGAACCAACGTCAGTAGTGAAGTGTGACCTTAAAACATTTATTTACAGCACTCACCCTAATAATGAAGGCTTTCAAATAATGAACCATAAATACAAGTTCGAACAGCATTATATTTTGGAAACACATTACCTCAACTGCAGAGAGTTCCACTCTCTGTAATCGGGCAGCCAAAGGGTTTGTGCTGCAGGGGGTTGGGCCTACTTGTCCCAAGGACAAAGTAAACATAAAAACTTGTTGCCCTTGACCCCAAACAAGATGTCCCGGGCGTCGGGCGATAGGAATTCCACATCCCTGAATAACATTTTAAAATTCACTGCTTTGATGAAAGTCAACATTTCTATCTTAGAAACGTGTGAGCATTGCCTGTTGAACACAGTGAGAAATGTTTATATTATTTAATTGTTATTCTGCAGACTGAAGCATTCAGCTCTCTACTGAAGGTGTTCGGACAAAATGTTGATTTAAAAATATTGGGAGCCAGAAATATTGAAGTTTAAATATCAGGACACACAAATATTGTGATGTACAAATATTGTTGACAAGAATATCTTTTTTGAGGTAACCGCATTGTACATATCAAAGTTTATAATATAGTTTTCACTGATATAGTGGTTAAAATATTGCTTTTGTATTATATTGATGTGGTTTAGTTGAAACATTAATGTCATTTTTTTACTATTGTTTATATAAATGTTATTAATTGTTTTAAGACATAGCTCATAATTTTAGGTGATTTGAATTTATTTAATAATTTTTAATTGTAATTTATAGTGTTGTAGTGGGTTGTTGGGTTTGTAGGGGATATAGTGGGAAGTGATTTAGGTAATATTTAGAAATTAGTTAATACATTTTAATTAGTTACATCATTGATATTTATTATGTGATTTATGTAATTCTTATTTATTTTGGTATATGTTAATTATGGGCTGTTAATAAATTAATCGATTTTTCATTATGTAATTTATGGAAAAGTTATTTATTTTACTTATATTTTAGTTGTGGTATGCTTGGTTTGTGGGGAGAAGGTAGGACGTTAATTTAGTAATTAATTATTTTTTTAATTAAAGTTTAAATACGTAATTGGTTGAATATTTATTTTAATTGGATTTTAGTTGCAGGGTGCTAGGTTGTAGGGGGTTATGGTTAAATAAGTAATAATTGATTAACAAATACTTATTTGTTAAATAAGTATTTAATTTTGTTTAAATATTTAAGTTATGGAACTGTGATTTTTTTAAATTATATTTTAGATGTGAGCTGCTAGGTTTGTGGGGGTAAAGGGTGGGAAGTTAAATGGGTAACAAATGGAAAATAAATGTTTTTAGTTTTTTATACATGTTTTTTATTTTATTAAGAGCTTAATATGTTTCTAAATTTATGAGGTTATTCATATTTGAAATGTATTTGATTAGAAGTATTTTCCATGTTCTTGCGTCGACTGCAGAAGTAAAATTAACCTCTTTGCAGTTCAACACTTTCCACTACACTTCCCCTACTGTTGCACTGTTTGGAGCAGGAATATTAAATTTCAGCCCTCTGAAGTCCAACGCTTTCCCTACGGATGTGCTAACTGGAGTAGGAATAGTAAATCTAACTCCTCTGAAGTCCAAAGCTTTCCCTATTGTTGAAAATACTAGAATGGGAATAATATATTTAATATTTTTTGACTCCAATAGTTTTCATAGTATTAGTTAATTAGATTGTATAGCATCATTTGTTTTTATTTTTAAATGTATTCAATTTTTTATATTTTATTTCCTGTCTACATCAATATAATTTTTCTTATCTTAGTCAATTGTTTATATTTTTAAGGTTTTATTGTGTATGCATGTTATTTATATATGTGGTGTAGCGTAATGCATAAACATATTTATTACTTTGAATAATATTTTTAATGTATTACTACAAATAAATATATATTTTCATCCAGACAACACATTTGTCTAAATATGAAAATAACGTGAACTCAAGATGGAGATATCCAACTTCTTTACTTTCAGAAGTATTCCAGTTCAGTGGCGCATTTCGGCCATCTAGCCATGGTCACTCACATATATATTTTCATATTAACACATTTCAAATATTTTTAAAAAGTAAATCTTTGTTAATTATATTATGTATACATACTGTCACAGTGATAAACATGTTAAAAAAAATAATCTAATGTAAAAATATTTGTCTTCATTATGTTACACTATATATAAATATATATATATAAATATATATTTGTGTGTGTATGCAGACACACATATGTGTTTGTGTGTTTATATAGACAAATATTTATATATGGTATATGGTATTAGTGGCATTATTTAATTATACCATATTATATTTATATTTAAAAATATTTAACATTTACTACTTTATATTTTTAAAACATTTATGTTTCTCTATACTTTTGGATGATATTAGTGACAGCAATATTTTTACCAATAGGTGTTTATATACCATTAGAAATATAGGAGCACAATATTGTGGTAAACAATATTTTTGACACAATATTTTTTGTCAAATATACTGTTTACCACAATGTGTCAGTGACCCCCAATGAAGTATGACACTATACAGACAGGCTACAATATCATTGCTTTATTGCTGCCAAGGGACTATCTTTAGGCTACCAAAGTGCTCACTCCCCCACCCCAGCCATCCACATCTGCCTGGCATCCCTTCGTTTCTTACCAGACGTGCGAGATTGACCGCAATGTGAAGCCCAATGACCACAACAAGCAGCAGTCCAAGAGTGTCGGCAAGGTTTTCTCTGCCGAGGAGGCATTTCTGCTTGTTCTCCTCCCTGGACAGAAACAAGCGACATGTGGGTAGGAGGTCACACCATCTCCACATCCCCCATCCCACTCTTTTTGCTCTCCCTTCATCTTCTGCCTCCACCTTTTGATGTCACAGGTGGGAGTGGCAAATCATTATGATGTCACTGGCAGTGTCATGATCTGCTCTGATGGCTCCCCCACAACTGGAAACATGGTTTGCACTTATTCCGCAAGGGATTCCTGCAGCTGAAGACATTTTGTTTAGCTGACGAGACCTCTTGGCAGGTTCAAAATGGCTACATCCCATAAAGGAAAGGTGTGCTTTCAGTATACATACTCAGTGCCTTAATTTTGATGAATAGGTCTGAGGAGGGCTCTCAGTAGAGTGTGGGCTAAGAAGCTTGTCTAAGAAACCTCCACAAGAGGCATGGCCCTTATTCCTGCACCAGTTTCTTGAAGATTTTGTCTTCAGTCATTGCTAGTCTAAAATGGAACCTGATTCTGACTGATATTTCAACACTGTTCTAAACTTTAAAGTTACAAGAAAACGGGTTTATTAGTGAAGTGGGTTTTAAGGTATTTAAAATTTTCGCTAGTTACATTTACCATGGTGTCAATAGTTTCCTCAAGATTGTATGTTAGAAAGTCTGAGTGACGCCCTTCGGAGTGTTCAAGAAATTCAGAATATTAAAAATATTATTGGCAAGTAAGTTACCAATGGGACAATCAGTCTGGTGCTCCAGAGTCTATATTTCTCACCTTCATTGGGTGCCTCGCCAAAGATTAAAATACAAATGGGGGATGTAAAATAATTGATGTCCTTGGGTAACTGCTTGTATGTCAATCTGGAACTAAATATAAAGTGAAGAAATAGGGAATTTTGATTGGAGCTAAAGGAGCAGGATATTTTTGATGTGATGACGTGGATTCCTCTTCCTTGCTTCGATAATCCTAGAGCAGAGGAGCATGGGTAGAAAGGCAAGAGGTTTGTTAGGTGCACTTGAGTGCTGACAAAAGCAATAAAAGACTTGCTGCCGTGCAAACCAATTAGTGAAAAAGAATATTTGTTTTTCAAAATGGATGGATGTGATAGAGAATGAATTGTGTGATGATAGAGTGTAGTTTTCAGATGCAGAATAGCCCCTCCAAAAGTGGTACACAGCCAATGAAAGATGGCTTGGTCCAAATATTCCTGGGGCTGATCCAAGATTTTGGCATCGTCTCAAGCCAATGGTTGAGTGGTCCTGAACCAAAGAAGCCAATGTCTAAAGGAGGTTGAACCAAAGTGTGTATATATATATATATATATATATATATATATATAGATAGATATACACACACACATATATATATATATATAAAGTTTGTTCCCATGAGTGTTGCAAGAGTAATTACACATGACACCCAAATATCACATGCTTGTAATCTACACATCTATTTTCCCAGTGATATAACTGAGAAAATATGAAATCTAAATGTGTAATGCTAAAACGTTTCTAATAATAATGATGCACATTATTTTAAATCGCCCTAGCCCCCATTCATTTACAGAAGTACATTGCTTCTCCTGCTAGACTTGGACTCTAAGTGTTCTATCTATAGATAAACAAATTGCATCTCAGTATTTTGTTTCGGAAATGGTCTTGGCATTCTAACGTGAACAATTCTTACACAACAAAATGATGTGGCGATTATGCAAAGCTCTGTATCACACCTGCGGTGATGAGATAGCTATCCCACACAAGAGGGCACTGGTGTTCATTTTCAGATAGACAGGTCTGACTTTGGCACAGGAGGAAGGCTGTGTTTTGCAGAAGCAGTGATGACGCATCCGCATAAGAAGCATTGGTAAAGCCAATAGACATATCAAAAAGTGCATGGATGCTTCCATCCGTACAGTCATCCATGCATGTACAATAAGTACATGGATTTTAATTGCTGACATTAAAGAATCCGTTCATGCACCCATTGACTCACTCAACCATCCACAATACTGCACACACAGGACCTCATTGGACAATGAAGAGCAGGGCCGGTAAGGACGTTTACCTTACTGGGCCTGTTCCCCAGCGGCTGGAGCCATTTGGAGCCGGTTTTTGGAGTTCTGTGTCTACGTGCCACTCCCTCCATCCCCTCTCTGGTTTATTCCAGCAGGGGTATTAGGAGACAGAGAGGAGAGGGTGAGGATAAGAAGTGGAGTGGACTGACGGAAAGAGAGAGATGGTTGCTAAAGGGATGGGGGTGATTTGAACATTTTTGCCAGGGCTGCATTTATTTCACAGTCTGACGTTGAAGGTGACGTTACACTCCTAAACGTGAGCTAGACCTATTGCCTTTGACGCAGATTGGTGGCGGGAGTGATAGAGAATTTTATTCCTGATGGCAATCAGGAGTGAGACAGGCGCACACTACCCGTGTAATCCCATCAGTTTATTATACTCATTGAGCCCTAGTGCTTCTGGGGAGATAAGAGTGGCTTCCAATCACTGCTCAGCAGGAAAACGTCCAAATAAGTCAGCAGAAGTCCCCCAGCACTCTTCTCTTCCAGACATCCAAAAGATCACAATATTCAGTCACTGAAGGTATTCTAGAATCTTCTATAATTATTCATCCATCCATTCTAGCCAACGCGTTTCTTCATTGCGGACTTCATCAGGGCTAAAAAAAACATATAATACACATTAAAATACAATACTTAAAAGGTACCTTCCATATACTCCAAAATACCAGGTGATAGCCTCAAAAATTAAGGACAGAAGATCAGAAAACCCTTCATATCAAGTACTCAGTCAGTGAGACCATCGTGGTATACAATAAAAACAAACATTCTGAAGGGTTACAGCAGACAAGTTTGTAGGAAGCTGGCTGTCTATGCAGTGTACCAAATGTAAGGAAACTCTATGGAGACAGTCCAGGCGCCCCTTGTTGGTTTACAGGGGTTAAAATATTGATCCCAAATGCTCTCTTCTGTGGTGGTGTGGGCGGGCAGTGTGAGATTATCAGAGGGTAGTGCTAAGCATTTGTTGAACACGCAGAGTCAATAAATGTGACACAGACTCAAAAATAAACTCAAGACCAATGTTTAGAAAAATATAGTTATGTTTATAGAATGTTTCAACACCAAAGAAGGTAAGTACTGTTGCAGTGTATCAATTTTAGCAAATAAGTAACAAGTTCACTCAAATGCACTTTTACACAATAAGGGACTTCCTTTGGGTAAAGTACTTTTACTGCATAGAGGTCTTTGCAGTCGATTCTCAGGGTTCCCCTTTAGGTTCTAAGGGGTAAGGTCACAAGGAACACCATCATTTTAGGTTTACCTGCCTTGGGTTGGCCCGGTGCAGAGGTACTGGATGGGTCGGGTGCCTTGTGCAATGCACGGTTGGCGCACAGGGAGCCACTTGGAAACAGGCTGCAAAGGGGGACTTGTGGTCAAGTCTGGCAGCTCCCAACAGGGGGCTCGGTTGGTGGGACCCAGTCCTTGGAGCTCGCATGCAGTGGCTTTTGACTGTCAGATGCTCCTTTGTCAAGGTGCCCACGATTCTCGGTTGTATCTACAAGGGGACAAAAACAGGGCAGCTTGTTTGCTCTTGGCGCTGGCCTCTGTTATGCTGATGTTGCTCAACGGCTGGTCTCTGGTTGCAGTGCTGGAGTCCGTACTGGACTCTGGCAAGCATTGGTTGTTGCATGGGGTCTGGTACCCTGCCTATTGGCGGAGGATGCCTACTGTAGGTCCTGGGGTCTTCTCACTTGATAAGGAGACTGGTTGGTTCTCCTGGAGCATGGTGACCTCCTCCTGGGCTGCTGCTGCATGGGTGGACATTGTGGTCAGCAGAACGGTGAACCGGATGTTGAGGCTGGTGCCTGCAGGGTGCGGGAAGTTGCTCCTCCACTTCAAAGGAAATACTGATGGCTTGGAGAAGGGCTCACATCCCTCTGAGGCTTTTAGATTATGCACAGTAAAGTATACTCCCTCCAGGGTCACAGAGAAGGGGTGGGTCACCGCTGAATCGGCACACTGGAAACCTTTTGTTTCACAGCTAGGGCGGTCTCTCCCATCACCTAAAGGGTCAGTAGCTTACCAAACTTTGGTCTGGTTTTAGACATCCCCAAATAGACTTTACTGTGAGGATGTGTGTGCTTTCCGTACTTCTTGCTGAGGCTACACCTAATCTCCCCATCACAAGTAGATCAGGGTTTAGCTTTTCGGTCCTGAAGAATTGCCCAGATCCATAGCGAAACTTGAGGCAAAAACATGTCCACCTTTACACACACTAACTTATGAGATGGATAGGACTATTACTTTCAGATTCAGTCACCCACTGCTTTTAACCACAACAAGAGAACCCACCTATTAAATGTAATAGGGTACCTCCTAGCTATTTTAATCCACTATTAACATTACACCAATCTATATCCAGAGCACCTCCACCCTACACCTCACATCAGCATTTCGTGCTCAAAAGACCTCTGGCAAAGATCTCTCTCGAGGGGCCTTTTGGGCATTGCAGTGCAGACCCAACAGGGTACTGCCAGATGATGAAGCATGACTCCCACCTGGATGTTTGAGGGCTCTTGCTTCTGAGCAGTCAGATCCCCCGATCTGTCGCCTCAGTTCCCCTGGCCTAGACTTACTTTATTTTCCCTTTCTCCCTTCTTAGGATCTGCACGCCTATTGTACTACATAGTTGTGGAGTTGTCAACTTACAGATAACGAAACCCTCCACACTCAGAACTTTATACCTATCCCAGATCACCTATTACACAGAGAACAATTTCCAGTCTTTCGTCTATATCTGTTTTGTAAGTTAAAGAAGAAGGGCAGCAAGGATATGTTTTCCAGCATTCAAAGAAAGCTATTTACCAGAACTGATCTCCCATTACTACACAGGGAGTTCAAGTGGGGAACACATTTGAAAAAAATGGGAAATTGACAAGCAGCAGTTTTGATTACAAAAATGTCATGCAGGACGCACTTTATTCGAATAATAAAATGTAGCAGGTTGGCTTGCGGCGTATTGCCTCAGGTCCTGTGACCAAAATACATTCAGGCATGTGAGTAACCATTAAAACAAACACTGGCAAATTCAGTAGGCCAGGCATCAGCTTCCAGCATTTTGGCTTTATCTATGCTTATTTTGTGTTGTATGGTTTATGTAAACCTTCCCTGTTGGGGAGCTCTGGACCCTCGACAATGGAAGAAAAATATTGTCTAAGAGCAAAAATTATTTTTTCGGTGCAAATGGCACGCACACATTGCTATAGTATTCCCGGACACTCAAAGGAACTAATTTGGGGGCAGATGTGGTCCCTTTGACATAGCTGGATGGCGCCACTCATAGTGAATGTAATCGAAGGCTGAAGTGGGCAGGCCCACTGCCCCGTGCTGTATGAAGTGGTAGGTGGATGATAAATGCGAGTATCAACAGATTGAAGAGGGCTGGCTGAAAGCCCCTATAAAGTAAGTATGTTATATACTTAGTTTTAGTAAAATCCCAAAAAATCTTGGCTAACACCAGACTCATTAACAGCAGCTAAACCTCAAAAAGATTTATACAGAAATGAATACATTGTAAAATCACAGGCATTTCATGTTTGAAAAGGTACTTATATGGATTACAGTGGACTATGCTTTCTATCCTATATAATGGTATCCTTGCAGGGGTCATGGGCACAGCTGGCCCTTCACAGGGCCCCTCTCCTGGATAGTCTAATCTGTCTTTGCATCTAACCTACACAAGTCTGGGCAGAGACCTGGCACTTCTCCATTCCAAGCAAGGGTGAGACTGCAGCGGACACTTTGAGCATCACTTGTTCGATAGAGCAGATGTGGCCTGGTGCTTGGGTCCATCACTGAGGCTGGTGCTCAAAGTCCAACTTTTCCATTTGACAAACATAAGTAATTCTGTGTAAATGGGGTCATCTGTATCTCTGTTCCCTTGCCTGGGAGTGTTTGGCTGCACAATAAATGCTATATTAAATAGATTGGGCTGGTTTTAGCAATTTATTGAGACTTACGGTACTCCTGCAGCCTGCCGCCGACCGTCCCACAAAGACCCCATGGCAATGGGTTTCCAGGGATGATAGTTATGTTGTACAGCTGTCATGAGCAGCTATGGATGCAGGCACAAGTGTTTCAAGAAGAGGTGGTCCATGGACAAAGGGAGCTCTAACCCCTTGTCGGTACTTCGTAGGACAGTGTCCAGTTTGATAGCCAAGACCCGCAGCAGTTACTACATACACTAGTTTGATCCCGTGAACAGAAGAAAAAGATGGCTGATGCAGCCCAGCCAAGTTTCCCAGGTCCATCCATGATGTGCTGTTCCAATACAGGATTTTTCTTTCGGGGACTTACGGTCTTGTTTTTATGCCCTTATAAAACAGGTGTAGAAGTTCCAGAATTCAAAGCAAGAAAACTGGCCTAGAGTAGCACAACACGCATGGACCTGGGAAACTTGGCAGCTATGGTGATGTCACAGGCTGCTGCTTTGGGGACACTTCTGCCATTGAGAGTTGGGGCTCCCTAGATTCAAAGAAAGTCCCAGAAATCAAAGGAAAAAAAACTGGACTAGAACAGCAGATCAGACATGGACCTGGGAAGCTTGTCAGCTGTGAGTGATGTCACAAGTGCTGCATGAGGGACACTTCCAGCATTGCGAGTTGGGGGTCCCTAGATGTGTAGCCGGAGTCCTGGAATCGGCTGAGGTGCTGAGTTGTTATTCTGTCTTCTTTGCTCGTAGTACAAGTAATCCTGTGTGGAAGTAGAAACAAAGCCAGTGATTATCCGCACCACATATGCATAAACAACACTCGCTGTTACGCATGCACCTCCCCGTCTTAGGCTTCATCACTAGGAGTTTATGGCCCTCAAAAGGCAGGTATACCCTTGGTAAAACCGGTGCAGGAACAAGGGCACAGCCTGGTGCTGCCCATCCCAAAAGCACTATGGAGTCAGCGTACCACTGAGCGACCCTGCCCTGTCTTGACCCCCACTGCATCTCTTGCTGACATGTTCCATCTTCTCCAAGCGGGAAGTCACTGTATGATCAACAGAAAAGGATCTGGTATTTCCACCTCCATGTGGTTATTCCCATTCCCCGAAATAAAAGTCGTAATTGCTAGATTTTGATGCAAGGATGCTGGCTGGAATAAAAAATTCCATCCCCTTGACATCCCTGCAGCAAAACCCAACAACCTCCTTGTGCGGGCTTATGAGTGGTCAATAATTTCTTGTGGTTCCTTTCCCTCTAGATATTAGAGAAGACATCACGTTTAATGCTCCAAGTAAATGGTGGACCCAGTAGGCTCAGCGATCCTTCCAGGCCTGCAAAACCTGGTGCAAGCATTTAACTATTCCCTATATGCCCAGGGTGGCCATATTTATAATATGGAGCCTTCGGCAGCATACACTGCATTGCATCTGATTGCATATCATCGCGATCAAGTATAGGTCATTAGTAAACATATCCGTTGCATGATGTTTGTGTACCAGGGCATTGCTCAAATGCAAGATCTGGTCATAAATCTTGGACTGCTTGTGTCCAAGTTTGTCAGATCACCATGTTATCAGAAGCTCACGTATACAGTCCCAGGCTTTATTTTTACTATCATCATCACATTTGTTGGTCAGAGTCCTTAAGAGGAAGCAAATGAAAACTACAACATACAAAACACACTGATTTGTTAAGTAAAAGCAAAGGACTTCACATTTGCTACTCTGCTAGCACACAGCCACCGGCCAAACCAACCTAGCATCCAAGCCGAGGCAGTGCTTGCACAACCATTTACTTACCTGTCGTAATGCTCTTGAAGGTAGTCTAGGTTCACTTGGAAGCATAATCCCACTATCTAGTGGTTGGTCCCAGAAGTGTTGGAATACAAAATGTACTCTTGGTGGGCGTTGATTTAGGCAGCGGGTGAGTATGGCGTAAGCTCATAGTGCCCCCTCACCTGCCCACCATTTTAGATGAATTTTATTTTCCGCTTTATCCACTGCCCTCTTTCATAGGGATGGTGGTACTGCCCTAAGTGAATCTAGAAGACGTTCATGCTGCAAAAGTTTTATTACATGCAAGTAAGCGGTTTGCTTTACAACGTGAAATCTCCTCTACATTCAGTGATGTCCCCTGTACTGGGGCTCCAGGGTGCAGCCTTCTGTAAGGTCCCACAATCTGCACCTCGCCTCTTCAAGTCCCGACACTGGCCAGTACTTATTTTAGCAGTGTTTATGAAAACACAACTTATCCCTCTCATCCTTGTCTCCAGGCTCCTGATGACAGGTGGAGGAGAGGGGCTGAGAGAGCTGAGGCTGCTACAGAACACTCTGTAGGTGGATGTCTGGATTGAGAATGTCTAAGGGGTGCAGTTCACCTACGGTCCCCTCAAACAGGCACAATCCGTTTTATTTATCAGACATATTGCACATCAGCTCTGGTGGTTTCTTTGTTGCTGTTGGCAGCAGACAAAGCAGTGGGGTCTTGATGCTGGATCCTATATTTAACCCAGTGGCATTCTCTAAAATACCGAATCATCTTTTTGTTTTTGAACACCTGTCAAGCTGAGAAGATCGCCTGCTCATGCTCTGCAGACAGGCAGAGGTTGCAGACCCGGTGATGGTCTGACCAGTGGTATCTGGTCTTACCCTTCGAGGGTGGATTCTCAATACTGCCTTCCCTAACAGCGGTTCTTATTACGACCTGAGTTCTGGAATGGAGCTGTTAAAACGTGTTTAGAACCGAAGTGACAAATTTATCTGTGATCCTCTCGGTACTTCTTTCGACAAATGATCAGGATGTTCCGTGAGTGGAACGAACAGAGCAGAAAAGTTGTCCACTGTCCCGGAGAACGAGCTGGTACGTCCAAAGCTGATAGTGGAAGAATAACAACCTCAGGTGGAGTCTTTGTCCTGGTGCAATGTGCGCTAAGGGAGGAGTCACGCGATATCTCAAGACCGAAGACTTCTTTGCAAAGAAAAAACGTAATAAATACAAATGTCGAAGCCCAACACTCAATGGGGTGTCTCAACAGCAGCACAGATTTGCAATGTGAAGATGCTCTTGCCATCTCTACCCTTAGGTTTACAAAAGCACTGTCAAGACTGTGCATGTTAAGCATCAGGTGAGTTTCCAGGCTCATAGTCAAGTATTGCTCTTTTGGATCGCTACATCACCTTCACAGCCCTGAAAACATTTTCTTTGGATCCCCTACAGGAAATTACTTTTTGAGTTATTGCCTTCTGGGATGTTACCTCTGCAGGAAGTTTGGAAGAAATTGATGTTCTGTAGCTTAAACAACCATAACTGGGATTCTGCAAGGATAGGGTTAGCTCTTCAACCACTTCATTGTTCACTAAAATCATATCTCTAATTTTATGATGAGTTAGGACATGTCATATACCCACTTGGCAACACTAGTTACCTTTCTTTCTCACTGCAATCTGGACTTTGGTTCTTCTCATGCTTTGTTTAGTTACGAAGTGCTATGGTTCTCATCCAGCAGGATTATTCTCCAAATCCATTGATGTAGAGCCTGCAAGCGAGCTAAGGTTTCCCTCCATGTCGAGTGTAAAAGCTGTACCACAGATTATACTTAGATATAGATGCCTGTCACCAACAAAAGGGCCTTCACCTTGACGTCCAAGTCAATGGGGAACTGCACAGAGTAGTGGTCGTAGCTGAGCATCTCATTGCAAACCCCTCTCCATACCCTGGCGATGCGGCCCACGGTGAGAGACCCATTGGAGGTTTTCACCTATCAAGAAACAGATATGTTAGCCCTGGTATCTGCCATCTGCGCCTAGCAATATGACATTCTCCCTGAACTATAGCAAGATTTAGCGCAGTTAGTTAATACTTACTAAAGTGTTAGGAGTGACCAAGTTTTTTCCTCAGAGGCGTACACTATAGAGATAATGCACATACTCTGTTGTTATAATGACCCACAAAAGTGTGTTAAAAGTCTGCTCCTCCCAGGCAAACTCCCTACAGGGATAGTGACCTAATTCAGTGTGTCAAAGGCCAAATCTGTCTATGCATAGTTTCTGTAGGGATAGGACCAGTGAGTTGCAGGTCTTGCAACTTGGTTTGATGTTCTGTGGTGTAATTTGTTGCAAACAGTTCCTGAATTAATATATATTTTTTAAATAAGATCCTTAAAGATGCTTTTAGGCTGGTTATATTTTTCAGTATTCATTTTTATTATGATATTAATATATTAATATATTATAATATAATATAATGTTTATTAATATTTGACGGTTGAGTTATTACCCATCCACATTTCTCAATAAAGAGCCTTCTTTAAAAGATAAGTATTTTTATTGCTTTACATAGTCAAGTGGGACATTTGTTTTAACCTTTCTTGGTATGAGAAAGGACAGAAAAAGGCTTTCTGTCACTTTTGCATTATATCAGTTCTAAGCACTTCACTCTGGGCTCAGAGGTTGGAGTAAAATAGCGCCTACTCTGTTAGAAATCAAAGGTGAAATAGCACTCTTTCACATTTGGACGGGCAAATAAGGGTTTGTGTCTAGGTGACCGGACAACATGTTTTCACATGAAATAAATGTTATTTTTCCCTGATGAAGTCATGAAAAGATACTGTATCCTTTGTAGTATAGTCATTTCTGTGTATTATTCTTGTTCCATGGACTTAGGTTTTATTTCTGCAACCTTTCAAAGTGGAGGGGTAGGTGTTTAACCTTCGTATCTAAGTTCACTTCCAGAAACTTCCCAATATCTCTTGTAAGAGGGGCGCCCAGGCAAGTACGTTACTCGAATTCCATTCGAAATAATTCTTTGTAATCATTTCTACGGATCATTCTAAAAATTAGCCTCATAACTGATTTTGACCTGTTAATCCTGTAGCCAGCGAATGACCTGAATATTTCTACAAGGTTTAACAAATCACATGTAGACATTAGACCCACAGATTGTCTGACAATAATTGTAATTTTGTATTCAATTCCCCTATTTTTCCTCCTTTTATGCTATCACTATTTCATTTTGCTATTGCCAAAGGCCCCCAAAGCTACGCCGCGTACTCAAGGGATATTCCAGTTTCCTCTGCGAGTTGCCTATTTGCATTGAATCTCTCACAACAAAATTTGTCTCTGAAGTGAAGAGGTTCCCTTCTAAATCTCCCATTTGTCTGATTTGACCTTGCCATTTGTTTGGAATGGGTTTAATTATTAATACTTTATCTTAAGTATAGCTTAACTCCTACGTCAATAACTATATAAGAGACCTTGTTAAAATTTTGCTTGTCCTACCTAGTAGTTTAGTTATTACATAGTGCTATATGCTGTGAAAGTTAAACCATTCCTTTGTGAAGCTTTCCTTATGTGTCCAGATAGTCACTGTGAGATTTTGTCAAGGTATGCCAAGGCATTTGTATCTTGTACTGTGCTTGTTTAAGAACAGCAACACATAACTATCCTGTAACTGGTATTGCTGGGTGATTTAGTATAATGTATGAAGATTATGGGTAAATAATAAGTTGGCATGAAGTTAAGTGACTTTGCATTGTAGATAGTTTTGTTGGATATAGTGTGGAACATTTTTGATTGACTGTTCTGAATGTACAGCTGTTTGCTGCCTCTTTAAGGAACACAATGGTGTAGTCTATGCAACATTGCACACAACATGAGTTTTTCCCTTCTTGCACATATGCTGGCCCAGAAATATCCACTGTGCATCATAGGATTGGATGATGACTGTTCAACTGCTCCTCATTTTTCTCTTGGGGTCAGCACATGGTATCTAATTAAACTCTATGGAGGGCATCTCAAACTCTATGGTTGGTAAAGGGCATCTCAGTAAACTATATGGCTAGCAACCTATGGTTGGCTCAGGAATTCTTACTGCATGATATACAATCAATAGATACAGGACTCTTAACCGTACCTCAAAGTTGACATCTCTGAAGGCAGCCATGGTGAACCCCGGACCCACAACCTTCAGCACCACCTCCTTGGTGGTGTTAAGGATGGAGAAGCTGCTTGAAAAGGGATCCCAGTTCTTGACGACGGAACCAATCAGACACTCAGATGTAGGAGAGTAGACTTCCAGCTGCAATCATAGATTTTTAACACTTTGGTCACATACCAGCAACTATGCCAATCTTGCAAAGAACAGATTTCATATATTGAGAAACTGAAGAAGTAACAAAGATACAGGAAGCCCCAAGACCAGAGATGAGCACTTCTTAATGAAGAATGACGGGGAGGACACAGAGGCAATCGCCCTACTAATGAAAGTGAAAAGACATGCTGAACTTTTGCTGCCGTCACCAGGGGTGAGCCCTGGCAACGTTTGGTTGGGGGCGGAGCCAAGCCCTTTGGAGAGTGCATAAAGCGCTGTCTGCGCTCCCGCCTCACGGGAAACGCTAAACTTTAGCTGCCTTCACAGGGGGTGAGCCCCGGCAACGTTTGGTTGGGGACAGAGCCAAGCCCTTTGGAGAGGGCATAAAGTGCTGTCTGCGCTCTCGCGGGACATGCTGAACTTTTGCTGCGTCAGCAGGGGTGAGCCCCGGCAATGTTTGATTGGGGGCGGAGCCAAGCCCTTTGGAGAGCGCATAAAGCGATGTCTGCGCTCCCGCCTCGCAGGAAACACTGAACTTTTGCTGCCGTCACCGGGGGTGAGCCCCAGCAACGTTTGGTTGGGAACGGAGCCAAGCCCTTTGGAGAGCGCATAAAGTGCTGTCTGCGCTCCCACATCGCGGGACGTGTGCAGGCGGCGCGCGGGCAAAGCCGGGGCCAAGGGCGGGCCCGTTTTTCGCCTGTCATTGCCCGGAAGAGGCTGGGCCCCCCCCCTTTTAATCCATGCTTAGGGGCCCTGGCGAACGGGCTAAAGCTACGAAGCAGCATAGTCTGAAGGAGAAGGTGGAGCTTTCTTAGGTACTTAAAGTGTTTCCTCAGACATTTTCAGTGTTTCTGTATTTTACGCGCGCATCAGGAGTCGGAGGGGGCACAGGATTATAACCCCCAGGATTCTTTGTGGCAGGAAGCCGCGGCCGGTGTTTTTCTTTGCGCCAGGAGGCCCACAAATCTAGACTTGTCCTAGGTCAGCCTCTGGTGCTAGTTGTAAAAAAAATAAGACATTTAGTTTTTAACTTAGGATTCGCCTGCCCTGATGGGGAAACGTAAAGGAGACCATGGAAAGGGGCGTTCTTATCAGGAGGCCACCGCTCCCAAGCTGATAACTAGTTATCCCACTTCCGTGATGGGTGTTATTGAGTCGGAGATAGGGAAGGTGGAAGCTACCTTAGAATCAATTCTTGAGAAAGCAGGGAAAGGTGTGATGGAAGCAAAGACTCCCCATGTAAAATCCTCATTAACTAGGACAAGGAATCCCTGTGTTATAACGGATATGGATCCTCCAGCTGACCAAATTATTTCTATGACCTCCGAGAGTCCACCCCCAAAAAAGAGCAGGCAAGTGATCTCTCCCCATGTTATAGACTCCTTTTTCGATCCAGCTCCGTCCCCTGTAAAATCTAATGTCCCTGTAAAGGTTTTAGTAGGAATAGAGAATAGAAAGGGGAAGCTACAACCAAAACCACTAAAGAGAACTACTGGGAAACAGATAAGAGATACTAAAACTTTGAAATTTTCCAATGACTATCTTAGTCAGATTGAAAATCATTTTAGTGATATAAGAAAGTTATGCTCCCTGGTTCTGGAGAAAGTGGCTGTTCTCGAGGAGAAGGTTGACTCAATATCGGTGGTAATGAAGCCACCACAACCGAGGGTGGAATCTCAGTCCAACTATATTGATTCTGTGTGTCCATCAACCCCAGTTATCTTGCCAAACCAAAAAGGCAGGCTAAATCTTGCCCAGAATTTAGCTTTAAAGCCCCTGAATCCTGTGGCCATAGAAAACTCTATAAATATGCCACCCCAGCGGGGGTAAGATAAGCGGGAGGGCTGTGAGGGTCAGGCGCAGCCTTTATCATCTGCACCTGCAAGAGCCCAAACACCCTATCCAAGGATCCCGCTGGCATGTGCTCCATATATTTTAATTTTGGAAAACGTGCCCACATTAGGAAATTCAAATGCTGAGTCTCATACATCATTGCTAAGTAAAGTTACACATTGGGTTGGAAAGTATTTGGGGCAGAGGGCAGATCTCTCTAAGGATATTCTAACTGTGAGAAGGGTCCCGTGGGTTGGTATATAGCCCAAGTCTTGACAGGGGGACTGTATAATCATAAATTTTAGGAGCCCCTGGATAGTTAATACTTTGTACCATCACTTTTCAACTACGACGCTATCCACGGGATCTATAAGAGTACAACGTCTAACTGAGTTCATCTCTTCTTCATCTCAGCCCTACTTACCTGACCCAAATCATTTTGGAAAACAGAATCCTAGCCATTTTGGTGTCCCTAAGCCGCATGATACCGCCCTGACGCTGTCTAATAGGTTTGAGCCCCTGGACTCTTTAGAGCAATTAGACTGACCATCAGCAACTGGGTCTTCCTTAGAGGAGAATCTAGAGACAAATATATTGCATCAGTCCTATTTGCAATCCAAGGGAGCTTCTAATATACCTGATATGACAGTCTCAGGGATTCTCTCGTGGAATGTGGCAGGACTGGAATCAAAAGGGGGAAACCTTGACTGGCTAGGATTAGTGACAGAAAACCTTTTTATTTGTTGCCAAGAGACCTGGCGTATAGAGCCTCCTCACATTAATGGTTACACCACATATAGGGGGTCATTCCGACCCCGGCGGGTGCCGCCCGCCGGGCGGAGACCGCCAGAAGACCGCACCGCGGTCAAATGACGGCAGCGGTCATTCTGACTTTCCCGCTGGGCGGGCGGGCGACCGCCAAAAGGCCGCCCGCCCGCCCAGCGGGAAAGCCCCAGCAACGATGAAGCCGGCTCCGAATGGAGCCGGCGGAGTTGCTGGTGTACGACGGGTGCAGTGGCACCCGTCGCGATTTTCAGTGTCTGCTAGGCAGACACTGAAAATCATTATGGGGCCCTGTTAGGGGGCCCCTGCACTGCCCATGCCTGTGGCATGGGCAGTGCAGGGGCCCCACGACACCCGTTCCCGCCATCCTGTTCCTGGCGGTTTTTACCGCCAGGACCAGGATGGCGGGAAGGGGGTCAGAATCCCCATGGCGGTGCTGCGAGCAGCGCCGCCATGGAGGATTCTTTGGGGCAGGGGTAAACCGGCGGGAAACCGCCGGTTGCCCTTTTCTGACCGCAGCTTTACCGCCGCAGTCAGAATTGCCCATGAAGCACCGCCAGCCTGTTGGCGGTGCTTCCGCGGCACTCTGCCCTGGCGGTTTTCAACCGCCAGGGTCAGAATGACCGCCATAGTGTCCCTGCAATTAAGTCCTCCGTGGGTAAGGCTAAGGGAGGCCTGTCCACTTTTGTATCAGTAATGGTACTAGTGTGGTTGATAACCTTGAGACACTAATACATAAGGCAATGAATACAAGCAAGAAGGATTTAAGAATAATATGGGTTGGTGATTTTAATGCCCATCTGTGTGAACCAGAGGTTTTAGATAATTGTGGGCTCTACAATGAATATGATTGTCCCATCCAACATTTTAAACACTCTCCTTATGGGAACGCCCTAATCGTGTGATAGTAGCCAATTCTTTGCTCTTCCCAATATCACTAGTAGAGGGGGAACCGACGTTTATAAGAGGAGATGTTCTTGCTACAATTGATTTTATTATTTACTCTAGAGAACTCACCCCTCTTGTTGGGCAGTTTAGAGTGATGTTAACTTGCATTAGTGATCATAATCCTTTAATTATAGAAACAAGCTTGGGTTTGAATAGCGATTCAAGAGCAGAGAAACGACACCCAGATATGAAGTTTTCAGCCCAGAAAGGTCTGACCATTAAATGGGGAAAAATAGATAGTAACAGGTTTTTTAAAGATCTAATGTTGAATAAATGGACAGAAATCGTCTATGCCTTCTCTTCCTTGACAAAGTATATGGCTGAAAAACTGCAGAGTCCTAGTATCAATATAGAAGGAGGCCCTCGATGGTTTAATCATGCATGTACCTCCTCCCTACAAAATCTAAAGAAAATAACTATTTTTTTCCCTCAAGATCTACATGCTATTAAAATTGCAAGAAAGAGATATAAGGATGCACTTGCTACTAGAAAGGCTGAATTGAGAGAGTCTGCCTGGGAGGAACTGACTGAAGCGAGTAAAAGCAGAGACACAACTGCCTTTTGGCGAGTGGTTAATTCTCCACTACTGAATGATAAGGCTAAAATGACCATGAAATTTGGTATTCCAGCACAAACATGGGTGGATAATTTAAAAAAACTTTTACAATAGAGAATAATGTTCCACAAGATGACGCAAATTTTTTAATGACAATAAGAAATGCTTCGATTAGTGCGGCTTTTAGTAACACTATAAATGTAGCTGACGTAAAACAGGCCATTCAAGACTGCCCTTCTGAGAAAGCTCCTGGCCCAGACAGAATCCCAGCCGATCTATATAAAGCGCTTACAGATTTGTGGGGACCATTGCTTACTAATGTTTTGAGATCCGCCATGACAGGCCCATTAGTAGATACCTGGAGAGAGGCGATTATTGTCCCGATTTTTAAGAAGGGGGATAGGGCAGATCCTTTATGCTGCCGACCGATCTCCCTTTTGGCCAGTTCAGTTAAGATTCTAGGTCGAGTGATCCTAAATAAGCTAGAAAACTGGGCAATGGAGACTAACTGTCTCTCAGAAGTGCAATTTGGGTTTCGACCAGGAATGGGTACAGTCGAACAAACACTCAACTTGACATTGATAGTCCAGAAATATACGAAAGCCAAAAAGGGATGTGTACATTTAGCATTTATGGACTTGTTCTGTGCTTTTGATACAGTTAATTGAGAGAAATTGTGGGCGGTTATGTCAAAAATGGGGGTGGATAAAGACATAATTGTTCTACTTTGTAGACTCCATGCTTGTACCTCAGCACGAGTTCGATACTCACAGGAGGGTGATTTAACAGAGAAGTTCTCTTCATTAAACGGGGTCAGGCAGGGTTGTGTGCTGGCCCCCTTTCTTTTTCTTCTTTATATAAATGGATTAGAGAAATTTCTCTGTGAAATGGGGAAGGACTTGTCAACTATCAATAACTCCCCAATCCCAGTACTGCTGCATGCGGATGATGCTGTACTTATGTCAAGGACAGAAAATGGCCTCCAAGTTTTAATGAATGCTTTTAATATATTTATGGGAAACCTTGGTCTTAAAATGAATAGATCAAAGTCATTTGTGATGAAGAGTGGGCCAAAGCTAGCAAAAACTAAAAAATGTATTCTAGAAGGGGAAGAAATACTTAAGGTCCCACATTTTACGTATTTGGGGGTTCCTATTGATGTAGATTTTAATTGGATTTTTTAGTAAACATACGTCTAACACAATTTCAAAGAGCCATAGATGCTGTTTTTAGATTCTCGAAAAAGTTGGGACATAAACCTGTAAAAGAGATGATGACTGTTTTTTCTAGTAAATGTCTTTCTATTGCAACATTTGGAGCAGGGGTTTGGGGTTATGCTGAATGTTCGAGCCTCCAGGTTGCAGAAAACAAGTTCCTAAAGAGGTTATTCGCAGTCCCGCAATCAACCTCAGTAACGTTTTGTCATGAAGAAGTGGGCTTGAGAGGTATATCTGACCACATAAAGCTTCAACCTGTATTATTATGGCAAAACATTTGGTCAAAACCGGAAGCTCATCTATGTAGAACAGTGATACAGGATTGCCTCTCATTATCACGATCATTAGACATACCTTGGCTCAGATATGTCCACTCTTCTCTTCTCTCCCTTGGAATAGGGGAGTTTTTTCTTAAGCCGGACCTTATGACAAAGCGGGACATTAAAAGGGTAAAGGAAATATACTGGCAGCAAATATATGACTCAAAGATAAACTTAGGTATAGATAGAAACCAGGAGAGGAACCAGTCACAGCAATTATATCCAATGTAATATTTGGTTACTACCAGCCTTGAGCGACAAAGGTTCTTACTAACCAGGCTACGCTTGAATATATTACATTACTTGGTAGCATTTCCTACCCACGGAACTTGGTTTAAGAATCTTCCACTGTGTTGCTGTGACGGAAAAACACCTCAAAGCACCTTGCACTTTATACTCTTTTGCACATTTTACGACACCCCAAGAAAAAGGTTTTTACGTCCCATTCTTTTATCTAAAAGTATTAGAACTAGCCACCTTGCCCACTCTTACTTACACACGTTGGGAGATGTAGACACAATACAGGCTATGCTAAATTATATATATATATATGCTGCTTTTGGAATTCGAAATATGTATTAATAATGTTTTTTTTAATCTAATGCTCACGAAATTTGTATGTTTGTATTTATTGGATGTCTTTTATGGTCTATTTGTACCGAATAAAATATTGAAGAAGAAGAAGTGAAAAGAAAGTATTTTGGTTAGTAATGTCAATGTATTGTAGTCTTTAACTGTTTCAACATTCAGTACAATGCTGCTGGTGTCTCTTCCAGTCAGTCAAGACCCTGGATCTGAGTTACAGGCCTTAACCACAAATTAGAGTCTATAACATGGGACAGGGCCATTCACAGCTGTGTAGCCAGACGCAGAAGGGCTGCAAGGCAATTAGTATGTTCCATTCAGAGTCAAATGCTCAGAAAAACTTTCTGGACCACTTGAAGCAAGGTTGGAAGTTTTGTTGGAGATTTCCACCTGAGGCTCTTTTGAGAATGAGTTTACACAAGATAGTCATTCAAATATTGCTACAATACTTATGCTCCCCTCCTAAAAGTGTGGTGCTTAAGCTGACCTTCTTAGATTCCACTACCTGCCCCTCTGACAGTCTGAGAGTCGTAGAGGGTCCTTTGCGAATTTGAAACAATGAAAGCTTATGTCTTTTGTAGCAGTTTTCATTAAGAAATGAATTTTCCAAAGGGCTGTGATCTGTATGTGGGTGTAACGAGAGAGCATCCATACCAGTGAGGTCTTGTAGTAGGCTGTGGAGAGCCTACTCCAAGGTGGTGGAGTGCAGTGGTGCGAGAACAAGCTCAAAGGGCAGCATTCTTCTTTATTTCAGGGGTCTTCCTAACCACTAGAGATACACTTGTAAATCTTCTCTTAAGAAATCTCCGAGTTAACAGCTCCTCAGAGCATCTGATATTTACATGTAAAATGTCACCTTCAACTCTCTACGCTTCTGTTTCACCAAAGACGACTGTGCACAGTCTGTTTTTGAGGAAGCCTTGCAAACTATTGGCTCCTCAGAATCTATTGTTGTCTGGTTTATCTTTACTTCTTCAGCCTTCTGCTCTCTTGAAGGGACCTGCATCCTGGCCTTACTAGAAGGGGCTAGCTGTGGAGAGCATCCTTGCTTTGAACGATCTGTTCAGGTACCACAGAGAGAAAAGCTAAACTTATAGTAATGGCCTTGGTACTCTCAGTCCTTTGAGGGCTTGGTGGTCTTTCGGACCCTAGTGCTGAAGCTTCCTTCTCTGTCACCTAGCAACGCTGGAAGCCAAGACACTTCACCCCGAAGAACTTTATGACTTTTAGACCTGTGTGCAGTGATCAACCTCCAGTCCGGCACCAATCAGTTGCTCTATACTAACCACCCTCACTGGCAGTCGAGTCTAACTGGTTTCCACAGTTTTGCGGAGCTTACCATGTGGGACTTAAGTTAATTTTTCTTCAGCACTTAGCATTCCCATTCAATTTAATGATCCCCTGCTAGCTGCCATTTTCAAAGACTCTCTCAGTGGCTTTAACTCCAAACAGCTAAAGAGCTCTACATTGTGCGCAAGGATTCTTCGTGCAGCATTTTAGTGAGCTATAGTAATAAATGTATTTTTTATACCTACTGTTGCATGGACCTTAAAGGCCTTACCTGTAAACTGAATTTCTAGTCTATTTGTTATTTCTTCAACACTGACCTCTGCAGCCTCAGTTACCTAGAGGTGAGCCAGAAGTTAGAGGCAGGGGCCATCCCTTTCCCACCTTCAGACGGAGATGGATACTCATCTATTCAAGCAACACCTTTACACATCACAAACCTCCCAGGTGCTTGACATTCTGAGGAGCACCTCACCTTCACCTCGTTCACACACCAGTTCAGCTCCTCTCGGCTTACTCCACCTACCCTAAGCAACCCCCACCGTAAACTACCACCTTATTCCATCCTTCTTTCTTCCTAGTGTGTCCAGCACGCCCTGTGTAGCTTATATCCTTTGGAATGCTTCACTGCGCTGCACCTAGGTATTAGTTGCATAAGTCTAAGTTTCATATACACCTTTAAAAAGTATTTGAAGTTGCCAATGCTTACATTGTTGGATGTTGAAATTAAGGGGGCAGAGTTCTGCAGATTCTCACAGACCTTCACAAAAGCAAATCCAGCAAAATCTTCTCCTCCACCTCATCCGCTCATGCCGTTCTTACAAAGTGGGTAAGAGGCTTCCAAGTTATTTACAACTTCACGCATCTCGCACCACTGTGTTGCCCGAGGTCCAATATAGTGACAGAAGCCTTCAAGATTATTGTTACCTGTGTGTCTTTTCATTCAGCCCTGCAGCAGCTAATCTAGAATTCTTGGATTTCACCACACACCGCACTAAAAATGTGATAGATCTGGTCCTATCTACTTTGGACAACACAAGAGTGACTTCTGTTCATACTTGAGAGAAGAAGGCCCTGGCCTGGTAACTCACCTCATCTTCACAGCTGCAGAAAGTACGTGGCAGGAGGAGGTGGAGCACAGTTCTCTGGGCGTTGTCGTAGATCTTGACGTCGAACAGAGGACCACAGCACTCCCTATCTTCCCTGGCGTGGAAGATCTTCTGGGTCACCGTGTTCAGGATCTCATATTCACTGAGGGTCCGGAGATTACTTTGACCTGAAATGACAGCAGAGCGAATTTCGAGAGGCCATATATCTCTACCAGGAAGGGTCAAGCCAACAGCATTCCAGAGGTTGGTTAACATCTCCTCCACCAGCACTGAACCACCATTGTAAGACTTGCAAGGTGGATCTAGAGAGTGATTGTTTGGTAGGTTCTATGCTGTAGGAAAGTGGCCCTTTTTGACATGGTCACCCCCACTTGTTGCCTGGTAATTGATCCAATTTTGACTGAAAGTGCACTGGATTCCTTCTAACCAGGACCCAATGCCAGATCTCTTTCCTTAAAACTGTGCTCTTGTTCCCCAATTGGCACCCATGTAAGTCCTTAGTAGATGGTACCCCTGGTACCTAGGGCATGGGTACCAGAGAGGGCCAAGGGCTGCAGCATGTATTGCGCCACCCTCTGGGACCCTTCACCTTGCACATGCAGACTGCCATTGCAAGCTGCGTGTTTTGGTGCAGCTAAAAGTGAAAACATGACTTAGGATAGAGCCTGTTTGTCATGTCTCCTATCTCTGATTGCATGATGTCAGTCATCCCTACAGCAGACCTTGCAGCCCCAAGGCAGGGTGCATCATATTACATTTGTGGACATACCTGCACAAGCAGGTTTGCCCCGGCTATGTCTTTGTTAATTCTTAGGCATAGTGTATGGACAGGGAAGACATTTTAAGTGCATGTGCTGGACACTGGTTAATGCGAGTTCCCCAGCTACATGATGGCTTAACTGAAAATCGGAATGTTTAGTATCAAACATCTCATATTAATTAACCCACACCTAGTCCAGTGATGGATTTATTAATACATGCACCAGAGGGCACCTTAGTGGTGCCCCCTAAAAACCAACCACCTACCTGTCTGCTGGATGACTAGTTTTAACTAGCATGCCACCAACAGATGGGTTTCTGACCCCCAAGGGTGACAGCCTCTGCTCGCGGGTGGTCAGGAGCAAAGACTGCTCTGGCAGGGATGTTAACACACCCCTCCCAAAAGGATGACATGTAAATCTGCATTCCAAGGCCGGGGGCTTCAAAGAAGCCCACCGCCATTGGTAGGCAGATCTGGCTTCCCTCAGAAGGGAGATGCCGACCACCCTGTCCTAGGGCCCATTTGGCTCCGGGACTGGCGGGAAAATTAGCTAAGCAGGTGGCGTGTTGCACTTATAGGCTGAACACAACTCTGGGATGACCAGCCTGATGTGACCACAGCCTTAACAATTCCCCCATCTTGTGTGTGGTGGAATTAGGAATTCTGGGACAGGGTGATGCCCACTCCTCCAAAGGAAGTGATCATCTAGGGGGTGTAGTGACCCCAGGGGTAAGTAGCCCATTGACCCATTAATGCCCCTAAATTGAGTATTTAGGGGAGGCTCTGATACCATGATTTCAGATCTTTGCTGGACACAATAGGAGTGGATATGGAAGCCTGCTGGCTCAAGAACCAAGGAGCACGATGGACTTTGTGCCAACCCTTCCAGTCTGCCTGCTGGACCCGACCCTAGAGGAGCAACTGACATGTCCTGCTGCTGCAGCGTCTAAAAAACTGGGAGAGCTGCCAGGAACTCCCTTGGAATAGAGGAGTTGCTTCCTTGCATCGCCAGGCAACCAGTGAAGAACTGTGAGGACCCAGAACCGCCAAAACCAGACACCGGACAGCCCTCTGCACCTAGGCCGAGTTGAAGTGGGCCAGTGGCGTGAGTGTGGTTCCCAAGCCCTCCAGAGACAAAGCCCACCAAGAGTTTGCCCACTGTGGACTTCCTGACGGTGCCTGCAGCCATATTCTGCAGACCCACTTCTACAACGACCGCCTTCGGTACCAGAAGCCAGACGTTCCACTGCAGTTTTGCACCTGGATGCCCCGGAATGAGGAGAAGAGGACCACTCGTGTCCTTACGCCCCTGAGACTCGAGCCCACTTGTTGGTTAGGTTGAACTGGACCCCAGTCCACTCCTGTAACTTCTTTCTGCAGGCCCCCTCCACCGCGACCGCCACAGGTGACGGAAACCTGATGGTCACTTACACCCCTGCACCCGGACGCCCTGGACCAAAGAGAACAGGGTCACTGGTGTCCCTACATTCCAGAGCATCGCAAGACTTGAACTCCCTCGGTGATTCACCCATACTGGACTGTCAGGCCACCCCTGCAGCATCTTTGTGACCAGACTGACCCCCTTTAACTTGAATGGGACACCCAATGCCTTAACACACCTCTGCACCCAGACCTACCAGAGCCTCCCGAAGTGACCTGTTGGTGTGGCCTTGGGACTTGCCCCGTCCTCACCTTAAGTCCTGGAGAACAGTCTTGTAAGGGGCTGTGAAGTACCTGTTTGCCGTGTATGTTTTCTCTCCTGTAGAGTAACATTGCAGCGTCATAAAAATACACTAAGGCTTGGCTTTTCAGAACTACAAATTCATAACTGAAAAGTACTCACCTGATTCTGGTGATCTTGATATCTAAATTTACATAAAAGTATGTGTTATTTTTAAATATTTGTGTTAGATTTCTTTATTGAGTATGTGTCTTACTTACTGTATGTGTGCCTTACATGCTTAGTACTACACTCTGATAGGCCTAACTCCTCGCCCACGCTACCACAAAAGAGAGCATTTGTGCCTCTCTGATTCTTTTGGGGTTTGCCTGGACTCTTTGCAGAGTGTACCTCATTTTGGTCCACTAAATAAAGAGCCAGCTTCCTACAGGTTCCCTGTCAGATCGGTGGGGGATGCGTAGGGATAAGAAGGAATAAGCGTGTGTGCGTATGTGCTTGCTTTGAGTACGCAAGCCCTCATTTGTGATAGGTACAATGAGACAATGTACTTACGTTTCTGGTGGATTAAAAGCTGGTCAACCTGGAACGGATAAAACAACACAATTTAGAACTTGGAGCAACAATATTAATGTGTGTGGTGAAAAAAAGAACCATTTTCAATGATGCATTGACTACTCATGCTCATAGGGGCTGCGTAAGGACATTAACTCCCTTGACAGATTTTCAGGCAATACAGGATAGTCTGGGAATAAATCCAAAACCACAAGGGTTGGGGAAAGAAAAGTAGGTTACAGGGCTGAGTAAAGAGGAACGTGTGTTTTGGAAACTTAGGGCCAGATGTAGCAACTTCCGCATTTGTGATTCGGAAATTGCGAGTCTGTGCGACTCGCAATTTCCGAATCGCAAATTCAGATGCAGAACAGTGTCTCAGACACCGTCTGCGTCTCGCTATGGGGTCGCAAAGACCCACCTCATAAATATTAATGA
Source organism: Pleurodeles waltl (assembly GCF_031143425.1). NCBI lineage: Eukaryota > Metazoa > Chordata > Amphibia > Caudata > Salamandridae > Pleurodeles > Pleurodeles waltl. Next base: position 697,398,470 of record NC_090451.1, read on the forward strand.
GGTGGGTCGCATTTTGCAACCCCATAGCGAGTCCCTGCACTCACAGGGATGGTGGCCTGCTGAAGACAGCAGACCTCCATGTCTGTGACTGCTTTTGAAATAAAGCAGTTTTTTTATTTATTTTGCAGCCCGTTTTCCTTAAAGGAAAACGAGTTGCAAATTAAAAAAAATAACGAAACCATTTGGTTTCGTTTTTTCAGAGTAGGCAGTGGTCCATTGGACCACTGCCTGCTCTGAAAAAACCTTTTGGGCAACATTCACAAAGGGGAAGGGGTCCCCTGGGGACCCCTTCCCTTTTCCGAGTGAGTTACCACCAGTGTGACACTGGTGGTAACTGCAAATTGCTTTGCGACCGCATTTGCGGTCACAAAGCAATTCTGCATTGCGATGCGAGTCGCAAATAGGAAAGGAACACCCCTTCCTATTTGCAAGTCGCATTCACAATTTGCGAGTCGGTACTGACTTGCAAATTGTGAATGTGCATCGCAGAAGGCTGTTTGCATGGCGCAAACTGCGATTTTCGCAGTTTGCACCATGCAAACAGCTTACTACATCTGGCCCTTAGGGCCTGATTTAAAGTTTGGTGGACGGGTTACTCTGTCACAAACTTGATGGACAACCCATCCGCCGTATTATGACTTCCACAGGATATAATGGACCCGTCCGTCAAACTCCAAGTCAGGTCCTTAGTTAAGCATGTGGAGACCTAAGATAGCATGGAAAGGTAAAAGCAGGTGTAATCCATGGATGTAAAACAAGGGACTGCAGCCTCTGGTTCCCACTGGGCCCATCCTTCAGTTTCCCCCCCCCCCCAATTCCACCTAATGCCTATGAGGTACAGGAGTCTCTGGGGCCCCTAATCAAATTCTGCAAGGAGGGACCCATTTCACACCTGCGTAAACCTCCTAAACTTCTGTGCGAAGAATGTCCTCTCATAAGCTTGTTACTTGTCTCTGGCGTGGCAAAGGGAGGAGAGATGTACACTGAAGGGGACAGCAAGGCAGGTGTTGGGCGATTTCTAGCCAGGTTACTGACTGAAGTCCAAATACCCAAGTTCTGATTTAGCCAACTTAGTTGATCCTAAATAAGCACATTATCTACATGTGTTACATGTTTTCCTTTGCTAATAAACTACAACATTAACTGAATACTTTCCATAGTGGGTGCCTTGCAGAAAGTGCCCACTTAGGGACCTGGTTGATGGAAGGGCACTGAGAGGCAGCACAGTGTCAGATGCAAGAACTTGCATAAATGGTACTTGTGGCATTAAACACATGGACAGGTTGGCGGAAAAGGGGACATTTAGATGCTTCAGAGGGGGATGAAATTGCGCAGAATGAACATGACAGAAGTGACCATGACAGGAGATGCAGAACTCACACAGAAAGAGTACACCTGACGTACCGAGTAACAAGTACAGAGAGACTGGCATACTGGCGCCATGCCACCTTCAGGGTGCGGCTGACGTGATGTAAATTAAATAATCATGTCTTGGGAAAGTTATGACCAGGTCTCACCTGAGTCAGGTATTCCAGTCCTGGAGGCAGGTCTGGCACCGCTGCCATGTATGGCGCTGGCACAAAGTTCTGCGGGCCGGGTCCTGGGTGTGCCTGAGGCTGCCCGGCGCTGGCATGCTGGTATCCCTGAGGCTGGTACTGGGGCTGGTACTGCACAGTCCCTGGAAATGGGTTGGCCTGGTACTGTTCACCGGTAGGACCCAGATACTGCATGGCATTACCTTAAGAGAGAAATAAAACACTATTCTCCATTAAACCACAATAGAGTAAACAAATATTTAAAAAATAACTTTGTTTGGTCTGACATAGCATAGAGCTTTGGTGTGCTGAGTGTAGGTTTTTATTTACAATTTGCAGGTATGTAGCAGTCTAAGATGTGGTATTGTTCCCCACTTTGGTGGACTCATTTTATGAATCTTAGAAGATGAAAGGATTCTACACCATCTTCTTGATGCATCATGGTCTCTCTAGTCCGTACTGTCTCCACACTCTGCCCTGATCATACCCTGGTGGGGGTGGTGCTCTATCCTCTCTCTTGATTCCTGGATCCCACTGCCTTTCTGACCTTTTTAATACCTGCCTTCTGGAGTTTTCACTCTCTTGACTCATACCCATGCTCCTTTGCTGGCTTTCCTGTGCCCTGTCTTGTGTCTGGTGGTTTTCCTGGCCATCACTCCCCTTTCCAAGTCCCAGTCATGCTTCTCCCCTGAGCCCCCTGCTGTTTCTGTCTGGTGAGTCTAGAGCAGGGTTCTGCAAAGTCGGTCCTGGAGAGCCGGGTCTATGCCAGGTTTTTAGCATATCCACATTTAGAAAAAAGATGTTTAAAAAATCTACATTTTTCTAAATGGGGATATGCTAAAAACCTAGCATGGACCTGGCTCTCCAGGACCGACTTTGCAAAACCCAGGCCTAGAGCGCTCCGGCTCGCAGCTGATGTTGTTGTTGAGTCTCCTTGCCCTCTGTTCATCTGCCCACTATATTACAGGCTTGCCTTTCGATTTCTGTTTTCACTGTTGTTTGATTCTGTGTTCCTGTTCTGATTAGTTATTTGTGTCTGTTCCCTATCTCTTGTTTATTCTAGCTCTCTGTACCTGTATTTGCCTTGTTCATAGATCTGACAGCACACCTGTCTTGTATTTGCAGATTCCTTGTCTTCTATTGTTTGTTACTGTTTTGGCTGCATGTTCCTGTCCTGTACTAGGTGTGGATTTCCAATATTCACAGTTCGGGTTATTCCAATCCTGTCCCTGACTCTTAGTCCACTCCAGCTTTCCCCTCTGCCCAGTTCCTGTGTACCTTCCACTGTTCCCCTTTATCTTCTTGTGTATTTATATTTTTATCCTGATTTTCTTTGGCTCCAAGGGTGCCAGTTAGACTCCAAGGCTTGCGCTGTTGGCACAAATAACCACCCAGCTCTCCTTCGCCATAGAGGCTTCTGGGAGTCTTCCTGGTGTACGTGAAACTGCTCATTGCCTTCTTGAAAGATCTTTGTTTACCTCACATGGAGATCACTTGCAAAGGGCAGAAAAACTATAATTCATTATAGTTTGTGCATCATTTCCCTGCTTTCACTTTCCTGTCTATTCATTGTATCCTCAAACATGTAGACTTCCCAGTTTACTGTCCTCCTTCAGTCCTCAGCTTACATCCTGCTTTCCTTCCAGCCTTCAGGTACTTTCTTGTTTACATTTAGACCCCTGTCTGGAAAGCTTTTGTTCCTGCATTAGGCAAGCACCACATCTTACCTTGCCTTGTCCTAAACTCTGCTACTGTCCTTGACACATTGTCTGATCTTGCTAGATTCCTCCAACATACTCCTGCCTATTCCACATATACTTGTATGCATGTTTTCATGGTAGGAAGCCACTTGCAAAATATGAGTGGTACTGCAAAATATCTTCTTTTCCTCATGGTCCCACAATGTTTCTCTGCTAGATACTACTGGTATCTTGACTCTGCACATTGAGAAACCAGTGACTGCTCTCAATGCATTTGTTTCCTTTATTGTGTAAAAGTTGATTTGGTACAGTTTCCCAGGGCACACAAACTGGCTGTTGTTTGCAGGATATAGCGGCTGAGGGGCTGGTTTACCTTTGCACACCCTCACAGGGGTCTGCAGAGAAGGAAGAGGGGGAGAATCTAGCACCCTAGCTCAGAGATAAGAATGTCCTTCAGTGAAAACTGGCTGTGCTGGGATAGACAGAGGGACAGAGAGAGGGAAAGACATATTTTTAGCCTGAAGCCTGAAGTCAGAGGTCACCAAACTAGTTTAGACGAGGATAACCTTGGTACCCAATGGGAGGAAACCAATGTAAAGGGTAACTCAGTTTTTTAACGTTACTAGTGTAAACTTTTAAAAAGCTTGAACTGGGCGCTCATGTAAAAGGGTTTTTGCCATAAAGGAGAGTTTGCTGTACAATGAAGGTGTACGGAATTACACTACAGCATATATCCCCACATCTGCTAGGTGACACTTCTGTTGATGTTTCAGTGAGAAGCACTGGACTACATTGAACTGGACTGGGGGACAGGCACGCAGATGCTGTTGCATGTCATGTGCTTGAGAGCCCCAGAAACACAACCCCTATAAAGCAGGGGGTGAAGGTCATGTGGGGCTAGGCAGCTCCAGAGACAAGCCTAAAACAGAGCTGGGAGTCTGAGACCCCACCCAGGTTTGTGTCATGCAGAACAAGGGAGTGGATCAAATGTGCTTGTTGTCGTTGGGAGTGCGATCCACCCGACCAACGCTTGTGTGTTTTGTACTACAAAAAGTTCCAGTGTCAAGACTGAACCTCCAGTTTGCTTAACTGGATGACCACCAAAGGGCACCCAAAGACTCTTCTTGTTAAGTAGACCAGTTGTAACTGGTCTGGCACAAGAGTTGTTTGTTTTGGAACTGGATAGTGAGTGACAGACTCAATGTGAACTGATATCGGGAAAGAGTACTCTCCAGAAGACTTTGGAGTGAACACCAAGGACTCGACTGGCAGCTGAGAAGGAGAGGAGGGCTACTGTCTGCTGGTTTAGGCAGACACCGAAAGACCAGAGAAACTGTCTGCCATGGAGAAGCAAGCCAGAGACACCGATACAGGAAGCTGTGAACTGTGCCTGCCTGCCTGCACAAGATTACTGACTCTTTCGGCCTGGGTGAAGGCTATGTGCAGCCTGGAGCTGGGAGTCCTACTTGGTGACTGGAGAGAGGAGAAGCATCCAGAGGCCGCTTGTGAGTACTGCGCAGGAACTTTCACTGACTGTCCATGAAGGATGGAGAAGCCATGTGGAATGAAGTGGTCAGTTTAAGAAGCTATAACTTTTTCAGTGGCTGAATCAAGTTTTGCCATTTTGTCTTTTTTTCATCATAAAAACCTTTTTTTGTTTTTTAATAATTGGGGCCGGGAGCTTCACTGAGTGGTTTTGTCATGAAGTTATAATAGTTTTTATGGGCACGTTATTCTAGCCATAGGCCTTCAGCTGGTGCCCCTTTAGCTTATCAATCATTCATTTTTATTTGTCATTTTATTTTATGAGAAGAGGCTTTATTCTGTGGTGATGTTTTTATTTCTTTTACCTCATACGCTTTTAGCGCAGAACCTGTTTTCATTCCTTTTAGTCAGATTTTCTTGTTCTGTGCTCTGCTGAAGGCTGTACCCAATATTGTTGTCAGTGCAAAGTGGAAAACCACAATCTTTGCCACTTCACAAGAAGCATATGTGTTCTTAGGCTAGAGCAGTTTTCTCAGAACACCGTCTGTTGTATTATAAAACATCCCTCTTCCCCATACGTTGGAGGGAGAGTTCTAGCCAGAAAATTGCCACTGCATGCTGTTACTTCATTGCAGCTGTCTGCTGAGACTTGACGTCTTTGCCCCCTACATGGGAGAGGACTCTCAGTAGACTCACAGCCCTCTGCTCTACTACCATATTCAGGTATAGAGGATGATGTCTTCCTAGGGCTCCAGAAGGATGGATTAGGGCAAACTCTGCTGTGCTCTAGTAGTACCTTAGTGGCTTAGGTAGGAATTCCAACACATAGCGTTCTGCACTATGGTGATACTTTTCTTAGGTTCTCTTTCTTTGTCACTACATCGCTATTATTATGTTTTATTATCCTAATCATTGCAGTACATGCCATTTTATCTGGAATGCAGTTGACTCAATGAAATATATTGAACTATTTCCTGCTTCTGTTTGTCTTTGCATGTGTGGGACAAATGTAACAGAGAGAAAATGATGAGATCTGTCAGAGCACGATTTCCCCTGAGAGATCAAAATGTCATACGCACGGCTGCCACAAATCACTGCCACTTTTAGGTGTTGGTGAGGTACTGCCAGCTGGCCAAAAGGGTTAGGCCACAGTTGTATAACAGTGTAGAATTGGACTTAGTTCTCATCTACATAATGGTGCTGCTGCCCGAATCTAGCAGTCTCATTTGTATAATTAGAGCCAACACGACAGTGTCTTAATGTAAGTGTTGGCTCGTACTGTTAATCCTTATTGCACATTATCTGAAGTGGCCTTCCATCTAATTCGTCCGCTTCTAAGGGGTAGGAAAGGCTGCCTTAGAGAAACAGTGTTTGTCTAACTAAGAGCTAGTTTTGTGCAGCAGTGGAAGATTTTGCCTCAGTGGTCAAGCTAGCCTCCTACAGATTCTGCAACCCTTTGCATTTCACTGTACATCTTTCCCAACCCTAAACCTAAAGATAATACCACATAAAAACCTAGTTACTAGCACATTTTCTGGTGTGCAAAGTTTGTCAGTCATAAATATCCTTGTTTTATCATTTTGTGCATAACGGTCTACAAATGTATAAACCCAAGTGTTTTTTTGCCCACTGATGTTCCCAACTGGTGTGTGTAAATAAGCACGTAAATTGGGCCCTCTTGTCAAACAAGCCCACTTAATGTGCTCCACCTTTTGTCATACATGAGCAATACAAGGGCTTTCATCTTCCAGGCGAAAGTTCTGCCTCCTGGTGTGCTCTCATACATATTAAAAACAGTAGTGTTTCTAGTCTTTTGCAGTAATGTGACACAACCACTAGGTGTCACTCTAGGGTTGTTGCCTTATGTCAGCTTAAGGAAGCATGGCCACGTCTACAACATTATTAATAGAGGCTCCATAACTAGGCACATAGCCATCAATAGTGCAATAGCACTTTGGCCCAGGGGTGTGAGGGGCCCACTGCACTATAGTTATGAATGTATTATACTACACAACCAAGGGGTAGGTGGGCCTCTTATTAGGGGTGAGCTTGCGAGTGCATGCACTTCACATGCGTCTCGCTTACGAGACACTGTTAAATACAAAAAGGGCTTTGAGCCAGACTATTGCTTTACCATTTGTTTGCTCCACATCATTCTTCTTTGTAGCCTCCTTGGCAGTCGGTTTGCACCCTGTCCAAGTAGGGACCCTTATTCTAGTCAGGATAAGAGAGATACCTGCTCATATAACCCCTGCTCACCCCCTTGGTAGCTTGGCATGAGCAGTCAGGCTTATCTCAGAAGCAATGTGTAAAGCATTTGCACATAACACACAGTAACACAGTGAAAACACTACAAAAGGACACCACAGCAGTTTTAGAAAAATAGCCAATATTTATCTATGTGAAACAAGACAAAAACAATAAAAATCCAACATACAGTAATAAAGAAATGAATTCGGCAAGATTTACTCAAAAATGCAGTTCCTTAAATGTGATAGCTCCACCTGGGGCTATCATGGCGTTGTGATCAATAAAACCAACAGTTCAGGCTGGCGGCAGCGTCGCAAGCCAGCTACGGTGTCGGGAAGACCCGCAAACAGTACCTTGAAATTTCAGGGTGTTGTGATCTTCACGGTGAGCTCCAGAGAGCGGCATCGCTGGCGTTGCAGATTCGATGCAGGAGTCGTCAGGCCCTTGAAGTCACACGCCTTGCAGATCAAACTCCAGGCTGATAAAGTCAGGAGCGCTGGCGTGGATGCCGCCGGGGCCGCGGTGCGAATCGCAACGAAGCGACGTGCCATGCCCACAGGTCACGTTGCAGGCAGCGGCTCGGTGAAGGCGTCCAGCGGCGTCGGTGAGACCATGGCTGCAGTGTGAAGCTGGGCGGTGCGATGTGCGGTGTCCACAGATCACAGTGCAGGCAGCGGCGGCATCGTTGCTGAAGCGTTGTAGTCTGAAGACCCAAGCCAGCGGTGCGGGACGGGATGGTGCTTCGTGACCCTCACAAGCGGTGTCCACAGGCCACGGTGCTAGCAGGGATGACTGTTGATGACACTGGAGTCGATGGTGCTGGCGTCGGTGGACCGGGGCTGTGGAGCGCTTATTGTTCCTCACTAGCAGTGTCCACAGGCCATGTTGCAGGCAGCGGCATCGATGTCAGCAGGAGCAGCGGCGTCGGGGATGCCCAGGCTGCGGTGTGAGCAAGGCGATGCTGGAGTGCGGGGCCCACAGGTCGCGATGCGAGCAGTGGTTCGGTAAAGTCATCCGAGGACGGCGGCGGTGAGACTAGGGTCGTGGTACGAAGCAGGGCAGTGCTACTCCAAGCGGCATCGGCAAGTCATGGTGCAGGCCAGCAGCGTTGTTGGGGGCGTCACTGTGGTTTTTCCTCTTGAACAGCACAAAACACACAGTACCCAGAGCTGCGGTCGAGGAAACTGAAGTCTTTGGTGTCTCTGAGACTTCCAACAGGAGGCAAGCTCTACTCCAAGCCCTTGGAGAGCTTTCTCAAGAAGGATACACAGCAAAGTTCACCCTTTGCACTCTTTTCCGGCAGAAGCAGCAACTGCAGGCCAGTCCAGCAAAGCAACACAGCGAAGGGGCAGAACTTCTCCTCCAGCTCTTCTCCTTGGCAGAGGTTCCTCTTGATTCCAGAAAGATTCTAAAAGTCTAGGGTTTTGGGTGTTCTTCTTAAACCCTTTTCTACCTTTGAAGTTGGCAAACTTAAAAGCAAAGTCTCAAGTGTTTGCAAGATCCTTACTTGTCAAGGCCCCAGACACACACCCAGGGGTTGGAGACTGCATTGTGTGAGGGCAGGCACAGTCCTTTCAGGTGTGAGTGACCACTCCTCCCCTCCCCTCCAGCACAGATGGAGTCCTTTCAGGTGTGAGTGACCACTCCTCCCCTCCCTTCCAGCACAGATGGCTCATCAGGATATGCAGGCTACACCCCAGCCCCCTTTGTGTCACTGTCTAGAGGAGAGGTGTGAACAGCCCAACTGTTAAACTGACCCAGGTGGGGAATCCACAAACAGGCAGAGTCACAGAATGGGTTCTGCAAGAAAATGCCTACTTTCTAAAAGTGGCGTTTTCAAACTAACAGTCTAAAAACCAACTTCACTAAAAGATGTATTTTTAAATAGTGACTTCAGAGAACATAAACTCCATATTTCCTTCTGCTCCCAAAGGGAATCAGCACTTTAATAAAACTTAAAGGCAGCCCCCATGTTAACCTATGAGAGAGATAGCCCTTGCACAGTGAAAACCGAATTTGGCAGTATTTCACTGTTAGGACATGTAAAACACACCAGTACATGTTCTACCTTACATATACACTGCACCCTGCCCATGGGGCTATCTAGGGCCTACCTTAGGGGTGCCTTACATGTATAAAAAGGGAAGATTTAGGCCTTGCAAGTGGGTACACTTGCCAAGTCGAATTGGCAGTTTAAAACTGCACACACAGACACTGCAGTGGCAGGTCTGAGCCATGGTTACAGGGCTACTCATGGGTGGCACAACCAGTGCTGCGGGCCTACTAGTAGGACTTACCAGTAAATCAGATATGCCAATCATGGATAACCCAATCACCAATACAATTTACATAGGGAGCGCCTGCACTTTAGCACTGATCAGCAGTGGTAAAATGCACAGAGGCAATAAACTAGCAAAAACAGACCTGAACAAAAAAGAGGAAGAAGGCAAAAGGTTTGGGGATAACCCTGCAAAAAGGGGCTATTTCCAACACTCCTTAATTGGCTGATAAAGCCGCAACGTAATTTCTGTCTCTCTCTGCGGAGCACGGACCAAGCACAAATTGATTTAAGTTAATTTATGACAGTCTGCTGCTCTTGAGGGGATTGAGGTACTATTTTTCTTTATTCATGCTTTCCCCTCCTCATTCTCCCATTGTTATTTCCTTTTTTCTTTGTTTTTTGCAAACTTGCAGAGCGTAAACGTTCCCGCAGGTATTGTAGATTACATGAGACTAGTCAAGCTTGAAAGCAAGCGCTGATTTTTCAATTTGACAATGCACTCTTTTTTAGTTTTGTTGCACCGCTGTATATTAAAACTCAGCTGGCGGTATCGCAGCTATTTACATGAACTCCTGTTATATTGCAGAGGGTCACACTCATGTTTTTTTATGCACAGGAAGTGATTTGGCCAGAATCACAAGATGTTGAGCCGACGCCAAGACTAGAATCTGAATGCCTGGATTCCCAAGTCAGCATAAAAGATCTATTGACTTTGCCAATGTTTTTTCTCTGTGTTGCACAGAGGCTGCACTGCTGTGCAACATGGCAAAAAAGTATTGACAAAGCCAATAGATATTGTATGGGCCAGACAAATTGGTTTTGCCTATGCTTGTTAGGTCTGGCATTAGCCACAACCATTTGATTTTACTAAGATTATATGTGTTGTATTTCTACTTACAGGGGCTATTTACCACCTCTTTTGTGCATTAGTTTGTTATTGTGTTGTTCACATTTTTCTTAGAACCAGTAAGGCTTACACATAGGCAGTGGGTGTGCCAACTTCAGCCACTGGCTTACTTCTCTGAGAGAGGGCATTTTGACCTTTCAAAAGAAACACATTCACACTCCAAATAGTTCCCTTGAGTTCTTGGAAGCTTCCCGACAATAACGTTTTTGGAAAACCATGACAAAGCATGACAAGTGTGGGCAGTGGGTGAAGCCAAAAGGTTGGCAGCCCAAGTGAGACCTATTGGCTTTGCCAGTGTTTGTTTATACTTGCATTAGACGTCATTTCACCTTTGCTATACCTCTTCCTCAAATATTGAATAAATCTAGTTGAATAAAACCATTCACAACTACAATAAAATCTGTTAGGTTGCACATAGCTTTGGAATTGCCCATGATCTGCACCAGTGAAGCGCTCACTGCCACACACATGCCATGGAGTGAATTTTACATACCTTGGTAATGCATCGTCTTATTCAGCCAGAATTGTTTCTGTCCAACTGCAGGGTCTCCTAATGAAATACACAAAGCAGGCAGTTAGGAAGCTATGTGGTATAAAAATATCTTTATTGCTTTTAGCTTGACAATGTGATCTATTTTCTTTCAGGTTGTATTTTAAGCGCAACATACCAGCTTCTAGGAGAAAGACAATTTTTCCTGGGTATAAAATCTTACATGTAAAAAAAAAATCTAATAATTGATGTATCATTTTAAGCTATATGCGCATGTCTGACAATTCATTTTTTATACTCTATTATAATTAAGACACGGGGGCTGATTATGAGTTTGGCGGACGGTTTACACCTTCCGCCGAACTTCTAGTGGGGAGGTAGCTGCCATAGTGGCTACTTCCCCGACGGCCCTATTAAGAGTTTCCTGCTAGGTCAGCGGGCGTAAACCTGAGTCTCCGCCCGCTGGCCTAGTGGGAAACAGCCTACAGCATTGCCTGCGGTTCGTAATCGAGCTGGTAGCAATGCTGTAGAGCGCAGGGTGCACCAACACCCTTGCAATGTTCACTGTCTGCAAAGTGCATGGGCAGTGCAAGGGCCCTCCTGGGGCAACCTACACCTGTTTTCTGCCAGCATTTCCATGGTGATGGTACCGCCATGAAACAGCTGGCGGAGAATAGTGTTGTAATCCCCAGCCTGACCGCCGGAGCTGGTGATTCCCTGGTGGCCCGACTGCCAGGATTGTAATGTTGCGATCGGCGGTCTGACCGCCATCCGCGACTCTGGCGGTCTAGTGACCGCCTGACTCATAATGAGGGGCTTATTGTGACATGGCACAAGTGGGAGGCTCTGGATGAACCTATGGTAAATATCTACTCGATGAGGGAGACCGGGGTGTTACTGGTTGAATGCAAGCTGAATGATAGGGCAAGCTGTAGTCTGGCTGGTGGGATCTTCAGAGTGCAACTGTATATAACGACTGTAGTTTTCCAAAGAAGGGAGTTTAGAACTGATTCCTGAGGAGACAAGGGATGAGGAGCAAATGTTACACTGCCCCGGGGGCAGCCCTGTAGGCAGCCCTGTAGGGTCTCCACACTGACAGGCCCAGCATGGGTGACATGGTGGACAGGAGATCTCCCACTGGGAAGGGCACATTTCTAGAGGAAGGGCTGGATTTCTGGGAGCCCAGCAACTGACATTTTGATATTAGGCCACGCCAAGCCACAAGAGGGCAGATTACCTAGGGTATACATGTGGACACCCATCTTCAGAAGGCAGACGGCGCAGAGGATGGCGAGGAACTCCCGCAATCTATACCCACTCATTCCTGTGTCTACAGTGAGTGACCAAGGCTGCAAGTTAGCTCTGCAGGGCTGCCAAGCCACGAGTCCCTTTCCAGGCACCTGGTGGGACCCCAAGACACTTCTGTGGTGTAGGTCCTGCTCACAACATTGTGTGGACCTGATGGCACTGACAGTTTACCTTTGTTGTACTATAAGATGGTGCCTTTACACAAGGGTTTCAGGTGTGTGTGCACATGGGCATATGTGACATGCCACTAGTGTGACCCACATGGAGGATTTCGCGGACCCCAGCTCCCATTCGAGGGCTCTGACACTGTTCATGTATGATGACAATTTATGTCATCTCAACCACATGTTGTACACCTGGGCCTGGTTCTTTCATTGGTAAGCACTACAGACAAAGATATGCATCTGTGGTCTATGATATTGCATAGATCAGAGAACCAGAGCTACATTTTACAACTAGTTTATACCATTAAGTCACCACCTCTGCAGTCCATTTAGCGCACCAATTTATTGATACTGCATTTTTTTTTATTTGCTGATTTTCATCCGAGTTTTGACGCCACTAAATTCAACAAACGAGCCATTTTTCATAGTAATATTCTACAGTTTCACTCCACTGCTAGCTACATGTACACTCCTTCCCATGTACATGCCACATGGCCCCATGTTGTTTGCTCCTCCTTGACTTTCGGGAACATCACACTGGCCCAGATCTGATTGAACTTTCAGAGGTAACAAACGTGTGGCTTGGTGACCTGCGAGTGGACTGCTGCATTCTGCTTTTGTTCCCTCAGGGAGTGAATCCTGTGCGACTCGATCTGCTGAGCGATTGTGTGGCATGGGTAAGTAAGTTAAACGTGACCAGAAGACCCCACCCTGAAAAAGTGACCACTCCCTGCTCCTTCTGAAGTTTTCCTAAATCTTAAATTTTTATTTTGTTCAGCAGCACTGTGCCATTAAAGGACACATGCTGTTTTAAGAAAATACATTTTCTCGCTTGGAACTGCAAATACAGCAATGGTAGTCTGCAGTCCCTTCAAAGGCACCATATCTGTAGTTGTAGCCAATCATAGGTGATTAATGACACTGCTCAGTAGTACTTGGGTCCCTTCCCAACATTAGAGTTTGTTTGCAAAAATTTGGTAGACGATTTGCAGACATTTTTAGGAACAAACTTTGGCCCTGAATGCTGTGAAAATTGGAGCATAAATTAAATTTCCCTTTTTGTTCCTTTTTCATCCATATCTTGGTTTACATATTCACAAAGGTAGGCATTTTAAAAACAAATTCAACTATGCTAATTTCACAGTTTTAATATAATTCTATCAACGCTGATGACAAGGATTATAATCAATTGCCGTGATCGTCAGAGCAGATGTCTGTTACTTGATTTTACACATATTTTAAGAACTAATTTATTTGGGTTTTTTTGTTTCACTTTATTTATGTTATATCCAAAAAAACTTACCCATGAATGTATTTAAATGTTATTTTTGCGGAGGGGCGTGGTCAAGGCGTCAAGATGTCGGATGCACTTTTGTAGTGCTCCGGACCCCTCCGTCATCCGCCTTTGATTCAACCCAGAATCCGCCTTCATCGGCGACATCCTCCTATCGAGGAGATCCCACCACTCTCCCCTCGACGGGCCGGCGGTGAGGATTGCTGCCTGAGCCTGATGTTGAGACGCGGCGGGGCCCGGGAACTCATCGACCCCGGTGCCCGCTGACGGACGCGGCCAGCGGTGCCGAGAATGCCGGAGATCCGGAGGAGCGGCTCTGGATTGTTGGAGGTGGCTTCGGGGGTGGGGGTGGGGGGGGTCGCCTCCTTCCCTCTCTCCTTCACTCCCCCACCTCGCCGACGGATGGAAGACCAGGCCGGCTCCCCGCTAGAGGGAGACGGAGACCCCTTCCAAGATGGCGGACGGAGCAGAGGGCCAGCGAGGGAAGACCCGGTGGAAGGACCTGCCCTGGCTGCAGCAGCCGACTTGAACTATCGGAGCCGCTGGGAGCGGCACGAGATCGGGAGAGAGTGACGCACCGCCGGAGCAGCTGCGGCTGGAAGGTGCTGGGGCCATGGCCCCCCCGGGTGTTTGAGGCGCGGCGGAGGAGACAGTGCTGACACTAGCGGGAGGGAGGCCTTCTCTCCTGCGGCTGACCCTTCTTCCAATTTCCCCCGCCTCTGCCACTCTCTCTCCCCCCGGAGCGACGACGAGGGAGATATCCAGTGACCGGTGGGGCCGGGGGTGAGGCGCCTCGGGAGGGGACGCCCTCCCCCCCCCATTTCTTTCTTTTTCATCCTCCCCCCCCCCTTTCTGCTCTACGCCTCCCGGGTCGGAGGCACGGATGAGGACGCGTGAGACCCGGGGGCCGCGCAGCACCCGGGGACGTGGTGGGACCGTCTCCCGGTGCAGGATTGGGACGGGGAGGATTGGCGATCCCCTGGAGCCGTGCCAACCCACGGCTTGGCGCTGACGGACTTTGCCCCCCATGGCCCAGACGGTGGCCGCTAGAGAAAGGAGCAAGAGCTGCGGACCAGAACGGACCGCCGCTGGGACGCTGGATGCCCAAGGCCTGGCGCCGCGCCCAGATAGCACCTCCAAATAGACTCCGACCTGGAAACCGACGGGGTGTCGCTGTAGAACCATGGGCAAAGACAAGACAAGGCAGCAATCGACAGCCCAAATGCGAATAGAACAATTCACCACAAGCGCAAATGAATCCCGAACAGAGGCCCGCCCCGAGCGAAAGGGAAGATCAATAGGTGGCATCAGGAGATCTGGAGACGATTCTCCAAGCCATACAAACGTCCCAGGCCGCGGTGGAGGCGAAGATAGGAGAAGTCAGAGAGGAAGTGTCCTTGGTCCGGCAGGACCTTCGCAATGCCACGGCCCGTATCACTGAGGCAGAGACCAGGATATCCGCGGTGGAGATTGAAGGAAGTGCTCTTAAGACACAGATATATACACTCACGTCACGTACATCGGAGCTCCTCCGCAGGGCCGAAGACGCCGAGAACAGGTCAAGACGCAATAATTTCAGGGTGGTGGGCCTCCCGGAGGCCACGGCGGCAGCGTCCCTCGCCACGTTCTTGGAAGAGTGGTTTCGCTCCTGGATCCCAGTAGAATGCCTCACCCCATGGTTTGCCACCGAACATGCTCATAGAGCTCTGCAGATGAAGCCCCCGCCGGGATCTCCACCAAGACCGGTGATACTTCGCCTTTTTAACCGCAAAGACAGGGATGTGATCCTACAAGAAGCCCTCTCTAAAGGAGACCTCTTCTGCAATGGGGCTAATTGCTACTCGGGACGTACAACAACAAACAGCGCTCATTTCTAGAAGTCAAACAAAAACTGAGAACAATGGATATTCAATCCCACCTGTTGTTCCCCGCGAAATTACGAGTGGTTCATGGGAACAAAACATACTTCTTCGAGCAACCGACTGCGGCGTGAACATGGCTGATGGAGGAACTGCCGCTCAGACCGACTGGCAAGCACTCTGGTTTGACGCAGAGTGGAAACCGAACCAACATCCAACTGAAACGAATAACTACTAAGAGACACCGCACACGGTCGCAGAAACGCAGGGAACGCCGTGGTTCTCGCTCGAATTCCCCACTAATAGCCACATCTGACAACTTGAAAGACCACCAACTGCCACTGAGACCTAGAGAAGATGAGAAAGACTTAGGGACACGGAGCCCACCGCGGACTGGCTCGGACTCATCCAGGATCACATATTTATCTTGCAGCCCGACAATTTAACTTGATGGCCAGAGAAGGGTCTCCGGGAGGGAGACGCTCGTCACAATGAAGTGCTAATGTTATATCTAACTCATCGTTACTAATTGTTTCTATTTTAGTGATCCGTCGCTATGAAGGGGTCCATCACTGCTCACTCAGTTATTGTTTTTATCCCGCCAGGTGAAAGGTCGAGATGTTTAGGGGTAAGGGCGACAGATGCTTCTGGGGGGGGGGTATTGGGTGGGAGTTGGGGGGGTAGGAAGGCTAAGTCCTATAGGAGGGGGTTTGCCATTGTTCAATGTCAAGTTGACATGTTTATTGGTTTTGGTTGATGTACGAGACAGACAGCAGACAGACTTAAACGATGACAAAAAGCTCATATATTTGCACATGGGAAGCAGGAAGGGAGGAACCTCGAACCCAGAGCAACCACACCAGAGAGGTAGAGCAGCAACAATTTCCTACACAGATCTCGATGAACCCAATACAGGCTATCTCTTGGAATGTTAATGGGCTCTTAGACAAAATCAAGCGCACTGCTGTATTAACCTTCATACCTAGATACCGACCCGAGGTGCTCCTACTACAAGAGACGCACCTTACAGGGGAACGATGCCCCTTCCTGGCATGGAGAGGGTTTGACAGAATTTACCATGCGGGGTTCATACAAGGCTCGCGAGGTGTTGCGATTCTACTACACCGCTCCTTTCTTTCGACGGTGGTGCAAGTCTGGAAAAACAGTCAGGGTCGGTTTGTGGCCATCACCGGTAGAGTGGAGGGGGGACGATTAACATCGTCAGTGTGTACGTTCCCCCAATGCTACAGCGTGGGGCTACCAAAGAGCTGATTCATGTTCTCTTGGGCCTACCCCCGGAACTCACTATACTGGGGGGGGGACTTTAATGCGGTCCCAGATCCCGTCTTAGGTGTAGACGGCCCAATACCAACCCATAGGCGTGAAATGGCGACATACCTCACGAGCTGGCTGGCAGCGGCGGGGTTCTATGACATGGGGCCGCTGTGGCACCCGAGCCACAGGCAATTTACCCACACCTCGGCGGCACATGGCTCACAGTCCCAAATTGACCTGCGTTTACTGCCCAGCACTGACTGCAATGCCCTGACTCACATCGAGATTCTAGCGAGAGGTATATCTTATCATGCACCACTCCGCTTCGTGATAGGCCATACCCAATCGCCCGAACCGCCCTATGTGGAGACTAAATGCCTGGTACTTGCAGGATGAAGGGTTTGGGGAACAAGGAGGACAGGAGCCCCTGCCAACCCAGAATAGGGTGCAAAAGAAGAGTTCCCGGTTGGACGAAGACTGCAGAAATGCACCCTATGAAGATGCCAGCGGGTTCCTGTGTAATGCAAAGTATGTCCCACGTCGTGAAGTTGGATGCAGGCGAGTTTTGGTGCTGGATTCCTTCAACAAGCCTTGGTTCCGGCAAAGTCGCGTTTTGCGTCAACTAGGCGCTATCTGGACCCAGGAGGGACCTGGGGGCCTCAACTCTGTGTGAGGATGAAGAGAGGGCTCTCAGCACTTCAGAGAGTCCTCAGAGCACCAGATAACACCCACGGGAGTCCCAGGACATGGCGATAAAGGAGGTGCAAAATAAGGTTGGTGAAGCACTACAAAGGAAGGTCCCATGCCGCCGGAGAAAAACTCAGCGAGTTGAGCGTCGCAGGATAGAGTACTGGGGACCTGGGCCAGGCTGTGCATGAAGGAATTTAGCAAATAGTGCCCAGAGGCCTCAGGAGGTGAAGAAGATGTGGTGCGCAGGGGTACTGTCGTTCTCGGGGAAGGCAAGGTCTTACCTCCTCCAAATTGGGACAGCAGGACCTCAGGACAGTCTGTGTCGATGGTGTCCACCCTCTGTGTTCCAAGGAGCACGCTTGTCACTGTGAGAGGAGTCCAAGAGAACCGGTTGTCGACTTAGAAGGTGCCTGCGTGAGCGGGGGAGTGACTCAGTCACCCCACAGGAGATTTCTTCGGGAGTCCTCAGAACGTGCACACAATGGAAACTGTTGCAGTTGCTGGCTGGAGCTGATGTTGCAGAGGAAAAGTATCCCTTGTGGATAATTTGTTGCTGTTACAGAGGTTCCTGGAGCAGGCTGCGGTTCATCCGAGGATGAAGTAGTAGTTGTAGAGAATTCCGGCTCGAAACTTGCAAGTAGAATCTGAAGAGAACCCACAGGAGAGCCCCTAAATAGCCCTGAGAGGGGGATTGGCTACCTTATCAGGTAAGGACCTATCAGGAGGGGTCTCTGACGTCACCTGCTGGCACTGGCCACCCAAAGGCCTCCAGAGTGCCCACTCAGCTTGCAAAGCAAGATGGGTGAAGACAGGGACACAATGGAGGAGCTCTAGGCACCACCCCTAGGGTAGTGATGGACAGGGGAGTGGTCACTCCCGTTTCCTTTGTCCAGTTTTGCGCCAGAGCAGGGACAAGGGGTCCCTGAACCGGTGTAGACTGGCTTATGCAAGGAGGGCACCATCTGTGCCCTTCAAAGCATTTCCCGTGCAGGGAGGCAGGAATCTTGCACATGCACGAACCCACCCTGGACTCCTCCTCTTCCCCCCCCCGGGCAGGGAAACTTGATGTGCACCCAGATCGCTGAATGGGTTAATGCTCGCATATTTGTGTGTGCAGGGATTTAAGTAGGATGGAAAAAGTGTGGGGAGGGGCGTTTGTAAACAGGGCTTTGCCTATGCAATTGTGCGCAGTTTAAACACAAACTAATTATCTGTGGTTTCCATCGCGTGTACATTGGTCCCTCTGATCTTTCTGTTATTGCATCCGGATTTACAAAACAACAACTGACATACACCTCACCCAGCCAGGACTATTGGCTTTGTCAACGGTTTAAACAAACGAGGAACAACAGTCATTCTTTGTAAACAATAAATACAATGATTCAGTTGTGAAATCATGAGATTTGTAATCACAGGTGTCCACAGCGTCTCAAGCACTCTTGTTATGTTCACTCTGTTAGAGTTGTCTGCCCTTTTTCTCTCCATATCCCCTCTGTCTGGTTGTGTTACACCTCATTCTTTCCTCTTCAGCTCCCACTTTTCACTCTCTCCTTCACTTCACCGCCCACAAACACCCAACACACCCAATCACCTGTAAGCATTGTATTTTTTTTTTTTACTTTCGCATTGTCAATATTTTGACCCTTGTGTACCTCCTTCTCACTCATTTGCACAGAATCACAATTGCAACTGGAATAGAGGACGGTTTCTCCGTGGACTTTGCAGAGAGGCCAAGGATTGGATGATCATGTATTCTGAACACGTTTTTGACCCGCTGACAGGCGCTGTGACAACTGGCCCTTCCTTCAGCCTCAGCTTCAAAGTGCTCAATCGTGGCCAGTCATAAACACCAGGAGACAACACAGTTCAAAGTATGCATTATACAAGAGTAATATGATAAGTGAAAAAACGCAGAAACACAACATCCTAGAAATAGTTAACTTAATCTGGCATTCCTTCAAAGTGTTAAACTTTAGATCTATAAACTGCACCTAATTCGCTAAAGCGGATGATAACTATTTTTACATTCATTGTTCAGATATGATCACTGTTTTTTTTCCCCAGTAAAATTAAAGACATGAACATAGGGCCCAATAGGGACCCCATTTAATGTCTATTTCTAGTTATTATGTGTACGTAGTGTTTCTATAGTGCGAACCTAGCCAAGAGGCGGTCGAGCGCTGTGAAGGGTCACAACAGGCCCTGTGTGGCCTTCAGGGCCACAGTTTCTATTCGAATAAGAGGTACCACCATGGATTCATTCATATGCTGATGGCTTCACCCATTTCCTCGCAAAAATCCACTGCGGCTCAAATAACTGATGTCCTTACTCTCACGTGCTGTATGACGTGTTGCGTGGGTTTGTGATTCTGTGTGTGTTTGATATGCGGTGTTCATAAAACGCAGGTTCATGGGTGGCACCTGGACCAGATGGCCCAATATTGAATACAAATGAGAAACAAGCGTTTGCAATGCAACGGGTCTTGCATTTCTCCGAGTTAGAGCTATTACCAGTTGTAAACGCCCAACTGGACTTTTCTTGCCACATTAAAAGAAAAAAAAGAGCGCAATCGCACTGCTACAGTTCACTCGTAGTGAAACCTATGAGTAAAAGTGCAATTATCTACGTAACCGGCAAAAGTACAATTAACTACGTAACAGGGTCGATGTCATGGAAAGCGCGCGACTTCTGCCAAGCGAGATCGAGCTGTGAACAAAGATAAAAAGTAGCCCATAAACCGGATGGAAAACAGTGAGCCTCGCATGTTTTCAGTACTTGGTCGCTGCGCTTGAGGAGGGCTAACCACCGGAAAAGGCATGACGTATGGGTGCCTTCCACTAATGAGAGCAAGCAGATTTTAACAGGCAAGCCCCTGAGCCAATGAAAGACACTGACGTGACATGGACGGGGATCCGAGCCCTTTTCTAACTCCTAAAGCGTCTCACATGCGAAACGCATGGGCAAGCGCATGCGACGCAGGCTCGACCCTAATAATGCAGATGGGGCAGGAGAGGGATTGGCTAATCTACTTGCGAAATGCAAGCAATTTTGTCAATCTTAAGATTGGACAATTCAGTTAATTTATTGTTAAATTTCTGGTCCTGCCTCCTCTGTTTTTGCAATGTCCTCTCTGCTCCTTGCCTCTTCTGATAGCAAGTGATGCCTGGGGAATTTTAGAGGTGGGGGTGATTTTCTTCCAAGTTTCCAATGAATGAATTGAGTATGCTGACGTGTTCTAACAAGGCTTGAGCAAGGGATGTTGTTGAACCCCCCCAAGAAAGTTTTGGAAAAAAAGTTAAAGTGATGCATTTAGAAGCAAAATCTGCAGTGAAATTTGCTAAAAAGCTATAGTCCCTTAAAGGGCACCCTTTCAGTCTTTCAGTTCTTTCATAAGGCGCCAAGGAAGACTGACCCTTCCCAGGAGTTCATCCATTTTATCAAAATTTGCCAACGTTCACCTTATAGGCTGGCATCACCTCAGGTGTACCATGGCCAGAATTGTTCTAGTTGTTTCCCCTTTTTCTTAGAAAGACCTCAAATATGCCGGGTCAGTAGTTTGCGATGTGTCCCCCTTCATATATAAAAAAAAAAAAGACTGCGATTTGTCACGGATGCCCCCCATATACCACAGATTCCTTCATATGTCAAAATTACCTCGAGTACTTGAGGGCAGATATTTGCCATGGGTGCCCCACACCATGGGTGCCCTCTCATATTATCTCCAATATGTGAGCACCAGCATTTTGCCAGGGGTGCCCACAAACCACCTCCGTAATGGCTAGCTTGCAGTTTCTAGAGGTAGCAACCCCCACCATCATGCCATGGATGCCTTCTATATATCAGGGTCAGCTTGGCACTCACCATCATAACACAAACGCACACACTTAGGCACTCACTCACAGTAACTCACACCCCCTTTTGTGCAATCCACTCATATTAGAAAAGCCTGCCCCGCTGCTGGTAGCTCTGTGTTGGCTGTTGGGAAAGCTTTAATATAAAAGTCAAACCAAATGTCCTTGTTATAAGCTGTTTTTGTACATGCTGTGACTCAAATTGGTCCCTTCAATAAATAGATATATGTTTGGTTGACATGCATCAAAGCACTAACAGTGTTGGACTAGATCAGTGGTTCCCAACCTGTGGTCTGTCTGGGGACCACTGGGATCCGTGAAGCCTCCAGGAGTGCTTAGAAAATTAAACAATATTAACAGATTAGGTCCCCGGCTTTCAGTAATGACTCAGTGAGGGTTCCCTGGATTCCAATAATGATTCTGTGAGGGTCCCCGGGTTCCAATAATGATAAAGTGGGGGTCCACAGAGGTCAAAATGTTTGTAACCATTGGACTAGATAACTAGCCTTTAAAGCATAGTGCCTCAGTGGCTAGCCTGAAGTTGTTACACAAGGCAACGAGCAACTTAGCAGCCATGTTTAAATGTCCAATTTTCAGATCCTGACCTCACCCTCACCATTTAATGACCGAGACAAGGACGAGAGACTTAGGGGTAATACCGGAACTACAGCCCCTAGCCCCCCACAGATTTGGTGCCCTTGGCTGCAGGTAATCATCAAGGCACGTTTTAATCCCAGACACTTAGTTCAGCTGGTTAATGCGCATGAGTCAGAGAGCATGTGTAACTTACAGATCACCTGCTCTCTTCCCTGAACATAGCTCAGCTGGTTATGTGCCTGCTGCAGTGAATCATGCAATGCCGGCCACTTCTATTCACAGTCTCGCTGCTGGATCTGGTCCGTAACCAGAAGTCAAAGTGCATAAAAAGTTTAGGAACTGTGATCCTAAGTACAATGGAGGCGGGGTCATAGAGTGTAGAAGCAGGGGCAGCAAGTGTGGGGGAGGGATAGTGAGTGTGGGGTTGGGGTCAGTGAGTACAGGGGCAGGGTCCGTCAATGTTGAGGCGGGGTCAGTGAGTGTGGAGATAAGGTCGGAGATGTGGCTGAAAGAACAGATTAGTCTGTACCTGTTTTGTTGGCCTTTTCATAACTATCCATAAATTAGGGCTCCCAGTTTTATGGTATTTTTGTTTTTACATTTCCATCTGTATTTATCAATATTTATTTTTTGGCCATCTTATTGATATTTATCCATATTTATTTTGTTTTTTGATAAGAAAAGATGTTATAAAATTGAATATTTCCACATTTATTTAACTGAAAAACATGCACCCAGGCTATGCTGCCTGTTGCGTTTTAACAAAGTAAGCGGCCAAATATAGTGAAGCTTTACGTCCACTAGTAAATAACATCACCACAAGTATATATTAACATATGTTTGTATTAAGAGAAATATCACCCTGTTTTTAACTCATCATGCTATCTGCTCAGCTGTTGTCCTAGAAACTACGAAATACAGCAGGGGGAGTCGCCCACAAAAAGTACAATGTTCCGTTTTTTCCAGTTTTAAAAATAAATACACACATGAAACACATTGTTTTCTTTCTGTATGTATGTGTAAAAATCAGAACAAACGGAAAATGGGAGCCCTAAATATAATGCACACACCTTAAATTAAAAATAAAAACACATTCAATTAATCTGTGGGAAATGCATTATTCTGGTAGGATAGCGCAGATGGTTAACTCAAGCACGCCAGATGTCTTTAAGTGTAACTAGAGGGCCAGTGATTTCAATGTTGGTATTTGCACTGGGGGTAGAAACATCAGGTTTACCAGGACATTCCTACCACTTGGACCTCCGTTTGTAACCAATAGACCACCAGTGTGAGGCCCGGATGGATCCAGCTCAGTGTTTCATCCTTAGAAAGATATAAAGTGAGCTCCACTGAGCTGGGTCACAATAACACATGCTTCCTAATGTGTCGCAGTTCCTGAGTTGCATCACGCGCTGTTCTTACAAGAGCACTTTACCATGCAGAGCACGTGCCCGTGTGCAGGTGACCGCAGGCCCTGCGGTGCTGGTGATGTCACCAGCACGCTTGCTTTCTTCATATACACAAGATATGCATGCTTTTTTTGTCCCCTTTGATAATCGTAAACGCTTAGACAGTATATGGAAGCAGGGTGCCCTGTTTGAGTTTTTGAAATGTATGTTTTATGTTTACCTTATGGCCAGGGAAAGCATGCATGCGCGCGTGCGCACAAACATGTTTTATTTCACAGCTGAAGCAAGCAATTCCAATGCATTTGTGGAATAAAATATGTAAAAATAATAAGGGGATATATTTTAATCTGAAAGGAGCATGAAGCTAGACGTGGACTTCCCCCATCCCACATGGGGCTACCTACTGTCGCACGCACAGTAGGGGTCCTGTTTGTACAGACAGATAAATACCCCTACTGTCAGGTCTGTGCTGCCTGCACCTGTAGGCGAGGCCTGTGCGTCCTTCGTGCCCTACTGCCAGAGAAGCATGGGATTCCTGCATCTTCCACTCCTGGCATGTCTGTGACTCCTGCAGTATCCTCCCCCACAGGCAGGTCTGTGACTCCTGCGTGCCCTGCCAACAAAGAAGCATGGGATTCCTGCATCTTCCACTCCTGGCATGTCTGTGACTCCTGCAGTATCCTTGCCCACAGGCAGGTCTGTAACTCCTGCGTGCCCTGCCTCACAAGAAGCATGGGATTCCTGCATCTTCCATGCTTGGCAGGTCTGTGACTCCTGCAGTATCCTTCCCCACAGGCAGGTCCGTGACTCCTGCGTGCCCTGCCGCCAAAGAAGCATGGGGTTCCTGCATCTTCCACGCCTGGCAGGTCAGTGACTCCTGCAGTATCCTCCCCCACAGGCAAGCCTTGGACTTCTGCGTGCCATGCTTCCAAAGCAGCATGGGATTTCTGCATCGTCCACGCCTGATCGGTCTGTGCCTCCTGCAGTAACCTCCCCCAGAGACAGGTTTGTGACTCCTGTAGTATTCTTGCCCACAGGCAGGTCTGTGACTCCTGCGTACCACCCCATAAAATATACTACTTTCGTCACAAGCACCGATAAATAAAATCAATCAGTACAAGAAAGGGTTAACATTTCTGACATAAAATGACATTGTAGTGTAGCACTGAGTAATTTGTGAAATATTATCACAACATCTCATGCACGACCAGACTGTATGATGAACAACAAACCCCTAGGCAACACAGGAAGTGTGAAGCCTGAGTGACCTCTTCAGGACATGCTGCTGCATGACGGGTGCGGGGTGCTTACATTGTGACAGTTTGTGACAGTCATGTAAAGCGCTTCAGCACCCCGCGGGCTTTTGTAACTGCGGCTACTTTACCCTTAAAACTCTGCCTGTTCTCTTAACCTACCACCGCACAGTGCGTACATTACAATGTCATAAATAAAAATACAAATTGTAGGAAAGTACCATCTTTCTTGGCATGTTACCCCCATTTTTACCTGTATGTAAGTATGTTTTTGCCTGTCTCGCTGGGATCCTGCTGGCCAGGACCCCAGTGCTCATAGTTTATTGCCTAATGTGTGTTGAGTGTTTGACTGTGTCACTGAGGCTCTGCTAATCAGATCCTCAGTGCCTATGCTCTCTCTGCTTTTAAATGTGTCACTATAGGCTAGTGCCTTCATTTACCAATTTCAATTGGCACACTGGACCACCCTTATAAGTCCCTAGTATATGGTACCTAGGTACCCAGGGCATTGGATTTCCAGGAGATCCTTATGGGCTGGAGCATTTCTTTTGCCACCAATAGGGAGCTCAGACAAACCCTTACATAGGCCTGCCACTGCAGCCTGAGTGAAATAGTGCATACACTATTTCACAGCCATTTTCACTGACTGCACTTAAGTAACTTATAAGTCACCTATATGTCTGACCTTCACTTGCTGAAGGTTAGGTGCAAAGTTACTAAGTGTGAGGGCGCCCTTGCACTAGCAAAGGTGCCCCCACATAGTTCAGGGCCATTTCCCAGGACTTTGTGAGTGCGGGGACGCCATTACACGTGTGCACTACATATAGGTCGATACCTATATGTAGCTTCACAATGGTAACTCTGAATATGGCCGTGTAAGGTGTCTGAGATCATGGAATTGTCTCCCCATTCCAAATCTGGTATTAGGGAGCCAATTCCATGCATCCTGGAGGCTCCACCATGGTCCCCCAGTAAAGCCAAACCAGCTCTCTGAGGCTTGCACTGCAGCTACAGCTGCTGCCACCTCACAGACAGGGTTCTGCCCTCCTGGGGTCTGAGCAGCTCAGTCCCAGGAAGGCAGAACAAAGCATTTTCTCTGAGAGCAGGGTGTTAGACCCTCTCCCTTTGGAAATAGGTGTTACAGGCTGGGGAGGGGTAGCCTCCCCCAGCCTCTGGAAATGCTTTGAAGGGCACAGATGGTGCCCTCCTTGCATAAGCCAGTCTACACCGGTTCAGGGACCCCTTGTCCCTGCTCTGGCGCAAAACTGGACAAAGGAAACGGGAGTGACCACTCCCCTGTCCATCACTACCCTAGGGGTGGTGCCCAGAGCTCCTCCATTGTGTCCCTGTCTTCACCCATCTTGCTTTGCAAGCTGAGGGGGCACTCTGGAGGCCTTTGGGTGGCCAGTGCCAGCAGGTGACGTCAGAGACCCCTCCTGATAGGTCCTTACCTGATAAGGTAGCCAATCCCCCTCTCAGGGCTATTTAGGGGCTCTCCTGTGGGTTCTCTTCAGATTCTACTTGCATGTTTCGAGCCGGAATTCTCTACAACTACTACTTCATCCTCGGATGAACCGCAGCCTGCTCCAGGAACCTCTGTAACAGCAACAAATTATCCACAAGGGATACTTTTCCTCTGCAACATCAGCTCCAGCCAGCAACTGCAACAGTTTCCATTGTGTGCACGCTCTGAGGACTCCCGAAGAAATCTCCTGTGGGGTGACTGAGTCACTCCCCCGCTCACGCAGGCACCTTCTAAGTCGACAACCGGTTCTCTTGGACTCCTCTCACAGTGACAAGCGTGCTCCTTGGAACACAGAGGGTGGACACCATCGACACAGACTGTCCTGAGGTCCTGCTGTCCCAATTTGGAGGAGGTAAGACCTTGCCTTCCCCGAGAACGACAGTACCCCTGCGCACCACATCTTCTTCACCTCCTGAGGCCTCTGGGCACTATTTGCTAAATTCCTTCATGCACAGCCTGGCCCAGGTCCCCAGTACTCTATCCTGCGACGCTCAACTCGCTGAGTTTTTCTCCGGCGGCATGGGACCTTCCTTTGTAGTGCTTCACCAACCTTATTTTGCACCTCCTTTATCGCCATGTCCTGGGACTCCCGTGGGTGTTATCTGGTGCTCTGAGGACTCTCTGAAGTGCTGAGAGCCCTCTCTTCATCCTCACACAGAGTTGAGGCCCCCAGGTCCCTCCTGGGTCCAGATAGCGCCTAGTTGACGCAAAACGCGACTTTGCCGGAACCAAGGCTTGTTGAAGGAATCCAGCACCAAAACTCGCCTGCATCCAACTTCACGACGTGGGACATACTTTGCATTACACAGGAACCCGCTGGCATCTTCATAGGGTGCATTTCTGCAGTCTTCGTCCAACCGGGAACTCTTCTTTTGCACCCTATTCTGGGTTGGCAGGGGCTCCTGTCCTCCTTGGAACTTCTTTCGACTTCTGGACTTGGTCTCCTTCCTTTGCAGGTCTTCAGGTCCAGGAATCCACTGTTTGTTGTTTGCAAGCTTGGTTGGTTCTATCAATAATTCCAATCAAGAGGTGTAGTGTGCCCTAAGGAAACTTGCAGTACTTTACTCCTGCTTTTCTAGGCTCTGGGGTGGGGTAATTTACTTACCTTTACAGTAGTCTTACTCTCCCAGCGATTCTGTACATACTACACTTGTCTAGGGGGAAATTTGTGATTCGCATTCCCCTTTCTTAGTATATGTTTTGTGTTGCCCCTAGACCTATTTTCTCCCATTGCATTCTATAGCATTTCCCATTGTTTGCACTATCCTATGTCTAATTACTTACCTTATTTTGGTATCTAGTGTATATATTGTGTATAATACTTACCTCCAGAAGTAGTATTGCCTCTAAGATACTTTTGGTACTGTCACCCAAATAAACTACCTTTATTTTTGGTAACACTGAGTAGTGTCTTTACTTGTGTAGAAGTACTGTGTAACTATAAGTGGTATTTCAGGAGCTTTGCATGTCTCCTAGTACAGCCTAAGCTTCTCTGCTACAGCTACCTCTATCAGCCTAAGCTGCTATAACACTACTACTTCACTAACAAGGGATAACTGGACCTGGTATGAGGTGTAAGTACCCAAGGTACCCATTGCTTTGTTTTGCTTTGCTTTTGACACCCATTTAAACCAGGCCAGCCTCCTACACAAATGAGACAGAAAAGGCTGCGGTGGCACAATAGAAAAGATCACAGGGGCAATGTCTGCCCTAGTGCTAGGCAGAAGAGAGAAGCAAATGTGGCAGTAAGCGCTATATAAATGGCACAGTTCGAAACTGTACAGTAGTGGAGGAGATAAATACTCAGGGGAGCGGGGAGCAACGCAGGAGGATGGAGGTGCAGACAGGGGGTGTTTTTCAGCCCTACCAGGTGAAGCCCTTGTACCCGACACCATGACACAGGGACGGAGAGGGGGAGGGGACCAGCGAATTACAGGGAGGGAAAGCTGTTGCAAATTATTTCTTTAACAGTTTCCTTTCTCCGCATATTTCTTTCCGTGTCCATTGTCAATAATTTCTAGGCCACGAAGGAAAAGAGAAATATATATATATTTTTTTATTGATGCCATGAGAATGTTTTAAAATATATGAACTCCGCCTGGCTGAAGGGCTCACATAAAGTATTAAGCCATTATAAAATCAGATCTAGTTTATTTCCCCATCAGAAACCTGATTAAACAAGGGGAATCATCTTCCGAGACCTACCTTTGACTCTAATGTAATTTAATTCTAACCAGATAGATATATTTCTTGACCACTAGGTGTCAGGATAACACAAACAATAGCAGAATGGCTCTTTGTTACTTCCAAGAAAGACACAAAATGGCCACCAGTAATTACTAATAATTTCTGTTTGTAATAAAATCTTTGCAATCTTAAGTATTCACAACCTACAACGTGATATCAAGAACATGCATGAAGAGTTAGTGATAAAAAAGCAAACACACATTATTGTTTCCATTTAGGGGTGGACACACCTCGGAGACCTTTAGTTGGTGCGTTACTTGGTACAGTAAGCATGTAACCCAAGCCATGTGATTACATATCTGGGTATGAGGTCCTGCACCGTAGAAGTACGCTCCCTCACTGAGGGGAGGGGTGCACCCCCAAACCCTGTAGATATATAGTCACAATTAAGCTGTCAGCCCAGTCAAGTTTCACAGGTCCTTGCAAGATGGATTGCTACATTCCAGGTAATTTTTTTTAACTCTTGGTCTTGTAGTCTTGTTTACTGCATTATAAAACAGGACTACGAGTCCCAGGATTCAGAGGAAATAACCTTGCCTGAAGCAGCACTTCACAGGTGGACCTAGGAAACGTGGCAGCTATGTCAGCTACTGGGACAGAATTGGCAGGACAGGGTAAAGCCCACCTAGGTCCACTCAGAGCAGTCCTACGTGCTTCAGCCAGCTTCGTGACAGGACACAAGAATTTCAGTCATATCACCCCCATTCTTCGCTCCCTTCAGTGGCTTCCCATGGAGGCGAGAGCTCACTCATAAAGCTCTTCACTCCTCTTTACCATAGTACCTCTCAGAAAAACTGAAAATCTCATGTGCCGACCAACACCCAGAGATTCAAGAAACACCCAAATGCTCCTCACCGAAGCCCCCACCTTCAAGCACGAACGTTCCACCAACCATTCCTTCTACGGATGCAGCCCTACCAAGATTCCCATGTCCATGCATGATGTGCTGCTCCAGTCCAGGTTTTTCTTTGCATTCTGGGACTTGCAGGCTTGTTTATTCCTTTACAATACAGGGCTACAAGCCCAAGAACTCAAAGGGGAAAAATATGGACTGAAGCAGCACATCATGCATAGACCTGGTAAACGTGACATACATGTGGATGTCTCACAAAAATTTGGACCTCCCTTTCGCGAGCCTCCACCTGATCACGTCATGTCACCTTCAAGAAAGAGCGCAGAGCACTTCTCTTTGATCAACATCCAGACTAATCTTCTATTTCCTCATCACACTCCTTCCTGTTGTGTACCAACCTCAACCTGCAGGAACAATTGATGGTACTTGTACCATCTGGTTTTCCTTGCTTTGTTTTTTCCTATGAATATTTGTGAAGTGCCCGGAAAAGGCTAACCCGGCGATCACCCCACCATTAAAATACATATATATTTTCTATTTGTTACTGATCTGTTCTGGCATTATTGTGAAGTGCGTCTGCGGTATATAAAATCACAAAAATAAAATAATAGATAAATAAAATAAAACGTCTTCTTAGGTTCCAAGAATGAGTTTACTGGGTAGGCGGTGCAATTCCCTACTTCGGGGGGGCTCTGCAGGGAAAGGGCAAAGATCCCACTTTAGTGTCACATATGATTTTATTTTCCAAATAAGCTGTTGAAAACGTACATTAAAAAATAATCATTGCATCAAAAATATTATTTGCATCAAGACAAATGAAACCATTGAGAATAGATTCCTATGTCTGGCCTCGTACGTGCGACATGTTATCGCAGTTCGTGGTTTTGTCCACATACTGAACCAATTTGATATCAGTGTAAACCACGCATTGGGATTCACGCTTTAGAGGGAACTAACTGTACTACTCTCATGGTTGTGGTCTCCGAAGGCACTGACTGGTCCCTACCTTTTTGTTATTAGAAATAAAGTAATGAAAAAAAAGAAATGTTATATTCTATTAGTTGTAGGACGTCTAGATACCCTTACAGTTTTTTACATGGGAAAGTTAATCAGAATTCACATAAATATGCGTATCACTATATAGGACTACCTTTTTTGGTTTTTTTTTGCTGACAATTGGTTTAAACCGATTTCCACTGTTGTTTGCAAATACCTGTATTTCCACTGCTAGGACACACGAGGGAGCCAAAACATTGCAGGTGGAAACAGCAAGCAGTCTAATTACTTTAGCCAAGGAGCTCAAAATAAAAACAAGTGTTGGCAATGCCGGGAATGTTGTATAAAAATGTGAAGTAAATAACATGAGAATGGATATATATTCGTGTGGAAGTAAAGAATTGTAAGATAATACTGGTGTAGGTTAAAAGGTCAGGTGACAGTTGCATTGTCAAGCCTGACCTAAACATCTATGCTTGTTAATGACTGTCACCCTCCCATCTGCGCTGGTGGCAGAAAAAAATACCATAAATAGTATAGTTACATATGCCACTTTAATAGCATTACAATGTCACAAGTTTGCCCCTGAAAGTTTAGCCTCAGTCAGCTCGATAAATAAACAAATAGATCACAGGTTTCCAGAGGGCAAGCACTTTTTTGTGGTAGCACACAACTTCTGCCCAATCAGCTCTTGCTCCCAACATGTGGGCGGGTCAAAGCCCCTCTCCTGGTGATTCTCACATAGTTCCCTGGAGGCAGCTGTGCTGCCAAGCCTTAAAACACTAATGTAAGATCAGAGTAAACCCGTGTGGGAAGCGGGGTGGCGCATTAAGCAGCTGAGGTGTTTTACCGCTTTGCAAGAACCACTGCCTGGGCGGAAGTGTAGCTATGAGTAGTCCAACAGGTGAAGGTGACACCGGGGCTCTATGAACTCACAATTGACTTTATTTGAATACTGAATCAGAGTCCTGGAGCACATGACTCTTGCTTGCACAAGAGTGTATTACAGCCTTGCTTCCCTCTTCTCTGGGGTAACACTAGATTTACAAATGCAGCTGCACCGAGGTTTGTGAAAGGCTCATGCAATCACATTTGTTTTGTTCTGGTATCAGTATGTCTTGTAATAAGAGCTGGCAGGAGACTGATTTCCTGCCCACTGTGGTTTCCTGTAACTTCCATGCTGAGCGCCATTTACACTCCCCAGTGAGTGGAGCTGGGTGAGAAGAGTGGAATCTTTTTGAATGGTACCCACAGGAGGCTTTGATGAAAGGGATGGCGGGACAAGACAGACAGGGAAAATGTTGAATTTGGCTTGACATTGCTTCAGCCTTCCCCGAGTGGTTTAAATCAAAATTATGCCACCTTGCAGAAAGGGGTGAGGGGCCTCTCAGGCACCTGTATCGTAGAAATATTCATAGTCCTTAGACTGAATTGGGGGGGGAGGGGCTCCTGAATTGGGGAGGCTCCCTGCGCCGCATGGGCTGCAGGGGCCTGTGTTGCATCCTTGCATCACCTAATACAGGTGACTCTGCACAGTGTTGGGGTTTTTGAAGAGCATCCCCAAAGTGCACCTAGGTCTGTTCAGAGCAGTTCTACATGATGCAACCCCCCAGTGCTTAATTTGTAAATAAAAACGTGCCGGTGCCCAGAACTCCCCTATGAAACATGTGGCTGTTGCAATTAAATGTGCAAACACAGAACATCAAGGCAGGGTAATCCTAAAGCCTTCTCGGGCCTCTTTAATCCATTCACAGCCACTCCCTGCCTCTTCAGCTCACTCTTGCAGCTTTTTGTTCTCTCCCTTTCAACGCTTTTTCGTTTTTCTCTTCCTCCGCCTGTCCCATATGTGTCTTTTGCTTGCAGTAAATGCCTGATGCAGAAAACTAAGCTCCGGCCCTCCAAAATAAGTACTGGTGCTCCGAACCGGAAACAACAAGCACAAATTAAGCACTGCACTGTGGAGTCACCCGATGGTAAAGTATTGGGAAAAGTTAAAAATGAGACGAAAATTGGAACCTGGGATTTGTGAGCTGGAGTTTGTATACCAGGGATTTGAGGTGGAGGTTGTGAGCTGGAGTTTGTGAACCGGGGATGTGAGCTGGAGATTTGTGAGCCAGTGGTTGTGATCCAGGGGTTTGAGCCGGGGGATTTTTAGTCGTAATTGTGAGCCGGGAGTCGTGAGCCAGGGTTTGTTCAATGGAGGCTGTGAGCTGGAAATTGTAAACTGGAGGTTGGAATTTGCAAAGATTTCCAAAGACCTTTGCAGAAGGACACCTCAACCTCTGATGAACCATTCTCAACAAACCTTACTATTTCCACAAATGTGCACACACCAGGCAGTTGGAGGTTTCATCAGAAGCTGATCGACCAAGCGCTTACAAAACTGTCTGTGTAAGAAGGCGTTAGAAGAACTCCTTGCACTAATTTTTCTTCACAAGGCAATTCTAAAGTGAAATCTGGAGATGATGTGACACTGTAGAGCTTTCTCCACAAATGGTGGGTGCAGCAAGGCGATCTCCTGCTGACAGTGGGCTCTGACTCGAGCGAGAGTACTCGCACATGCATGGTGTTTTAACCCCATCAGATATGCAATCAGAATCTCCTGTGTCTGTTTTTACACGAGGGTCTATCACGAGAGGAGTGCAAACCTCACTCCTGTGTTACCACCAGGTCCCACCTCATGGCAGTGGTCTGTGTGAACCAGTGCGCTGGGGGTAACGAGGTAGTCTTAAGACCTGACACAAGTACAGTTTGAGCGCATAGGTCCCCATTTTAAACCCTGGGGCAGATTTTCAAAGGATTTGCATGGGGGTTAAGTTACCTTTGTAAGGCAGACCCGACTCAAAACCCTTTTCAGAATTGACTAATCAATGCAGTCCTGCTTTGCATTACTCTGCGTCAAGGGGGCATTCCATGGATGGGTCATGATCATTCAGACACAACCATCCGGGGTTTTTTATGCCAAACCCTATCTACTATCAACCATAGCGTTTTGTGCCAAAAATGAATGCCACTTTAAAGCATCCGGTAAAAAGAAGAAATGCTTTTATTTCTCCTAACTTTTTTCCACTTTGCATGTGTGCTGCACTGTATAGAACACACCCAAAGTCGGAAAAGTTTAAAAGTCAATATAAGCATAGTATTTTTTATCTGAAGGGTAACCTTCCAATTGAAACCTACGCTAGACTCATGTACACACCATTCCACTGTAATGCAAAGGTGTGTGCGTGACGCCCAGCAGCCTGACTGTGTGCCGGCCCTAGGGAGGGAGCAGGATGGTGCCATATCTCTGTAGGTATGGCCAGTGGTGTAACAAAACTTGAGGGGGGGGCCCCTGCAAAGTACATATCGGGGGCCCCTCTGCCTGGCCCATCACCTACCACTTTTGCTGAGGGGGTCCCCCTAGCACTTGGAGGCTCCCCCACACTGAGGAGGCTGCCGGGACTTTTGTTACACCACTGGACCTGGCACTTCCCCACTCTCTCCATCACGCAACATATTGCTGTAACTTTGGATGCGCAGCTACATTGTGTGATAGGTTTGTAAATCTGGGCCCCCCCCATCTGTAAGTCTGGTGCAAACTACCAGGAGCGCTTAGTTCAAACTACATTTGGACGCTATTGTAGCAATAATGAATTCACAGATGGAGCCTAAATAACACTACTGATCTTTCTAGGAACTAGAATTACATTTTCATGGTCCTCCATAATCACTTGGACACAGTTTGTGGGCCTTTCAGCTTCGCAACTCCGTAGGGGTTTCTTGAACATCAAGTCTGTATGCACCACCCTGGATCTATCCAGTAAACCCTGAATCTACTCCTGGAAGTGATCGCATGGCTTTAAGATAGGTTCTTTCCCTTTTCATGTCAAAGGTCCTCTCCACTTTCCATCTCTGAGGGGACTGTGGAGAGAGGGTCATACCATAGCTAGACAGTCCCTGTCCTTGTGCCGAGGCATGAAACACAAGGGGGAAGGAGCACCCTTCCTCTCATCCCAGCACTGTTCACCCCATTGCATTCTGGTAAATGCAGTATGCTTACTTCAAAGTAGCTGTAGTTTTTCACCAAAGTTGGTGTAGGTAGTGATGTTATCTCTAGACACGTGTTTCTGAGTTTAGCCCTTCATCAGTAGAGAGCAGAGAAAGGTTATCTGGGGTTGCTGCAATGCCTCTGAAAGGGTCTTGAGACACTTGCCAGTTACAGTTCCCATGTGGACTAGTCACAAATTCAGTTGATGGAGCCTCACACAGGCCTGACACAACTTTAGTAGTTGAACCCCTGCACAAGCTTGCCAAACAGTCAGCAGTTGCTGCCAACACAGGCCAGTCATGCTTAAGCAGTTGCAGGCCTGCATACGCCAGTCCTTCTCTCCATCAGTTGCAGCCCTGCACAGGCTGGTCCCAGTGGCTGCTGCCAACATGGGCTGTTCACAACATGCAAATTCAGCCCTAACCAGGCCTCTGTAGTCACACTGTAGTGGAGTTGTGGTTCCCAATTGAGATCCATTTGGAGAGTCTGAGGGTTCCAATGGATGCCTTGGGTCCTCTAAGATTGCTTTCAAGCAGTCGTCTCCTCTGGTTAACCCACAGCGACAGGGTATCCACTGCACCTCGCTCCTTCATGGACAGACTCTCCGCCTGCAGGGTAAGCAGGCTCCTTCCCTCTCTCGGCAGGATGATTACTAGGTGCTTCAGGACACATACACAGCTTCTTCAGCAGGAGGTCCAAACTTCAGGTGATGTCCCCTCACCTATGGGAGTCAGATAGACATCATCCCTGGTTGCACATCAGCTTTCTGAGTACTCTGCTGAGCTCTCCTTTCCTTGACCACAGAGATCTTTGATCTGAAACAAGAGGGGTAATGGGGTTTAGGGTGGTTATGCTTTCAAAGGATTTGCATGGGGGTTAAGTTACCTTTGTAAGGCAGACCCGACTCAAAACCCTAATCTACTCCTAAAACAATAGTATCTTAAATTGCATTCCAAGTGCATTGTAGGTTTTTTAACTCCCCTTCTGTTAATACTTGATCGATCGTTTATATCCCGCCTCCTGCCACTTGCCACAGCGAACAGGGCTGCCTCTTATGGTGTCTCTAATATTGTCCCATTTGACTGCATGTCTACGTATCTGGAGGTCAGCATATAGCAATATATGGGATATCAACCACACTCTCACCATGGTCTGGATAACTGGATTTGTGGTCAAAGCTTTTCAGTGCTTACATTTTAAATAAATATATATATATATATATATAAGTGCCAGGGCTCTCGTCAGGAGGCCACTGCAACTAGCACCACACATTGCCCGGCCAAGCTGCCAATGATAGTAACAACACAACCTCTAATCCTCATACTCCTACCAGTGAGACAAAGCTATAAGAATGGTAGGGACTGCAGTTAATAGTCCTTTTTAATGTATATGTATATTGAATTAATAATCAGATGTTGTGGTAATCTGTAAATTAGCCAGACAGCACCACCTTTCTGGCAGACTTTCACAAGCACAGGTGTTGACAAATAAGTGCGGGTGCCGAGCACCAGGCACCACCGGCTCAAATTAAGCACTGGAGCTGTTAGGTTTTCAGAGGGGTATAAGAGATAAAGGATCCTTCCATTGTTGGTAAGGGTTTTCTCTGGTGTTTCCCATTACAGTGTGTGTTTGGTCTCCGGCACCGCGTAAGCCAGTTGTGAGAGGTGACGTGCCAAGTAATAGTATTCAATACTTGGTATTCCCTGGCCACCTGATGATCTATTACAAGTTACAGTGTAGGCCTTTAACCGAGATTGCGCTTTCTACCACCCAAATGATCTGATGTCGTCATCTTTGACTTGTAATGTTCTGCGTGGTAATGTCAAAATTAAGTATGCCCAAAACCTAGTTAAAGTTGGGGATTACCAATTTTTCTGCAGTTTGAACCCTGCCCTGTAACAATAAATATAGCTGTAATCATCTCACATAGATTGTGTCAGTGTTTTTTGATTAGCGGAATTGGCTTATCTTCCACCATTCGTGTCCGTCCCGGTTCACGAATATACCAGCATATTTTAGTTTTGCAGCCTCCCAATAAAACTTATACCCTCTGATCGTGACAATATCGTGGCCTGAGACATGGGTAGCACCTCACTTTTATCCCATTTCACTTTGTAACCAGAGATGTGGGAAAAATCTTCTGTAACGTTCATGAACACTGTAAAGTAGTTTCAATATTTGGCAATTTAAGTAGCGTGTCTCCTGCATCCAGTGGCAGGCCTTGAAAAAATAATAAAAATATTACTAGACCTGCAGGTCGAGTAACTTGAATAATCTACTCAACCTAATTGAAATATACTTGACCTGTAATCTGGTCTCTAATTGTGTAATCCTAGGCTAATATTCTATTTTATAGAACCGCCTTCTTCACTCTCACAAATATGTGAGTTCAGCATTTCTGCTGTATCAAAAACTCCTTTGTTTGATTAAATACTCTAAATGTTTGTTCCATGTATAATAAGAATGTAGCCCACATTTAGGGTGCGCATAATCCCTGACTTGCCTCTTAGTTTACTAATAGCATTGCCATCAGGGCAGGGGCAGCAGTGTTTCTCAGTTCATGTTTAAACACTCACTTTTAATAAGTACATTACTAAAGCATGATGTGGTAGTGCACTGCCATTTTCAGGCAGTAAATTACCCATTGAAATGGCCAAAACCTTTCCCACAAACTTGCAGCTTTACTAATAAAACCATATAGTGTATTCAAATTAATCTATAAAAATTGTATTTCAGAAACTTTTTATCATTTGCACATCACCATTTGTTTTCATCCTATTCAAATATTTTTTCATCCCACAGAAGTGTTTGTTTGGAAAATTCTGACACCCTGCAGCCTTTCATTTCAGTCTTTGTACAGTTGGTAGATAGTTCACTTTACAAAATCCTGGACCTCTGCAATCAGAGAAGTAAACTGACTACTGACCTCTTTCTCTGAACACAGAGCAGATGTGACAAGATAAAAAGATTTAAAGGTTTTTTATTACTCCTTAACTTTCGGGGTGTACAGAACACCTGTTCTTTATCAGCTCTCCAGAAGGGGCGAGTAGGTTCAAAATTTAGCTCGACCTCATGACATCTGATTCGCCAAAGCGATTGGGGCGAGTGGTTTTATTGAGGCCTGACAGTAGTATTTTCAACGTTCATGCTGAATTTGAATGTCCGCTATCTTGCAGTCTGTTGTACGGTCTGCGTTAGGTGTTCCAGTGCCAGCAACGGACATCCCTATTATGCTCTTTACCAGATCGGAAAGGGATCTGACAAAAAGCCACCACAGTTGAATTTTTTCATGAGCATCTCTAACAACCACTTCACTTTGGTGATGAAGTCCATGCCCAGTCAAATTCCAAGGAGCGTACGGAATGTACTATTCTATCCTGTCAAACGTCTTCTCGGCATCAAG
Organism: Pleurodeles waltl; assembly: GCF_031143425.1. Taxonomy (NCBI): domain Eukaryota; kingdom Metazoa; phylum Chordata; class Amphibia; order Caudata; family Salamandridae; genus Pleurodeles; species Pleurodeles waltl. The sequence continues at coordinate 697,435,873 of NC_090451.1, forward strand.
GGAGAGGGCCAATGTTTCAGTCTGTGTATCCCTGGAAAGACATAACAAGTGGAAGAGTGTGATGTGTTAGACGGGGGCACTGTAGCATTTCATAGGGCTCTCCTGTTGGCTCCGGAAGGGGAAACTGTATGCATCTTGGTTAGCTGTCTGATATCCCTTTCTCATGTTGGATGTTCTGCCTTTTTCTATACTTGTAATGACTGCTTCATGATTTGATCATTTATAGGTGCTTGGGCTGCTACCTGCAGGACTGTACTGAATGAACACTGCCTTTGTCCTCCTCTAGATAGGTTTCATTATGGGATTGTAAACCTTTTTTTTCTCTTGGTAGTTTGTTATAGTAGGCCTTTAGGCCCTCATTACAACCCTGGCGATCGGTGTTAAAGCGGCAGTAATACTGCCAACAGGCCAGCGGTAAAAAAAAAGGGGATCACGACCATGGCGGAAATCACCAACACATACAGCCACTTTAACACTCCGACCGCGACGGCAGTAGCAACAAACACCGCGGGGGAAACTGCCAACAGCCAGGTGAAAGACAATGTACCGCCCATCCCATTACAACCCACCGCCAGCTTTTCCGAGGCGGTATCAATGCCATCAAAAGCACAGCGGAAACAGTACCCAGAAGGGAAACCACTCACCTCTCGACACTCAACGAAGAACCAGGACTCCGTGGAGCCCGAGCTGCACGTCCTCCCCATGCTGGTCTACCTCCTCATCTACCAGGAGTACGAACTGCGGCAGCGGCAACGACCACGGTGAATACTGCACGTAGTACACAGGGGAGGGGGGAGGAAAAAGAGAGTGACACACACACACGCAACACACAACACCCCCACCCACAACACCATACACACAAACACATCCATCAACATTACATTTACACCCCGTAACCCCCTGGAAGAACGCAAGGACAAAAGGAATAGAGTCAAACAGTGATATATTAGAAATAAGCAGATATACGTAATATTTTTAAAACAGTATTTACAAAAATATACAATATGTACATAAGGCGGTACGTTGTCCACTCAAAATGTCCGTGGGCCACAAGGCCAAAACTCATAGGCCAAGCCCACACATGACTCCTGCCTCAATACGGAGAGAGCACTGCAGGGGCATCAGGTCGAAAACACACAGGCACCTCAGGGGGACGGGGAAGGGGGAGGCACCTCAGCCAGAAGATGGAAAAAAGCCACTGCTCCTGGAGGGGGCTCCATGCCCACAGTGATGTCCTGGGGAGTGCCAAGCCACAGTCTCTCAAGTGGGTGGTTTGCCCACTGCTTGCTCCTGGGGAGTGCAAAGCCACAGTCTCTCAAGTCGCTCAAGTGGGTGGTTTGCCCACTGCATGGTCCTGGGGAGTGCAAAGCCACAGTCTATCAAGTGGGTGGTTTGCCCACTGCTTGCTCCTGGGGAGTGCAAAGCCACAGTCTCTCAAGTCGCTCAAGTGGGTGGTTTGCCCACTGCATGGTCCTGGGGAGTGCAAAGCCACAGTCTATCAAGTGGGTGGTTTGCCCACTGCTCGGTCCTGGGGAGTGCAAAGCCACAGTCTCTCAAGTGGGTGGGTTGCCCACTGCTTGGTCCTGGGGAGTGCAAAGCCACAGTCTCTCAAGTGGGTGGTTTGCCCACTGCTTGCTCCTGGGGAGTGCAAAGCCACAGTCTCTCAAGTCGCTCAAGTGGGTGGTTTGCCCACTGCATGGTCCTGGGGAGTGCAAAGCCACAGTCTATCAAGTGGGTGGTTTGCCCACTGCTCGGTCCTGGGGAGTGCAAAGCCACAGTCTCTCAAGTGGGTGGGTTGCCCACTGCTTGGTCCAGTGCAAAGCCACAGTCTCTCAAGTGGGTGGTTTGCCCACTGCTTGGTCCTGGGGAGTGCAAAGCCAGTCTCTCAAGTGGATGCATCTCTCCACTGGTTCTCGAGAGGGCCTTGTGCCAGTCTGCTTCATCCTGCCAAGCATAGGGTGAGTGGATGCATCTCTCCACTGGTTCTGGAGGGGGCTTGGTGCCCAGTCTGCTTCATCCTGGCAAGGATAGGGTGAGTTGATCCCTTTCTCCACTGGTTCTGGAGGGGGATTTGTGCCCAGTGATGCAACACTTGGGGTGTGGCAGTTCACAGTACCTCACCTGGGTGTCTGAGGCACTAGATTTGCAGGGACCAGGTTGCATGATACTCCATGGAGGCAGGGCTAGACTCCATCCTGCGACGGCTACGGCTGCAAACTGGTGGTAGTGCCTGTGCTGGTGGGGTGCTGCCAGTGGTGGAGGGAAACTCCAGGCCTTCTCCTGGAGCCTCAGACGGCTGCCCACTGGGGCTGATGCTGCTGGTAGTGGTGCTACTGTCAGTGGTGCAGGTGGCGGTGCTTGCGGCGGTGCTAATGGCGATGCAGGTGGCGGTGCTGGCCGTGGTGCAGATGCGGATGCTGCCAGTGGTGGGGGGAGGCTCCAGCCCTTCTCCTGCAGCCTTGGACGGCTGCCCACTGGGGCTGCTGCTGCTGCTGACAGTAGTGGTGCTTGCTGCGGTGCAGGTGGCGGTGCAGGTGGCGATGCATGCGGCGGTGCTTGCGGCAGTGCTAGCAGCAGGCTGCTGGCGGTGCTGGCCGCAGTGTAGGTGGCGGGGCTGGCGTTGTGCTGGTAGCCACCAGGCCTTCACCTGCAGCCTCGGATGGCTGAAGTGCCTTGCCTGGTGTGTTCTGCCACTTCCTCACCTTGGCAGATGGTGGTGTGACCTTGGGTCTGGCAGCTGGAGTCTTGGAGGTGGCCTTGCTGGGTGGTTGTGGCTCCTTCCCCTTGCTGGATGCTGTCCTTCTCTTCACCTTGCCAGGTGGCGGAATGGCTTTGGCCTTGGCAGGGGTTGGTGGCACACTGGCTGGGCTGACGGGTGCCCCGTTTGAGCCTCTCAGAGCTGCAGGTACCACAGCGAACGTCGATTTGGTGGCTGAGGTACTGGCCTGGGTTCTGGCCACCCTGGCCCGAGGGGAAGGACAGGAGGTGGGAGGGGTAGGGAAGAGGTCAATGTGTGCCAGGAAAATCCTCTTAGGGACACTCTGGCAGGAAGAGGGAGATTGTTTGGGAGTGAAGGAAGAGGGAGCGGTTGTAGGAGGTGCCTGTCTGCTGAGTTTGGGTGCAGGTGCTTGGGCTGGATGCTGTTGCGAAGAGGATGGCTGTTGGGTGGGTGGGTGCTTGTGTTTGTGTACTTTGGGAGGAGGGGTCACAGACACACTGGTAGAGGACACAGGGGACGTGTGCATGGATGTGGGGGTGGTGACAGCCAGTGAGGGGTGTGTTGTGATGGGCATGCTGCTGGTAGTGGATGAGGATGTAGTGCATGCAGGTGTGAGTGGAGACGGTACTGGGAGGGAGGTGGATGACGAGGAGGGGACACAGTGGAGGCAGTGGATGTTGGTGTGTCTGCATGGGGATGGTGCTTGTGTCAGTGCCTGTGAGATGAAGTGTGGTGCTTGTGTTTGCCTGAGCCACTTTTGTGTGTTGATTTGGGTGAATGCTGGTCTGAAGGTGTGCTTGGGATAGGCTCGGGTTGAGGGGATTGGGACTGGGTAGAGGAAGTTGGAGGGGGGAGGCTGGACACAGGGACAATCGCTGCCATCAGTGCAAAGGCTAGAGCCTGAAATGCTCTCTGTTGTGCCGCCACACCAGAGTGAATGCCCTCCAGGTATGCATTTGTTTGTTGCAAATGCCTTTCGACACCCTGGATGGCATTCAGAATGGTTGACTGCCCAACAATGAGGGATCTCAGGAGGTCAATAGCCTCCTCACTGAGGGCAGCGGGCTAACTGGGGCAGGGCCTGAGGTGTCTGGGGCGAAGGAGATGGCCACCCTCCTGGATGAGCGGACACGGGAAACACGCTGAGGGGCTGCTGGGAGGGTGTTGCTGGTAGGGGGTGTGGCAGCTGTACCTGTTGTTGGGGTGAGCACAGAGGTGTCCGCCACCGCCAGGGAGCATCCATCGGAGGAGTCGCTGTCTGTGGTGTCCCCGTCGTGGTGCTCCCCTCGCCCTCCGTCCCACTGTTGCCCTCACCGTCGGTGGATTCGGCCTCCAGGCCCATGTGGGATGCAGCTCCCTCTGTTGCCGGTGCCTCTGCCCCTCCGCCAGATGATGCTAATGCACACAAGGACAGGGTGACAAAACAAAAAGGTGGGAGGAGAGACAGAGGATACACTTGGTCAATGCCAGAAACACAACTACTGTTGGCGTACACAACACACAGGGAGCAGCCCTATGCACTAGGCCATGCACTACCAGTTACTCAGATAGTCACCAGCCCATGGGGTACAATGCCTAACGCCATGAGCTGCACACCTGAAACCCACAGGACCCTGCCCAGTAGTACATGCCCACTAACACTATTGGGTTGGGAGTGCTTCAGAGCCTGCCCAACAAGGGACCTACCCTGGCATGTTCCCCCTGGCCTAAGGGCACCCACAGCCACCCCCCCCCCAGGTACAACCTTAACACGCGCAGAGTAATGAATCTGATTCTGTACTCACCCCCTTGTGGCTGCTGTGATGCCTTCAAGCGCCCATCCAACTCCGGATAGGCCACCGCCAGGATGCGGAACATCAGGGGGGTCAGGATATGAGCGGCACCCCTTCCTCGTTGGGAGGCCAGCCCCAGCTGAGCCTCGGCCGTCTTCCTTGCCCAGCGGCGCAGGTCCTCCCACTGTTTGCGGCAGTGGGTGCTCCACCTGTCAAAGACCCCTAGGTTCCGCACCTCCTTGGCGATGGCACACCAAATACCCTTTTTCTGATGGGCGCTGACCTGCAGGGAAAAGACAGCAGAAAAGAGAATTAGTTAACCGTCCAGACCGTCACACTCATGGCCAACCAGATCCCTCCCATTGTAGGAGGCTGGCCTGGCTTGTAATGGTACCAGAGGTACTTACACCTTGTTCCAGGTCCAGTTACCCCTTATTAGTGTAGAAGAGGTGTTTCTAGCAGCTTAGGCTGATAGAAGGTAGCTATGGCAAAGCAGCTTAGGCTGAACTAGGAGACATGTAAAGCTCCTACCATACCCATTGTATCATATGCACAATATCATAAGAAAACACAATACACAGAGTTACTAAAAATAAAGGTCCTTCATTTTTATGACAATATGCCAAAAGTATCTCAGTGAGTACCCTCAGTATGAGGATAAGATATATACACAAGATATATGTACACAAACTAAAATTAGGTAAGTAATAGCAAGAAAAGTTATGCAAACAGTGTAGAACTACAATAGATTGCAATAGGAGCACATAGGTATAGGGGCAACCCAAGCCATATACTCCAAAAGTGGAATGTGAACCACGAATGAACCCCAAGCCGATGTGAGCTTGTAGAGGGACGCTGGGGCTGTAAGAAAACAGTGAGGGTTAGAAAAATACCCCACCCCAAGACCCTGAAAAGTAGGTGTAAAGTGCACCTACTACCCCCAGAAAGCACAGAAGTCGTGATAGGGGGATTCTGCAGGAAGAACAAACACCAGCAATGCAACAACAGTGGATTTCCGGACCTGAGTAGCTGTAAGACAAGGGGACCAAGTCCAATAGTAGCGACAGTGTCGAGAGTGGGCAGGAGCCCAGGAAATGCCAGCTGAGGGTGCAAGGAAGCTGCCACCGGGTGGGAGAAGCTTAGAGTTCTGCAAGAAAGAAGAGGACTAGGGACTTCACCTTTGGAAGACGGATGTCCCACGTCGCGATGAAGCTTGCAGAGGTGTTCCTACGCAGAAAGATCGCAAACAAGCCTTGCTAGCTGCAAGGGTCGCTGTACAGGTTTTTGGGTGCTGCTGTGGCCCATGAGGGACCAGGATGTCGCCACTTGGAGGAGGAGACAGAGGGGGCGCCCAGCAACTCAGGGAGCCCTCACAGAAGCAGGCAGCACCCGCAGAAGTACCCTAACAGGCACTTAGAAGAAGAGTGAACCGGAATCCAGGCAAAGTCACAAAAGGGAGTCCCACGACGCCGGAACACAACTCAGAAGGTGGTGCACTGCAGCAAGGAGGGTCAGGGACCCAGGAAATCCTGGAAGAGTGCACAGGAGCCGGAGCAGCTGCAAATCACGCGGTACAAAGTTTGGCAGTCTAGCATGGGGAGGCAAGGACTTACCATCACCAAACTTTGACTGAAGAGTCACTGGACTGTGGGAGTCACTTGGACGGAGTTGCTGTGTTCCAGGGACCAGGCTCGTCAGGATCAGAGGGGACCCTGAGGACCAGTGTTGCAGTCTTTTGGTGCTTGCGTTAGCAGGGGGGAGATTCCGTCGACCCACTGGAGATTTCTTCGTAGCTTCTGGTGCAGGGTGAAGGCAGGCTACCCCCAGAGCAAGCACCACCTGGAAACAGTGGACAAAGCCGGCAGGATTAGGCGCTACAATGTTGCTGGTAGTCGTCTTGCTACTTTGTTGTGGTTTTGCAGGCGTCCTTAGCAGTCAGCGGTCGATCCTTTGGTAAAAGGTGAAGAGGGAGATGCAGAGGAACTCTGATGAGCTCTTGCATTTGTTATCTAAAGAATTCCCCAAAGCAGAGACCCTAAATAGCCAGAAAAGGAGGTTTGGCTTCCAAGGAAGGAGGATTGGCTACCAAGAGAGAGAAGAGCCTATCAGAAGAAGCCTCTGACGTCACCTGCTGGCACTGGCCACTCAGAGAAGTCCAGTGTGCCCCCAACACCTCTGTTTCCAAGATGGCAGAGGTCTGGGACACACTGGAGGAGCTCTAGGCATCTCCCCTGGGAGGTACTGGTCAGGGGAGTGGTCACTCCCCTTTCCTTTGTCCAGTTTCGCGCCAGAGCAGGGCTGGGGGATCCCTGAACCGGTGTAGACTGGCTTATGCAGAGATGGGCACCATCTGTGCCCACCAAAGCATTTCCATAGGCTGGGGCAGTCTACTCCTCCCCAGCCTTCACACCTATTTCCAAAGGGAGAGGGTGTAACACCCTCTCTCAGAGGAAACCCTTTGTTCTGCCTTCCTGGGCCAGGGCTGCCTGGACCCCAGGAGGGCAGAAACCTGTCTGAGGGGTAGGCAGCAGCAGCAGCTGCAGTGGAGACCCCGGAAAGGCAGTTTGGCAGTACCCGGGTACTGTGCTAGAGACCCAGGGGATCATGGAATTGTGCCCCCAATACCAGAATTCCATGATCTTAGACATGTTACATGGCCATGTTCGGAGTTACAATTGTGACGCTATACATAGGTAGTGACCTATGTATAGTGCACGCGTGTAATGGTGTCCCCGCACTCACAAAGTCCGGGGAATTTGCCCTGAACTATGTGGGGGCACCTTGGCTAGTGCCAGGGTGCCCACACACTAAGTAACTTTGCACCCAACCTTCACCAGGTGAAGGTTAGACATATAGGTGACTTAAAAGTTACTTGAGTGCAGTGGTAAATGGCTGTGAAATAACGTGGACGTTATTTCAATCAGGCTGCACTGGCAGGCCTGTGTAAGAATTGTCAGAGCTCCCTATGGGAAGCAAAAGAAATGCTGCTGCCCAAAGGGATCTCCTGGAACCCCAGTACCCTGGGTACCTCAGTACCATATACTAGGGAATTATATGGGTGTACCAGTATGCCAATGTGAATTGGTAAATTTAGTCACTAGCCTGTTAGTGACAAATTTGGAAAGCAGAGAGAGCATAACCACTGAGGTCTGGTTAGCAGAGCCTCAGTGAGACAGTTAGGCATCACACAGGGAACACATACAGGGCACATACTTATGAGCACTGGGGCCCTGCATCGCAGGGTCCCAGTGACACAAGGACTAAAACAAGATATATACAGTGAAATATGGTGGTAACATGCCAGGCAAGATGGTACTTTCCTACACCCATCCCCTGACGCACATACATACATTGACCACCATCCATGCAGCACTCTGGCCACGACGCCTCAGCCCCCCTCCCCCCCCTACATGTGGCTTACACACACAGCAATCCATACATTCATGGCCCACGCATCAGGCTCACAGTGTACTCACCTGTTTGTCTGGGGGACCGTAGAGTAACTTGTACTGGGGTATGACCTCATCCACCAGTTTTTCCAACTCCTCTGCAGTGAAGGCAGGGGCCCTTTCCCCAGACACTCGAGCCATTGTCGCTTCCATACACAGGTCACAGCAGCACTTGCAGTGTAGGTCCTCTCCTGTTGAAGGTCAGGTAGCAAGTGAGTGAATAGATAGAAAATGGCGGTCACGTCCGCGGCGGTGCGTACCGTCACCGCTGGCGTACATGGCCATTGGCTCCTGGAACCCATAGGGCCCAATGATAACCAATGCGAAGTTGCGTGGCGGTCATCAGCCGCCTACTGCAACGGCGCACAACGCCAGTGGAATTACCTCATTTCCACTTGTCCCTCTTCACAGGTCAGGCAGCCGCCATTTCAGGGGGGCACATGCCATGGCACCTAACTGCATCACAGCATTGGCACAGCAACTGACCCTCGGATTCACATACAGGTTCTGTAAAGGAAAAGATGCATCGTTATTGTTTTAGATGTGTGAATATGACCCTCTGCTCACCGTTTTCCTCCATAGGCTTCAACCGCTGAGAATGAATATGAGATGGCGACATCCTCCAGTGTACCTACCCCTGGTGGACCTTGCAACAATGGAGGACAGACACATTATCCTAACATACAGACTTGATCGGGCCACAATCCAAGAACTGTGTGCCCAATTGGAGCCAGACCTGATGTCAGCTATCCGCCAGTCCACAGGTATCCACCCTCTAGTGCAGGTCCTGTCAGTGCTCCATTTCCTGGCAAGTGTTTCCTTCCAAACAACAGTGGCCATGGCATCAGGGATGTCTCAGCCAATGTTCTCCAACGTGTTGACCAGAGTGTTGTCAGCCCTGCTGAAACACATGTGCAGCTACATCATATTCCCCCAGGTGGAGGATTTGGCCACAGTAAAGGCTGACTTCTAAGCCCTGGGACATATCCCCAACGTCATTGGTGCCATTGATAGTACACATGTAGCATTTGTACCCTCCCCCAGGAGAAATGAACAAGTGATCAGGAATGGAAAAAGCTATCACTCTCTGAATGTGGAGATGGTGTGTTTGGCAGACCAGTACATCTCCCAGGTGAATGCCAAGTATCCGGGTTCTGTCCATGACGCCTTTATCTTGAGGAATAACAGCATCCCATATGTGATAGGCCAACTCCAGAGGCACCGGGTGTGGCTAACAGGTGGGCCCAAGTTCCCCACCCAGTATAAGTTGGTGTCTGGGTATGGGGTTGTCCCTAAGGGTGAGTGTGTGGCTAACAAGTATCCCTCAATATTTGCAGTTGACTCTGGTTACCCCAACCTCTCATGGCTACTGACCCCAGTGAGGAATGCCAGGACAAGGGTAGAGGAACGGTACAATGAGGCACATGGGTGAACAAGGAGGATAATTGAAAGAACCTTTGGCCTCCTGAAGGCCAGGTTCCCCGTGCCTCCATCTGACAGGTGGATCCCTGTACTACTCACCCAAGAAGGTGTGCCAGAGCATCGTTGCATGTTGCACAACCTGGCCTTGAGACGCCAGGTGCCTTTTCTGCAGGAGGATGAGCCTGGAGATGGTCTTGTGGCAGCGGTGGAGCCTGTGAACAGTGAGGAAGAGGAGGCAGAGGAAGAAGATCTGGATAACAGAAGTAATAAAATACAGCAGTACTTCCAGTGACACACAGGTAAGACACTGTAACTTCACTTTACACTTCAGTTTTGCGTTGGACATTGTACATGGCAGCCTGATTTCCCGATGTCTATGACCACTTATTGTACCCTTTGACATCTCTATTTTCAGATCCCTGTGGCCCACTCTGGCTCCTGGTATGTTTACTGCTGCCCACTAAAGGTCATACCAATGTATAAATAACTGTACATTTGACTTCCAATGTTTTCAGAATGTTGTACTAATACATATTTCAATCATTTGACAGACTCCAGATTTGTATTTGTTCCAAGGGTGTTTATTTAAGTGCTCATACGTCGAGGGGGATGTGCAGTGGGCTGGGGTGATGGTGGAGGAATGTCCAGTTAGAGTCCAGTCTCTTGGTATCACAGGTGCATTGTCCAATGGGGCTTAGGAGGTGGAGTAATGGCAGTTGAAGGTGGACAGGGTGACAGAGTGGGACACAAGTGTGACAATCAGGTGTGTCTTATTTTCCTGGCGGGGTTCTTGGCAATGTTCTCTGGCTTGTGCCTGGATCGCAGGGACTGTTTGCGGGGTGGTTCTCCTTCTGCAGGGGGTGGGGTGCTGGTGGCCTGTTGGTCCTGTGGCGGGGCCTCCTGTCCACTAGCGCCGGCGGAGATGGAGGGCTGTTCTTCAGCGTGGCTAGTGTCAGGGGCCCGTTGTTGTGCCACTGCCTCCCTCATGGTCCTGCCCATGTCTTCCAGCACTCTTGCAATGGTGACCAGGATGGTGTAGATGTTTTTGAGGTCCTCCCTGATTCCCAGGTACTGTCCCTCCTGCAGCCGCTGGGTCTCCTGCAACTTGGCCAGTATCTGGCCCATGGTCTCCTGGGAATGGTGGTATGCTCCCAGCATGTTGGAGAGTGCCTCCTGGAGAGAGGTTCCCTGGGCCTGTCCTCCCCTGTCGCACAGCAGTCCTCCCAGTTTCCCTGTTGTCGTGTGCCTCTGTCCCCTGAATTGTGTGCCCACTGCCACTGACCCCAGGTCCCTGATCCTTCTGTGTTGGTGGGGTTGCCTGGGGTCCCTGTAGTGGTGGACACACTGCTGATTACGTGTCCTGGGGACAGTGGCATGGGCCCGCTGGGTGGGTGCTGTGCTTGTGTTTCCTTAGGGGAAGCCTCTGTGGTGGGTTGGGACTGTGGCAGGGTAACCGACTGTCCAGAGGTCCCTGATGGGCCAGGTTGGTCATTCTGATCCAGGCGGGCAGAGCTGCTGTCATCACTGTTGTCCTCCTCTGTGGGGGGACTGGATGTTGGTGGCACCTCCTCTCCGTGATGTTGAGTAGGAGTCGTGTGGGGATGAAAATTCAGTGTTATTGTATCTGCGTGTGCCATCTTGTGCATGGATATGTTTCCCTCCATAGTTGTTATTAGCAAGGCATCTTTGGCTTGTGTGAGTTGTGCTTGGTTTGGCTAAGTGATTGTCACTAGTGTGCATGCTGTGGTGATGGGTGTCCATGCGGGTGTGATGGGTGTCCATGCATTGGTGTTGCATGCAGGGCTTGGTATTGGGATGGGTGGGTTGTGATGGTGGGGTATTTGTGAAGTGGTGGAGTGATGGGGGTGAGCGTAGGGGTAGGCGTTTGTGATGGCATGCAGGTAGAGTGGGGGATAGAGTAGTAAAGATTTGACTTACCAGAGCCCAGTCCTCCTGCTACTCCTGCGAGGCCCTCAGGATGCATGATCGCCACACTTGCTCCTCCCATGTTGTTAGTTGTGGGGGAGGCGGTTGGGGTCCACCGCCAGTCCTCTGTACAGCTATCTGGAGTCTGGATACCACGGAACGCACCTTCCCCCGTAGGTCGTTCCACCTCTTCCTGATGTCATCCCTTGTTCTGGGGTGCTGTCCCACGGTGTTGACCCTGTCCACGACTCTCCGCCATAGCTCCATCTTCCTAGCAATGGACGTCTCCTGCACCTGTGATCCGAATAGCTGTGGCTCTACCTAGATGATTTCCTCCACCATGACCCTTAGTTCCTCCTCTGAAAACCTGGGGTGTCTTTGGGGTGCCATGGATGTGGTGTGATTGGTATGTGTGAGAATGTATGGGGTGATATGTGGGGTGATGTGTTGTGGTGTGTGCTGTGAGGTGCGAGGATGGTGTATGGGTGATGGTGCTCAGATTGAGTGGGTGCTCCTGCCTTGTCTCTCTCTCTGTTAGCAATCTTTTTTTTCGTTGAAAGGGTTGTGGGTAATGTGGGTGTGTATTTTATATTGGATTGGGTGTGTGGGTGTGGTGTGTGTATGTGTGTCAGGTGTGTGTAGTTTGAATTGTCCAATGTGGTGTAGTTTTGTGTGTGTGTATTTGTGTGTACTGCCAAGGGTTTACCGCGGTTGAAAGACCGCTGCGGTGATTTCGTGGGTCCTGATACTGTGGGCGTATTCCTGTCGGCGCAACCGTGTGGGTTTTGGTACCGCCAATTTAACACTGACCTTTGGTCTGGCGGACTTGTGTGGGTGTCTGCATTGCTGTGGATTTCTCAGTGTTGGACATAATACCCGTAGCGGAATACCGCTTCGGTCAGGGTATGTTGGCGGCCGTCAGCACGGCGTTAGGCGGCATTTACCGCCAGGGTTGTAATGAGGGCCTTAGTCTCTGTGGCTTCCTGTTTGGTCTGACTTTCCCCCAATTTATCTGTAAGCGTGTTGGGCTGCGATCTGATAGAGAGCTTTCCAGTGGCTTGCATTCAGTCTCTAAGGGCCTCATTGATTTCGATGTTAGGTAATAAACTGACCAGGATCGGGTGCCGTACTTGGCTAGGGATCATGAGGCGATGAGGATAACATTCAGGAGGGGGGTCAGGACTCCACGCCATGCCCCTTCCTGACAGCCCCCAGAGCCAACTCAATGTGCCTTTCTTTAGGGTTGTCTCCTCCCTCCCCTCCTGCAGTCCCCCTAACCCCCCCCGAGGGGAGTGGGGATGTGGGACCCCGCCCTTGTTAAGATACTGTGCTGACTGCTTGCTGCTGATCGTACATATATATGTTTTCATAGGTTTTTTGGGGGGTCATAGTTTCACAATGATAATATGCAATTGGACATCCAATGCCATCATCCCATTCTTGGGCCTACGGAACCAGATGTGGTCGTGGATACCTTGTGTCAACTCTATTGCCTTATAATGCCTTGATTCTGGAATGCCTTGTTATTTGTACCAGCTGCAATAAAAATGTGTTTAAAATAAACTGGCTTGGATGCCGTACACACAGGATTACACCCCATATCCTACAAGCCATTGTCCTCCATGATATCTCTTAGCATCGCCCTGTCAGTGTTATTCGTCGTGTGTAGTGGTCATGTCCTGAGCTAGGGTCCAGTCACCTCCAATTATTTTTTGTGATAAGCCCACAATAATTACTCAACCAAACGGAGAAAAAAGGCAGTTGTGCAGAAATTTGAAGAGTAAGCTGAGCTTAGACTAATTACAAGCATATATTTGGGGCTTGACAAATATGTATCTGCCTGTAATGTCTGATCATACTTGCAACCATGTACAAGGTAGGGATTTCCATACTAAGGTTGCCACACCAGAATTTCAGTGTGTTCGATGGGTAATCATGTGATGAAGGCAATCGACTGCTGTAAAATACTTTACCAACCCAGTGAATCTTTCTTCACCTTTTCAGATTCTGATTATGATAAGTGGGTTTCTTGGAATAGTACATTGTCACCATGTTTGGAACCGAGATAAGATAAACTCTTGTGTCCCTTGATGAAGAGTGGAAAGCCATTGACATGGAGAGCTATCCCTGTGATGAGTATGACGGGTGTATTCGTATCAGTGGTCGGAGAGGTTATGAGTATTGGGTCGGGTCTCAGTTAAGGATATACTTTAGGTCTCGGGTAGCCGCAGGCTAGTGTGTCTCTAAATTTGCTGGAGCTGTGGAACTTTGTCCTATACAATGAAAGGGATTTGTGTTTGTAGCATCACTAAACAGTTTGGAAATGTGTAGAAATATTATTGACTCACAAGTGAGTACGTAGGGTCAGATGTATCAAGCCATTTTGCATTTTTTAACGGACCGATTCGCTATTTCGGGCCATTAGGAAAGGCTGAATGGGCTGTCTATATGTACCACAGCAGAAACGCAGTCGCAAACTGAGATTTCTACCCTGTAGAAATCGCAATTTGTGATTACCAAAATAGGAAATCGCAAATAGGGGATTCCTAATGTCGATTTCCTAAGCACATGTGCCAAGCATTTCCCAAATGCGTAATGGGCATTTAAGAAATGCTATTACCATCGACTTCAAGTCAATGGTATCTATGTGCAAAATTTAAAAAGGCACCCAAAACTGCAGTTTTGGCAGTGCCATTGAACGTGCACTCGCTCCTAGGGCATTTGAGTGCTTCACACATACACCACATTTTGAGGGGAGATTTAAAGGAGGCCTTAAGTCCATAGGGAACCTTGGTTTTATGTTTCTAAATTTGCAATTTCCTATTAGAAAATCGCAAATTTGGAAATGCTAAACCTTTCCTACCTAGGGGCCTTAATTTCCTAAATGTCTATTTCCTAATAGCCATTGCAACTCTGTGGGGGTTGTTATAAGGAAATCAGAAATTTCTTACATTCCAAATTGAATTTCCTAAATAGTGATTTCTTAGGATTCGCTATTTAGGAAATTCAAAATGGAACTTTCAAACATCTGACCCCAAGTTCCTTAAAATATGTCAGTCACTATAAATCATGCAAACTAATTTGCAATTGGACAGCTATTCACCCACATACAGATAAGGCACCTAGGGAAATATGCCAGCTTTACCTACTAGAAAATATCTATTGGCTTGCTGTAGTACAGCAGCCTCAACTCTTGTATGTCTCATGTGCAGAAGATCATGGTGATGAACTCAACATGAGGCGTTTGGATTGCTCATAAGATGACAATACAGGTGACTTTGCATCTGGGAGATGGTCAGAAGGCAAGGGGGGCATGTTCCAGGCAATGTACATCACTCTGTCAGAAACAGAAGGAGGGTGAAGCATTTGTCCCCATACAGGTCTGTGGCCCTGCTCGTCGGTACGGTTAGTGGGAGGGTAACACAAGATTTGTCTATTTTGAAGCACATGTATGTACTAGATGGCTTGTCACTTGTCATAACTGAGAGAGTAATACCTCCATTTACTTGTAGCAGAATAAAGGAAAAATGGCACATTACACCAGTGATAAAGAAATTGCACTACACTAGTCCATTCTCTACTCATCTGTCTATAGGCGATGTTTTTTTTAACGAAGACCTTGATTTGTATCAGTCTGTCTCATAAGTCAGCTCCATTACGGTTTTGGTCACTTTGTCTCTCTCTTGGGGTGTCTTGAAGGTTCTACATTGAGCCCTGTCATAGCAGGGTTCTCTAGGTGTGACTTGTTTGGCGCCACCCCCCTATATGGGTCAAGTTCTTGTGTGTGTCCATAGGGACTGAGTCGGGGCTATCCAGAAACCAGTCCAATTCTTCTAGCTCTGTGAAGTCTCTTGAATTCCCATCTATCCTTATCCATATAGAAGCAGCACTAACAAACCATGGTTAATGTTCAATTTTTTCAGCCTGGGTCGTAGAGTCAAGAAAGCTTTCTTCTGACATTGATTTGTAGTGGGACGCCTGCTAAAATCTGGTTTTGATGCCCTTTAAGCATGAAGTAATCAGCCAATCGTACCCCCAGAATAATCTGCCTTACTTATGCCTCAAGACGCATGCTATTACCAGTCTGGAACGGCACAGGTCTCCAGTATTCAAAGCACATTGTTTGATTCTGTGGGCCCTTTGTAGATGTAATGTGGGGTTAAAACTCAAGTTCAGTAAGCTGGGTAACATATGAACAAGAAGGATTTCAAGTTGCGACCTTCCATCTTTTCCAGAATTCCATAGATACGTACATTATTCCATCAAGCTGTGTCCTCCGATTCCACCACTTTGTGTTTCAGATGCCCAGTGTCCCGGCCTGATCATTCTACCTTGTCCAGATGATCCTACACTGCATTTGGTGTTTGATTCCTCTATTCTGATATTGGAAGCCACCATTTTCACCCTTGTAGATGTCATTTCAGTGGTCAAGTCTGTGTATTTAAAGAACTCAATCCCATCACCATTGATAAAATTGATTTTACTAATAATTGTGAGGTTATGTCCTGCTGCTATGATTTAGCCGTGATGCTTTGTTGCTGCCCACTACCTTTGTGAAAAGGAGATGCCTCAATAATTTCCCAGAGGTAATTTTTGATCTGCCATTTTGGCGAATGTGTAATTATCTGCCTTCATCTCATTTCTTATTAGGTTTCTGTGCCCTGTTGTCTGTGTGAGGATCTTCAGTTAGCTCTGGGAGCCAGTCTTGCACCCTGTGCAGTCTGTGGTTTGGTCAGCATTGAGTATTGTACATATTTGCCAACATGGTTGGTTGCAATCAAGAGTATGTTCAGGAAATCAACGTCTACCACATCTGGTCCTGTACCTATACCAGGCTGTTTACATGGCAGTTTTCCTTTTGGACTAGCTTTGCCTTCCCTGTAGTTCATAAGCCTCTTTTTTCCCTGTGTGTAGTGATACCTAGTATTCATCACAAACTCTTTTATTGAGGCCCCTTCATACATCTAAGCACATAAACCTGCTTCCCACAACTATACACACCTCTCTTATTGCATCATTAGTTGCCTATTTGCAATTGCAATGGATAGTGCAATGGGCCTCTATCAGGCGATAAGGCCAAGAACGCTGGATGTCATATGTGTAGGGAGATTGTCTCCAAAGGTTGTGGGACAAGGGTCTGATAATACACAATACTGTTTCCAGCCACTCCCCTCCTTGCTCAATCACAGTGCTGAGACCGCACCTCCCATTGCACAGACATCCGTTTCCTCTTTGTGCTTTTAGGGTTTGTACTCGACTTCACCTAGGTGGCACCACACTCCAGCAGCGGTCTGTTTAGAGAATGTCTATACTGCTATCTCCCTTCGGGGTGCTGGCAGCTGCCATTCTTCCTTCATGGAGGCATGGTGGCGTTCAGTCACGGTGGGTCTTAGATCGGGCTCTGTCAAAGTGCCACTTCTCTTCTGGTCTAGGATTCATCTCAGTGGTCCCATGTTAGAATTCGTGACTTTCCTATACTTTCAGTACAGGAGAACCACTCTGTCTTGAATGAATATGGCTACTTCTCAAAGTGGGGCATTGCAGCTTCAGCCTGAGGCAGCTATCTTCCTCTGCGGCCAAGCCCCGCCCTGCCTATTTACCTTGGACAGTGCATACACTATTATTTAGGTGCATTGGTTCTTGAGTCTGGTAGGTTTGAGCTTGTCTGAGTGTTTGAACAGTGATGTACTGTGAACTGCTTCCAGGTTATGGGGCATTTAAGGGAAGCACTGTCTTCCTGTCCATGCTTTGAAATGTGATTTAATCTTTGGCGTAAGGTGATCCATATTGTTTTGGGTGGGCCTGAAGGCTCCTGGCAGCTGAACATCTTGCAATTGTTATGAAGGAAATTGACGACTCCAAGAATCATGCCGCATATAAAAACATTTTAGATTTAGGAGATAAAAATTACTTTAAATGACTACAATATGTCAGTCATTCGGATCAAGAAACTGCATTGTGACCAGGCTTTCATCCATTTCTTGAACAATGACAGGTGTACTCTTTAAGACAACTTCTGATTTGTGCTTACGTTAATTTCTGAGCCACGTTAATAAATGAAATTCTTTAACTTTTAGGTAGCTTAGCCCCAACATGAGGATCTGGCCTTCCCCACAGTTGCAGAACCTCACAATTATTCAGGTGGGAGTTGCCCAGGGACTGCTGCGGGCTCAAGCCCAGCAGTAAGAGGTACATGCAGTGCGGGTGGTGTAGAACCTAGATTTTAATACCATCCCCGACTGTGGTTAAAATCAAAGATGACATAGATCGAGACACAGCCGTCCTACGCAGTTGGTAGAACGATCCGTGCTTTATATTCCTGCCACCTGACGTCATCATGCTCATTAGCAAGCACATTACTTTTATCCTTCAGAAACCTCATGTTCCATCAAAAAAGAAACTGACACATTTTTTGTCCCCCCTATGGAGGGCTATGTCTAGGAATCCTCTTGCCTTCGGTACATGGTACCAAGGATCGATCCAGTTAATTTATTTTGGGTTCCATCCAATCAAGGCTTGCTGAAGACCGCCCCTCATCTCAGAGATCCTGGCATAACCACTCTAGGCGTCAGTAAGACTCAGCAGTCCCTGTCCGGGCAGCTTCAGAGGCAGGGCCCATTGACCATTAGGGCAGGTCATTGCTAAGTGGGAATGATCCGATTTCTAAGATTTTCTTCAACTTTCTTTTTTCCAATGTAGCTTGTCCATAGAAACAACAACTTGAGGACCCTGAGGCTTTGGGGGCATTTGGCATTGGTTGGTAAACTGAACATCCTTTGATTTCTGAAGAACAGTGATGAATGCTCAGGGTACCCATCAGATAAATCTGCCCCACTACACTGATTCAGTTGTGGATTCTCTTCCAGATTTATAATTTCCTTCAGATGTTGGAAGATTTTCTATTTCCACTAAGTTCTGAATCAGGCCCAGTCTCTTCAGCCAGATGAAATTTGAGAACACCACCCTTTACATTTCCCAGTTCTACAAGTGCTGTGGTTCCCCCAAAGTCTCATCTCCAATCAGCATGACCCTATTGAACGAGATGCTCCTTCTCCTCCCTTGAACAGAAACTTGCCTTTTATAAGGAGATATTTTCAATACACTACTTTGGCCTTCAGATTGCATCATTTATCAATAATTGCCATTGGCTTGTGCTTACTTTATATTTGTGTTTCCTCTTGACCAAAGAGCCTTGCGCTCAACCTTAGAAGCTGAGTCACTTTGGTAACTTTAGGAATGTTGCTGTAGCTAATCAAACCTTTCCCTTGGGTGTTCTGTTCAGTGGAGGGGACCTTTGGCACCCCCCCTGCCTACAACCCCTAAGTAAGAGCTGGAAACCTCATAATGTGTGGCACAGTGGGACAAGCACTATTGCACGGGGCTTCCGGCAGCGTTGAGCCGGGTTATGTGTTATCTCACACCTGGCCTTCCATAAAGATTAGTGGTATGTAACACCTATCATAAAGAAGGGCAGGATCTGGGCACAGAATGAAGAACAGTGACTCAGCCCGCGCTATAAAATGCGGATGCTTCAGTAAGGGGGATGGAGCAAAGAGGTGTGGGAGGTTGTGTAATACTGGCAGTCCAGGCAAGGTACACCCTTACAATAAAGGCCAATCCATCTAACAGCACCCATGTAGACTGGAGTAGAGAAAGAAGTACTTCAGTTCCATTCTTCACAGGAATGACCATGTGAGATAGTGCCTAAGTTCTGCTGAAGGGTGTGCAAACTTGTGTTTATATCTTCTGACTCAGGCAAATTTTGGAAATGTAATCTTTTACAAAAGAAGTACGAAGTTATCCAAATTTGTTTGATGTCGGTGTAGTTTCATCTTCTCCATCCCTGGCACCTTGTGTCTGTCTCACCCAACATAGAGTGACCACCTAACTCCAGGTCACCATGGACATTGTCTCCGATTCCGACCATTTCACCCACAAATCGATGATTTCATGTGTGCTAGTTCAAGGTAAGCAAAACAAGACTACAACACCCACAATGCATTAGGCTACCACACAAAAGTCCTGGACTAGAAACAGAGTCCATAATGATCTGGCTGGAGGTGGACACGCTACACCAACATTAGTCATCAGGCTGCAGAGATGTATAATTTACCCACTGTCACTGAATGTAAAACAGTGGCTATTGCTCAGCTATGCCATCTTATTTCTCGACTGCCAGAAGTCCTGCCCTCAGATTTTCCATAGCATGAAGCGGAAATGAAGAACTGCACGCAAATAAGAATTGGCAAAGAAAATATACCTGCTCCAACAAATGCATTCATTGTTCGCACGTTAGAGGGTGCCTCGTGGGAAGGAGGAACCCATTAGTGGTTGAGCAAGAGATCTATAGTGGCAAAGTAGTTTCTCATGCAGTTCAATGCAAGCCCTCGAGTGGAGGTGAAAGGATACACTCCAACAGCTAATAGCATTAAGGGGCTCATTACGAACCCGGCGGTTCAGACCGCCGTATAATAAACACAGGGAGGGCTGCCTGTGGTGGCCCTCCGCCACCGCCAGGCTACCGCCGACAGGAAGCCTGACGATGGCGGTGTAGAGGACGTGGGATACCAGATCAAGTTGGAGACGTTAATAATCTGAACGGAGCCACTGTATGATTCAGCAATTGTCTTTTATTAACAAGGTTAGCTTTTTCTGTCTTTATGGCTCTCAGAGATTACTTCAGTTTTCTTATAAAGTTTTTTTCTTCCTGTTTCTCTAGGTGTCTCTAGGTTTCTCTCTTCTGTTCTTTATTCTCTTGTCTAATACACCTATTTTCCTTTTGTCTCTCTTAGAGGTGGTTCTCCGGAGGATACATCTCCATCGTCGGATCAGGACGGAAGGAAAATAAAGAAACCAAAGGATACAGTAAGTAATCTTACCTGCATTCTGTAGCATTTGGAATATTTCGTCTAAATGGATCATATGCTCATTCCCAGACTCACTATAAATCACTACATCATCAAGATATGCAGCAGCGTATGTAGAGTGATGGCGTAACAAATTATCCATCAGTCTTTGAAAGGTCACAGGAGTCCCGTGTAGTCCAAAAGGAAGTACTGTAAAGTGGTACCGTCCAGATGGAGTAGAAAAAGCTGTCTTTTTCTTATCCGAGGGACACAGGGGAATTTGCCAGTAACCCTTATTAAGGTCTAGCGTAGACATGTATTGGGCTTTGCCTAATCTTTCAAGTAATTCATCAACTCATGGAATAGGGTAAGTATCAAACTGCAATATGTTATTTAGTTGTCTAAAGTCGATCCAAAACCGAATGGATCCATTCGGTTTGGGTACCAAGACAATCAGGGAACACCACAGACTTACTGATGGTTCTATGATGCCCATCTGCAACATTTTTTTAACTTCTTGTTCTACCAATATTTTCTGTGCTTCTGGTATTGAATATGGGTGGAGATTAACGACTTTCCCTGGTTGTGTCTTGATATGGTGTTGAATCAAAAGTGTTTTCACCGGGGTTGCAGAAAACAAGAGTTTATGTTTCTCTATTACTTCACCTAGCTGCTTCTGTTGTTCAGGCAAAAGGGAGGTGTTGATAGAGGGCATATCTGTTAGGGGGTTGGTGGCTGTTGGGTAAAGGTCGATTTCGAGTTCTTTTACGGTATTGATAAGGAACCCTGGTCTCAGAGGGTCTTGGGGCTCCTCAGGCTCTTCCCATTTTTTAAAGAGATTTATATGATAAATCTGTTGTTTTCTTGGGATTTTCAGATAACTCAATTTTATAGGTTACTGGATTTATGGCGTTAAGAACTTTGTAAGGACCCTGCCATTTGACCAATAGTTTATTGTCGGAGCTGGGCAGCAGAATGAGGCCTTTGTCTCCGTCTTGAAACTGTGTAAGAGTAGTATTTCTGTCATAATAGGGCTTTTGTTTCACTTCTGCCCTGTCGAGATTGATTCGGACGTCCTCCCATACAGTCTGCACTTTTAATTGTTGGGTATATTCTAGAAGGTCTCTGTACTCACTCTCTTCCTCTTCCCACATTTCTGCAGCCATGTCTAAGACGGTTCTGGGCTGGCGGCCAAACACCAGTTTGAAGGGACTATGACCAGTAGAGGACTGCACATGCGTTCTTATGGCATAGAGAACTAGGTGTAATTCTTGTCTCAGTCTTTCCCGGACTGCAAGATGGTTTTCTTTAACAGCGTCTTTAACGTTTGATTGTACCTTTCTATGAGACCATCCGTCTGGGGGTGAGAGACGGAGGTGCGTATCTGGGTCATTCCTAGAATCTGACATATTTGTTTCATCATTCGAGACATGAACGGGGTGCCCCGATCTGTTATTATCTCCTTGGGAAATCCCACCCTGGAGCAGAACCCTATCATAGCATGAGCCACGCTTTTTGTGGTCATGCTAGTCAGTGGGATAGCTTCTGGGTACCTCGTTGCATAATTGACTAAAACGAGGATATACATATAGGGCCTCATTATGACCCTGGCGGGCGGCGGAGGCCGCCCGCCATAATACCGCTCCGCGGTCAGAAGACCGCGGAGGGTATTATGAGTTTTTCCCTGGGCTGGCGGGCGGTCTCCAAAAGACCGCCCGCCAGCCCAGGGAAAAACTCCCTTCCCACGAGGATGCCGGCTCGTAATCGAGCCAGCGGAGTGGGAAGGTGCGACGGGTGCTACTGCACCCGTCGCGTATTTCACTGTCTGCTACGCAGACAGTGAAATACTAGCGGGGCCCTCTTACGGGGGCCCCTGCAGTGCCCATGCCATTGGCATGGGCACTGCAGGGGCCCCCAGGGGCCCCACGACAATCCTTACCGCCATCCTGTTCCTGGCGGGCGAGCCGCCAGGAACAGGATGGCGGTAAGGATAGTCAGAATCCCCTCGGCGGCGCAGCGAGCTGCGCCGCCTTGGAGGATTCTTAGGGGCAGTGGAAAACCGGCGGGAGACCGCCGGTTTTCCCGTTCTGACCGCGGCCAAAGCGCCGCGGTCAGAATGCCCAAGGGAGCACCGCCGGCCTGTCGGCGGTGCTCCCGCCCCCGTTGGCCCTGGCGGTCATAATGAGGCCCATAATCTCTTGATGATGGAATGAGAGGACCCACCAAGTCCATACCTACTCTAGAGAATGGGATATCAATAATGGGTAAAGGAAATAATGGTGCTTTCTTTTGGGGGCGTGGATTAACCAACTGACACTGTGGGCAGTGCTGACAGAACTGACGTATTTCAGAGAAGACCCCAGGCCAATAAAAATGGCGTAAAAGATATTACTCTGTCTTCTCTCTCTAAAAATGTCCACCCCCCATGTGACTATGGGCCAGATGTAATGTTTGGGTGCCGTAGGGTTGGGGAACTACCAACTGCCTTCTTTTGTGGTTATTATGTTTTGTTATTCTATATAATAGTCCTTTCTGAACAAGGAAATAAGGACCCACCTGTCCTGTTTTCTCTGTTACAGCAGACTTCCATGCATGCTGTAGGGTAGAATCTTCTCTTTGACTGCTGCGAAAAGGAGGGAGGGAAGCCAGTGCTACCTCTCTAGGCCCTTCTTTCCTGGTGAGTTCATTTTTTGTCTGGTATAGTCTTTTCCCTTCTCATTTCTCCTTTTTACTGGGCTTATACCGTTCTTTGCCTGGGCTGATGGGCATTTGAGAAAAGGGAGCGTCCTCCCACCATAAATCTGTCTTATCTTTTGTTTGTACACTGTCCAGTAGGTCAGAAAAATGGGCGTAATCGGTCCCTATAATTACGTCCTCAACTAAATGCCCAATAAACCCCATCCTAATTGTGTCTGTTAGTCCTTTCCATTCAACGGAGACAGAGATTAAAGGATATCACTTCATGTCTCTGTGGATACAACAAATAGATACTGTATCACTGGAAGTTTGGTTTATTGGTTCCACCGGACTTGCTCTGATTACGGATTGACTACACCGAGAGTCAATTAAGACGTTAGTGATTTGGTCATTAACTCTCGAATCTTTCATATATTTGGGGTTTTCTTTCCCCGTGTAGAACACCCTTCCACCTGTGACGCCTATCTCCATAGGTTCTGGTTTTTCTTCTTTGTGGTGACAATTGCGGGCACTATGCCCCCACTCACCACAATTGTAGCACTGAGGTTGTAGTAAGGACTTTTCTCGGTAGGCCTCTGGATGAGTATGTCTTCAGGACCTTTAAGGGGTTTGGGACAATAGTAGGGTCCAGAGAGTCGATTCCCGTACGGGGGCCCTTTGACACACCTACTTTAAAATCAGGGGCTCGGTGATAGGCACAAGCTAAGTCCGCCATGGTGGTATCCACGCTGGGATGTTGTTTTATCCAGTTTTGTGTTGTTGTTGGCAAGGCCTCCAGGAATTATTCAAGTAGGATGACCCGAATAACTTCATCTCGGTCTGTGCCTATCGGTCCTAGCCATTTCAGTCCAAGATCTTTTATTCTGAAATAAAGGGCTTGGGGATTTTCCGTAGGACATCACCTGGTTTTCCGGAATTTGAGTCTATAATACTCTGTATCAAACCCAACCTGTTCTAGTATACTTTTTTTTATGTCTGGATAAGGTGTGGTGCCTCCTGGGTTTACAGCCTGGTACGCTGCTTGCAAAGTTCCTGTTAGGAGGGGGCCACGTATTGACCCCATCTGTCTTCGGGCCACGTGGCAGAAGTGGCTACCCTCTCAAAATTGGTGAAGAACGCGTCTGGGTTCTCTCCTTCTTGGTATTTCTGCAGGACGGAACTAGGCATGTTAGGGTGAACCTGGGCTGCAGCGATTGTATCCGTTAGTTTCTGAAGGGCGGTCTCGTGTACAAGCTGGTTGTTGGCTATTATTGTCGCCTGACTTTTCAAAGCGTTTTGAAGGGTCTTTCTATCAGTTCGCGCTTCTCTTTGCTGTTCTTTCCATATGACCTGTAGGTGTTGCTGTCCTTCAGCCAATCTTTGGATCATATCTTCTATTGTGGGCTTGGTTTCCATTCTTTCCGGATACTAGTTGAATGTCTCTATAGATGACGTCTCCCAAAGTCCCACTTCTGACACCACTGTAGAGGACGTGGGATACCGAGTCAATATGGAGACGTTAATAATCTGAACGGAGCCACTGTATGATTCAGCAATTGTATTTTACTAACAAGGTTAGCTTTTTCTGTCTTTATGGCTCTCAGAGATTACTTCTGTTTTCTTATGGAGTTTTTTTCCTTCCTGTTTCTCTAGCTGTCTCTATGTTTATCTCTTCTGTTCTTTATTCTCTGGTCTAATACACCTTTTTTCCTTTTGTCTCACTTAGAGGTGGTTCTCCGTAGGATACATCCCCGTCGTTGGATCAGGACGGAAGGAAAAGAAAGAAACCAATGGATACGGTAAGTAATCTTATTTTCCTCTTCTTATCATAGGGTTAGGAAGGGCGTGTGTGGGGTGTGGAGGGGAAACAGAAAACTCAGTGAGTGCTTACAGTATTTTAACCTCCGTGACGTTGTGCTCCTATGTCACACAAAAAAATATATATATTTGTTCTCTGTGTTCTTTTAAGAATCCTTTTGTCTTCACAGGACACGTTTCAGCCAGTGACAAAATTAGTGTTGGTTAGTAATAAAAGAAAAATATCTTTCAAAAACAAAACGAAAACAAAGGAGATGTCAGTATGCACTTTCTCCCTGTCTGGTCACCTGCTGTTTGTCTGCCACCACCCGTGCCTCCTCCCTTCTACCAGTAGTATCCCGCAGGGTTCGTCAAGCAGGCATGTACCTGCGAAAGCCACGTTCCTCCAGGGACGTGGCGGGAATTGTAGCCAGATGTTCTGTCTGTCAGCGGAGTGACCTCCCTTGGAAGCGTCTCCGACTCTCCGTCCTCTCTGGTACGCGTTTCCGGTGTTTCAGTCAGCAGCCTGTCCTGTGCGTCTTCGTTCGCGCCTCCTTCTTTGGTCCGTGGGTCCTCCTCTCCTTGGCAGTCCTGGTCTCCACAGGGAAGCGGCTTCCTGCTCTGTCCGCCTTCCTCCTTCATTTTAACCCGGATGTCTGGGTTAGAGCTGGGCGTTCCGACTCTCCGACTGTCGACGGTGCCCCCGGTGTATCGGGTTGCTGGTCTCGGGGCACCGTCATGGAACAGGGTCACTTGGACTCTGTTACAGGCGGATTACGTTATCCAACAGGGCAGCGCTGCCCTCCGGATAATGTACCCTGTTTCCTCCAGCCTTTCCCTGGCGGGTTCGAGACATCTCAGGGAGTGTTGTGGTTAAACGGAGATTACCCCTTTCTCACAGATGTATCATGTCTCAACCAAACACAGGCAATAATCAAAGATGTAGTAAAGTTTCAATAGTTTTTATTTAATACAACTGCATTCTACGATCAGTTACATGGGCTGCAATTATTAGGATAATGAACAATGCAAGAGAGAGAATTGTAAAGACAAAAGTCATTATTATAAAGACCCCCACCATCTTGCAATCATATGAAAAAGACATAAAGTGCGTAATATGTCCTAATAACCTATCATGATAGGCCTAACTCCTACCTAAAGGAGAGTTTGGTATGTTAAACCTAATCTGCCAATGCCATGTCCATGAGAGGAGCCCCCAACCCTTGTTACCTTGGAATGAGGTCTCTATCTCAGACTCCGTAGGGACACGAAGACTGGGTCAGCGTCAAGACAACGTGCATCATCGATATCAGCGATGGTGGCGATGCCCTCTGGTCGTACTGCTGTGTGCTGCAACTATTTAGCCTTCTCGTTGATTAAAGTCAGTAATTCGCAGAGCAAGCATAATTCACAATAATTATAGAAAATTAAACCAATGCTAAAACTATACAAATATGATTCAAGACTTAAAAATAATGATTTCCACGATTAGGTGTGGTGCCATCGCACCATGGAGTTCATAGCTGATCACAGCTGATACACTGTGATAATCTCAGGACCTGTTGGCACTGGGCACAGGTAATGACCGAAGGCCAGGTACTATGCCTGATACTCTGGTCCTGGTGCTCATTGGGCATGGCTTGCTGATGTGCTAGAGGGCAGTGGGCAAAGTCCACTGTCTGCACCCAGACCCTGCAAGCAGTACTCCTGCTCACAGTACGAATTATGCAATTGGGAGAGGTTTGGCTAAGGGTCCTCTCCATTAGATCCAACATTTGTAGGTTATGTAGCTTCTTAGACTTGTCCAAGTTAGTGAGATGTCAGAGCCTAAAACATAAGTGTAGGAGGCTGGCCTGGTTTGTAGTGGGTACCAAGGGGTACGTACACTCTGTACCAGGACCAGTTATCCCTTATTAGTGTAGAAGAGGTGTTTCTAGCAGCTTAGGCTGATAGAAGGTAGCTATGGAGAGCAGCTTAGGCTGAACTAGGAGACATGCAAAGCTCCTACTATACCATTGGTGTCATATACACAATATCATAAGAAAACACAATACACAGATATACTAAAAATAAAGGTACTTTATTTTTATGACAATATGCCAAAAGTATCTCAGTGAGTACCCTCAGTATGAGGATAAGAAATATACACAAGATATATGTACACAATACCAAAAATATGCAGTAATAGCAACAGGAAGTAATGCAAGCAATGTACAGTCACAATAGATTGCAATGATAGCACATAGGTATGGGGCAACACAAAGCAGCTGCAAATCATGCGGTACCCAGCAATGCAGTCTAGTGTGGGGAGGCAAGTACTTACCTCCACCAAACTTGGACTGAAGAGTCACTGGACTGTGGGAGTCACTTGGACAGGATTGCTGAGTTCCAGGGACCACGCTCGTCGTGCTGAGAGGGGACCCAGAGGACCGGTGATGCAGTTCTTTTGGTGCCTGCGGTTGCAGGGGGAGGATTCAGTCGTCCCACGGGAGATTTCTTCGGAGCTTCTAGTGCAGAGAGGAGGCAGACTACCCCCACAGCATGCACCACCAGAAAAACAGTCGAGAAGGCGGCAGGATCAGCGATACAAGGTTGCAGTAGTCGTCTTTGCTACTTTGTTGCGGTTTTGCAGGCTTCCTGAGCAGTCAGCGGTCGATTCCGTGGCAGGAGGTGAAGAGAGAGATGCAGAGGAACTCTGATGAGCTCTTGCATTCGTTATCTAAAGAATTCCACAAAGCAGAGACCCAAAATAGCCAGAAAAGGAGGTTTGGCTTCTTAAGAAGGAGGATAGGCTAGCAAGACAGGTAAGAGCCTATCAGAAGGGGTCTCTGACGTCACCTGCTGGCACTGGCCACTCAGAGCAGTCCAGTGTGCCAGCAGCACCTCTGTTTCCAAGATGGCAGAGGTCTGGAGCACACTGGAGGAGCTCTGGGCACCTCCCCTGGGAGGTGCAGGTCAGGGGAGTGGTCACTCCCCTTTCCTTTGTACAGTTTTGCGCCAGAGCAGGGCTGGGGGATCCCTGAACCAGTGTAGACTGGCTTATGCAGAGATGGGCACCATCTGTGCCCATCAAAGCATTTCCAGAGGCTGGGGGAGGCTACTCCTCCCCAGCCCTGACACCTTTTTCCAAAGGGAGAGGGTGTAACACCCTCTCCCTGAGGAAGTCCTTTGTTCTGCCTTCCTGGGCCAAGCCTGGCTGGACCCCAGGAGGGCAGAAACCTGTCTGAGGGGTTGGCAGCAGCAGCAGCTGCAGTGAAACCCCGGGAAAGGCAGTTTGGCAGTACCCGGGTCTGTGCTAGAGACTCGGGGGATCATGGAATTGTCTCACCAATGCCAGAATGGCATTGGGGTGACAATTCCATGATCTTAGACATGTTACATGGCCATGTTCGGAGTTACCATTGTGACGCTATACATAGGTAGTGGCCTATGTATAGTGCACGCGTGTAATGGTGTCCCCGCACTCACAAAGTCCGGGGAATTTGCCCTGAACGATGTGGGGCACCTTGGCTAGTGCCAGGGTGCCCACATATTAAGGGGGTGATTCTAACTCTGGCGGGCGGCCTCTGCCGCCCGCCAGAGTTCCCCCGCCAGAATACCGCACCGCGGTCATTAGACCGCTGCGGGCATTCTGGGTTTTACACTGGGCTGGCGGGCGACCGCCAAAAGGCCGCCCGCCAGCCCAGTGTAAAACTACCTTCCCACGAGGAGGCCGGCTCAGAATTGAGCCGGCGGAGTGGTAAGGTGCGACGGGTGCAGTGGCACCCGTCGCGAATTTCAGTGTCTGCAAAGCAGACACTGAAATTCTTTTTGGGGCCCTCTTACGGGGGCCCCTGCAGTGCCCATGCCGTTGGCATGGGCACTGCAGGGGCCCCCAGGGGCCCCGCGACACCCCATACCGCCATCCTGTTCCTGGCGTGAGAACCGCCAGGAACAGGATGGCGGTATGGGGTGTTAGAATCCCCATGGCGGCGCAGCGAGCTGCGCCGCCATGGCGGATTCAATGGGGCAGCGGAAAACCGGCGGGAGACCACCGGTTTTCCACTTCTGACCGCGGCCGAACCGCCGCGGTCAGAATGCCCTGCGGGGCACCGCCAGCCTGTTGGCGGTGCCCCCGTCATTTTAGCCCTGGCGGTCGACGACCGCCAGGGTTAGAATGACCCCCTAAGTAACTTAGCACCCAACCTTTACCAGGTAAAGGTTAGACATATAGGTGACTTAGAAGTTACTTAAGTGCAGTGGTAAATGGCTGTGAACTAACGTGGACGTTATTTCACTCAGGCTGCAGTGGCAGGCCTGTGTAAGAATTGTCAGAGCTCCCTATGGGTGGCAAAAGAAATGCTGCAGCCCATAGGGATCTCCTGGAACCCCAATACCCTGGGTACCTCAGTACCATATACTAGGGAATTATAAGGGTGTTCCAGTAAGCCAATGTGAATTGGTCACTAGCCTGTTAGTGACAATTTGGAAAGCAAAGAGAGAGCATAACCACTGAGGTTCTGGTTAGCAGAGCCTCAGTGAGACAGTTAGTCATCACACAGGGAACACAAACAGGGCACACTTATGAGCACGGGGGCCCTGGCTGGCAGGGTCCCAGTGACACATACAACTAAAAGAACATATATACAGTGAAATATGGGGGTAACATGCCAGGCAAGATGGTACTTTCCTTCACAACCCCCTCCCCCCCCAAACGAAGGACAATAAGACTAGCCATGACCTGATGAGTCTTCATTGTCTAAGTGGAAATATCTGGAGAGTCCATCTGCATTGGAGTGGGTACTCCCAGGTCTATGTTCCACTGTATAGTCCACTCCCTGTAGAGATATGGACCACCTCAACAATTTAGGGTTTTCACCTTTCATTTGTTTTAGCCAAAGTAGAGGTTTGTGGTCTGTCTGAACAATGAAGTGAGTGCCAAACAGGTATGGCCTCAACTTCTTCAGTGCCCAGACCACAGCAAAGGCCTCCCTCTCTATGGCAGACCAACGCTTTTCTCTAGGGGTCAACCTCCTGCTGATAAAAGCAACAGGTTGATCCTGGCCCTCAGAATTGAGTTGTGATAAGACTGCCCCTACCCCTAATTCAGATGCATCAGTTTGAACAATGAATTTCTTGGAGTAACATGGGCTTTTTATGACAGGTGCAGTGCACATGGCCTGTTTCAGCTCCTCAAAAGCTTTCTGACAGCTAGCTGTCCACAATACCTTTTTAGGCATTTTCTTAGAAGTGAGGTCATTAAGAGGGGCTCCTATGGAGCCATAGTTCTTTATGAACCTCCTGTAGTACCCAGTGAAGCCTAAGAAGGCTCTCACCTGGGTCTGAGTTGTAGGGGGAACCCAATCTATGATAGTTTGGATTTTCCCCTGAAGTGGTGCAATCTGTTCTCCACCTACAAGGTGTCCCAGATAAACCACTTTTCCCTGCCCTATCTGGCACTTTGAAGCCTTGATAGTGAAGCCTGCCTTTTGCAGGGCCTCCAAAACTTTCCATAGGTGGACCAGGTGATCATCCCAGGTGGAGCTAAAGACAGCTATATCATCTAGATATGCTGCACTAAAAGCCTCCAACCCTTGCAGGACTGTATTCACCAACCTCTGAAAAGTGGCAGGTGCATTTTTCAAACCAAAGGGCATTACTGTGAATTGGTAGTGCCCTCCAATAGTCGGAAATGCAGTTTTTGCTTTAGCATCCTCTGATAACTTGATCTGCCAATACCCTGCAGTCAAATCAAAGGTGCTTAGATACTTGGCAGATGCCAGTGTATCTATGAGCTCATCTGCCCTGGGTATAGGGTGAGCATCAGTTTTAGTTACCTGGTTGAGACCTCTGTAATCTACACAAAATCTCATTTCCCTTTTCCCATCTTTGGAATGAGGTTTTGGTACAAGTACCACAGGAGAGGCCCATGGACTTTTAGAGTGCTCAACCACTCCCAGTTCAAGCATTTTCTGAACTTCTTGTTTTATGCAGTCCCTGACATGGCCAGGCTGCCTATAGATCTTACTTTTGACAGGCATGCTGTCTCCAGTATCTATAGTGTGCTCACACCAAGAAGTGGTGCCTGGCACAGTAGAAAAGAGTTCAGAAAACTGACCCAGTAGATTTATGCAGTGGTCTTTCTGCTCAGTAGTAAGACAATCTGCTAAAACTACACCTTCCACTAGAGCATCTTGTTCTGTGGAAGAGAAGAGATCAGGGAGAGGGTCACTCTCTTCTTCCTGTCCTTCATCTGTTGCCATGAGCAGGGTGAGATCAGCCCTGTCATAGTAGGGTTTCAGGCGATTGACATGGAGCACCCTAAGGGGACTCCTGGCAGTGCCTAAGTCAACCAAGTAGGTGACTTCTCCCTTTTTTACAACAATAATGTGGGGTCCACTCCATTTGTCTTAGAGTGCTCTTGGGGCCACAGGCTCCAAGACCCAGACTTTCTGCCCTGGTTGGTACTGAATCAGAACAGCCTTCTGGTCATGCCATTGCTTTTGGAGCTCTTGGCTGGCCTGAATGTTTTTGCTGGCCTTTTTCATATACTTAGCCATTCTGGATCTTAGGCCAAGTACATAGTCCACTATGTCTTGCTTAGGAGCTTTTAAAGGTTGTTCCCAACCCTCCTTTACAAGTGTTAGAGGACCTCTTACAGGGTGTCCAAATAGGAGTTCAAAGGGGCTGAAGCCCACTCCTTTCTGGGGTACCGCCCTGTAAGCAAAAAGGAGGCAAGGTAACAGGACATCCCATCTCCTCCTGAGTTTTTCAGGGAGTCCCATTATCATTCCTTTGAGAGTTTTGTTAAACCTCTCAACCAGTCCATTTGTTTGTGGATGATAAGGTGTGATGAATTTGTATGTTACACCACATTCCTTCCACATGGCCTTCAAGTATGCAGACATAAAGTTGCTACCCCTGTCTGATACCACCTCTTTTGGGAAACCCACCTTGGAAAAGATTCCCAGGAGGGCTTTGGCCACTGCAGGAGCTGTAGTGGTCCTTAGAGGAATTGCTTCAGGATATCTTGTGGCATGGTCCACTACCACCAAGATAAACCTATTGCCTGAAGTAGTAGGAGGGTCAAGGGGGCCAACTATGTCAACCCCTACCCTTTCGAAGGGGACCCCACCCACAGGTAGTGGAATAAGGGGAGCCTTTGGGGTGCCACCTGTTTTGCCACTGGCTTGACAGGTGACACAGGACTTACAAAATTATTTTGTGTCCTCTGACATTCTAGGCCAATGAATCAGGGGGACAAGCCTATCCCATGTTTTCATCTGCCCTAAATGTCCAGCCAAGGGAATGTCGTGGGCTAGAGTTAGGAGGAACTCTCTGTATTGCAGGGGAATAACCAATCTCCTGGCAGCTCCAGGTTTTGGGTCCCTTGCCTCTGTATACAAGAGGTTGTCCTCCCAGTAAACTATGTGAGAGTCACTGACATCCCCATTTTGCTGTTTAACAGCTCGCTGTCTTAGACCCTCTAGTGTGGGACAGGTCTGCTGTGCCACACTCAGCTCCTCCCTGGCAGGCCCCCCTCCACCCAAAAGCTCAGCAGTGTCTGCTTCCAGCTACTCTGGTGAAGGTTCTGCACAGGGTGGGGGATTCTTCTTCCTCAGAAGTTGAATCATCTGTAGAGGGAGGGATAGTAGGAAGTGTTTTACCTTTACTAACCCTAGCTTTAGGGAGCACTTGGTCCATTGTTCCAGGATCCAAGTCACCCTATCCTTTTTGCTTTTTGGCCTGAGCCCTTGTCAAAGCAAAAATATGCCCAGGAATGCCCAGCATTGCTGCATGAGCCTCCAACTCCACTTCTGCCCAAGCTGATGTCTCTAAATCGTTCCCTAGTAGACAGTCTACAGGTAAATCTCAGGCAACCACAACTTTCTTTGGACCAGTAACCCCCCCCCAGTTGAGATTCACAACAGCCATGGGGTGGCTAAGAGTGTTGTTATGAGCATCAGTCACTTGGTACTGGTGACCAAGTAGGTGTTGTTCAGGGTGGACCAGTTTCTCTATTACCAAGGTAACACTGGCACCTGTGTCCCTGTAGGCCTGAACCTCAACACCATTTATTAGGGGAAGTTGCTTGTACTTATCCATATTAAGGGGACAAGCAACCAAGGTGGCCAAATCAATGGCACCTTCAGAGACTAACACAGTCTCTGTGGTCTCCCTAACAAGACCAACCCCAACTAAATTACCAAAAGTGAGCCCAGCTACTCCCTTGGATTAGCTATTAGTAGGTTTGCTCCCACCACCACTGCTATTACTAGGGGCACTAGGTGTAGCAGTATGGGTTGTGGTAGTGGGAGGCTTGGTGCTTTTCTTTGGACAACTGGCATCAGTTGTCCAATGGCCTTTTACTTTACATAAATAGCACCATGGTTTCTTTACTTGATTAGAAGAGGATTTGGACCCACCACCCCCACCAGAGTGTTTTTGTGGGCCTGATGAAGACTCATTTTTAGATTTGTCCCCACCCTTGTCTGAAGACTTACCATCCTTCTTCTTACCATCCTTCTTCTTGCCATCCTTGTCACCCCCATATGAACTTTTCTGTTCACTCTTGTTCTCACCCATTTGCCTGCCTTCTTTCCCAATTCTTGGGGAGAGGTCAGATCTGAGTCCACTAGATATTGGTGTAACAAATCAGACACACAGTTATTCAGAATATGCTCTCTCAGGATCAAGTTATACAGGCTTTCATAGTCAGAAACTTTACTGCCATGTAACCACCCCTCCAAGGCCTTCACTGAATAGTCAACAAAGTCTACCCAGTCTTGTAAAGACTCCTTTTTGGTTTCTCTGAACTTAATCCTGTATTGTTCAGTGGTTAAGCCATAACCATCCAGGAGTGCATTCTTTAAAACTGTAAAATTATTGGCATCACTTTCCTTCACAGTAAGGAGCCTATCCCTGCCCTTTCCACTGAAAGATAGCCATAGGATAGCAGTCCACTGCCTTTGAGGGACCCCCTGTACAACACAGGCCCTCTCAAGTGCGCAAAACCACTTGTTAATGTCATCCCCCTACTTATAAGGGGGAACTATCTTATGCAGATTCCTAGAATCATGCTCTTTAACAGGATTACTATCTGTAATACTGCTGCTGCCACCATGGGGTCCAAACCCCAACCTCTGCCTTTCTTTTTCTAAGTCTAAAGTTTCCCTGTCTAGAGCCAGCTGTTGCTGTTTAAGCTTCAGCCTGGTCTCTTCCACTCTCAATCTATTGAGCTCCCTTTCTAACATTCTGTCATCATGGTGGGTGGGTTGGGCATGTTTAGACACAGAAGAATGGTGTGAATGGACAGAGGGAGAAATGTCCCTAACAGTTGGCACTCTAACAACTTGACCTGCAGGAATGATATTCCTACTGTGATGAGAACTCACATTAGTACCAGTTATGCTAGGTGGTCTGCTAAGGGGCAAGTTGGCAAGAATACCATCTAACATTCTTACTGGGGCTACCCCAGAATCAGAGTGTGAACCATCTGCTAACTTCTCAACTGATGTGCCAGCTAAGGCCTTATCATTTTCAATAAGCATGTTAATCAACAATTCTCTAGAGGGATTCTTCCCTACCGCTAAACCTCTATCAATGCAGAGACCCCTTACACCTTTCCAGCTAAGGTGGTCATAAGCAGAGCTGACCAGATCAAGAGTAGGACCTGTACCAGACATGATAGACAGAAAAGAAAGAAAAAGTTTCAGAACTTTTTAAGGAAACAGAAAAAAAACTTTTTCAACTTTTTAGAACTTTTTGAAAGTTTTAGAGGTACTTTTCAGCACTTAGCAATAGAGTAAGAGAAGAAAAGCAAAACTTTTTGGTTAGGTGTACATACACTGAACTTGTTTTGTATATTTTTCTCTTATGAAAAGTACAAAATGACAAAGTGGTAAGTAGTTACAAGTACTTATCCCACCGCTGCACAACCAAAGTAGGAGGCTGGCCTGGTTTGTAGTGGGTACCAAGGGGTACTTACACTCTGTACCAGAACCAGTTATCCCTTATTAGTGTAGAAGAGGTGTTTCTAGCAGCTTAGGCTGATAGAAGGTAGCTATGGAGAGCAGCTTAGGCTGAACTAGGAGACATGCAAAGCTCCTACTATACCACTTGTATCATATGCACAATATCATAAGAAAACACAATACACAGATATACTAAAAATAAAGGTACTTTATTTTTATGACAATATGCCAAAAGTATCTCAGTGAGTACCCTCAGTATGAGGATAGCAAATATACACAAGATATATGTACACAATACCAAAAATATGCAGTAATAGCAAAAGGAAGTAATGCAAGCAATTTACAGTCACAATAGATTGCAATGAGAGCACATAGGTATAGGGGCAACACAAACCATATACTCCAAAAGTGGAATGCGAACCACGAATGGACCCCAAACCTATGTGAGCTTGTAGAGGGTCGCTGGGACTGTAAGAAAACAGTGAGGGTTCGAAAATTAGCCCACCCCAAGACCCTGAAAAGTAGGTGTAAAGTGCGCCTATATTCCCCAGAGAGCACAGAAGTCGTGATAGGGGAATTCTGCAAGGAAGACCAACACCAGCAATGCAACAAAGGTGGATTTCCGGGCGAGAGTACCTGTGGAACAAGGAGACCAAGTCCAAGAGTCGCGACAAAGTCGAGATTGGGCAGATGCCCAGGAAATGCCAGCTGAGGATGCAAAGAAGCTGCCACCGGATGGTAGAAGCTGTGGATTCTGCAAGAACAAAGAGGACTAGGAACTTCCCCTTTGGAGGATGGATGTCCCACATCGTGAAGAAGCTTGCAGAGGTGTTCCCACGCAGAAAGACCGCAAACAAGCCTTGCTAGCTGCAAGGGTCACGGTTAGGGTTTTTGGATGCTGCTGTGGGCCAGGAGGGACCAGGATGTCGCCAATTGCGTGAGGAGACAGAGGGGGCACCCAGCAAGATAGGGAGCCCTCACAGAAGCAGGCAGCACCCGCAGAAGTGCCGGAACAGGCATTACGAAGAGGAGTGAACCGGAGCTCACCCGAAGTCACAAAAGGAGATCCCACGACGCCGGAGGACAACTCAGGAGGTTGTGCACTGCAGGTTAGAGTATCGGGGACCCAGGCTTGGCTGTGCACAAAGGAAATCCTGGAAGAGTGCACAGGAGCCGGAGCAGCTGCAAATCACGCGGTACCCAGCAATGCAGTCTAGTGTGGGGAGGCTAGGACATACCTCCACCAAACTTGGACTGAAGAGTCACTGGACTGTGGGAGTCACTTGGACAGAGTTGCTGAGTTCCGGGGACCACGCTCGTCGTGCTGAGAGGGGACCCAGAGGACCCGTGATGCAGTTCTTTTGGTGCCTGCGGTTGCAGGGGGAGGATTCCGTCGTCCCACGGGAGATTTCTTCTGAGCTTCTAGTGCAGAGAGGAGGCAGACTACCCCCACAGCATGCACCACCAGGAAAACAGTCGGGAAGGCGGCAGGATCAGCGATACAAGGTTGCAGTAGTCGTCTTTGCTACTTTGTTGTGGTTTTGCAGGCTTCCTGAGCAGTCAGCGGTCGATTCTGTGGCAGAAGGTGAAGAGAGAGATGCAGAGGAACTCTGATGAGCTCTTGCATTCGTTATCTAAAGAATTCCCCAAAGCAGAGACCCTAAATAGCCAGAAAAGGAGGTTTGGCTTCTTAGGAAGGATAGGCTAGCAAGACAGGTAAGAGCCTATCAGAAGGGGTCTCTGAGGTCACCTGCTGGCACTGGCCACTCAGAGCAGTCCAGTGTGCCAGCAGCACCTCTGTTTCCAAGATGGCAGAGGTCTGGAGCACACTGGAGGAGCTCTGGCACCTCCCCTGGGAGGTGCAGGTCAGGGGAGTGGTCACTCCCCTTTCCTTTGTCCAGTTTCGCGCCAGAGCAGGGCTGGGGGATCCCTGAACCGGTGTAGACTGGCTTATGCAGAGATGGGCACCATCTGTGCCCATCAAAGCATTTCCAGAGGCTGGGGCAGGCTACTCCTCCCCAGCCCTGACACCTTTTTCCAAAGGGAGAGGGTGTAACACCCTCTCTCTGAGGAAGTCCTTTGTTCTGCCTTCCTGGGCCAAGCCTGGCTGGACCCCAGGAGGGCAGAAACCTGTCTGAGGGGTTGGCAGCAGCAGCAGCTGCAGTGAAACCCCGGGAAAGGCAGTTTGGCAGTACCCGGGTCTGTGCTAGAGACTCGGGGTTCATGGAATTGTCTCCCCAATGCCAGAATGGCATTGGGGTGACAATTCCATGATCTTAGACATGTTACATGGCCATGTTCGGAGTTACCATTGTGACGCTATATATAGGTAGTGACCTATGTATAGTGCACGCGTGTAATGGTGTCCCCGCACTCACAAAGTCTGGGGAATTTGCCCTGAACGATGTGGGGGCACCTTGGCTAGTGCCAGGGTGCCCACACACTAAGTAACTTAGCACCCAACCTTTACCAGGTAAAGGTTAGACATATAGGTGACTTATAAGTTACTTAAGTGCAGTGGTAAATGGCTGTGAAATAACGTGGACGTTATTTCACTCAGGCTGCAGTGGCAGGTCTGTGTAAGAATTGTCAGAGCTCCCTTTGGGTGGCAAAAGAAATGCTGCAGCCCATAGGGATCTCCTGGAACCCCAATACCCTGGGTACCTCAGTACCATATACTCGGGAATTATAAGGGTGTTCCAGTAAGCCAATGTGAATTGGTGAAATTGGTCACTAGCCTGTTAGTGACAATTTGGAAAGCAAAGAGAGAGCATAACCACTGAGGTTCTGGTTAGCAGAGCCTCAGTGAGACAGTTAGTCATTACACAGGGAACACATACAGGGCACACTTATGGGCACTGGGGCCCTGGCTGGCAGGGCCCCAGTGACACATACAACTAAAACAACATATATACAGTGAAATATGGGGGTAACATGCCAGGCAAGATGGTACTTTCCTACAATAAGATCTCTCGATTTCACTTGTTTTCCGTTTGCCGGCTTCCCATGCATCTTCGTGGCCCACGTGTGCATCTTCGTGGCCCACCTGTTCTTCTACATGGGCCGTCTGTGTTTCCTCATGACACACCTGTGCTTCTTCATGGCCCACCTGTACTTCTTTATGGCCCACCAGTGCATCTTTATGGCCCACCAGTGCTACTTGATAGTCCTCCCATGCTTCTTTTTGGCGTACCTATGCTTCTTCATGATAGACTCGTACCTCTTTATGGCCCACCCGTGCTTCTTCATGACCCATCCTTCTTCATGGCCCACCCGTGCTTCCTCATGGCCCAGCCGTTCTTCTCATGTCCCTTCCAGATCCTGAATCCTGAAGCCCGGCTTAGGCACAAACACCACTCGCCCCACACTTAGAAGAGGTAGGGGGCATCAAAGACCACCGACCCACACAAATTATTTGGGAATCGGCCACAAAGGTCCTTTTTCTCATCCCCACCCCCAACTGTGGGCTTCATATCAATACTGGGTACAACAAGTGACGTACAAAGGCTGCACATGCATTACTTAAGGACCGGGCCACTTGGAATATGCGTCAAGGAAAGGTCAAATTATGCAGCAGGGTTGAGTAAAATATGTGGTGAGAAAATGCAAATTATGCAGCATAATGCTGCACATTTTGTGATAGTATTACTTGAGTATTTTGTCATTTTTTAATCGAGTATGCAAGCACTGCTTTTCTGACGTGTTGGTATCTATGTAGGCTTTTAACCACGCCCATCACTATAACTCGTTCATGGGCTTGCCTTTCAAAAATCCTTTGTTTTCATTGGTAAATGCTTTTAGTTTGTCCCTCCTTGGCGCAGTTTTGTTACCGCCTTGACCATCGACCCTGCTACATGGATAATTGCACTTTTGCTGATACATTTGACTGTGAGCGAACTTCTTTTTCTTTTTGTGTCTCTCCTTCGCGCTCATGCTCATGGCGGCCGTGGTGCTTTGAATCGTCTCGCTTATGTCAATTGTTTTACTTTTCATTTTCAATTTATGTGACTTGAAAAGTCCAGTTAGGAATTTACAACACTAATGGCTCTACGCCGAGCAAAGGCGGGGCCCATTGCATTTCCAATATTTTTGTTAAAATCTGCAGATTATACAGAAGATGGCGAATTATGCGGCAAATCTACAGTTATGAGAGAAACTCTGAGGCTGCACAATTCCAGTGGCTCTACTCAAGGGACCCCTTCACTCCCCCCTCTGCATCACGCGCCCGGGAAGTCACAGCGAGATGAGGGCACACCTCTGAGGCACTCCCTTCACATGGCACCAGCGCTCTGCTCAGGGCACATCCCCTGGTCTGCGAGGAGGGGGGACGAACCAAGCGGGTCACTTCAGGGCTTTCCGGAATTGAGTAAGAACTCTTCTCTCCTGCCCTACAGTTTCCAGTTCCAGAGGCTGAGATCACTTCCGGCTCTGCCCGCTGCTTGGATGTTCTCCAGATAACAGCCTGACAGAGTTGTTGTGCTGTGAGAAGAGAGGGGAGGTATAAAACTGCAATCAGCACCAGGCAGAGGTATAAGATCACACGGAGAGAGACA
This sequence comes from Pleurodeles waltl, assembly GCF_031143425.1. NCBI lineage: Eukaryota > Metazoa > Chordata > Amphibia > Caudata > Salamandridae > Pleurodeles > Pleurodeles waltl. The sequence goes on from NC_090451.1 coordinate 697,474,986, forward strand.
GCAGCAGTCGGGACCAAGGGCACAGAGACCCCTGGGACTCAAGAGGCAGAGGTGCAAGATCACACAGGGGGCCCGAGCAGCATCCGGGACCGAGGGCACAGAGACCCTTGGGACTATCTGCCACGTGCAAGACGCAGAGGTACAAGATCACACAGAAAGTCAAGAGAGCTTCCTGGACCAAAGCGAGAAACCAGAGGAAGAGGTAACACATTTTACGCAGTTAGAGCACCTGGAGAAGGGAAGGGGAGAGGCTAGAGGAGGCAAGGAAAGGCGGAGAGCTGCCTTCAGGACCCCGGGGTAGAAGCAGCAATGGCAGGGGTATTAAAGGCCCCCTGGCTGCTCCTGGTTTTCGGTCATGCTGGCGAAAGAAGGGGTGGGAAGCAGGAAAGGCGCAGAGAGGCCTGTGTGCCTCACCTTAGTAAAGGTACAAGTATTTATTTGTTCGGTGCATTACGTTGGAAATGTAACACCTGGTCTGTATTTCAATGTTAAAGGGCTGTTGTCACAAGCAGACAATTTCGCATTAGTTGTGTTACTGTGGGTAAGTCATACTGGCAGAAGTATGTGTGTAAGAAAGTGTGAACGGCTGTGTTCTGCAGGGGAGATAACGAACTCCGTGTGTGAGCATCCTGTCAGTTGCAAGGGGGTGTGTCAATGTACCTAGTTGTGTCAAGTGCAATGCGGAACACGTAACCAATGTTTGTAAGTGAAAGGTGCGGGGCTAGGAAGGGAAGCGTCAGTGACAATCACGCTATAGGCCGTAAGCAGACTTGCATTATTGATCTGAAATTAAAATTGCATTTATATAGCGCCTATGACACACTGCGAGGACTCGAAGCGCTTTACGGCGCGCAGCACGCTGCTTTGGAGCCTAAAGTTAGCGGTCAGTTCATTGGTGTTGGGACTAGTCTTGTCTCTCAGAGAAACCATGGCGCGTGTTTAATCCAGGTTCTTAGGGGTGCATTAATACTTCGGGTGTGGTCGTGAGAGGGGGTTATGTGAGAAGCAAATGATTCCAGGAATGAACAGATATTGTTAAGTTTCAAAGAAAGAGAGGTTAAGACAGGCGTGAGATTTAGAGTAGTTTATAGGTACAAGAGGTGAGAAGAAGGAAAGAAGAGGGGAATTCAAAAAGTTAAAAACGAAAGTTTAGGCCAACCTTACTTTTTCATTCAGTTTTTAGGAGTTTCGCAGGCGGAAGTTGTTTACAATTGCATTCAATCTGAGGCTGAGCATTCCTGCCTTGCCGCAAAAGGGGACCCCGGTGCTGGTTGTGACCCCTTAATGAGCGCCAGTCAAGCAGTGGGGCATGTGTCCACATCCCAGCCCCCTTATGACCATCTGACAACACCACTGAGAAGGCTCTTGTGCACCTCACCCCACTGTAGATGGGGTCTAACTACATGCAAGCCCAGAAAGGACCCCTGTGTATATGCATTACCTCAGTACATTCATTGCTGTGAAGTATTGTTAGAGTTTAAACCTGGAAATCATTGGACACTTTACGTAAACTTCAGGTGTAAACAAATGTTATGTAAACACCCTCCAACTTAATATATAACTAAGCAGTTGAGAAACGCACTCAGCATCCATCAGTAGTACATTCAGTGCATAGTCTGGCAGACCCATCCATGGCCTGGTTCGAAAGGGGCTGACCCTGCCCGGACTGAGGCACCCCGGACTCGCCAGGACAGGCACCACAGTCCCCAGAATGGATGTGTCTGATGTCACCTGGGCCCCCAGCATCCACCTGGCCTCGTAGTTGCTATGCCCCTCCCACCCCAGGGGTTGGGGACAAGTAAAGCACTTGACAGGTCACAGAGCGCCCGTATTGGGAGATGGCTTAGGGGATAAGGCAGGGCTGCAGAGGTGTCTGTAGGAAGCCTCGGGGCCCCATCCTATATGAGCACCTGATGATGCTCTGCGCGCGCCGGAAGCAGCTGCTCCGAGTGGACGTTTAGCTCTCGGTGCTACGTGTTTCCAACAAAGATAATTCCCGCAATTGCACAGGCGCTGGTCTAGAAGCCAGAACATAATGTGCACAGTGAGTCACCTGACGTAAGAGCGTCCCGCTTACGCAAGCTCAGGGAACCAGCCCTCCCCTTGTTTTCCCGTCTTGCTTCACTTCCTGCCCGGGGCAGTCTGTCTGGGTTTGATGCTGGCGTGGGCTGGAGCTGGTACTCATCCCTGTAGTGCAGTGAATAAGGGAATAAAACATCACTAGTTTCATAATATGTCCCTATTGCCTCCGTGTGGTTATTGAGGTCCAGGAAACCCCATTATCAAGCCTCACCGGAACAACAACTCGCCCTCAGCGGGGACACATGCATAAGCTACAGGAACTATGCACAAGGCCACACCTGTCCATGTTAACTGGGTGGACATATAGCCACACTGACACGGGGATCACATACGTCATGAAGACCTTTTAGGGTGGACCCACTAGCTCACACTCACGGTCATTAGGATTTGGCCCTCCCTACTATGGGCATGGCCGCCCCCTCCCTCAGAAGTTGTAGTAACCCAGAAGTGACTGTAGTGTTGCCGTAGCAACACTGAAGTACACTCCCTGTTGCTGAGGTAGTGCACGTAGCCCATTAAGGGCTGAGCGCCTTTCGTTCGCACTGGCAAACGCGCGGGAAGCAGTAACGGAGACCACACAGTCAACTAGTTTCACTCGCGCTCCGACAGGCCGCACTGACCACCCACCCCTTCGGGTCGTGCTATTTATTCCTTCTTGTGCTCTGAACCGGGGTCGGGCGCACCTTGGCAGAAACCGCAGGGGTGGTCCTGTCACACCCCTGACGGAGCTCGCACATGCGGCTCTCCCATGACGCACAATTAATGTGCTACTGTGCACAACATTACATTCCTCCCCAAAATAAATTTAACAAAAATGTTATGACATAAATACTGGGCATAGGCTAAAGTCCCACAACAGATGACCGTTTATAACACTAAACAGTGGCACGAAGCATGAATTAGACGCTGGCACATTTGTGAAAAGTCAATCATATGTTACATGGTGTCGTAGTAGAGACGACGGTGTAGGGTTAGATCTCAGATTTTAGCGGGTCTTCTCACTCCGTCGTATGGACATGGGCTGTTGAACTGCTTCAGGGGCTGCTGTTTCTTCCGCTGGAGCAAGAAGAGTCTGGGATGGCTCGTGGTCCTCACTGGGCCTAGCCCCTTCGGAGGGTCTTACTGGGGAGGGGGCTTCCGAAGGACCATCTGAGGATCCCTCACGGTCTCCCTCCTCTGAGGGTGGCACCGGGCCATAGAACTTCTTGACATGCAAGATTTTCCTGGATACCTCTTCCAAACCTCGCCTCACTGTCACTTTGGTATCAGTGAGACGAACGAAAAGGAAGTTGGAATTTGCTGTTTGAGTTTCGGCACTTCAACAGCACAGCATCTCCTACTTGGAGTCTCGAAGATTTAGCTTTGCAGTGAAAACTGACTCTGCGATTTGACTTCTGATGCTGACAGAAAGATCTTCGCGGATCCACTGGGGTGGGGGTCCAATTGGGGTGATGTGGGATGGAGTCATGTACCACTCGACCCATTAACAGGTGACCAGGGGCCTGATCGGTCGTGGAATGAGGCGTTTGTCTATACTCTCGTAGGAAGGTGTAAATGGCCCACTCATATGGTTGGAGGCTGGCATGAGCAATTCTGATCACCTTATTCAGGGTGCGCATAAACCTCTCAACTTCTCCGTTTGCCTGCGGCCAGCGGGGTGTGATGCGTCGGTGGTGGATCTCCCACGACTTCAAATACTCGGCCACCTCGTGGCTTTGGAACGGAGGTCCATTATCAGTTCTCAATTCTTTGAGTAACCCATGAGTGGCCATTATCTTCTTCAGTTTGGGCAACACCGCCTGAGCTGAAAGTGACAAAAGGATTTCCACTTCAGGATACCGGGAGTAAGTCATCTATGACTACCATGGTGTGCCTTCCGTCTGGAAGACTGCCAAAATCAAGGATGGCGCATACCCAGGGTTGTTGTGGTCCTTCTGTAATCACAGGTTCTGGAGGAGATGGCGGTCCAGTTACCTTGCACCACGGACACGTCCGAACAAGGGTCGCCACTTGCTCGTCCATATAGGGGAACCATACCTTAGCTCTCAGTCTATTTTTAGTTTTCACCATGCCTTGGTGCCCAGAGTGGGCCAGCTGTGCCACATGGGAGTGGAGGCTGGCTGGGATTACCAGTCTAGGGCCTCTTAAGACACATCCTCCGGAATCAGCTACCAGCTCTTGTCGAACATAATAGAGGCTTTCAAGTATGTGCCGGGCTTCCGGGGTCTTGTGTGCCCAGTTTTCCTTGAAATTATGCCACCTGTTGGTCTGGATGGCTTTCAGAACGTGTTGCAGGCACTCGTCTTGAGCTGTGGCCTGTTGTAGGTGTTCCAGAGAAAATGGAATAGGTCGAGAACGGTCCACGACAAATCGGACGTACTCCTCAGTCTCTCGGGCATCGTCTTCCTCCGCTGTAGTGGCTTCTCGGGGAGGGCGAGAGAGATAGTCTGCGGGGTCACTTGATCCAGGGCAATATTCAACCTGATAGTCATATCTTGTAGCTGAAGCAGCCACTTCTCTATCCGCGGGGCGGTTTTTGCGACAGTGCCCCGGAAGAGGGGTATCAGCACTGCACCTAAATCTTTAGGACCTGCATCCACTGCGAGTGTGGTTTCCTTCTGAGGATCGTAGTACAGCAGAGTGGTGTCTGCCGAGAGGGCTGTCTTAGGGTCTTCAAACGCTTGCTGTTGTGTGGGACCCCACTGCCATGGAGTAGCAACTCTGGTCAGATGTCGCAGGGGTTGCGTCCTGGTCGTCAGGTCGGGGATGAACCGCCCGCAGTAATTTACCATCCCCAGAAAACTGTGAACCTCTGACATGGTGGTAGGAGCAGCGGCTTCTTTGATGGCTCTGACCTTTTCTGGGTCAGGAGCTATTCCATCGGCTGAAAAGGTGTACCCTATGAAGCTGATCCGTTGCGTAAGGAACTCGCACTTGTCTCGGTGCAGGATGAGTCCTGACTCCTGCAGACGTTGGACCACTCCCCTAAGTCGACTGTTGTACTCTGGGATTGACTTTGCATATATCAATTTATCGTCACTGACGTTGAAGGCTCCTGGCAGTCCCCCAAGGATCGCATGAATGGTGTTCTGGAAAACTTTGGCAGCACTGGAGATGCCAAACTTCAGTCTGCGGTATCTTCGGAGTCCTTGGTGCGTTGAAAAAGTTGTAATGTAACGCAACTCTTCAGCCAGCGTGATCTGATGGTATCCGGAGCAAAGGTCTACTTTCAAGAACCAACAAGCACCATTCAGTTCTGATAAGAGGTCATCAATGGTGGGAGTTAGGTTTGGCTCTCGCTTGATGGCCATGTTGGGTAACCTCATATCCTCACATATGCGAACCTCGCTGGGCTGCTTCGGTTTCCTTGCTACGACGATGGGAGATACCCACGGGTGGGTCCGTCCACTCTCTCGATGATTCCTTCTTTCTCTAGCTTGGCTAACTCCTTCTCAACTTGGGGCCTCAGGTGGAATGCGATTCTTCGGTGCCTCAGGGCCACCGGTCTCACTTTCTGGTCAATGTGAAGGGTCACCTCTTTGTCTCTCAGGCATCCGATCCCTTCAAACACACCAGGGAATTCGTCCAGAATGTGCGTGATTGTTTCATGGTGTACTCCTAGGGCGAAAGTGACAATCTTGAGGTCTTCTGCCATTTGGCATCCTAATAGCATTCCATATCCGTCTCCCGTGACGTAGATAGTTGAATCGCATACCTCTGACTCATGAGTGATAGGCGCACAGAACTTCCCGTGGATGTGTAGAGGTTGGCTCTGTCCATACGCAAAGAACTTTCACTGCTGTCTTGTGCAGTTGAGGATTAGGGCGTAAACTGTCATATATTTCTTTGGACAGCAGGTTAATGGAAGCTCCTGTGTCTACGGTCACCAACACTTCTTGGGTGCCCACTTGCAGATGGCACTGTGGGAGACACGGGTGCTTCCCCATCTCTTTGCCTACAGTGAAGATGGTGTGAACTGTGTGCTCGAGTTCATCAGTCACTTTGTTGATCTGCTAGCGAGTAGACACGTGTCGGGGTGGATCCCTTTTCCTTCGATCGGCAGACCTTGGTGAAGTGGTTGAATTTTCCGCAGGCCGCACACTTTTTTTCCTTTGGCAGGGCAATTCACCATGCGGTGAGGGGGGCCTCCGCAGTACCCACACGACTTTTGCGGTGTTTCTGTCTTCATGGGCGTTTTCATGGGCTTGTCTTCATGGCATTTATGGTTTCCATCTTGATAGGTTTGTTGAGGACGGCTTCCATGTGGGAGGCTTGGGCTTTTGATAGCTCTTTGTTCCTCCCCATCGTCAGGATGTCAATGAGGGGCTTGCCTGGTTCTTCTAGGATGTGTTCCCTCAGTTTGGTGGAGGCACACCCTTGAATGATTTGTCCTCTTATCTCCTCACCCTTGTCCGCGAAGCGACACATTCTTGCTAGTTCTTTGAGTCTGGTGTGGAATATGTTGAGGGACTTGCTCTCTTGCTGTCTGGCCTGTCGAAAAATGAACCGCTCGTAGTCTCGGTTCACCATGGGTGCAAAATATGCGTTGAGTGACGTTATTAGTGTAACATGCGTTTTGGGGTCTGCCTTCTGGAGTGTCTTGGATATCCTGTGCCGCTCTTTCCCTCCTAGATGTAGGAACAGGGCTCTCTTTCTTTCATCCTCAACATTTATGGCGTCGAAATACAGGGTAACTCTCTCTACCCAGTTTCTCCATCTGGTGGCTTGAGCTGATGAATGGCTCTATGGGGGGAATATTTGTCATGATGGGCGGCCCTTTGCTTGTTTGCTGCCTTTGTGCACTGGTGTGTTGGTGTTGTGCCTGGCTTGGCTTTAATTGGTGCTCCCTCGTTTCTCTCCGCGCTAGGGTTCATGACCCACCTTGTGCGCCTCTTGCTTCTGTTGCAGCCTGTATCAGCTTGTGCCACGTGTTGCTGCCCACGTGGTCCGACAATTGTGCAGGAGCAGGCGATCCCGTCTCTCGTCGCCAATTTGTAGTGTTGCCGTAGCAACACTGAAGCACGCTCCCTGTTGCTAAGGTAGCGCGCGTAGCCCATTAATGGCTGAGCACCTTTCGTTCGTTCTGGCAAACGTGCGGGAAGCAGTAACTGAGACCACACAGTCAACTAGTTTCACTCGCGCTCCGGCGGGCCGCACTGACCCCCTGCCCCTTCGGGTCGCGCTATTTATTCCTTCTTGTGCGCTGACCCGAGGTCGGGCGCACCTTGGCTGAAACCGCACGGGTGTTCCTGTCACACCCCTGACGGAGTTCTCACATGCAGCTCTCCCATGACGCATAATTAATGCGCCACCACGCACAACATTACAATGACGTACATCTGTTCTGACAACAGCCAGCAGTGAGGATATTCATTAAACGCACGAACGTCTGAAGGTGTCGTGGCGCTGACATGAATCAGATATAAAGCACTCGAAAATTAAACAGGAAACTAAAAAAAGCTAGGCCATGAGCAATTTTCTAAAACAAGTGAGAATCTGTTGGTTCTTAAGCTCCCAAGGGAGTTCCACAACTCACATGTAGAATGAACACAACTCCTCCCACTCCAGGGTGCTTTATTGCCTCTTGGGATGGAAACTGTTTTCAATGAGGTGAACGCAGACTTCTCAGCGAATACTAGGTGAACTTTTTCCTCAGATATTCTGTGTTATCCCGTTAATTGATTTCTGTGCTGTACAGAGAGCCTTCAGGCCACTTGTTTCTTAACTGGGATCCAGAGATTCTCCACTGAGGCCTGAGAGACTGACTGATATCACTCCCACCTAATTTGATCATATCGGAAATTGTACCACCAAACCCCCCTGAGGGAAATATTTAACATGGTAAAGGACTTGACTCATCAGTAAACAAGCTGTAATTACATTCTCCCTCTCAGGAACTGTGCTCAAACATGTCCTCTGTTTACCATCACAATATCTCATTGACCCAATCTCTGTTTTCCTCTCATCCTGATGGCGTAGCCACAGTCACAACACTGACCACAACTGATCCCTCAGTGAGCCCCTCACTCTCTCATTTCAGCTGCCCACCCCTGATATTTGGAGTCCTATGCCTAACATCAAATCAGGGTCACCTAGCAGCCCAGCCTCCCCTTAAGAACATCACCCTGTCCTCTAACATTTGCTTGCAGGCCCACCACATCTGTTCTCTCGATTACTGCCCCAGACAGTTGGAAACATGACTTTATTGTTCCACTACACAACAAATCCCTCAGACGAGCCCAACTACCAGCCTGTACCACTTTCACCCTTTCTGGCAAAATTTATAGAAGAAAACAGCTAATCTCCACCTCTCTGTATATCCTGGAAATGACTGCTGTGATAGTGTCAGAGAGCCTTGGGATGCTCCTTGATAGTGGCAGGCCAGCAGCCTTCATCCTATTGGATATTTCAGAAGCATTCAATATAGTCCTTCTCGCCCTATCCTTCTCAATATCTGGGTCTGCAAATAGGCTCTTCACTGGGTATGGTCCTATCTCTCCAACCAAATCCAAATGGTAACCCTCCCTTCCAAGATTATTTGTGGTGACCCACAGGAGTTGCTCCACCCCACTCTTTGTAACATCTACATCACCCCCCTCAATTCTTTGATTTGTTCTTTTGGTTTTGGTGTGCTCTCTTATGCAGAAGACCCCAAATGATCATCTCCCTTGCCAAGAATGATAGGCCCACTTCTCCTTCTGTATGTGGATGGTAGCCTCCTGATGCAGGTGGACTGTATTTACTTAACAGCAACAAGATGGAGATGCTGCTTTTTGGCCAGCCGTCTAGTCCTTGGTCCCCTGACTGGTGTCCATCTGAATTTCAGTCCCTCCTTCCCTTACGCCCACAGCTAAAAATCATGGCATTTGGTTAGATATTGACCTCTCTTTCTCTAAACGCATCATCCAAATTTGAGGCGCCAGCTTTGCCATCGTCTGCACTTTCAGAAAGATCACCCCCTTCTTCTGACTTACACCAAGAAAACTGCGATATTCCAGCAATGGCTCCTTATCAGGGGCTTCAGGGTACAGCCCACCACCTCCTGTCAGGCCCCTGTGCATTTGTCACTTTAGCAGTATTCATGAAAACTTGGGTTTCTTGTTCTCAGGAACACTGCCAGTGCCCAGGACAGCCCTCTCTGCCTCCTCTCCAAGCTCGTGATGGCAGGAGGAGGAGAAGGAGGGGGCTGAGGCAGGATCCAGCTACAGGGTGTTGTTTGCAAATAAACACTCTGTTGCTGGATGTCTGGAATGTGCACATCTGTGGCGTGTAGTCCATCTACGAGCCCCTCACACAGGCACAGTCTGTTTTATTTAGCAGACTTACCGCGCCTGCCTCAGGCAGCACAGTGTGTCTGCTAAAATGTGGTTGTCAGATTGCACGTAGGTGCATCCCTGAGGCCAGTGAGGAGCCACACAGCAGCGGGGCAGGAGCCCCAGCACTCTCCCAGCTTCTTGCAGTCCTTTAGGTTTTATCAAAAAAGCTGGTAGAGGGATTGAGTTGAGTCTTCCCATGTGCAATCCTGCCCTTGCTGCTCCATCTGGCTCCTAGTTGGGAATCTAGTTTGCAGATTTCAGTGTCCAGCACCAGATTCCTGCTCTGCTGTTGTCATGGAGCCTCTGAGCTGCCATCTAAATAAGCAAGGTAAGCAAAAAAAATGTTATTTCTCTAGGCATGTGTATGTTTATGAGTGATGGGGAGTAAATGGGATTGAGTGAAAATGGTTGTGTGAGTGTGTTTGAGAGCATCAATGAGAGTGCTTTCAGTGAGAATCTGCATTTGAGAGTGTATATGTAGGAGTGCGGCCTGGTTTGTAGTGGGTACCAGAGGTACTTACACCTTATACCAGGTCCAGTGATCCACCTTAGTGAAATGTAGGTATTGTTCTAGCAGCTTAGGCTGTCTAGCGGTAGCTGTAGCAGAGCAGCCTAGGCTGAAATAGGAGACATGCAAAGCTCCCGCAATACCACTATAGTTACACAATATTTATACACAATAAAAGACAATACTCAGAGTTACCAAAAATAAAGGTACTTTATTTTAGTGACACAAGGCCAAAAATATCTTAGAGGCAATAGTCCTTCTGGAGGTAAGTATTATACACAATATATATACACTAGAGACCAAAATCAGGTAAGTAAATAGTCACAAAATAGTGCAAACAGTAGAAAATACAATAGAATGCAATAGGCCTTGGGGCAACACAAACCATATACTAAGAAAGTGGAATGCAAATCACGAATTCCCCCCTAGGCAAGTGTAGTGTGTAGAGGGGTGCTGGGAGTGTAAGAAAACACCAAACGTAAGTAAAGTACCCCACCCAGAGCCCAGGAAAGTAGGAGTAAAGTACTGCAAGTTTCCTCAGGACACACTACAAGTCGTGATTAGAGTTATTGCAAGAACCAAGCAAGACTGCAAGCAACAAACCGTGAATTCCTGGACCTAAAGACCTTTAAAGAGAGGAGACCAAGTCCAGAAGTCTCAGAAGATTCCAGGAAGGACAGGAGCCCCTGCCAACCTAGAACATGGTGCAAAAGAGGATTCTCCGGTCAGAAGAAGTCTGCAGAAGAGCACCAAAGAGGATGCCTGCGGGTTCCTGCATGATGCAGGAGATGTCCCACATCATGAAGTTGAAAGCAGACAGTTTGCGTCTCTGGATTCGTCCAACAAGCCTTGGTTTCCTGCAAGGTCGCAATTTGCATCAAAATGGCGCTGCCTGGACCTAGGAGGGACCTGGTGGCCTCAACTCGGACTGAGGAGGCAGAGGGGATGCTCAACACTGGAGAGAGCCCACAGATGACCAAGCAGCACCCACGGGTCCCAGGAAACAGGACAAGGAAGATGCAAAATGCGGTTGGTGCAGCGCAACAAAAGAAGGTCCCACGCCGCCGAAGAACAACTCAGCAAGTTGAGTGTCACAGGATGGAGTGCTGGGGACCTTGGCCACACTGTCTACGAAGGATTCGTGCAAATAGTGCACAGAGGCCCCAGGAGCTAGAGATGACGCGGTGCACAAGGGTACTGTCGAAAACCGGGAAGGCGAGCTGTTACCTCCGCCAAATTTGGAAAGCTGGACCTTAGGACAGTCTGTGTCGAAGGGGTCCACCACCTGTGTTCCACAGAGCACGCTCGTCATCAGGAGAGGAGTCCCAGAGAACCGGTCGTCGTCTTGGAAGGTGCCTGCTGGAGCAGGTAAGTGACTCCATCACTCCACGTGAGATTTCTTCGGTCCTTCTGGTGCAGGGTGAAAACAGAGAGTCCACAGAGCGTGCACACCTTGGAAACTGTTGCAGTTGCTGGCTGGAGCTGAGATTGCAGAGTCACAGTAGCCTTCTTGGATACTTTGTTGCAGTTACAGCGGTTCCTGGAGAAGTCTGCGGTTGATCCGTCGGTCAGAGGATGAAGCAGGAGTTGCAGAGGATTCCTGGTGGAAACTTGCAAGCAAATCTAAAGAGGAACCCACAGGAGATACCCTAAATAGCCCTGAGAGGCTACCTAACCAGGTATGCACCTATCAGGAGGGGTCTCTGACACCACCTGCTGGCACTCACCACTCGGAGGCCTCCAGAGTGTCCCCACACCTCGGAAAACAAGATGGCTAACGCCTGGGACACACTGGAGGAGCTCTGGGCACCACCCCTGGGGTGGTTATAGACAGGGGAGTGGTCACTCCCCTTTCCTTTGTCCAGTTTCGTGCCAGAGCAGCGACTGAGGTTCCCTGAACCGGTGTAGACTGGCTTATGCAAGGAGAGCACCATCTGTGCCCTTCAAAGCATTTCCAGAGGCTCTGGGAGGATACACCTATTTCCAAAGGGAGAGGGTGTAACACCCTCCTCCTAAAGGAAATGCGTTGTTCTGCCTTCCTGGGACTGAGCTGCTCAGAGGGCAGAACCCTGTCTGTGAGGTGGCAGCAGCTGTAGGTGCAGTACAAGCCTCAGAGAGCTGGTTTGGCAGTACTGGGGGTCCATGGTGGGGTCCATGGTGGAGCCCCCGGGATGCATGAGATTGCCCCCCCAATACCAGATTTGGAATGGGGGGGGACAATTCCATGATCTTAGACACCTTACATGGCCATATTCAGAGTTACCATTGTGAACCTGCATATAGGTATTGACCTATACGTAGTTCACATGTGTAATGGTGTCCCCGCACTCACGAAGTCTGGAGAATTGGCCCTGAACAATGTGGGGGCACCTTTGCTAGTGCAAGGGTGCCCTCACACTTAGTAACTTTGCACCTAGCCTTCAGTAAATGAAGGTTAGACATCTAGGTGACTTAGAAGTTACTTAAGCGCTGTGAAAATGGCTGTGAAATAACGTGTGCGTTATTTCACACAGGCTGCAATGGTAGTCCTTTGAAAGGGTTTGTCTGTGCTCCTTATGGGTGGCAAAATAAATGCTGCAGCCCATAAGGATCTCTTGGAGCCCCAATGCCCTTGGTGCCGTGGTACCATATACTACGGACTTATAACGGGGTTCCAGTGTGCCAATCGGAATTAGAATATGAAGTCACTAAACAATAGTGACTATTTTGGAAGCATAAGCACTGAAGTTCTGGTTAGCAGAACTCCAGTGACACAGTTAAGCACTATTGGCAACACATACATAGGCCACAAACTATGAGCACTGGGGTCTTGGCTAGCAGGATCCTAGTGAGACAGGCAAAACCTACTGACAAACAGGTAAAAAGTGGGGGTAACATGCCAAGAAAGATGGTACTTTCCTACAGTGTATCAATAAGAAAAGTGAGTACGAAGGAGTGACTCAAGGAGTATGACTGTTAGAATGAGTGATTGATTGGAGGTTGACGGATATTCCGTAGGCCTTATTGCGATCTCCATGGGATATAATGGAATTGTAATAGGGCGGACGGGATATCCATGACGTTTGTGATGGAGTATTCCACTCCACCAAGATCTAAAAAAAGCCCTACATTTGAGAAGCCATGAGTATGAGTGAGGCAAATTTTGTAAGAAAATGGGATGAACTTCTGGCCAGTATTACGCCCTATCAATTTCAGAGATCACCAGCCGCCTCGGGTACATTCCTTTACATTTCCCACCTCGATTATGGGATTTACATTTTTCTAGGGCTACTTGAGTATCCTTTCCACCGGTTGAAAGTGGTACTGAACACAGGTGCCAGAATGGTTCTGAACCTCCCTCCGTCCAACTTCTTCCCATCTCAGACAACTCCACTGGCTCCAGATCAAGAAACGCACCTCCTTTAAGGCTTTATGCCTCACTTACGGAGCTGAGTCTAATCTGGGTCCCTCACATTGAAAGCTTATGTTTGGACTTTATCTTCCTTATCTAGTCTTAAGTCCACCTCTTCTAAAGCAGTCATTGTTCCATTTTTCAAGTGAGCCAGAGGAGGAGACAGAACTCTCTCTTATTGAGCTGCCAAACTCTGGAACTCCCTGTCCTTGGACATCAGAACCACCTACAACCACCTCTGCATCAGAAATAAATTACTCGCTTGTTTGTTGTGTGTCACATTCCCATCTGTTTGTTTAAGTTCCAGGACACCACTAGGTATAATGGGGTTATGCACCCTTCCACCCTGTGCTTGGGTTGAGTCTGCACTCTACAAACACCAAATGTATAAAATCAGTTGATAAACTTTACCAGGCTAATGGGAGGCAGCAGGGCGTAGGTGGCGGGATGAGGGGTGTTTAAGGGGTGTACTGCCAGGAAATTAGAGTTCAAATGCATGAGGGTTAGTCTGAACTGAAGGAGGCTCATTGTGAGTTGACGTGTAATTCCGATGGGTCTGAATCCATGAGTCTGGTCACCACATGGTGAGAACTGCAGTAACTCTGCAGATCTGGACTCTTTCTCCCAGAGACTTCATCCGTAGGTGGACTCTCCCGGTAAAATACTGGGGAAAAATGGGAACAATGTGACTCGTTAATTCAGTGGATAATTCCTCATGTGTCATGGGACCCACAGGGTTCCACATTCCTGGTAACTCCACTTCTTGGACTTACCAATAGATGTGGTACTCTAACTCCAGGGTGGGGGGTCATAGTCAGGGCTTTAAGTGGGATGAAAAAAGTGGGGGGGGGGGGACTCTCTCAAAGGGACGTGGCTGATATAATTAGGGTCATGGCTTAAAAACACATAAGCTAAAAAATCTATACTTAGCATTGTGTCCCCTCGACTGGTATTTTGCTTCTTCTTTCTGTCACTGCACCCAGATATATAATACAACAAGTAACATTACAACTACAACAAGCCAGGACTATTGGCTTTGTCAGTGGTTGTTAGTTGCATAAGATAAATAAGTACATCAATGGCTTTGTTGTATATAATTTTGATAATGCTTCAGTCCTGAAATGATGAGACTGTGCAATACCTGTAACGAGCCTCGGTGAAGTTACATAAAAGGCAGTGAAGGGTGGTACTGCTGCAGGGTTAAGAATTCATTTTCATGCTGGGGGTGAGAGCAAACATGGATAGCCCGATAGGGACCTGTCTCAGCACCTGCTTTCGAGAACTGCAGTGCTGAGCACCGGCAGGATCCGGGCCACTTAAAGTCCCGGTTGTAGTTACCAGGTACAACCCCGGTGCAGGGGGTCCTGAGGCTGTAGGAGAGAGAAGGTGCCCTGTGTTCATTGCCTAGAGGTTTCAACAGCTTAAAGGCCTATAGGGGCAATCTGGCTATGCCAGAAGGGCATGTCTGCAGGTCAATATTTGGTCTGTTTTTCAGTTGTTTGTAGACCTGTTTTATGGTCTGCTGGGCCGGTTTGTACTGTTGATTCCCTTGATATTGAAGCAGACATTGGCTGCAGCAAGTGGAAATTAATGCAGTCTTTCATACCTTGCAAAACACCTATACAGCTGTCTTTACAAGGTTAAAACTGCTCCAGTTTGCAAACCAGGTGCCATATTTTTTCTATTTCTCTGTTGCAATAAGCACCGTACCTTTGAACAAAACACTCCTTTATTTACTGACCGTAGGATAAAAAGGGAGGTGAGAGCAAACAGAAGAGTTTTAACTAGGTGCCATTTCACTTACGGGTACAATAACCACATCCTTAACTATAAAGGCATTGTGAAAGTATGTGAAGGTTTTTGGTACACAGTTGTGGTTCACAGGGAAGGAGGCGGTGTCCGGAGAGGTTGAGATGAATGCAGACATACTGGCTGCACACATGTGCCAAAAGAGAAAATGCAAAAAGAACAAATGATGGATATAACGCTTAACAATGTAAAACATTGACCCCCCCATCACAGATCTGGGCCTCAATCCATCGTTTTTTTGCTTGCCACGCCATTCCATTTTGGACCCAGCCATATGGAAATTAGTCTTGACCCTGCTCCCCATGGGAACAGACCAGCCTGAACTGCCAGGGCATGACCTCCCTGGAATGTAGACAAACATCCCAGGACCGGTTTTGGGATATCATCCCTCATTAGCCAGGGGAGCCTAAATCCGGTGGTATAGCGAGCACGAGACCCACGTCTGAGCAGACTCTTCCCACATGCGCCTCCATCCATTTCCATCAGGATGGGACTCAACTGTGTTATTGTGTAATTTGTCTTTGTCAGAGAGGAATCCGTTTCTTTGAGGGTATAATCAGCCTCTGAGTGTCTGGAATCAATTGCAGGTTAGTTTAATTCTTTGCCAGAGTGTTTTAATTATCTGCGGAGTGGATTCAGTCTGTAAATAGATGGATGCGTCTCATTGTGGAATCAGTTTCTGCCATGTGGAAATAGTCTCTGTCAACCTGGTTTAATTCTCTGTCAGTCTCCATCATGGTGGTATCAATCTATGCAAGGGTAGAATCATTTCGTGTCAAGGTGGGGATCATTCTGTCTCTGGGTGGAAACAGTCTCGGGCATGTCAGAGTCTGTCTCAGTCAGAATCTGTCTCTGTCGGAATCAATCCCTGGCAGGTCAGAATCTGTCTCTGTCTGGGTGGAATCATTCTCTGGCAGGTGAAAATGTGGCTCTTTCTCTGTGTAATCTGTCTCTGTCACAATGTTTGGTTGGGTAGAATACATCAGCGTGTGGAATCAGTTTCTGGCATGTAGGAATAGTCTCTGTCGGGGTGTAATCAGTCCCTATCATGATGGTATCAACCTATGCCAGGGTGGAATCAGTTCATATGAATGTGGAATTATTCTGTGTGAGGGTAAATCATCTTCTGCCAGGCCCAAAAACAAGTAAACAAGCTAAGTGCTGTCACTCATTATAATTGAGACAAAATGCACCAATCCGCTGCTTTGAGGTAGGATCCAAATCGTGAATAAAGCCAATGGATGAAGGGGGCTGACCCAAAGGCCTATTCTCTATATGCTATTCATTGGGCTGATCTATAATGTAAAGGGCACTTCAATCATCCAATAACTGAAGGTGTCTAAAGCCCCCTTCATCTAGTTATACGCTATATGAATGGAGTTCATTACGGTTGACATGAATGGCGTCAGCGGAACTGCACATTCAATGTTAAAAAAGGAATAATGTGGGGACCTTTGCAGTATTTATAACCGTCACCAAACTATGGTAACACTGGCAAAAGTTGTTTGTGCATCTTGATGCAGTTTTATCGCATTAGCGATTAATTCAAACTGCATCAACCATTGTGGTCTAGCTCCTGAAGTCTAAATGAACAAAGAAAGGAAATGCAATTGTATCATCACCCATTTCCCCTGGTATAAAATTTTAACACAACAATCTGAGAGGGGCCTTTTTAGGAGGAACTTTGAGATGCTGTACTTCAACAGGATTGAAGATCCACTAGCGAGAAAAAAAGATTCTTGCATCTGTCTCTCATCTTCACACGCGCTAGTGTCTGAACCAAGACCCAACAAGGGCCCACCTGACCAGCGATTGTCTGACTTCGGCAGCTTTTGGGCTGTTGGGAGGGTCTTGGGACGCAAGACCCCACTCATATTTTTTGGCCTCTTTTTGTGTAGGAAAATACCATCTTGCCTGGCATGTTACCCCCATTTTTCACTGTATATATGTTGTTTTAGTTGTATGTGTCACTGGGACCCTGGTAACCCAGGGCCCCAGTGCTCATAAGTGTGCCTGAATGTGTTACCTGTGTAGTGACTAACTGTCTCACTGCGGCTCTGCTAATCAGAACCTCAGTGGTTATGCTCTCTCATTTCTTTCCAAATTGTCACTAACAGGCTAGTGACCATTTTTACCAATTTACATTGGCTTACTGGAACACCCTTATAATTCCCTAGTATATGGTACTGAGGTACCCAGGGTATTGGGGTTCCAGGAGATCCCTATGGGCTGCAGCATTTCTTTTGCCACCCATAGGGAGCTCTGACAATTCTTACACAGGCCTGCCACTGCAGCCTGAGTGAAATAACGTCCACGTTATTTCACAGCCATTTTTCACTGCACTTAAGTAACTTATAAGTCACCTATATGTCTAACCTTTACCTAGTAAAGGTTAGGTGCAAAGTTACTTAGTGTGAGGGTACCCTGGCACTAGCCAAGGTGCCCCCACATTGTTCAGAGCCAATTCCCTGAACTTTGTGAGTGCGGGGACACCATTACACGCGTGCACTACATATAGGTCACTACCTATATGTAGCTTCACAATGGTAACTCCGAATATGGCCATGTAACATGTCTATGATCATGGAATTGCCCCCTCTATGCCATCCTGGCATAGTTTGCACAATCCCATGATCCCAGTGGTCTGTAGCACAGACCCTGATACTGCCAAACTGCCCTTCCTGGGGTTTCACTGCAGCTGCTGCTGCTGCCAACCCCTCAGACAGGCATCTGCCCTCCGGGGGTCCAGCCAGGCCTGGCCCAGGATGGCAGAACAAAGAACTTCCTCTGAGAGAGGGTGTGACACCCTCTCCCTTTGGAAAATGGTGTGAAGGCAGGGGAGGAGTAGCCTCCCCCAGCCTCTGGAAATGCTTTCTTGGGCACAGATGTGCCCAATTCTGCATAAGCCAGTCTACACCGGTTCAGGGGACCCCTTAGCCCTGCTCTGGCGCGAAACTGGACAAAGGAAAGGGGAGTGACCACTCCCCTGACCTGCACCTCCCCTGGGAGGTGTCCAGAGCTCCTCCAGTGTGCTCCAGACCTCTGCCATCTTGGAAACAGAGGTGCTGCTGGCACACTGGACTGCTCTGAGTGGCCAGTGCCACCAGGTGACGTCAGAGACTCCTTGTGATAGGCTCCTTCAGGTGTTGCTAGCCTATCCTCTCTCCTAAGTAGCCAAACCCTCTTTTCTGGCTATTTAGGGTCTCTGTCTCTGGGGAAACTTTAGATAACGAATGCAAGAGCTCATCCGAGTTCCTCTGTATCTCTCTCTTCACCTTCTGCCAAGGAATCGACTGCTGACCGCCCTGGAAGCCTGCAAAACTGCAACATAGTAGCAAAGACGACTACTGCAACTCTGTAACGCTGATCCTGCTGCCTTCTCGACTGTTTTCCTGGTGGTGCATGCTGTGGGGGTAGTCTGCCTCCTCTCTGCACTAGAAGCTCCGAAGAAATCTCCCGTGGGTCGACGGAATCTTCCCCCTGCAACCGCAGGCACCAAAAAGCTGCATTACCGGTCCCTTGGGTCTCCTCTCAGCACGACGAGCGAGGTCCCTCGAATCCAGCAACTCTGTCCAAGTGGCCCCCACAGTCCAGTGACTCTTCAGTCCAAGTTTGGTGGAGGTAAGTCCTTGCCTCACCTCGCTAGACTGCATTGCTGGGAACCGCGACTTTTGCAGCTACTCCGGCCTCCGTGCACTTCCGGCGGAAATCCTTTGTGCACAGTCCAGCCTGGGTCCACGGCACTCTAACCTGCATTGCACGACCTCCTAAGTTGCTCTCCGGCGACGTGGGACTTCTTTGTGCGACTTCGGGTGAGCACCGTTTCACGCATCCTCGTAGTGCCTGTTTCTGGCACTTCTCCGGGTGCTACCTGCTGCTAAGAGGGCTCCATGTCTTGCTCGACGTCCCCTCTACCTCCTGGTCCAATTTGCGACCTCCTGGTCCCTCCTGGGCCACAGCAGCATCCAAAAACGCTAACCGCACGATTTGCAGCTAGCAAGGCTTGTTGGCGTTCTTTCGGCGGGAAAACACTTCTGCACGACTCTACAAGGCGAGAGGGATCCGTCCTCCAAAGGGGAAGTCTCTAGCCCTTTGCGTTCCTGCAGAAACCGCAGCTTCTTCTGTCCAGTAGAAGCTTCTTTGCACCCGCAGCTGGCATTTCCTGGGCATCTGCCCATCTCCGACTTGCTTGTGACTTTTGGACTTGGTCCCCTTGTTCCACAGGTACCCCAGATTGGAAATCCACAGTTGTTGCATTGTTGGTTTGTGTCTTTCCTGCATTATTCCTCTAACACAACTTCTTTGTCCTTAGGGGAACTTTAGTGCACTTTGCACTCACTTTTCAGGGTCTTGGGGAGAGTTATTTTTCTAACTCTCACTATTTTCTAATAGTCCCAGCGACCCTCTACAAGGTCACATAGGTTTGGGGTCCATTCGTGGTTCGCATTCCACTTTTGGAGTATATGGTTTGTGTTGCCCCTATCCCTATGTTTCCCCATTGCATCCTATTGTAACTATACATTGTTTGCACTGTTTTCTAAGACTATACTGCATATTTTTGCTATTGTGTATATATATCTTGTGTATATTTCCTATCCTCTCACTGAGGGTACACTCTAAGATACTTTGGCATATTGTCATAAAAATAAAGTACCTTTATTTTTAGTATAACTCTGTGTTGTGTTTTCTTATGATATTGTGCATATGACACTAAGTGGTACTGTAGTAGCTTCACACGTCTCCTAGTTCAGCCTAAGCTGCTCTGCTAAGCTACCATTATCTATCAGCCTAAGCTGCTAGACACCCTATACACTAATAAGGGATAACTGGGCCTGGTGCAAGGTGCAAGTACCCCTTGGTACTCACTACAAGCCAGTCCAGCCTCCTACAGTCTAGCAGGAGTAGGTGAAATCTGTGCCTTTTAAAGATTGGGTAGGTTGCTAGCCTTGATTGCGCTTCCACTTCATTTGTCGTTTATTCAGTGTATTTGTTCAGCACCTAGTAGTATCCTTGCCATTAAAAGCAAACAAGCATTTGCAATGCAGTGGGTCTCGTGTTTGCTTGAGATAGAGCTATTAACGTGGCAAATTCCTACCTGGACTTTTCTTGCCAGATAAATTGAAAATGTAAAGTAAAACAGTTGACATAAGCGAGCTGATTAAAAGCGCCACGGCTGCCATGAGCATGAAGGAGAGAGACAAAAGGAAAAAGAAACTTGCTTGCAAGCAAACATTGGCAAACGTGCAATTATCCATGTAACAGTGTCGGTCCCCAAGGCGGTAACAAACCCCCCCCACGGCAGGACAAACGTAAAGCATTTATCAATGATAACAAAGGATTTTTGAAAGGCAAGCCCAGGGGGGAGTGAAAGTGATGGGTGTACGGTGGGTGTGGTTAAAAATCCACATAGATACCAACACGTCGGAAGAGCAGGACTTGTGCACTGCTATGCTCGACCTAAAAAGGTGCATGGCTGCTGCCTATGTCACCCGTTTCAGTTCTTGCTCTTTGGGCATCCTTTTACGCACTTGACTCCATCTGTGTGTGGTGCATGTTTCCATATGGATTACTGGCCCTTCTCTGATTACCTCCTTTTTTGATGTACGAAATCTGAGAATCGAGATGCTGTAATGCCAGGCTGGTGCTGTGTAGCTGTATATATGTTTAGTCTTTATTATATTTATAATTTGCTCGTCTATCTCTCACGTACCCTCATTCATCACACCACCAGCGCTTCATCCCATGACACGATAATTGTACTTCAGTGGTCATCACACACAGAATGAAAACACTTCCCACATGGCCTCAAAGCAAAAACAACACTCTTCCAACCATACATCCTACACCGTGTAGCTTGCTATCTGTGTGAGTAAGCGCTTCAGTGGCCCATATTGGGCTGGTAAGCGCTGTGTAAATGCTACAGTGCTATACTAACTACACGGGGAATAATCCTGGTAAACTTGTCTTGGCAGCTGTGGGTGTTTCTCTACTTGAAAAACATCAAACTGCGGATACCCACTTGGGTTGGCGTGGGGGGACATTGTGCTTGGAACAGATATCTTCTGTTCAAGTTGAAGAGACACGCTGTGCTTCTCAGGGGCAGAGTCAAGCTTCTGGGCTGTAGCTACCCTGGTCACATGTAAGGACAGAGGGGCAGTATTGAATTTCCCCCTAGCGGAGCATGCAAAGCGTTATTTGGTAAAAGCTAGGATGCCTGAAGGTATCATGCACTGTGTGTACTGTGAAGTGACTGAAAGGTGATACCCTTTAAAACTTGAACATGTACAACTAGGTGTGTTGACTCTAGGCTATCCGTTTGTATGTTATAAAGTATGGAATGAGTCTCCTGCATGATGGAGATGCACTGGCGGAGAGTTTTGGAAACTATGAATATTTCACTTGAGAAAGGAACCCATATGCACAGAATACTGGTGGCCCCTATCCCTCATGTACCAGTGTGATCTTACCTAGGGGCACAGCAGCCTGGCCTGCGGTAGCCAGTGTGTCATGGTCCCTAGAGCAAGGAAGGAAATGGGACCCCGGGCTGCTGTTCGAATCACAAAATACAGTAATATTTGGGGCTCAGGGGTCCCGCTGCACCTGCAAGGCAGGCAGAAGAAGCTGTGCCTCCTACATCAAGGGAGAAGTCAATGCCCTGCACCCAAGAAGGACACCTGTCTACGGTGGTGCTCTGTGAGCAGGTGAGAGGGCGGCGGGGAAGTAGTGACACAAGCAGAGGAGGTAGCAAGTGTGGTGGGAGCGAGCAGGCAACACACAGACCCGGGGCGTTCGTGACGCCATGTTTACACTCCTGCGATTCACTTTTATGAACCAGTGCAATAGGTATAGTTGAAGAGAAAGAGGACTACAGCTTGCATTATTCTTAGTTTGCATTAGGAGGGCCTGTGAACAGAAGCGTTGGTGTCAGCAGACACAGGGCCTGATTTAGAGTTTGGTGGATGGATTACTCTGTCACAACGGTGATGGATATCCCGTCTGCCTAAATATAAATCCCATAGGATATAATGGGATTTAGAATTTGTCGGACGGGATATCCGTCACCGTTGTTACGGAGTAACTCGTCCACCAATATAAAACAGGTCCATAAAGCCACCTCACAGCATGGACTGACTCAATTTCTTCATTAGTTAGCCAAAACGTTAACAGGCCATAGAGTAAGTGAGGGTTTGGCCACTGTGTTCTGAATACTAGGAAACCACGAACATAAACTCTTACATGGGCAGAGACTGTCCTAGGGGTTCAGATCCAGAAGGTAAGGGCCGGGAGGAGCAGAATCACTAGAGGCAGGTGTAGTTTCTTTGCTATGTGCACTAGGACCCTTGTGGTCCTGGGTGAACTTTAGACAAGAATGATGTAATCTGATGGGAGGTGTTAGGTGTGGTAATGAAGGCTATGACGTAGTACACGCAGAGTGTGATAGTATGTTGAAGAATAAAGACGTCTGCTACAGAGCTCCATGTGTGACGTACTCATTTGTATGCTCAGAGACTGGGGAGGACGCTACAGTAGGGTCTAGAGGAAGGTTCTGCGATGCTAGGAGCGGGGAATATTATGACCCATAGATGGAGGATTCCAGGGCTTACGGTTTTAAAGGACCTACTCTAGTTTGAACGTGAACATCAGTGGACAGGCTTCCTTGCTTCAAAATGAGCCCCCTGATGCCCCAGTAAGTAATTTTGTTTGGCCAGCGATATTCAAAGCAGGTTTTGTGCAATTCATCCTCAGTGGTGGCATCTAGGGTTGCAAATTATGCGTGACTTGGAACAGAGCACCCGGGACGCCCACAAATAGAAGTCGACGAGCTGTTAAAAGCTCCAGCCAGTAGCCTGGGTGTGGCTCAGCTTGCTCGAGGTGCTCTTGGCACCGCAAGCTAAAGACAAGCTGAGCTTTCAGAGGAGCTAACATAGTCTTGTGGCTACAGCGGCGGACCATGGAACATGGGGAAATATAGGGCATACTTGCTGGGAGTTAGCGCCATGCTTGCACCACGCAACATGGTACATGCGTGGCACAAACCAGTAAGTCATAATTTTGAAGCCACACAAAGCCACTTTGTGTGGCTTTGAATGGTTCCAAAAGCATGGAGTAACGCAACGCAGTGCAAATTGCTGAGCTGTCTCAATCTGCGCTAGGAGGTGTTCCATGTGTGCTGGGTGGGTTTTCCCATGCAACTCCCATGGTTTTTGGTGCTGCCCCAGATTTACCCATCCTGGTAAACTTGGGAATGCGCCAAAACCATTTGCGTGAGGTGTAACAAGGAGAAATATCTTTATTTTTCCTCATGTTTCCCTTTTTTTGTTTGTGCTGCATTCTGCAGCATACATAGAGGAAAAAGCCTCTCGGATTGCTTTTGTGCAGGAAGGTGCCCCTTTCTGCACAAAAATAATCCTCCATGCATCACAGGCACCCTTGCACCACAGTGCACGGGTGCCTGCGTTGGTGCTAGGCAGCCAATTGTGCATCACCGCAGGGGGAAAGGACGGGAATGGGCTGTATTGGATAAATACAGAGCATTCTTGTCCTTTCCCTGTGACGTAGGTCACTGCTGCAAGGTGACTTGCTGTGCTGCCGTGCACCACAAATCAGAGATCAGAGTTAGAGACACAGGCTTGACTCAGCATCCTGTGAATCCTGGCAAATCTGCTTGTGCAGGAAGAAAAGATGTAACTCGTCTGTGTCTGTTGTGAAGTAATCCTGTGTCCTTAAGCAAGGTTTGCGCTTCGTAAAACTGAAAAAAAAATTAATCTGGCTTCTGGAGGTCACCACATTGTAATCTCGACTTTGAGTGAATTCGATAGTATGAAACTAAACAATCTGGACTCAATCCTGACTTCTTGTTGGACCAAATTGTATGATTCTAGGTAAATGCTTAATTTCACAGAGCCTGATTTTTGTTCATCATCACATGACAGCATATTCAAATACGCTAGTTCAGGATGTGGGCTGCTCAAATTTTGGTCACATAGGGGAGTACTGCATGACAGCTGACTTATCTCTCAGTTCACTATTACCATCAGGGCAGTGGCAGGATTGTTTCTCGAGGCCTGTAGTCATTTAAGTTACAAACATTTGTACATATGTATATACATTTGTATTAGCATGGACATTTTTTACTTTGTCCCTATATACTTCCTTTACCCTCTGCGGGAAAACAATCTAACAATGGAGTCGATGCCCATGCACAATGGAACCGAAGACGAGGAGTCACTGTATCCCGTGACTCGAAAACACTTCTTTGAAGAAAAACAGCTTGTAACACTCTGAGCCCAACACTAGATGGCAGGATAATGCACTGCATGTGAATCTGCAGTGGAACCGACCACAAACAGATGTACACTGGGTAAGTGACATTTTCCTTCTAACTCCACTCGTGCTTTGATAGTATGGAAGGTTATAAAGCGGACCGAGGCAAATATAACTGATCTTTGAGTTTTTTTGGTGCACTGGCTCGAAACTACCTAAACACGCTACGGGAACCGGCCCTCCAACGCACCGGTCCTCACAAGGGTAGTGTTTATCTAGAACTGACAGTGTTTACCGACACACATGCAAACCAAATCTGCAAAGGCAGACACATACATGTTTTCTGGGTTACACACACGTACGTAGACACACACAGATGTACATACATATACAATGTACATAGATACACTCAGATGTGCAGACACACACTCAGACATGGCTGCCATGTTTTCAGATTCTATGGTTTCAGGTAGCATATGTGCGACATTCTATTGTCAGATGTGTGACATGTAGAATGAGACATTCTCGTGAATGTTGGAGTGATTCTCTGTGAGTTTTCAGTTACTGCATCCAGATATATCGCACAACAATAAATATACACTTAAAACAAGTTAGGCTTTGTGGCTTTGCCAGTGCTTGTTGGCAGTATCAGCTCGATGACTAATATTGATTTTTCATGTTTAAATAGAATTGAAAATGTTTCATTTCTGAAAATATTAGACTGTGGATGGGGTATTGGTCTTCGGAGTGCTTCAATCACTCCTGTTCTCTACTTCGCACCCTCTCCATCTGCAGTCTCTCACAGACACCTTTCCCCCAATTCCTTCCTGAAATCCACTATCTGCATATCTCGTTATCAATCTTATCATTCTCTTTCTGCATGTACTTTATTGGATTTTCCTCTTCGCTGGTTTCTCTTTCTCTCTCTCTCTCTCTCTCTCTCTCTCTCTCTCTCTCCCCCTCCCTGTCTCGCTCAGTCTCTCTCTCCCTCACTCTGTCTCTCCCCATCTCTGTCTCCCATGCTCTCTCTCCCTCGCTCTCTCTCCCTCCCTCTATCCCTCCCTCCCCTCTGTCTCCCCTTTCCTCCCCCCCCTCTCTCTCTCTTCTCTCCCTCTCTCTCCCCTCCCACTCTCTCCCCCATTCTCTCCCTCTTCCCCTTTCTGTCTCTCTACATCTCTTCCTCTCTCTCCCTTCTCTCTACCAACCTCTCTTTCCTCCCCTGTCTCTCTCTCCCTCCCTCACCCTCTGTCTCCTATTTCTGAGTTTTGTGCTGTCAGCTCTCGAAAGCACTGTACCTCCTTAAAACAAAGTATTATTTACAATTAGCATAAGTGACAGTTACTCAGTGCACTCTGCGCAGATTCTAAGGTTTGGATTAACATGTAGTCAAATAACTTTATGACCCTGCTGCTGGCAGTGAGAAACTCCTTCTGACTTCAGGGTAAGTATTGAAAAAAACTGTGCCAGGCCCAGGCTGATTTGCAGAGCAGCCGGGCTCCTCTCCAGGACCTAGGCCTACCTCATAATAAAGGCCTGCTGCCACACAGCAAGCAGTGGCGGACAAATGTATCCAGCCACTAAGCGCTACAGCTCTGGTCCAGCAGAGAGGAGCTATAATAATGCATGACGTTGCAATTCTAGTGCCGCGTTGCAGGCACCAGCACTATAATGTGTTAGTCTAACTCCTGAAGCATGGTACTTGGCAGGACTGCCCATGCCCACAAACAGACATACAGAAACCAGGGCCGGACGGGCCTTTTTATTCCACTGGGCATTTCCCCAGTGGACTGGCGCCATTGCGGCTGGTTTTGAAAGTCTAAGGCTACCCTTCTGCCTGCCACTTTCCACAGCTTCCCGAGGTTCATTGTGGTAGGAATGGAAAAATTTAAGAGAGCTGGGGACGGGGAAAGAAAAGACAAAGCACTAGAGAGGGAGAGAGAAAAAATGGATGGATGGAAATAGGGGGAAAGAGGACACAAAGTGAGTGGGACTGATTTGAGCATTTATGCCAGGACTGCTTTTGTTTCCTCAGTCGTTCCCTGACCGAAACACCCAAACACGCTCACACACAAACGTACAGACATATAGTCACACACATATGTACATACACATAAATATACACACACACTCACAAACATGCACAGACGTACAGACATATAGCCATACACATATACATACACACAAACACACACACGCACAGACATATACTCACACACATATACATACACACACAAACATACACACACACACTCACAAACGCACACAGACATACAAACATATACCCACACACATATGCATACACAGAAAATAAAATGTACACATTCACACATATAGATGAACACAGATATACAAATACACACGGCTACACAGAGGCATAGACACACACTTAGATGTGCATACATATACACGCACTTCTACATGCACACAGATGACACGCATACAGACGTATACACACACATAAATAAACAAGCACACATGCACTTTTTCTCACTGTCTCTTTCTAGCCTTGCAGCTCTCTTTTGTTTCAGATCTATTTTTTTTTAATGTTTACTCAGCTGCTTCCTTGACGAAACCCTAACTTTTCACTTCCTTGCATTGTCCTACTCCGATCTTCTGAACTTATTTCCTTGTACAGACTGGATGGTTGTTGGGCAGTGGATTGTACTCCTTTCTCCGGTACAGACTGGTGGGTGTTGGGCTGTGGATTTGACGGCTTTCCCCAGTACAGCCTGGTGGGTGTCATGCAGTGGATTTTATTATTTTCGCCTATACAGACTGGTGGGCGTTGGACAGTGGATTTTACCTGCTCCTTGGAATGGTCCGGGCACATGGGTGCGAATGGGGCAGTAATACTCTTTCACCCCCTCACTGTAGCATGCTCCCTCCTCTTCTCCACACTGGTTAAGTCTACGTGTTGGTCAACACCGGGAGGAGATCTTTCAAGGCAGGCGGAGTGTGTGGAAGCATGACGACAAGACAGCATTGACTTGGTGGTTCATTGAGAGCGAGGAGTGATGCAGAGGTTGCTTGCGTGGTCGGTGGGAGTGGGGGGTTTCTTAGAGTTGAGGGCCACCAGAAGTCATCCCAGCCGGAGATTGTGGAACCCCATGATGAGGACCTCGGTTTTGTCAGAGTTGAGTTTAAGGCAGCTGTCCTTCATCTAGAGGAGTGTGGTCTAGGTTATTTGGTTGCTTCTGAAAACTAATTGGGAGGGGTCCAGGGTGTGGTTAGTTTCGATGAATTTGGTGAGATGGGCGTTGATGGCCTTCTCAATGACCTTGGCTGGGAAGGGGAGCAGAAACATGGGCCTGTAGTTCTTGAGGTCCGTCGGGTCGGCAGAGGGGTTTTTCAGCGGAGGGTTGATTTCTGCGTGCTTCCAGTCTTCTGGGAAGGTGGCAGACTCGATGGAGCATTTGATGGCGCAGCATAGTTAAGGGGCGATGGTGGCACCAGCTCGGTTAAAGATGTGGTAGGGGCACCGGTCCGAGGGGGCTCTGGAATGGATGGTTCTCAAGATCTTTAGGGTATCGTCAGTGGAGTGAGTGGTCCAGTTGAGCAGGGTTTCTTCGGGTTTGGTGGTTGCGGGCTGTGCGGGTGGTTCCTTGGTTGCAAAGCTATTGTAGATGTCTAAGATCTTGCGATGGAAGAAGGTGGCAAGGTTGTCACAGAGGTTGGGGGGGGGGGGGGGGGGAGAATGTCAGTGGCGTCCATGCTGGGTTTGAACTAGTTTCGGGAAATCTGCGTTCTTACTCAGTAGATAGAGGTAACTAAAAGCTGAAGGGGCGGGCAGGGCAGAGCCGCATCTTCCATGAGAGACCAGCACCCTCTACTGTTCTGCTGCAGTCCTGCAGCATCATAGATCACCAAAGGATTTTTAAGTGAAATGTGGGGTATTAAGTGATCTGTAATGAAGACTTTAGTCGTTTGTAGGTTTTTAATAAACGTATAGTGTATGGTACCTATAAATTGTATGCATTATTGTGTCTTCCAAAGTCTATACATTCAAATCTGGCTAACTGGCTTTCGGGTGCAGTCTTACGGCTTCTGAACACTTTAAATACTGAGCACTGTTATTATCCAAAGTCTAAGCTAGTCACTTTATTGACTTCAGAAGGATGAAAGGATGAGTTGCATTTATTTGAACGTATGCCCTGCCAGTCACACAGATCTCTTCACTAGGCACATTGACGCGCCAGGGATGTTTTCAGGTGTCCACCTTAAGACAAAAACAAGGCTAGGAGCCTCTGAAAGAGTTTAGAAAGGAGATCAAAAGTAAAGATAACTAAGTGACCTGATGAAAAGCAGTGGAATACAGGGTGAAAGAATGAGAGATGTATGTGACCGAGAGATATGTCTGTGGGTGTGGGAGTTAGAGAAAAAGAGTGCGAAAGGCGAGGGGCTATAAAAGGATCCCCTTTCCCCTTTGCAAATCATTTATCTCCATAACCAGTGGGTCTATAGCTAATTGAATATGTTGAGACTAGTACTGTAGTCACAAAACATTCATCCATACCATACCAGCTCATGGACTGGAAGGCATGCCCCTTCCAAATTGCGATTCAATATCACTTGGAAAACCCATTTTGAAATTTGGGAAAATGTTTCTGAATTGCAAAATGGGGTTAGTACATATTAAATGGATTTTGAAGTGCCTAGATGCTGCAAGGTTTTTGTCTAACGCACATTTTGCTAAAATAACCTTTTGTTTACTTGAATAGGTAATCTTGCAATTTTCTCCTCGTCACTGAGTTCTTTTGTGATATTCGGACTATGGCGTATCAAGGTATGTACAAAGGGACCATAACATTGTCTGATCATAAAAGCTTTCACCGTTTGATAACACTGGCATGCCTGTCATCAGGCACACCACGGAGGTGCACTGTTTCATGGTTTTGAAAGGGTAAATGAATACCTTATGAGTTTAAGGGGCCTTTGGGATCATTAGATCATAGACTAGTCTTGATTTATAGGTTGCCTTAGATTCTAGTGGTATCGGTCATCTGTGGTCAAGGGGGCATCATTTACGACATGGGAGGCTGTGGTTTCCATGCTGCACTGTGTTCCGAAGCCAGATTGGTAGTCATGCAGGAGATGGTTAGCACTGATGTGATCTTGGAGTTAAGAGTAGAGGCTTTTCCAATCATTCTGCAGGAATACTGATAGGCCTTAGCTTGAGTGGAGGGCCGTAGGAGGGGGGGTCTCCCTCCGCAACGAGTTGGTGCTGGGGTGTCTGTGATTAGCTTTGAACAGCAACTTACACTGGATGTCAAGCCACTTGGATTCACCTTGGAAGATTCTTCTCATGGAGCCAGGTTTATACTTGTTCTTGCTTGTTGTTCTTGGTTAGTAGCAGGAATTTTCTGCCTAGTTGGGTTTTGTGAAAAGAACAGATGATGGACAGAATGCGGAACTAATCAAACCTTCACGCTCAGTCATAGATCTTGGTTTAATCCACTGATTATTATGTTTTCTTGCTGTGCAACAAACGGAAACTTGGTAGGGGCCATCTTGCTAATTTACAACCCGTTTATAGGAATCAGGAGTTGCTACACCCGCTGGCCCTGACGTGAAACTGCTTTTTCTTGGCCTTTTGAGTATCTGTGTGAGCCAGGCACAACGAGCCGGTCCTCCACAGTTACCAATCCTTCCCGGCTTTTTGCGTGTTTCTCAGGCAGTATGGAAGAGTTGTGCTCTCAATGAAATCCCGACACTCATGACCAGCTGTTTACAAATAGGTCTCTATTGCTTACACTTATTTTATTATGCTGTGTTTGTAATAAAAGCAAAAATCAGAAAAACACGTCCAGAATCCAAGTTTAGAATCACTGGAAAAACCCCACCTGAATCGACATATGAACTTATGACATATATGTATAACAAAAAGCACAGTTCACAGGCTAATCAAAATGTCCTAAATAGTTGCCAGAGTGGCTGCAATTCTACAAAATGGCTGTGTGCACCAGGGCATCCACTAAATTAATTGCAATTGTATTTATATAGTGCTTACTACCTCTGATGAGGCGCTAAAGCACTTTTCGGCGAGTAGCCAAAAGGTTTGTTACTAACTAGTTCATTTTAACAGCTTAGCGCCATTGTATACGATCCAACATACCTGCCTACCTGTTCAGTGAAGACCTCAGCTCCTTGCTTTAGGACATTCCTTTATTTCTTTTTGTGCAGATATGTTTATTCAGTCTTGGATTCTTGTGTCTTTAATCTCCATTACTGTCTTTAAGGTTAGAGTAACTCATGTACTTTGTCAGAAATACACTGAAGAAACAATAATGAAAATGAATGACTTAGTCTGACATTCTTCCTTGCTTCAGTGATTTCTTATTATAGTGTTTTCTTTATTAAGAGCAGACTAATAACCTCATTTTTGGTGCTAAACTGTATGTTCATTTGTGACGGTGTGTATTTTTTGTAAGTGCTGCACTATTCTATAAATCCCTCAAGTTTATGTGAAGTTTAAAAAACATTTAAATAAAGTACATTTAATAACAAAAGTGTGGAGATTTGAAACCTCGTTACATATTTTGTTTGAAAATGTAAAAACAAGCCCAAGAGTCAAAGCTCATTGAGAGTCACCCGGAAGTAATAGTAGAGACTGTTACAGGTCAGAGCAGTTAAATCTGCATGACCCTGCATCAGCATATCCAAAATAACCCATACTCCGGGTGATTAACGCTGTCTTGTCCTTCCTTCCCCATCAGGTGATGGAATTCAGTATCACCCTCAGGGGTACCAGGGCACTAATGCTGGGCAGCCGCAGCCAAACCAAGAGGCGGGCCCGCCAGGATTTCAGCCAGTGCCACACATGGCGGCTCTGCCCAACATCCCACCTGGACTGGAATACCTGACACAGGTGAGTAGCGTCGCCGCCTTTCTCCTAGCCTTTTTATTTTATTCTCAGTTTTCAGCTTTATCCAACTTTACTTGCCTCTTCCCCTTTCTGTGCAAGCCCTACCTGTCAATTCTGCCATCCCCAGACTATCAAGTCATGCTGCTCTCACCCCTAGTGCCAGGCTCTCCATGTCTTTAACCCTGCATTCACCCCTCTCCCTCTAACCTTTCATCACCATCCGGCATTTTAAAGTTCCCCAAACTCAAGGCACCTAGGATTTGGAATTATGCTGTTAACTTTGCCTAGGAAGACAGAGTACTATGCTCAAGCATGGGATGCATTTATCAGTGGAGAAACGTCCCTATGCTGGTACTGCAGAACATGGAATAACATAATTTCTCTCTGGGTATGTCTA
Organism: Pleurodeles waltl; assembly: GCF_031143425.1. Lineage (NCBI taxonomy): Eukaryota > Metazoa > Chordata > Amphibia > Caudata > Salamandridae > Pleurodeles > Pleurodeles waltl. The sequence goes on from NC_090451.1 coordinate 697,506,615, forward strand.
CATTTGAGGCAGATGGGCTGCCATAGTGGTGACATTCTCCATGGAGACCATTGGCTCCTCCCTGGATTTTCATTGGCTGTTCTCGACCTTTGTCCTGTGGCGCACTTCCTGCTCCTTTTACAGGTAGTGAATGTAAGTTTGGCCACTTAAGCCAGATTCAGTCCCAAACTGTACGCTGGCTCTTCTCCCACAATAACCGAAAACGAAGACCCAGGGTGGCCCCTCTCCCCTTCCATAGAGTTCTATGAACTCTCTCTGAGGGGTGTTCAGAATCGGAAGCGGTTGCAACACTACCTGTAGCCTCCTTGTCACAGGCTAAGACTTTGTAAAATCATAAAATGATAGAAGAATGAATAAATAAATGAATGAACGGATACATGCATACATACATCAATGAGTGAATACTGCTGGACGTGGCTAGTCCTTTGCTCCCCGTGTGTTAAGCCTTCAGCTAGTGCTCCCAAGTCTAAGTTCTCTGTTTTTTACCATTTGCAGGTGGACCAAATTCTAATCCACCAGAAACGTGAGTACATTCTTTGGTTTACTTGCCACAGACGAGGTGATTTGTGCACACCAAGTCAAAGCATATGTAAATACAGAGGCACATGCACTTGAGTCAAGTTGTATGCCAGAATGCCACATACAAAATATTTCTTTAATAAAAGTATCATAGCCAGAAAAGTGGCTCCCACAATATTGTAAAGATTAATTGTTAGCGTCGAGTGCGCAAGTACTATAGCCTGTTGTAATCTCTTCGTGGGCTTTTAATCACGCCCACTCTTGCTATTCATCCTTTGTTGTGGTTGTCTCAAATGCTTCATTTTTATTGGTGTATTTTGTGAAATGTCCCTCCTTCATGTGCTGAGTTCCCTCCCAGGTGATTTCACTAAGTGAGCATTTTTGTTGCCCATCACACTACATCACGCTTCCGCCTGTGACAGCGTTTGATGGCCCCTCTCCGGTTTCGGTTTGCCTTTCATCCCAGCCGGGATCCTTTCCAGACATTCAAGCAGGGAGCCAATAACTCTTGCGCTCACGCCAATGGCGGCTGTGGCACTTTGAATTGACTTGCTTATGTCAACTGTTTTACTTTTAATTTTCAATTTATGTGGCAAGAAAAGTCCAGTTAGGAATTTATAACGTAAATAGCTCTAACTCGAGCAATTGCAAGACCCATTGCATTGGAAATGCGTGTTATAAGTTGGTTTAGATTTACAATTGGTAGCTTTGTATCTTTGTATCTGGAAGATTGATATTTTACACAGTATTGTGGTAGAATGCATGGGCGTCCATTCACCAAAATGCTTGGGGTAGCAGAAGTGACATTATGTACCCTTTGACTTTAATGACATCACAGGAAATGACCCTCGAGACTGATTTGTTTCCCAGGAAGATATATGACATGTCCTTAACTTTGGTGAGATCCCAATAAATCACACTGATGAAGTTCCATATTAACTGTAGTATTAATATAAAAACACAACAGAAGCAGAGGTGTATTTGGATACCACCTATATTATGAGGCTGGCTTGTTCTTTGAAAGCTCTGGAATGTAATACATGCCGTCAATTCTCAATCACGATGAAGAATGCAAAATAGGGATAACTGTATTCAGTATTAAAATGTTCCCACTTCAGACTGGGCTGTATGTATGGCATTGAGTGTAAATGGGTTACATTTACAAAGTATGTTACGGAAATACAGAATGTTAAAAAAATGTGGATCTAAGATTTGTCCTGAGAAAGGCCACATGACCCAGATAGGTAAATGACGTGACTGAAACATGTAGACCTATGGATGCTGTAGTTACTATTTTTCTCCTTCAGCATCACTTCTTTTAATCATGTGAGGGTTTTCCAAATAAAGGGCAATTAAAGAGTTCCCGGTAGGCATTTCTAGATTAGATCCCATCTTCTCAGAAGCACTCTCTTGAGGCTTACGGTAGATCCCACCCGGATACAGAGAGTATCTGGATGAGGACTCACTGATGAACCATACGACCGGAATCCCTGGTGACTGAGAGTCCTTATAAAACAACAAGAAGTGACTTTCTGGGTCAGTTTAGGGAGACATTGAAACAATGAGAGAGGGCTGTCTCCCTTTGTGGTATTTGTAGGTACAAACGAAGTGAAACCAACTCTGCTAAGCACTTCTCCAGGCCCTTCCTGGTTTACCTCTTCTTGGTTATAGTTGTTCATACCCAGTCTATCTGGGATCCTCGTTGGCATCCTTTCCTGCAGTTCCTGGGCACTAAGAATTGCTACGGCCACGCTTTTACTCTTCTTTCGATGATGTAGCAGAGGAGGTTTTGTTTGCAACATGAGTTGGAGGTGCGTTGTTGCTTTGCAAGTCATGCTTGCTTTGCTGGCAGTCTCTTTCTTGGTGAAAACCATCAGCAGTGCATTGAGTGCTTGAGCCTGTTCTCATTTGGGCTAGGCTGGAACAGGTATTTTCTTCCTACCTTACTATTTGCTCCTGTGTCAGATACTCTCCCCTTGGGCACCACCTGATTCACTTCTATTAATATAGGGTACCAATGTATTTCACTGGGAACCTGGGGTTATGTATGTGTTAAAAGGCAAAATGTTCATACTGGAACTATTTGATCAAACACTCGTCAACATACATTACAACCCTTTAGAAACAATTATAGGGCCTTCGACAGGACAGATGTCCATTTTAAATTACTTTTCTAGGTTTCAAATGGGAGATACTGGGCCCAGAAGTACCAAATCTGGGCAGTAGCCCTCCCCCAAACACCAGGCATAACATGCATAAAGACCTGAAATTTGGGATAACTATGCAGATCCAGGACTTTTGGTCCTTTTCCTTTTCTGCATCGTTATCTATGGTTCAAGGTCTTCTACTCTCCACTTTTCCACCCGCTCTATGCAGGTGATACATAGGTGTGGGGCCAATGCATCTCATGGGGGGAGCTCAAGCGAGACAGGAAGGTACCAGGAGCAGAGCAGGCTCAGGGATGGTGGAGGGGAGCATAGCTTGCTCCTACCAAGTTGTAGGAGGTGGTCGGTGGGGGAAGGTGTACACCGCTGCCCTCTGCCTGTCTCACATCCAAGTCTGATTTTACCACTTGCAGGTTAACACCTGATTAAACCAGGTCTAGTGTTCCTGCACCCAGCAACTTTGGTTGTGGGAACACCTGCACCTCAGATTTATCCAAGGCAGATTTTGTGTAGACATGCTGCTTGGGTCAGCTCAGAGTGAGGCTTACATATGTATCTAATAATTATCTTTCTAGATATAGAATACATTTGTCATGGATTGAGTTAACTTATCTTCACGTAAATCAAATGTGACTGTGCAATGTGGAATATAGCTGTCAGCACACTGACAGCATACAAAAGAACCAACATTCACTTCCTGAGCAAAGGTTACAGCAGACTATCCATAGCATTATTGAATTCTGCTTACGTCATATTTGGACCTCCCACCGGGTATCCTGAGTGCACCTGTATCACTCACAGATATATGTTATGTATGTAAGTTTTCAAATTCTTTTTAGACTAACACAGCATGCTCTCAGTGAAGGAATAGCGGCAGTGAGTTCCACAGTTTTGGGACTGAATCCTCTGACATATTTCTTAGTAGTCAGTGGCTCAGAAGGCACGTCCCATTGAATGCTTCAGCTCAATCCCTGGATAGCTAGTGTAGACGTCCATCATGAGTGCGGAGGTAACAATGGAGCTGAGGGCTGGTGTGGGGTGGGGGGCAGGCGCTGTTATCCTCCCTAGGAGTCCCGCTTTGTTTCTCATGGTCCACTCTTATGTTACCGCAGGGTACAGCATGTTCCAGTCCCGCACTGAGTACGAGATCCTCAACACCGTCAACCAGAAGATCTTCCACGCCAAGGAGGAGAGAGAGTGGTGCGGCCCCGTGTTAGACATCAGGGTGTACGACAACTCCCAGTATCATGTGCTGCACCTCCTCCAACCCGCGCATTACTGCAGCTGGACTGAGGAGGTAAGTTACTAGCCAGGTGCCTCCTGTGCTAGAGGCATAATTCAAGGCTCATTACTCTTATGACATGTGCCAAGGTGTATTATACCTTTGGTGTTGAGCGTTGACATCTAGTTTTCTCAAAACAGAAAAATCTAGTGATGAGCGCCCATGGGGATCCTACTATAGGTGTACCTATGGGTCAGCGCCTTGATACCTGTGGGTTTGCAGCACTATATAAATATTTTTCATTTCATTTCACCTGTGGAAGACTTTGTGATGGTACCATTCACCTCCAAGGAAGCTGCCAATAGCACTTGCATGACAGGAACATGGTGAAGTAGGAAGACTCTTCCAGTTGAGAATTGCAGGGGGGTGGCTGCACTCAGGAGTGCACTATCTATTAATTGGCTTGCACTCAGGCTTTGAGGAACTGCCTGGTACGGCCGGAAGGGGCACAACCAGGACCGAAGTAAGAAAGACAGGTTGTTTGAACCCAGCTGCCATCAAGTGGCTTCTATAAATGATTTGATAGTAGAACACAAATGAGGAGAGGGGGTGCATCTATTTAATTAGATAAATGTACTAATGTGCCTCTTGGCACTTTAATATTAGGGACACTGTGACTAGAGACACTGGTCCGTGATACAGTGGAGAACCCCTTAATGCCCCTGTTTAACAGTTTACACAGAAGGGAGTTAGAAGTTAGAAAACTCCTTTGGGGATCCCTTTGGGTTAGAAGTTCAGAAGGCTGGGGTGCTGAAATAAAATAGGACAATTCAATTTCTATGTAAATACTTATGGCCTAAACAGGAGCATTAATAACATTATATTTGGGGTTAGAACACTCAAGCATGTTGAACAAAGAATTACAAGAGTAGGATGTGACTGTCTTGTATTGAAGCCTGTAGCAGACCCTATGAAAGGCATCAGAGGTGGGCATTACCGACTATGAGGAAGGCAAACACTGGCAGAGAAGTGCCAGTCCTACATGGGATGTCCAGAGAGTAAAGGTGATTGGCTGTCAATGAGAGGAGGCAAGGATGGACCTTTGAAATAAGTGCAGTTATGTAAACGACAATGTCTTTGGACAGATCTTCACCACCAGCAGTGCGGAGTGGACTTCTGTTACAACTCACTCTGGTTATTGAAGCAGATCTTCAGGACTGATTGCCAAATGTTCCAGAAACTCAAAGCACAGCCCTGAGAATGCCAAAAGCTCCTGGGAATGTCCTTAGACACTAGACATTTCACAACCGGTGCCTTGAAGCAGTCTTTGGGACCAGACCTTCACAGAACAAGCATTGCAAAATCCATTTCTTCTCACTGCAGTGGCTGAGTAAAGTATTTCAAGTCACGCTGGAGCTTTTCTGCAGTTCGCTGTAGCTACCGGAAGTCAGACTCCTCTGGGAGGAACTCCACGTGCTAGGTGCAGCACCACAGCAGGATGCAGTTCTTTTGAAGTGATCAGAACTATCCCACTTACACCTTATACCAGGCGGAGGCTTCCTGTCATTCTTTATACACAGGGGGGTGATTTTGAGTTAGGTGAAAAATCAACCAAATACTTGGACGAACACTAAACAAGGAGTACAGTCTACCTGTTTTGTGCTCCCCTTAGCATTCCCTAATGGAAGTAAAGCAGCGGGTGGATTTCATTTCATAGTTATAATTTTCTCCAAACTTTGAAGGATTTTCAGAGAACTAACACTGAATGAGACTCACATTCTTCTTGGTCAGCGAGTGGGTCAGCTATTTGTGGCAAGAGGTCAGCACACACCTGCCATCATTTGGAGGTGCCCAGTTTGGCATATTTCGGGAAGTCTTCTGTCTTACCATGGTGCATAGTTCCACCCGGGCATGGCCAAGCATGCCCAGTTCCAACTACGGCATTTCCGGGGGATCAGGCAGGTCATTCTGGAACAGGGCGTTACGTCAGTTGTTCACACGTTGGTTCTCTCCTGACTTGACTACAGGAACTCCCTTTTCTCAGGCATCCCCAGAGCACACGTAGCTCAAATAAAAGCGATTCTGCTTGCTTTAGCCCGCTGCGTTTCCGGACATAAGAAATGTAACCACATCACACCTATCCTGCTATCCTTCCAAAGGCTTCCTATCACGGCATGAGCTAAACTTTGACTGCACCACACACAAGACCCTGCATTCGTCTTCACCCATCCACCTAACTGGAAAATTGAAAATCTCTGGCCAATAAAGGGATTCAATCCCTTCTCCTGGAGCCTCCAACCTTCAGATGAGAACAATACATGGACCAGTCATTCTCGGGAATAGCCACGAAAATCCGGCATTCCCGCCTTCCAAATCTCTTTATGACCCTTTGCCGCTCTACCTTTAGAAAGGCACTAAGAATATTTTCTTTGAAAGCTCTTGGGCCAGGTCTTTCATGTCACACACACTCATGAATGTCTGTTTTGCTTTCTATTTTCTTGTGCTGTATCTCAAGTAACCTTTCACAGTGATTGTTGGTAACTGTGCTCTTGTAAACTGCTCTGATGCCCCTGGCACGTGTGCTATATAGAAAATTCCCAAACAAATGAATGAGGGTCAGGTTTAAATCATGTTAGAAGGTTATGGCATGTTGCAGGGTGGGGCAACTTATTTGTTGTGAATACCAACTCAAGCAGATCCATCTCTAAGTGTAGTACAAACACGGGGCTTAGGGTGGCGCAGAATATCACGTGACCAGTACTCAACTTCTTATTCCAGATACTCAGAGGTTTCCTATGCCACTAACTCAAACATAGAGAGTGGTAGGCTATTTGATAATGTAACTGACTGTAACCAGCCAATTAGAGTGGCTTTATACAGGTCTGTTTTTTATATGATGTTTTCAGTTATGTGGTCTTCTATGGAGTGATTGTGATGCAAGAGCATTAGAGAGTTTTACAAAACATCCAAAATAAATTTTGTCTAAAATTAGAACAAACCATTAGCATTAGTATACCAGCCACAGTCCTTGGAAGTAGGTGGGGCCTAGATAAAGGGAATGAAAAATCAGGAGGAGTTTTAAGTTTCTTTTTATCTTACGATATGTTATGTATGTAAGTGTTCAAATTCTTTCTAGACTAACACAGCATGCTCTCAGTGAAGGAATAGCGGCTGTGAGTTCCAGAGTTTTGGAACTGCATGAGAAAAACTTTACTCACTAGACCTGCTCTTACAAATTTGAGGGACTGCAAGGGAATTCCTCATAATCAAATGTTAGTTTTTTCAAATATATTTTTAAGACTGTGAGTGTATTGCCAAGGGAAGGAGCACCTTATGCACCAGGCACACATCCTTGAACTGTATTATTTATCTTATAGGAAGCAAAATCAGGTTTTTTAAGATTGGTTTAGTCTGTGTCAGCCAAGCATGGCCACAAAATTGGGGGCTTATTTACAAACATTTGGCGTAGGACAGCGCTGCAAGCCTTTTAGCTGCAATGCCCTATGCCAACGTGAAAGGGCAGGAATGCACTGTATCTACAAGATAAGGTGCATTCCTCTCCTTTCAGCCAGCGCCGGTGCAGAAATTGCTGTTGAGTGCAAACACAGGCACGCTTGCACCATGGTGCAAGGGTGTCTGTGTTGGTGGCACAGTTGGTTTTGTGCAGGAAGGGGTACCTTGCTGCAACCAGGAGAGGCATTTTCCTTAATCTATGTGTGCTTCAGAAAGCAAAAGGTAAAAATGTCTCCTCTGTACGCCTGCTAAGGGGAGGCGTATGTTTTAGGCGTTGCGCCTGATTTACACTGTGTTGTTAATCTGGGGCAGTGTTAAAAATTATGAGTGTTGAGATGCATGCCTCTCTGACGCAGTGTGAGGTTGTGCTGCGTTGCCTTACACCTTATCTAAAAAGCCATGTAAGGGTGCAGGTGCAGGGTGGCTTTGAATGGCCTTGTAGACATGGGTCTGCACTGTGCACTGCCAAAGCGTAGCAAAAAGGTGACACACCACGGCGGCACATGGGGCTTGTAAATAAGCCCCTTGGTTGCCAAATTTTGAGGCACTTTTACTTTATTCAGTAGCCCATGTTCACTAGGCCTAAGCGTCGTCCAAACGTGAGAAACTTAATGGTTTAACTGACAAGAAAATAATTCATTGAATTTGGGATGACAGATTAGAATTTAAATGATTTTTTACTCCCAATCGCTTCACTGTTTTCATGGGTGTAGGTTGCAGGCCTAGTTCTGTTGGCGAATATGAATCCAGCCACATATTAACACAACCATTCATAAGGAAGATCTAAGTTTTATTAGCATTTTATTTCAATTTGTTGTGCACCAGCCAATGACAGATAAAGGATACAGTGCGAGACCCTGCACATCCATCATTGTCTAGTCGGAACAATAACTGAGCATCATCAGCTTACATAAATGCTTGGACAACCCCCCCTTTGTGCTCAGACGAATAGGATTCTAGATATTGAACTGATGTCGGGACAGTGCTGATGCTTTAGGTGCACCAAAGTGGAGTAGAAACAGCTCAGAGTTATAAAACAAGGAGCTGTTTCTCAGGTTAGTGGAAATGAATTGCAGGTTGTTACACTGCAGAAATACTTTTCAGACTCACAGAGTACCTTTTGTGAGTTAGCAAGTACCTTAAATGCATTGGGACTTGTGTGCTTTTGGGACTGCTTAGCCTAGGATTGTTCAAAGCACAGGATTTGCATCAGCAAAAGCACTTTGTACAATTGGGGCCCAAAATCGTGGATGGTTCAGGTTTAATTAAAGACAAATCATGTGTTTCCTCTTATTATGTAAACAAAACTACATACATATGGTAGAACTCTGGTTAGACTCCACAGGCTACATAAATTTAATAGGAATTTCTCAATTAACTTCCCTTGGAAATCATTTGTGCTTTTGGTTGACAAGAGCTTTAGCTATTTCGACTCATTGGTCAGTTTGGTGGACCGGTAAGATCTAATGTTGAGAGATACCATCAATTGGCCACTGCGTTGACATGGACAGCAGACGAGAGTTTGGATATGAAGAGAATTATCAGCTTTGTTACACTTGATGAGGTTGATAGAGGGGAATACAAGGCCTGGGTCCATGGGAAAGGTTGGAAACAGGCAGTAGAAATGAAAATCTTCCTTAAAATCTTTGCATGAAATGGTTCCTTCGGTTTTAGCTGAGCTCCATATTGACCTTTCAATTCTGAGTTAATATTTTAAACTTAAAATGCTGTAGCACATTGTCAAAAGATGTGTCTACTAATCGCATATCAAGATAACTAACTTAAATCCTGGGGGGAAACATTACTTCATGTCTGCTCATTACTCCATTGTTCAGTACATATTCAAATCTTGAGGATGAGATCAAAGCACTTACCTGTATGTAATTGACATTGTTGCGACTACATTCCTAGCTGGAAGTCTACTCTCCCACGGCTGGGTGTCTGATTGGTTACATCGTGAAGAACTGGGAGGCCTTCTCGATCAGCTTCTCCATCCTGAACATCGCCAAGGAGGTGGTGCTGCGGGTTGTGGGTCCAGGATTCGGAATGGCTGGCTTCAGTGATGTCAACTTTGAGGTACGGTTAGAGGGGGGCTATCTATGGATCATATACGTCGAAGGAGAAGTCCTGCGATAACCACAGAGTTGGAAGAGAAGCCTTCTGTTACTCTTAAATTTGAATGAAAAGTCATATCCTAACCATAAAGTTTAAAGAGAAAACTTGTGATAACCATAGAGTTTAATGTGAAGCTCTGTGCTGACTCTAGAATGAGATAAGAAACCCAACACCAAGTCTGTAGTACACCAGAAAGGGCTTGTCAACTCCTACAATGTCCATATATTCCAAATATTCTGGTGCCAACCACATGTGTACACACAGAGGCGCAAAGCAATGTTATGTGCCATATTGGATTATTACATAGACTTTTGAGTGATATTGAGCAAAGTTGATGGAAGAAAATGTAAATTGCTCCTACTTTGAGCTAAAGCACTGATGCAACCAAGCAAGTGAGCCAAACACTCTCTAGAACAGCTTCCTTGTCTCTTCCATGCGTCTATCCATTCTTTCACCCTTCCATCCATGTGCTATCCACTATTTCACCTTTAAGTTGTATCACCCATTCATCCTTTTTACCTTTGTTCAATTTTTTCCCATTCTATCCATTCCTCCAACCAACCATCCATCCAATCTGCCATCTGTCCATCTATCCTTTCATCCATCCATTCACTCTGCCATCTATCAACCCATCCATCCAATCAACAATTAATCCATCTAGAGACTGCTATCCATCCATCTCTATAGTCTGCCATCCATCTACCCAACATCCATCTACTCTGTCATCCTTCCTTCATCCACTCTGCCCTCCATTCAACAACTCAGCGGTACAGCCAATCTGCCATCCATCATCCATCCACTTTGCCATCTATCCATCCTCTCTGCCATCCATTCACTCATCTTTTCACCCACTCATACATCCACCCCTTTACTCTGCCATCCTTTTAATTATCCTTCCATCCATTTATTCTGCCATCCTTCAGCCTATCCATTCCTTTCCTCTGCCATCCTTTCGCCTCCCGGTCCTTATAACCCATCCATTCATCTATCAATCCATCCCTTTCCTCTGCCATCCTTTCACCTTTCCAAATTCATTTAGAAATTGAAAAAGGTTGTGAAACCATTTTATAATAAGAATTTAAATCTGCTTCAGAATTGTTTAAATTATATTTACTTCCAATTTTAACAATTTAAAACACTTGAATTTTTTTAACACTATTTTCTATGGGGTTTTAGTTTTAGCCCCTACCGACATTATTGTCTGTGGGAGGATATTGCAGGACCAGTGGTTGGCAATGTGTAGTGCTGGACTTATTCCAGCTCTGAGCTGTCGTAAAAGCTGTTTCTGTACTAGTAATATTATGTTATGTTCTGCAGCTTTGTAGAGTGCCTTGTCACCCGGGAGAGTATCCTGGTGCTCAGCACCTATGAGTCTCGACAAATCCAGGGCCTAGTGGGATTATTCAGAAATCCAGATCATCAAATTCATGTGGAAGAACTGAGGAGGAGGCTCTTATGTGTAGTAGCAGTTTGTCTCACACTTTTGGAGTAATGTAAGAGGAAGGCTGGACTGGTTCATCTGGTTTTCTGTGTGTGTGAGATGTGTGCAAGTCAGAGTCTGGACGAGCGGAGGTGTTTGGAAGGTTTGTGAAAGGTGATGTGATTGTTGAAGTATGTTGAGCACTGGTATGTAGTGATTTGACTTGTGGGTGAGGATATTTAATTCTGCTTGTTTGTGTATGGGTAGCCATTAGACTGCTTTCAGGTGTGCTGTGATGTTAGTCCGGCGCGGGGGTTGAGAGAGATTCTGGCCATTGAGTAGACTTACTTTTTGTAGGTGAGTGCAAGCCCCCTCCCTAAGCCTCTCCCTATCTGTCCCAAAACCCCTCCTCACTCCTCTCTAAACTTAGTCAGTGGCGTAACGAAACTTGAGGGAGCCACCCCATGCAAAGTACATGGAGGCCCCCCTCCAAACTCATTCAGGAGTTCTGAGGTCAGGGCACTGTGCTGATGGGGGGTCCTGGAGCTCTGGTACCCCCGGCACCGTGGGCCTTGGTGGGCCTTTGTTAAGCCACTGACCCTAGTAGTAACAACAGTGCCCCTTTTTCAAACCAATCAGCCGTCCCTCTCACACTGACACCTAATTAGTAAACTTACATGTGCAAAGATTTTTCCATCGAAAAATTAGGAGAGGATGCAGTGGAGATTTACACTGGTAGATTTGCGAATAGCATTGTGTAGTACTACAATAGTAGTCCTCTAATACCACTGACCATAGTACAAAGTGCAGTTAGTGAATGGGACCCTATATGTATAGGTGCATGCACGGAGAGTCAGGCCTGTATCATAATGTTTGGAATGTCCCTGTGAAGGTTGAGCCTGAGAGAAAGCTGGGTCTATATATATATATATATATATATATATGTATATATATAGAATGCCTTGGACGACAGAGCGACTACACTGCACACTTATGTGTGTGTGTGTGTGTCACAGTCTAATCAATCTGTGATTACAGCATGCTGTAGGGGAAATACGTGTTGATGGGGTTGATTTTACCATGAGCCTATGAGAATCAAATATGAACTGCACCAGGTCTAAAATTCTAAAATTGCTCTCTCTTAAAAGGTGAAAACTGGTAACGAATCCCAGACCATAGGCCTGATCACAAGAGTATGGAGAGGTTTTCGTAAGGAGATGTTCAGCTCCAGTGACCACTACTCAGTCCAGTTCCCCATCGATCTGGATGCCAAGGTGAAGGCACTGCTGTTGTCGACAGGCATCTTCATTGTGAGTATAATTATCCATAACCCTTCACCTGCCAATTGAAAGGAACTTACATATGTCCACCCAAAGGCTTCATTTATTCAAATAGGATCAAAGTAGGGAACAGCCACCGCTTAGACACTCTCCTGGCACCCTTGTTTGCATGAACGACTCCAAGCTATCTAGTTGGCTAAGCCTTTACCGCCTTAAGCAACAAATCTACATTAGCTATTCTCACACATCACCCACCAGCAATAGTACACATCAGGTACAACACCAGAATCTATCATGCACACATCTCTACTACAAATGGTCTATTCTTTGACACAACAATATCAAATCATACTTAAGTATGATCCTAAGTCACGAGTGAACATTGGGCAGAAGCTTTGATATGTCTCCTAGCCACCTCAGCAGCACATCTTTGCAAGTTGACTACAGCATCTCATCATGTTGCATATTAACCATCCCAAAGATGTTAGCTTAAATGTACCACACATCACCCAACCCAGGGATGTTAACTTAAACGTACCACACATCAACCAACCCAAAGATGTCAACTTAAACCACCACACATAAACCAACCCAAAGATGCTAACCCAAACGTATCACCCAGAGATGCTAAGTCAAATGTACTACACATCACCCAACCTTAAGATGTTAAGTCACCCGTCACCATCAAAGGTGCTAACCCAAATGCACCACTCATAGATGTAAAGTCAAATGTACCACACATCACCCAACCTAAAGATGTTAACTCAAGCGTACCACACATCAACCAACCCAAAGGTGCTAACACAAACGTACCACACATCAACCAACTCAAAGATGTTAACCTAAACCTACCACACATCAACCAACCAAAAGATGTTAACTCAGATTTACTAAATATCTACACACACATTGAATGATAGCAAGGCCACACAATGAGCAAAGAGGTCTTGAAACATAACAACAACCTGAAGGTGAATAATGGACAACTGAACACCAAGTAGAACGAAAAATGTTAATATCCTTTGGTACAAACGTCCATTCATATAACGTTGCACACAGGTCCATATCAGGTTCTGGCCGACCACTTCCATTATAATACATCACTAAACAATAAGTTACTGAATTCTACCCACACTGTCCACCATCCAGTATGCTTCACCTCTAAACAACTTGAAATGCAACCATAAACATCAACAGATCAGTTTGACTTCAGAAATCAAGAATCACAGATCTGTAGAGGGTGTCAGTACTATGAGAGGTCTTTGTTGTCTATCGGGTGTGTACTGGTTACCGTGGATGTGAAGTACGGTGTCTACCTCAGATAAAGGGACAGAAAACACTGGAAATTAATGATCCAACACAGGCTCATCATTTTGGGGCCATGATTGGGGAATTGTATAAAGGTGAAGTAGATTGCACATCTCTTGAGGGAATATTCACTAACCCTGTTTCTCCTCTCACTCAGGATCACTTATACTATGAAGAGAGCAGAAGAAATAACTGACCTCGGCCTTCCAAAGACTGCAGCAATGCTATACATGAACCCTCCCCCATACGCAGGGGAAGATACGAAGCAGCTTTTGAGTTCACTGGGTGATGACACCCCATCTGCACTTCACTGGCCCAAATCTTTATCACACCTGTGTGTGACTACACCACAAGTGCACGCCAGGCCTTGCCGCGGCAGTGCTGGACACGTCAAGGGAATGGCTCTAGAGTGGGGTACAGGTCTTTGCACCTCCTCTTCAGGGAAAGATGGTATTTCCTCTTTAGTTCTAAGATTACTTAAATTAGACAAATATTCTACATTTGGATGCTTTAGGTGTCAGTCACGGGAAGGAACACGTATGGATCACAACCCAACACTGAACAATTTACTAGAAAACAGTCAAGTTTGTCATTTAAGAATACTGATGCGTGTTTTTAGCAAGCAGTGCGTATGAGTGTGTGTGTGTTTTGTGAGGATGCGGGCATGCACCTGTGTCATTTCTGCTCTGTGTATGTGAAGGAAGCCTGCACTGCTAATGCACATGCAGGCATTTGTTCTGTACCGTGGTCCCCACACAGCAGGAAACACTTCTTATTTAAGATCTGCTTTAGGACATATCTATATGTACCGAAAGCTATATATGTGTGTGTACATATTTACATATAGATATATATGTTTATGTGTGTGTAATTGACACTTATTTATAAACTGCTTGTTTTCAATAAAGAATTATTTAAAAGAACAAATCTTGTTGAGATTCCCACTGATGACATGGTGCTTGTGGCTGGCGTATAACAAGCTAAGATGAGCATCAGGGTACCTCAATATACCTAGCTGTGTGGAACACTAAGGTTTTGTTATGCAACTGTGTGAGAGTGAAAGTGGCTCAGGTGGAAGACACAAGGAGAATGGTGTGAAGGGAAGGACTGAGAAAGAAACTTCAGGTGGCGAAGCAGTGACAAGCTAAGGCAAGATTGTCTATGGATTTGTTTTTGGTTTCCTGTCCAGATGTGCAGCAGGTGAGTGTGTGGCTGTGTCCAACGCAGGCTGCTGGCCAATATGCATTCTGGATGCCAGGGGTCCAAAACCTTGCAGGGCAGAATCAGTCTTCCAGCCTTCTGAGGTTACTAAAAAAAGTACAATAAGCAGGGATATAGGACTGCCTGTTAACAGCATTTAGAAATGGTAGAAATCCAGCATGTAGTGCTTTACAAATATAGGTTATTAATTAGAAGTATGCTTCCTCAGCTCAAACTCCCTTTTATGTGCTGGCCTTGTACGTGACTGACATAGTCCTAGCCCTATTAACCTCTCAGAATAAGCACTAGCGTAGGCAATAGTTTTTGCATTTGGTATGTGAATGCACTATGTTTGGTTTTATAGTGTGTTATTGTTTAGCATCTCCCATTGCCACTACAAACGAAAAAAATACCCCAAGATATTTGTATGACGCCGTACTCACATGCATCGAAAATATTAAAGGACGGTTGGGGGCTGTGTTCAGAGCATTAGCCATCTCCTTGTATTAGACTACGAATAGGCTTTGTAAATGAAATACAGTTCCTGCTGTCTCAGAATCAATAAGTGCCTGGGCACACGAGAGAGAGAGAGAGAGAGAGAGAGAGGTAGAGAGGGAGAGGTAAAGAGGTGGAGAGGTAGGGCGATAGAAAGGGTTAGGGGTAGAGAGAGAGGCAGAGGTAGAGAGTTAGAGGTGGAGGGAGTGAGGTAGAGCGCAAGAGAGGTAGAGGTACACAGAGAGGGGGAGAGGTAAAGGGGTAAAAGTAGAGAGAGAGAGAGAGAGAGGGGGTAGTGGTAGAGAGTTAGAGGTGGAGGGAGAGGCAGTGTGAGAGAGGTAGAGGTATGCAGAGAGAAAGAAGGGTAGAGAGAGAGAGGTAGAGGTGTAGTGAGAGGTGTTCAGAGGTAGAGAGATGTAGAGAGAGAGGTGGAGACCAATAGAGTTAGAGATATCCAAGAACAAAGCACCATTACAAGCGAAACCTGAAACCTTCAGTGCCTTTCTAAACACAGTGTCTTAACTGGTGTGGTGTGAACACATGCTGTGGACAGCCCAAAGAACACTACGGCTGCAATGCCCATCAGGGAGGAGGGGGCATCACACGCTATATCAGGAGGAAGGATGAATGTGTGTAAAAAGGAAGCATTTAGGACAAGCAGAACAAAGAACATATGGCAATAGTGGGCGTGGTTAAAGCTGATAGAGTGAATACAGCATGTCTTGCAGCTCGACCTAAAAGGGGATTGAAGTCATTCCTTTCATTTTATGAACACTAGTTTGCCTCTTATTGACTGTTCTTGAGAGAATATGTATGTATGTTTTATATATATATATATACAGGGAGTGCAGAATTATTAGGCAAATGAGTATTTTGACAACATCATCCTCTTTATGCATGTTGTCTTACTCCAAGCTGTATAGGCTTGAAAGCCTACTACCAATTAAGCATATTAGGTGATGTGCATCTCTGTAATGAGAAGGGGTGTGGTCTAATGACATCAACACCCTATATCAGGTGTGCATAATTATTAGGCAACTTCCTTTCCTTTGGCAAAATGGGTCAAAAGAAGGACTTGACAGGCTCAGAAAAGTCAAAAATAGTGAGATATCTTGCAGAGGGATGCAGCACTCTTAAAATTGCAAAGCTTCTGAAGCGTGATCATCGAACAATCAAGCGTTTCATTCAAAATAGTCAACAGGGTCGCAAGAAGCGTGTGGAAAAACCAAGGCGCAAAATAACTGCCCATGAACTGAGAAAAGTCAAGCGTGCAGCTGCCACAATGCCACTTGCCACCAGTTTGGCCATATTTCAGAGCTGCAACATCACTGGAGTGCCCAAAAGCACAAGGTGTGCAATACTCAGAGACATGGCCAAGGTAAGAAAGGCTGAAAGACGACCACCACTGAACAAGACACACAAGCTGAAACGTCAAGACTGGGCCAAGAAATATCTCAAGACTGATTTTTCTAAGGTTTTATGGACTGATGAAATGAGAGTGAGTCTTGATGGGCCAGATGGATGGGCCCGTGGCTGGATTGGTAAAGGGCAGAGAGCTCCAGTCCGACTCAGACGCCAGCAAGGTGGAGGTGGAGTACTGGTTTGGGCTGGTATCATCAAAGATGAGCTTGTGGGGCCTTTTCGGGTTGAGGATGGAGTCAAGCTCAACTCCCAGTCCTACTGCCAGTTCCTGGAAGACACCTTCTTCAAGCAGTGGTACAGGAAGAAGTCTGCATCCTTCAAGAAAAACATGATTTTCATGCAGGACAATGCTCCATCACACGCGTCCAAGTACTCCACAGCGTGGCTGGCAAGAAAGGGTATAAAAGAAGGAAATCTAATGACATGGCCTCCTTGTTCACCTGATCTGAACCCCATTGAGAACCTGTGGTCCATCATCAAATGTGAGATTTACAAGGAGGGAAAACAGTACACCTCTCTGAACAGTGTCTGGGAGGCTGTGGTTGCTGCTGCACGCAATGTTGATGGTGAACAGATCAAAACACTGACAGAATCCATGGATGGCAGGCTTTTGAGTGTCCTTGCAAAGAAAGGTGGCTATATTGGTCACTGATTTGTTTTTGTTTTGTTTTTGAATGTCAGAAATGTATATTTGTGAATGTTGAGATGTTATATTGGTTTCACTGGTAATAATAAATAATTGAAATGGGTATATATTTTTTTTTTTGTTAAGTTGCCTAATAATTATGCACAGTAATAGTCACCTGCACACACAGATATCCCCCTAACATAGCTAAAACTAAAAACAAACTAAAAACTACTTCCAAAAATATTCAGCTTTGATATTAATGAGTTTTTTGGGTTCATTGAGAACATGGTTGTTGTTCAATAATAAAATTAATCCTCAAAAATACAACTTGCCTAATAATTCTTCACTCCCTGTATATATATATATATATATAGATATATGTTGATATATTTATATATATTCAATTTAAAAATCAAAGATTACAGGGATGTTATAGTTAGGTTCTCATTTTAAACATACAAAAATATAGAAATTCACCTGTTATGGTTAAGTAACTATAACTTGTGCCTTAAGGTAACTATAACTCATGCAGAATGCAGCACACATAGGAAAAGCAAAAATGAGGGAAATAAAAGTATTTTTCCTTGTTGCGCCATGCTAACATCACCATTAGGGTGGCATTAGTGTTGGTGCTGCCTCAGGTTTACGAATTCTCATCAAAATTGAATGGTGTTGCAGGGGAGTGCCCACATTAACACCCACTGCACACCACTTTCATGCAAAGTGGCCACTATGATGTTCCGGTGGCAGAACGTCCTTGTAAATGAGGGCCAAAGTGCTGTATTGGGTCCAATTTTTTTTCAGTACTGAAACTGAGGGTAATGCACGAGTGCCAGAGCACTCCTTTTTTAGATGAATTTTGTGCAGGTACTCTGTATCTACCAATTTAAAGCGCTGTCTAGAAGGGCATTACCTAGGCACAATAAAAGTGCTGGCCCATACTGGTCTGCATCAAGTCACCAGCTGTCCATCACAACCCAGCTCTCCTTCGGGAGCTAATCCAGGACACCCAGATTGTTCGCCTGGCCGCACCCTATTACCAGCCGTTCAATCATAAGCCCTTTTTCCCCTCGGGAGCCAATCAATGACGGAGCACTCGGATTGTTTGCAGGCCGCATCCTATTACCGCCTGTCCAATCACAATGCCGCTCTCCCTTGGGAGCCAATCAAGGACACTCGGATAGTTAACCTGGCTGTATCCCATTCCGCTCACACGTTTCCCCTCCTGCCGCCAGCGTCTCACGCAAGCCTTGGATTGGCCAGGAGATCGTCGGATGCCCGAAATAGGCGTGGCCTGTCATTATCGGAGCGCCTCTGATTCGTCCAAAGATGGCCACGTGACCAGATGCCTCCCGCCGAACGGGGATTTAAAAAGCGTGCAGCGGAAGGTGTGCGTTTTTGTTTTCCTTCCGGGAGCGCGGGTTGTATTCCAAACGGCGCCGGTAAACCCGTGTTTATTCTGGCTTTAGAGGGTATGTTCTTCTCCTTGATTTATCTCGCATATTTAGGTCGAGCTGTTGTAATTATGCACCGAAGGTTCCCGGGTGGCTTTGGTGTTTGTGATTTGTTTGTTTTGTAGTCTCAGACTTCGGTGCTTTGCTGTTCTCGCGGGGAGGCTGAAGACGAAGGTGGGGCCGAGTGTCCGCGGGATCTTTAACTCCAGTTTTTGTTTTGTGGTTCTTTGCTCCAATTTCCCGTCATTCGTGAAGATGTCTCACGAGCAGGTAACGCTTTTCTCTGAGGTCAGAACACACTTTCCAGTTCTCCGAATTATTACTTTGGCTTATTTTTGTCTGGCTCTTGCTGTGTTAATATTTTAAGTGCACGTCAGTGTGCTATGAACAAAACGCTTAAACTGGTGTTTCATTTTATGCATTTCAGTAAAAACAGGCGTTCTCGAAGCACTATACCTAGTAATCGTCTTAGTGGGTAAATGTTATAATTTTTGGGGAGCAGAGCCGGTGCAGCTGTGGTTTATAGTATAGCAAGTGGGTACACCCTGGTATATTTTGCATTGGCAGTTCCAAGCCTTCCAACTTATTTGGCTGCAAGTCTTGATGTTTTCGAGGCCTTAAATCTTGTGGAAAAAATGTATAACTTCCAGAACGTTGTTTTGTCGTTATTGTATTTTATCACTGAGGTAGCTTACAGTGCAAGTTGTCAGAAAAGGCGTTTCTGCCGTCCTCATCTGTATTTGAGGTCCGTCAGGTGAGTACCGTGAGCTGGCTCTTATAGTGTATTCTTAACCGCCCCCCAAATTACTATCTCTGCACTTTATGAAAGTGTTTATTTAAGAGCCAAATCTTACTCTGCCATTGTCTATTTCTGTTTTCTACAAACATCATGTTTAGGCGACACACAAAACGATCACTTTCAGCTCTACACTTCTCAAGGGTAGAAAATCAGTTGATTGAACATATCACGGCATAGGAATTTAGTCTACGTCCTGGATGAAGTAAGAACTTGACCAAGTGCAACGAAGTGAAAAGTTAAGTCTACCTTTCATTCTGCTCTTCCATTCACTAGGGAATCTGATGCCAACCAAACCTCCACCTGTGGGAGCAAGCCAGTCTCAGACACTTTACCCTATACACCCTATATGACGCAATCTAACTCCCTAACCAAGAAAAATGTGCAATTTGCATACTGTAAAGGACAGGTCATTGTGTCGTATCCCATAGGCACTGATCTCCAACGAGAACGACCTCTTCTGTACTTCCAAAACTAAGATCAGAATGTTTAAATTTTATTATCAAAGCAATCAGACGGGTGCACAATGGACATGTTCCTATCCATACACTTCAGGGGTGTATCTTGGTCAGTAGTATGGGGGTGGAGCTGCAGATTTTCCAGTAATAAT
Source organism: Pleurodeles waltl (assembly GCF_031143425.1). NCBI lineage: Eukaryota > Metazoa > Chordata > Amphibia > Caudata > Salamandridae > Pleurodeles > Pleurodeles waltl. The sequence continues at coordinate 697,526,762 of NC_090451.1, forward strand.
ACATTGTATAAGTAGGAAAAGTTTGTGTTTAGTCAATACAATAGTGGTGTGAGGGACTGTAGGACACTAGCATCCTGCCATGCTGTTTTAAGTCTAATAGCAATATTTCCACTTGTATGTTATCCTTTGTGTATCGACTTATTTATTTTACTTCTATTTTATGGTATGATTATTTTAAAATGAAGTAGCTTCTATTTAAACCTGACCCCAGCACAGCAGCCGGGGCTCCATGTGCGCACCCATGTGTTTGGTGTCCTCGTATTGAACCGATTGTAGTGCTGCCGTCTGCTGGGGAGGCAGGGATTGGTGCCACCTGTCACCTCTCTCGAGAGCCCGAATTCTGCACCCAGGGGCAGCACAGAGCTCCTCTTCAGGCACCTCACAGTGAAATAATCTCTCCTCTCTAGAGGAAAAATCCTGGTGGCAAATGAAGAGCTGCTAGTTTTGACCCTGGAAGGTCTACTTGCTGGCACAGAACGCACAGATACTTGCCACTTTCTCACCTCAAGATATTGAATTCTTCACTTAACCTCTGTACGAATTTGTCCTTGGTATCTTGCAGATTCCCCACTGCTTTGTAAGTGGCCTCCAGTGTGTGCTGCGGGAATTCCTGAAGTATAGATGGCTAAGCCGCCTACATATCATCTTGTCACCTATCCAATTCAAGCTGCAGTATTAAGGGTAAGTCATGGGGTTTATACGATGTATGGTAATTTATGGGAATGAGAACTGAGGTATTTAAATCCTGGAAATCCAAGTTTAAGGAAATGTAAATCACATTGCCGTACGATAAACTGAAAAGAGTAAGCAATATTGTGTTAAAGACTGCTTTATATCTGCAGTAGAATATTAAAGGGGAAACTGTCCCATAATCCCTGCTTAGAAATATTTTTACTATTACTAGAAATACATAACCACTTTTCTATAGTGACTGCATTTTATATATTCTTAAAAGGGGTGTTTGAGATCTAGGGGAATCTATGACCTTTTCAGAAAACCAATAGCACTGTATTGAAGCTAAAAATGAGTTTACACTTCAAAGGCATAATTGGTTTCTCGGGTAGTGAATGGTTCACCCTGCAAGCATTTATTTAGCTGTAATAGTATTTCATGATACTTTTCTACAAACACTTGTAACTGGGGTTTGTAAGGTCTGGGTGTACATAGTAGCATGGTTGGAGTACAATGTTTGTCTTTACATAGGCCTGAGGTGGACGTTAAGCAGTGGACTTGGGGTTGGCTTGAGGGGGTTGGGACTGGAGGGAGCTTGTAAATGTGCAGAACCTGCTAATTTTTGTCAGTCTCCACGTAATGTCGTGGATCTAACCCTTGTAGGTAGCTACTAATGGTCTGGTGGCTGCTCCCTCTGGCTAGTGTACATGCGTGGGTAGCTGCTGAGGCTGGTTTCCTTTTCTTTTTGGATAAAACCTCTTTAGGTGCTGGGTGCCATTAACATCCACTAAAATAATTAAGTTGTTTCACACACAGTGCCTCTTGTCATCTTTTAACATTTATATTCTACCTTATTATATTGTATTTTCTTAACTATTTTCCCAGGAATTCGCAAGGAATGATTTGGCTTTAGGTAATCGTGTCTAAACGGGGAGGGATTGGTCTCATCTCTCTAGTTGAGGCATCCAAAAGAACCCCCAAGTGCCTTTTATTGAGAGAATTCAGTCAAACTTTCTCCTTTTTTCCTGAAATTATACCCTTGGAGTGGGGCTAAAGTTAGTATTTGGGTCTTGCAGTTGGTACAATTTGATAAATAGATCACCTTCTTGACTCAGTTGTCCTGCATCGTTTTGTACCAATTATTGCTAACTGAAGTGTATCTAGTTTAGGATTTCAATGTTTATTTTTTTTCTGCAGCTTTAGGACAGTCTTCTGCAGCTGATCTGGTGTTCGGTTGGCCTCTGCAGCGTAAAGCCCGTTTTTGCACCCAGCACCGCCTGCACTGAGTGGTAAGTTATGGGTTCATAAAGTTACATGCACTATAAAAGTATGTTATGAATGTGATTGCATTTGTCAGTTTGGATCAGTGATTTCTGAGGTGGTTGTAGAATGGCACGAGTAAGGGGAGATTGCTGTGAGGACTGGTGATGTAGGCTTCATAAAGATTGCACTCCCAAACGCTGTAATCTGCTTGCAGAGGGTTGTACAGCAACTCGAGCTTTGAGGAGTGAAGATTATCAAAGATGCATGTGTACTTCAAACAACTATTTGATATCATTTCACAAGGCTGTGACCTGTCTACTCAATTTTTCTACTTTACTATACTTGCATGCATGGGATGGCCTTCTCTCCACTGTAGGCGAGACTCCCATATTTGCTTTACAGCAGACTGGAGGAACCTCTTAAAAAATCTTAGTGTTAATTTTGATGTTTACACATCTCAGGTAGCCATAGCTGTCCTCGCTCACTTTCTTCATTGTTTTTTGTAGGTGTTTCTTCCCACAGGAAGCCTCTTGGGGGGAAAACTTTGGTGGCCAGACCTACTCACTTCAAAGTTTCATATATCTGTAAAATAAAGTATTAAACAGAACTTTAGTGTCTGTGTTAATTTTGAGAACTGAGATGAGTGAAGGTTTCCTCAGAGTGGCTATCCTGTGAGTTGACTGTAGTGTAGCAGTAGTATTCAGATCCTTCTTTAGAAGAAGGAATATAGCTCTTGTGATGGGCAATGGGCTAATTTTACTATTGCTGCTCCCATATGTTTCATCCAATGCGAGCCGGCTATTAGAATGGTGTTTTAGTGAGGGAGTGGGTTTTCTGTTTACAATAGTTAGTTACAGTGCCATTGTCCTAACTACGTAGAGTAGTTAAAACATTACATTTTACAGATCTATTCAGTAAGCAAAAGCTGAGCAATGTCTGTTCACCTTTTTAAAGGTGGAGCTAAGGTCAATAAAGGCCAGATATACTGGACCCCTCTCACCAAGTTATTTGGCTGATATAAAATGAGTTTCTGCTGTATAGTACCCCTACCAGGTCTAAACCGATGCTTGAGGTCTGATATGCTCATCAGCCCAGAGGGTTAGCCTCACTAATATGCCCCTGGCAATGATCTGTTGTAACTCCTCATGATGTCAGGAGTGTCAGTAATCTTGTGTATAACTTGCAGTGCTAGAGCGAAAGGCAGCTTCTTTAGTGGGCTTTGTGCTGTCCCAGTGTGATGGGCCGTTGAGAGTATGAGTTTAAAAGAAAATATGCTGAGCTCCTCTTAATAGGAGTCATGGTAATCGTAAGGGAGTGTGGTGAGGAGCTTAAGGTAAACGATTGGTACTGCTCAGGTCCTGAAGTCATGAAATTAGGGTCTGGTTACTCCCTGCCCCTGGCTAATGCAGCAGCCTTCCCCGGGTTGATGATGGATTACAGTACGACTCCTGGTGGCCCCACAGGTGAGTCTTTGCCTCTCCAGCACGGCTGCGGCCCATGGGGAGATCGCGCCTGATTTGTGTAGGGTAACCGGGTTTTGCAGCTCTGATGCTGGCAGACCTGCTCCTGAGGCCAGTGCCACTGGGAGGGAGAAGGGTGCTCCAAAAGGATACATTAAGTTATTGTTTGGCCCATAGTAATGAACAGAGGCCCTAAAATGAGGCAAGCTACTGTTCCCTTACAAGCCTTCCAGAGTACTGTTCCAAATGCCAGTGTGTCTCCTACTCCTAGAGATAAAAGGAGTAGGAGTTGATGAGGGTCTTGCTTTTGTAGAACCGAAGTTCTGGAATGATCTCCCACAGAATTTAAGACCAACCAAATCAGAATTTCATTTAGGAAACTGTTTAGAAGTTCTCTAGCCAGTTACTGGGCTTGCATAACCCCGAGTTGCCCTTCTGGGTAGCCATGCACTTAAAATGACCCAGTGAATACAATAGATATTACTGCTGTATTTACCAGCATGTTTAAAATGCTGGCATCCTTAACTACGGACAGTATATAGTGCAAACCTCTGCCAGGCAGGGTACTTAGCCTTTGATGGTCATAGGTGAATGGCCTCACTGTCTGCTCTTACATCTGTCCTTTTTGATTCCAGGGACACACTTACCCAGTGGTCAGATGCCCCACAGTGGTAGCATACCCTAGCTTTGGGTTGTATTTATAGTGGTGCAAAGTCCCTTCCTCTGCCAAATCGTCCAGTCTATCCTCATTGCGTTTCTCGCCCCCTATTGTCACTCTGTTGCAACAAAACATGTTCTTTCTAATCCTTACTGGATTTGTCAGTTTGAGTTTCATCATTATCATGCTTCTCAGATTAATACTAATATGGCAGGCATTTCTGTCAATGGTTTTGTAGTCCAACTAGGTATTGAATCTAATAGATGTCCTTATCTTGTACAATTTGAATAAAGCAACTAACCAATGCAGTTGTTGGTCCTTCCTCTTTGGGATCCATGTCACTGTGTAGAAAGAAACTTATTTCCTGGAGCATAATAGCTGTGGACTGTTTCATTCCTACTTTGTTTAGTTTGTGTTAATTTATAGTCTCTATTTTTGCCAGTTAGTTATTTCTTCATGTATGGGCCCATCATCCTGAATTTATTTTTAAATGTTGCATTATGGCACTTTTCTACTCATTTGTTTTCCTGTATGGTTTTTCCATATCTTTTGGCACTGTAATGGAAAACATATGGTCTATGTCCCTTACCAGTCATCCATTCTTTAGTAACCTTTAGTTGTGGGTCTACCATTCATCCATTTTCATTAATGTTTGAATAGTCTTTAGCAAAAGCTAGTAGCTCTTAGTCCAAGGTGTGTGTACATAAAACACTGTAGTGTTCAATCCAGAAACTTCTCACATCGGAAACTGGCCATCAATGCACAGTTTTATCTTTAATTGTGGATTATAAATGCATCACTATACAATCTTCTTTAGTTTGAAGGTCACAAGCCTAGCAATCGGTGTTCCTTAGCTCTGTATCCCATAAATATTTTAATACCACCTTTTTTTATATTCCCATGCCCCATGTTATTTCAAATTAAGATTTAAATATATTTTACTTACTATATTCAATGATTCATGAAGGTAATGTAATCATACAAACGTGCCTATACTTGAACTGTAAGTGTGAATTTTTCCTAGTGTAGTTACTCCACTGTTTCACAAAGTTTCACAAAGTTCAGCCTGAAGTCCTTTCTTCAATTAATTCAAAGGCAGGCAAATCTTTTCGTGGTATGTGCCTGATCCACCCGGGTAGCCATTGCCCCTTGTGGTGTACACATCAGAAACCGCCCCTTAAACAGCGGTGCCTCCAGTTTGATTGTGTAAATGTCACTGCTCACGAACAGAATGTAGACGTCAAAGAATATTATTCACTTAGCTGCAGTGCTGTAGAGAGGCTGGTACACTTCAGATCAGCAACTCTGGTGAGAAACTTGTACACAACATATATGTTCAAGACACCACTGGTTATAGTTGTAGAAGATGAGTTGAACACAAATATCAGTGGGTGCTCACATCTTTGAAAGTATGTGGCTATAAATGTTCCTGACAGATATACCACTTTTGGACTTCTTAATTTTAGACTTCTGGACTTTCCCTTATTAGTTTCACATAAATTGGAGAAGGCCTAGGCCAGGACTTTACAGGCTCAGAACACAACTCAGCAGAATTTCCCATTGACTTCAGCTAAAATCAGTTGTCCTCTGATAAAGCAAACCAGCCTTTAGCTATTACAAGGCCAAAGAAGTAATACATCTCAGCAGTTCCAGAGTGGCAAGAACAGTTGGTTAGTATTATGGGCATAGACACATCTGAAAAATAGAACACATGGATGGGTCAGTAGGAATAAATAAGACTTGGCTGGCACAGACTAAATGTGGCTAATAAGCCTGTCCTTCAGCGTTTGGGCTTAATTTTAAATTTGGCAGATGGGGTTACTCTCACTAAAGTGACAGATCTTGTCTGTTGTATTAAGATCCCATGATAACCTATGGGAATTGTAATACGGGGATGGGATATGTCACTTGTGACACTAAACTGTCTGACCCAGAGTCTGAGGATGCCAGCACATGAAAAATATGCATCAATATGTTTTTTTTTTTAATCTTTAGATTATGAAAAATTAAGTGTCTCCACCCTCACATCTGCAGGTGCTCCTGCACCTTCAGTTACCCTTCTGCTCATGTTATGTTTTTTTTTCTCCCCAGGGTCCAGCTGCTGCGAAGTTGATACCAAGCCACTGGGTTCATTTATTTAATGCATATAAGCAGCCCTTAAAATTTAGTTTACCATTCAGGTGTGTTGGTACGGGTAAAAAACAAATATGGCTAGTGTATGACAAGCATGCACCAACATAAATATGTATTTGTTGCAACACATGCAAACTTGCATCAAATATGGTGACCACCTAGGAATGATTATGCTTTCAGGATGGCCTCCATGTCAAACATGCATGCTGGATGGCTCTTTTTGGCTTAGTGACCAATCAAATGAACATTGGCAAAGCTAATGGGGCAGCCCTTTCTTTCTAAATGTGTGAGCTATGGGCTTTAACAGTGTTGTTTTTATGCCATTACTTTGAAAGTTGTTTGGCTGTCATGAAAAGAACGGTCAGTTTTGTGAAAGAAATTACACTTTTTGTAGGTGCTTGCTAGATTTTTAGATGTGGTATTGGTGATGGTAAATGGTGCTTGGTTGATTCCTGGGAGTGATTGAGTAATATAAACAGTTCAACAATAATTATGCAAGATAGGGCAAGGGTGAGAGAACCCCCAATCTTCATCACTTACCCCATACCTATTAGTCTGCATAGTGATAGCGTAAGCGGATTGTAAGGCTTCTACTCTTTCCACCCAAGTTCTTACCACTGTTTGCATCTTGCATCCTTGAGCAGTGTGGCCTCCAGTGCAATGATGTACTTGGGGGTACTGGGTAGCGACTGTTTTAGGTCATCTGTGCTAGCTAAATGGGCAAGGGATATGACCCTAAGGACTTTGAGCCTAAAGTTACCTCAAGCTATCCAATCAGGGACTGCAAGTGACAGCTAAGAGCTTTGGGAGAGGCCAGCACTTATGACCTCTGTTTATTCTGCAGATTTCGACACCAACGGCATGGAGCTCGAGCTACCGAGCTACGATGCCATCCCTACAGAGCCAGGAATTATGAACATCCCTCTTGCAACTTGAGTGTTCCGGAAAACGCAACAGATGCTGATCATGCCCCAGTAGCAGAGATTTCTGGAGTGCTCCTCAGATTGGAATACCTGATGGTGAAGATTATGCCTACTTATCATTCATTAGATACTGATTTCTGCAAGATGATCCCTCTTCCTTGTACATCTTTAAAACATTTCTGCTCATAATAATCCTCTGTATCTCTGTTATATAGCATTTTTCATGTTCAGTTTATCTGTTATATTGGTATGGTTTCTATCCAACATGTACATCTGTTTTAGCTCCACACTTGCTTCTGCTGTATGTTATGGCTCTACAGTATCTAGTTTTTCTGCTGTATCAGTTATGTACTCTCCCATATCACTATGGTATACCTCTACCTTGATATCTGCTAAAGTTCTATTCTTTCAGCTGCATCATTCATTTTTTTGTTTTGTCTGTGGTACACATTTACTATGCATATCTTTTGTAGTTCTACAGTATCTGTTTCAGCTGCATGTTTGTGTGTGTGTGTGTGTGTGTATATATATATATATATATATATAGCTTCCATCTTTATTGTATTTACTCAACATTTCAGTCCGTATTTATCCATATTTATTTTTTGGCCATCTTCTTTGTATTTTTCCATATTTTGTTAGTTCACTGCTCTCCTCACGCTAGTGGCTGGACTCCGCTTAGCTGACAGTGATTCCGAGTAAATACTGATTTCTGTTTCTGGTGCTTAACAGCAGTTTCAAGATCTTTGAGTTTTTCTTAACTCAAACAGGTTTATTTTTGATAGTTATGTTTCCCTGACCCTCACTGCTTGATTTTTCTTTTGTGGGGGGCCAATTTGGTCTGTTACGCGCCCCTCCATTCCTTAACTTTGTTCCAGACAAAGTTGTGCTTAGGATATATTTGGTTACATTGGCCAATGCCTGTGTCTGACACTAACACAAAATGATGGTGGTGTGATTGAGGGGGTAGAAGTTTAGTTTTGTGCATCTTTAATGTAATGGTTCTCTTTTTTATTACAGAATTTTGCAATACTCGGGTTCAACAACTGTAGAAGAAGTGGAGCTGTAGCTAAATTAAGTGTTAGCCTAGAAGTAGGGTGTTAAGCAAAATGTCAATTTTTTGGTGTACAATATGCATAAAGATGTCAAAATAAAACTCAGCATTTATTAAATCTGTCCTTGTTTCTAATTTCGACATTTTACTCTATACAATACATTTAATACCCGCATCGACATGCCGGGGGCAAATGAGGCTGTTTATCTCTCTTGACCTTTGCTTCTCTTTCTATTGCTCTGTCTACAGGTCTCTCTCTCAAATTCTCTATCTAGCTCCCTATCTCTTTCTCTCTCTATATATATCTCCCTATCTATCTGTTGCTTTCTACCTCTCTTTATCCACCCATCCCTCTCTACTTACCTCTCTACCCATCTTTCTCTATATATCGATCTACTTCTCTATTTCTGTCTTAGCTCTACCTCTATCCGTATCTTTTGCTATCAGTCTTTCTATTATCTGTCTACCTTTCTCGCTCTATGCCTCCCTATTTGTATTCCTCCCTAGCCCCCTCTCTGTCTCTCTATTTGTATCACTATCCCTCTTTACCCACCTCTGTATCTACCTCTTCCTCTCTCCCCTCTACATCCCCGCCCCTCCACTTTTTATCCCCCTCTACATCCCTATTTCTCTTCCCTCTACATCCCTCCCCCTCAACTTCTTCCCATCCCTATTTCTCTCTTCCCTCTCTATCCTTCATCTCTAATTCTCTATCCCTCTCTCCCTATCCCTATTTCTCTGTTCCCCACTCCCCTTCTCCCTATCCCTATTTCTCTCCCTCTCCCCATCCCTATTTCTCTTCCTCTCCCCTACTTCTCTCTCCCCTCATCCCTATTTCTCTTCCTCTCCCCTACTTCTATCTCTCCCCTCATCCCTATTTCTCTCCCTCCCTCCCCTAATTTCTCTCTTCCTCTTCCCTCTACTTCTCTCTTCCTCTCCCTATCCCTCTCTCCCCTCCTCTTTATATCCCTATCCCTCCTCATCCCTATTTCTCTCCCTCTCCCCATCCCTATTTCTCTCTTCCTCTCTCCCTCATCCCTATTTCTCTTCCTCTCCCCTACTTCTCTCTCCCCTCATCCCTATTTCTTTTCCTCTCTCCCCCTACTTCTCTCTTCCTCTCCCCTACATCTTTATCACTCTCTTCCTCTCTCCCCTACTTCTCTTTCTCTCCCTTCCTCATCCTTATTTATCTCCCTCTCTTCCTCCCTCCCCCTACTTTCTCTCTTCCTCTTTCCTCTACTTCTTTCTCTCTTCCTCTTTCCTCTACTTCTCTCTCCCTATTTCTCTCCCCTTCTCTTTATATCCCTATCCCTCCCCATCCCTATTTCTTTCTTCCTCTCCCGAACCCTCTCCCCATCCCTTTCTCTTCCCCACTCCCCTTCTCCCTATCCCTATTTCTCTCTTCCTCTCTCCCCTACTTTCTATCTCTCCCTTCCTCATCCCATTTTCTCTTCCTCCCTCCCCCTACTTTCTCTTCCTCTTCCTATTTCTCTCCTCATCCCGATCTCTCCTCATCCCGATCTCTCTCCGTCTCTCCTGAACCCTCTTCCCATCCTGATTTCTCTCTTCCTCTCCCCCTCTACTTCTATCCCTCCCCATCCCTATTTCTCTCTTCCTCTCCCCCTCTATCCCTCCCATCCCTATCTCTCCCCTTTCTATCCCTCCCCATCCCTATTTCTCTCTTCCTCTCCCTTCTACCCCATCCCTATTTCTCCCCCTTCCTCTCCCCTCTACTTCTCTATCTCTCCCCTTTCTATCTCTCCCTCTCCATCCCTTTCTCTCCCTCTCCCCTCTACTTCTCTTTCTATCCCTCCCATCCCTATTTCTCTCCCCCTTTCTATCCCTCCCCATTCCTATTTCTCTCTTCCTCTCCCCTCTACTTCTATCCTTCCCCATCCCTATTTCTCTCTTCCTCTCCCTTCTACTTCTATCCCTCCCCATCCCTATTTCTCTCTTCCTCTCCCTTCTATTTCTCTCTTCCTCTCCCCTCTACTTCTATCCCTCCCCATCCCTATTTCTCTCTTCCTCTCCCTTCTACTTCTATCCCTCCCCATCCCCATTTCTCTCTTCCTCTCCCTTCTATTTCTCTCTTCCTCTCCCCTCTACTTCTATCCCTCCCCATCCCTATTTCTCTCTTCCTCTCCCTTCTACTTCTATCCCTCCCCATCCCTATTTCTCTCTTCCTCTCCCTTCTATTTCTCTCTTCCTCTCCCCTCTACTTCTATCCCTCCCCATCCCTATTTCTCTCTTCCTCTCCCTTCTACTTCTATCCCTCCCCATCCCTATTTCTCTCTTCCTCTCCACTTCTCTTTCTATCCCTCCCCATCTCTATTTCTCTTCCCCTCCCCTCTACTTCTTTCTATCCCTCCCCATCCCTATTTCTCTCTTCCTCTCCACTTCTCTTTCTATCCCTCCCCACTTCTCTTTCTATCCCTCCCCATCTCTATTTCTCTTCCCCTCCCCTCTACTTCTTTCTATCCCTCCCATCCCTATTTCTCTCTTCCTCTCCACTTCTCTTTCTATCCCTCCCCACTTCTCTTTCTATCCCTCCCCATCTCTATTTCTCTTCCCCTCCCCTCTACTTCTTTCTATCCCTCCCATCCCTATTTCTCTCCCCCTTTCTATCCCTTCCCATCCCCATTTCTCTCTTCCTCTCCCTTCTACTTCTCTCCCTCCCATCCCTATTTCTCTCTTCCACTTCTATCCCTCCCCTCCACTTCTATCCCTCCCCATCCCTATTTCTCTCTTCGCTCTCCCCTCTACTTCTCTTTCTATCCCTCCCCATCCCTATTTCTCTTCCTCTCCCCTCTACTTCTCTTTCTATCCCTCCCCATCCCTATTTCTCTTCCTCTCCCCTCTACTTCTCTTTCTATCCCTCCCCATCCCATCCCTATTTCTCTTCCTCTCCCCTCTACTTCTCTTTCTATCCCTCCCCATCCCATCCCTATTTCTCTTCCTCTCCCCTCTACTTCTCTTTCTATCCCTCCCCATCCCATCCCTATTTCTCTTCCTCTCCCCTCTACTTCTCTTTCTATCCCTCCCCATCCCATCCCTATTTCTCTTCCTCTCCCCTCTACTTCTCTTTCTATCCCTCCCCTCCCCATCCCATCCCTCTTCCTCTCCCCTCTACTTCTCTTTCTATCCCTCCCCATCCCATCCCTATTTCTCTTCCTCTCCCCTCTACTTCTCTTTCTATCCCTCCCCATCCCATCCCTATTTCTCTTCCTCTCCCCTCTACTTCTCTTTCTATCCCTCCCCATCCCATCCCTATTTCTCTTCCTCTCCCCTCTACTTCTCTTTCTATCCCTCCCCATCCCTATTTCTCTTCCTCTTCCTCTCCCCTCTACTTCTCTTTCTATCCCTCCCCATCCCATCCCTATTTCTCTTCCTCTCCCCTCTACTTCTCTTTCTATCCCTCCCCATCCCATCCCTATTTCTCTTCCTCTCCCCTCTACTTCTCTTTCTATCCCTCCCCATCCCATCCCTATTTCTCTTCCTCTCCCCTCTACTTCTCTTTCTATCCCTCCCCATCCCTATTTCTCTTCCTCTCCCCTCTACTTCTCTTTCTATCCCTCCCCATCCCTATTTCTCTTCCTCTCCCCTCTACTTCTCTTTCTATCCCTCCCCATCCCTATTTCTCTTCCTCTCCCCTCTACTTCTCTTTCTATCCCTCCCCATCCCAATTTCTCTTCCTCTCCCCTCTACTTCTCTTTCTATCCCTCCCCATCCCAATTTCTCTTCCTCTCCCCTCTACTTCTCTTTCTATCCCTCCCCATCCCAATTTCTCTTCCTCTCCCCTCTACTTCTCTTTCTATCCCTCCCCATCCCATCCCTATTTCTCTTCCTCTCCCCTCTACTTCTCTTTCTATCCCTCCCCATCCCATCCCTATTTCTCTTCCTCTCCCCTCTACTTCTCTTTCTATCCCTCCCCATCCCATCCCTATTTCTCTTCCTCTCCCCTCTACTTCTCTTTCTATCCCTCCCCATCCCTATTTCTCTCCCCCCTTTCTATCCCTCCCATTCCTATTTCTCTCTTCCTCTCCCCTCTACTTCTCTTTCTATCCCTCCCCATCCCTATTTCTCTCTTCCTCCCCTTCTCTTTCCCTCCCCATCCCTATTTCTATTTCTCTCTTCCTCTCCCCTTTACTTCTATCCCTCCCCATCCCTATTTCTCTCTTCCTCTCCCCTCTACTTCTATCCCTCCCCATCCCTATTTCTCTCTTCCTCTCCCCTCTACTTCTATCCCTCCCCATCCCTATTTCTCTCTTCCTCTCCCCTCTACTTCTATCCCTCCCCATCCCTATTTCTCTCTTCCTCTCCCCTCTACTTCTATCCCTCCCCATCCCTATTTCTCTCTTCCTCTCCCTTCTACTTCTATCCCTCCCCATCCCTATTTCTCTCTTCCTCTCCCTTCTACTTCTATCCCTCCCCATCCCTATTTCTCTCTTCCTCTCCCTTCTACTTCTATCCCTCCCCATCCCTATTTCTCTCTTCCTCTCCCTTCTACTTCTATCCCTCCCCATCCCTATTTCTCTCTTCCTCTCCCTTCTACTTCTATCCCTCCCCATCCCTATTTCTCTCTTCCTCTCCCTATCCCTATTTCTCTCTTCCTCTCCCTATCCCTATTTCTCTCTTCCTCTCCCTTCTACTTCTATCCCTCCCCATCCCTATTTCTCTCTTCCTCTCCCTTCTACTTCTATCCCTCCCCATCCCTATTTCTCTCTTCCTCTCCCTTCTACTTCTATCCCTCCCCATCCCTATTTCTCTCTTCCTCTCCCCATCCCTCCCCATCCCTATTTCTCTCTTCCTCTCCCCATCCCTATTTCTCTCTTCCTCTCCCCATCCCTATTTCTCTCTTCCTCTCCCCATCCCTATTTCTCTCTTCCTCTCCCTTCTACCCCTCCCCATCCCTATTTCTCTCTTCCTCTCCCTTCTACTTCTATCCCTCCCCATCCCTATTTCTCTCTTCCTCTCCCTTCTACTTCTATCCCTCCCCATCCCTATTTCTCTCTTCCTCTCCCTTCTACCCCTCCCCATCCCTATTTCTCTCTTCCTCTCCCTTCTACCCCTCCCCATCCCTATTTCTCTCTTCCTCTCCCTTCTACTTCTATCCCTCCCCATCCCTATTTCTCTCTTCCTCTCCCTTCTACTTCTATCCCTCCCCATCCCTATTTCTCTCTCTTCCTCTCCCTTCTACTTCTATCCCTCCCATCCCTATTTCTCTCTTCCACTTCTATCCCTCCCCATCCCTATTTCCCTCTTCTTCTCCCTTCTACATCTATCCCTCCCTATCCCTATTTCTCTCTTCTTCTCCCTTCGACATCTATCCCTCCATATCCGTATTTCTCTCTTCCTCTCCCTTCTACTTCTATCCCTCCCCATCCCTATTTCTCTCTTCCCCTCCCTTCTACTTCTATCCTTCCCATCCCTATTTCTCTCTTCCTCTCCCTTCTACTTCTATCCCTCCCCATCCCTATTTCTCTCTTCCTCTCCCTTCTACTTCTATCCCTCGCCATCCCTATTTCTCTCTTCCTCTCCCTTCTACTTCTATCCCTCGCCATCCCTATTTCTCTCTTCCTCTCCCTTCTAATTCTATCCCTCCCCATCCCTATTTCTCTCTTCCTCTCCCTTCTACTTCTATCCCTCCCCATCCCTATTTCTCTCTTCCTCTCCCTTCTACTTCTATCCCTCCCCATCCCTATTTCTCTCTTCCTCTCCCTTCTACTTCTATCCCTCCCCATCCCTATTTCTCTCTTCCTCTCCCTTCTACTTCTATCCCTCCCCATCCCTATTTCTCTCTCTTCCTCTCCCCTCTACTTCTCTTTCTATCCCTCCCATCCCTATTTCTCTCCCCCTTTCTATCCCTCCCCATCCCTATTTCTCTCTTCCTCTCCCCTCTACTTCTCTTTTTATCCCTCCCCATCCCTATTTCTCTCTTCGCTCTACCTCCCACCCCATCTCTCTCCCCATCCCTATTTCTCTTCCCCCCTTCTCTTTCCTTCCCCATCCTTATTTCTCTTTCTCTCTTCCTCTCCCCTCTACTTCTCTTTCTATCCCTCCCCCAAGAAATATAAAATAAATCATCAATCCAAATGAACAACACAACCAGGCTGTTCCTGCATGACATTTTTTTTTGATGTCATGGTATAATTGAGGGAGAGTAATAGTGTGCCTTCAATTGGTCTGGATTTTTATATATAAATTAAAAATTTATAAGTCCTTTTTGACAAAAAGGTTTTTTTTTTTTTTTTTTTAAATTCAAGAACTGAATTTCAATATATTTTTCTAAATAAAAACCAAAAAGTCATAAGTCCAAATTTGAAAAAGGGCAAAAATCAGTTTCAAACTAGAGGAACATGAGAAGCACAATATTTATAATTTCTAGAAAGGTCTGGATATATTTGGGATTTATATATTTTTTTTGTATATAAAAAAAAAAAAATTATAAGTCCTTTCTGTCAAAAAGGGTTATTTTTGTTTCAGAATTTCAATATAAAAACCAAATAAGTCATAAGTCCAAATTTGAAAAAGGGTAAAATCAGCACAATATTTATATTGTAACTTTCTAGAAAGTATAGGTTTTTTTTAAGTCCTACATTGCCAAAGAAAGGAGTTCTAAAAGCAATTCCATCAACTACAAAAAAACATACTAGAAACTACAGTTGTTAAAAACAGGCTTAGAGGAACATAAGATAGGACACTCAAAAAGAAGGGAGTCCAGAATCTACATCCGCTTGAGGCTCTAGTGCATCTTTCAGAACAGAAAAGAAAACTCAGCAACAGAACTAGATGAAGCTAAACAAACTAACTAGTTTTGCTATCACTACAAATGACCATGAAAATTAGCACATTGACAGAAGTAGACTGGGGATGAAAAGAAAACTACAAGTAGGGCACTTCACAGTCTAGCAAAAAGCACTCAATTAACCTGGACAACAAACCTTTTTGCATCCCCACGAATGACCATGAAAATTAGCATACAGGCACCAAAACACTCAATAGGCAAAATGGAAACCAATTGACACTTCTAGAAAGTCCACCAGCTGAACCCTGAGTTTGAGACACTGGTTGTATTAGAAACACCATACTCTAGAGGGCCACAAATTTAATTCAACTTAAGCAACATCATCAAACTCTTGGTAGACTGTCCCAAAACAATGTTTTCTAAAGATCAACACTAACTATAGCTCCTATTTCTCAAAGTACAAAAGAAGGCTGGCGACATTACAAAAATAGCCTGAGTTTGACTACATAATTACACATAAAAGCCAGTTTTTGTAGACTATGGAATTCTCATTCCATACCTGGATATTGAACTTTAGCCAAAAACATTCCTAGATGCCTCTAACGCAAGTCCTAACAATCTGGGGACTGGCAGATCTAAGAAAAGCTCTTAATATCCCAGCAAGAGCAGCCCTTTAGAAAGCTTGAACACATTTCAGGCCTTACAACACAGTGCCTCGAACCACCAAAATGTCTTTGTTAAATTGGCAAGCCATTAGCAAGGGGTATAACATTCCCAAAAAACAGATCCGTATACTCCCTAGTCTGAATTTTGGCTCTCCTTACACCATCCCAAAAATTATTGTTCCGGACAACAAAGCCCAAAAAGCTAGGATCTCTATCCACCATCCACACTGTAATTAAAAATGACCACATTAGGCTTCAATTGAAAATGTTGCTACCAAACAGCTCCTGTTACTCAGCCACACCACACATCCAATTGCTTATCAAATAACAGACAAAGATCTTCTTGAGTCAAGTGTATTATTTTTTAACAAGCTACAACAGAGAAAATGATTGAATGCAATGATCTCTGCTCCTTAGTGGCAAACATTGATCCTTGAAAAGTACTAACTTCTACATTAAAATGCAATGCCAGTTCAGGCATGTTTCTGCTCCACCAAAACAAACATAACAGATGGGGGGAAATGTTCAGTCAATACTCCGATCTATGGCAGACAGATGTAAAAGTAACCTCTCCCACAACTTGCACATATTAACACCAACAACTGCTGTATGCATTTGATGCAGAGGATGTTGTAGTCCCCGTTGAGATCCACTGCCATCACAGATTGTCAATGAAATCAACGTGTCCAGAAACTGAGTTCCAAACTTAGCTTTTCTTCCTCCAAGGAGAAAGTAGAGAAATCTGATGAATTGCATTAACTAATAAACAAAGATGGGTTTGATAAAATTATGACATCAACGTATTGCACAATTTCCCGGGTCTAAGCCTAGAATACTAGATTCATTGCGCATACCAGTTTTTCAGATCTAAGAGTTGGAAATACCGTAAGCATTCTAAATAAAATCGCAAGTGCATTATAGTGGGTGCAACTAGTTACCTTCAATAGGATCCTCTGGAAAATGCTAAGTGCTGGCTCTAAATCAAAGCAATTTGAATCACCATTGTTCTTCAATTTTCTAAGTCGAAACTCTGCATACTTGGCGATCTCCAGGACTAAAGGAAGAAAGTGCTAACAACATTCCTTGTGCTGCATTTGAATAATTTGTCAAAAGGCTTTCGATGACTCCACTTCTGCCAAAAGCCAAGTAAGACCTGCTAATGTAAATTTAAAAAAACACAATGCTTTGTAAGTGGAAAAAATGATCCTCCCTTTAATTTCAGATATGGTAATGGATGTAAGCAAAGTAATGAAACATTACTCCATGTTACAAATGTAAAATAAAAGGTATAACATATGTTAACTTAAACACACCGATAAAAAGGTCTACTTGCATTTGCCACGAGATGATGATGGAACTCCATTTTCACAAAGACTCATACTATCTGTTGCAGGTATACTGCTGACGTGGCCATTTCAACTTCTAGGTTCACAGTACACCGTGACAATGTGGATGTAGCATGTACAGGATAATTAAGTGCCTTCACCTGCATTACGTGCAGAATGTTGACATTCCCTACAACTTAGACTCATCGTATCTTGGTTTCATGAAGGGCATTTCTCACTTTTGGGAAACCAATTGTATTGCTGTTCTCCAAGCATGTCAGTTTCTTATGACAACCTAGATTTGTTTTTTTGCAGGCTCTGCACCTTAAACATTGATGTCTCCAAACCTGCAAAGAGGTGTCATTTTTTTCACTATTACCAGTTCCCCAATTTTGTTGGTAGTCTGGGTTTGCTATACATCTTGCGTCCAGTTGTCTTGTCCTCTCTGTGACTCAGAAACTCCGATTCAGCACTGGAATGCTGTGTCCGTGCTGCAAAGATCAATTGGTTCATCAAATTGCATGTAACATTCATCACATCCATGAGCCTGGATATCTGTCAGAAAATGGATTTATGGTGACCATTTTGACCGACATTTAAGCAGGCCACATACACATGTATTTTATTCAACCTCATACTCAAGTGTTTTCATAACATCTACCAAGATGCACTGCAATCTCAATGTTCTATTAATGTAATGATTCCAGTCCCTATTTTCTGTATACACAAGAAGTGTGTAGTTTGTATAATGTGTTTCTGTTTTGACAAAGCCTAACCACATACATTTTTGTAAGAATGCTATATTAAACTTACTTGGCGAGGTACTTGGAATGTCAGATGTATCAATTGTACGGACGTCCACGACTGATTCTGGCTTCAGAGGAGGTTTTATCGCAGTTAGTGGGGGCTCCTCCAGCAGCTCTGGCCTTGATGGATCTCTGCGTCACTCCAACAGTTGATTTCTCCTGCGTTTCTTTCCGTGTTATCCAGGTACTGTGAGGGATGAATTCTCAAACATTGACAAACAAAGGCTAACTAAGGATTTTATACTCTCTGCTGAGATCCACTGCCATCTTGTGCGTAGCCAAGATCTGAGTGACATTGCAAAGGGAAAGAGCTGACATGGACTTAGCACCCATGAATGGTGGCAGCAACTTTTTAACTAGGGACAGAGTAGGGCACTCCGAACCTAAAACCCCCAAAGGGATTGTCCCCAAATGTTAAGAAGGTGATGATATCACTAAGTAGTTCACAACCTATGACAGGGCCTGTGTTTTCATAAGACTTGCTAAACAGCACTGAGACTCTCCCCTTTGGGACTTTTTCTCAGTAAAGTGCAGGGACAGACTCCCGGCACTGACTGAAGCAGATGCCAAGTCCTATGGTCTCATGAAGGACACCCTGATTGAGGGCTTTTAGACTCATGCCTGATGAGTAGCGTCAGCCCAGGGTATATTTTGAAAACATTTCAGTAAAGACACTAGGTGGCTGGTTAAAAGGCAGCAATATGCATGATTATGAGTGGCTTTGCTATTTATTTATGAATGAGCATCTGTTGAGTAACTGTGCAGGAAAAGTTAACCAGTTCCTGGTAGACCTAGATCTACTTTCTCCTCAAGAGGTGGGGAAAAAAGCAGACCACTGGTGGAGGAAACCACAAAAAGGCCAGAAGGCAAAGAGGTTAACTAGAACAAGGATAAAAAACACAGTCTTTTAAAGGCCCCCATACACCTGCACCCCTGGTCCTCAGGACTTTTCACAAACTAAGGGTGTGTACAAAGACAAAAACTGGGATGCCAAAATGGCTTGGTATCATGACTCCAAGCTCCTGGAGACCCTACCTGTCCCCCAAAATATGCCTCTAGTGCAATTGCAGTAGTAAGTTTCCAGATGGGATTCCAAGGAGGCCCTGACCATGCCAGTGAATCTACTCTAGACTCAGAGAGTGGGACAGATGTAACTACCCTGGCTCACTGGCCCAGGAGTCTCGATAAGTACAAAATAATCAGCTACATATTAATGGAATTAGGGTTGAAACACAGAGTCACTGGTGCCAGTGTCACTTTGACTGAGCGACTAGTATCCTCAGATCTACACTTGACTGGCGAGATGTGTACAGTCCTCAATGCTGATAATTTAGAGTGTGAAATTATGGGCCAACCTACCAAGAGAACAGGCAAGAAGTCTCGGAAACCAGATGTCAGATCAGGTCCCTTTTCCTCAGGGACAAGACCAGTCAGCCCCAGGAGCTAGGGCCTTACATGGCAGACCTCTTGGGCCCAGGGTGACCTTCTATGGAAAATCTGGGCCAGGGGACCTGTTCTACTCTTTAAGGCATGAGATAAACTGCTGATCAGAGGAAGGAAGCTATCAGTTGCTACCACTGGACCTATTCGGAAGAGGGACTACTTTTCACAGAGGCCAGAAACCCTGCCAGATTCAGCAGTTTAGAGAGTTTCTCCACACTTTGGACCATGATGTGCACCTTTTTGGGTGAACCTCTTCCACTAGCCAGGTATGTCCCAGAAGGTGAAGGAGTTATCTAATTCCTGTGCCACCTGTCTTCCCAGGTGGACACCCAAACACCCCCTTAAATTCCACCAGTGGTTGGGCTTCCCTGTGAAAGAGTAGGGGTTGACATTGTTAGTCCCCTTTACCCCCCCCCCCCCCAACTACATCATACTTGTTGTGCATCAAACTACCAGGAACCCTGTAGCAATTCCCCTGAGAACAACAGTAACTTGGACCTTCCATAGTATATTTTCAAGAGTGGGTTTTCCAAAGTAGGTGATGTCAGACAGGGGTAGAAACGTGATGCCTGGCGACCTGAAGCACATGTAGGCTTAATGTGGTATGGCCTATAAGTTCACTCCTCCATATCCCCCACAGACCAATGGCCTTGTTGAGAGATTCAACAAGACATTGAAAGATATAATTGGTGAACTCCATGAAAAACTCAGGAGATTGGATGTATTCCATGCCTGCTTTTCACCTTCAGGGAAGTGCCGCACATGGGAGTAGGTTTTCCCCCTCCTTTAAACGTCTGTTTGTGCACCCACTAAGGGAACTACTTGGAGAGGTCTGTACCATCCCTCCTTCAGAGAACCCAAACAGGCTATTGTGGACTATGTACTTGGCCTTTGCTACAGAACGTTTAAGTACATGAAAAACACATCCAAAAAAACTTGAAACCAACCAAGAGCTTCAGAAGCTCGGGTATGACCAAAAGCCTACACTGGTGGAGTTCCAACCAGGGCATAAGATGTAGATTTTGGAGCCTGTGGCTCCCAGTGCCTTCCAAGACAAAGACTCTATCCAAGAGAGAAAAGAGTCAGTCAACTATCTGGTGGACTTTGACTAGAAATGCCTTAAATCCAATCATGACCAAATTGACATTACCATGGTCATGGTCACTGATGAGGGACAGGTAGGTGAGAGTGAAGGTCTCCCAGATCTCCACTCAAGGAAACCAGATAAAGGCTGTGGAGGGAGTGGTCTTTTCAGACACCATCACTGACCCACAGCAGACTGACTACAAGCAAGTCTTGCAGCAGTATGCCAAGTTCTTCTCTTTGACCCTTGGTAAGACTACCTTGTGTATACATGATGTAGCCACTGAGGACAACTTACCTGTAAAGAACAAAATCTACATAAAGTAAGATCATGTCAAAGAGCATCAAGGCTGAAATAAGCAGGATGATGGAATTGTGAGTCATTTAGCGCTTTGAGAACCCCTGGCCAGCCCTGTTGCCTTAGCCAGCCAAGCCTCATTCCCAGGGTTGGAAAGAAATCAGGTTTTTGGTGGACTATAGGGGCCTCAATGCTGCACACCCAATTCCTAGAACTGATTGACAGGTTACGGTCAGCCAAATATCTTAGTACGTTTGATCTCACGTCACAGTACTGGGTGACAAGTCGGACCCTTGGAGCAAAGGAGGAATCAACATTCTCCACTCCTGATGGGTATTATCAGTTAATTGTTATGCCTTTCGATTGGAGGATGCCACTGCTGCCTTCCAACAATTGGTAACTAGGGGCCAGATGTAGCAAAGGTTTTTACCTATTCTGTGTCTATGGGAAAAAGTGTTCGTACATATGGACCAAAGTCCTTGCTGAATTTGAAGACCTTAGTGCAGCACATCTTGAAGAGATTGCTGTCTTTAACTCTACCTGCAGGATCACCCGATCCACACTGGAAAGGTCCTATAGGTTAAGGAAAGTGCAGGCCTCATTACCAAGGCAAGAAAGTTCTAGATAGGGCAGAGCCACCGTTGTATACTTGGATCACCTTGTAGGTAAAGACCAAGTTCAACCAGTCCAACCCAAGATGCATACAGTTCTGGACTGGGTAGCTCCAACAACCCAAGTCAGGGCATTTCCTTTGCTTGAGTGGGTACTACATGAGGTTTGCTAAAAGATATGTCATCCTCTAACAGATCTGACCTCCAAAAAGGTAAACTGAACAATGAGCTGTCAAAAGGACTTTAACACCCTGAAAGAAGCATTTTGCTCAGAAACCATCCTAAAAGCTCCACATTACACAAAGCAATTCATTGCTTGCCTCTGAACATGGGTCAGGACTGCTGCTGTTCCAAATCAATGATAATGGCCATGACCAACCTGCTGCTTTCATTAGCTAGAGGTTACTCCCAGAGAGCAGCATCAGAGTGCCATTGAGAAGTAAGCTGTAGGAAGCTGGCCTGGTGTGTGATGGGTACCTAGAGTGGAAACAGGTGTATGTACACGTTTCACGCAGGCTGCAATGGCAGGCCCGCAGAACCCTTTAAATGGGCTCGCTATGGGTGGCAGAAAACCTGCTGCTGCCCATATGCTAGGGACTTACATGGGTAGACCAGCATGCCAATTGTGGGAAGAAAAAGGTACAATCTAGAGGAGAGAGCAAAACTACTTGTGTCCTGGTTAGCAGGAACCCATTAGACAAAGTCAAACACAGTCAAACATACTGACAACAGGTAGAAAATGGAAGTAACCATACCAAGAAAGAGGGCACTTTCCTACACAATTTCACCCCACCCCACCCCAAAACAAAAGACAATGAAGACTCATCTGGGCAAGGTTAGCCATCTTGTCCAAGTGGAAATATCTGGAGAGTCCATCTGCATTAGAGTGGTTACTACCAGGTCTTTGTTCCACTGTATAGTCCATTCCCTATAGGTATATGGACCACCTCAACAATTTGGGGTTTTCTCCCTTCATCTGTTTGAGCCATAGAAGGGGCTTGTGGTCTGTTTTAACAGTGAAATAAGTGCCAAAGAGGTATGGCATCAACTTCTTCAAGGCCCAGACCACAGCAAAGTCCTCCCTTTCTATAGCTGACCATCGCTTCTCTCTAGGGGGTCAACCTTTTGCTGATCAAAGCAATAGTTGATCCTGGCCCTCTATGTTGAGTTAAGAAAGAACTACACCCACCCCTACCTCTGAAGAATCAGTTTGGACAATTAATGTCTGAGTAATTAGGGCTTTTCAACACTGGTGCAGAGCACATGCCTGTCTAAAGTCCTCAAAAGCTTTTGGACAGCTAGCTGTTCATAAAACTTTCTTTAGCATCTTTTTGGATGTAAGCTCATTAAGAGGGGCTACAATGGAGCCATAGTTCTTAATGAACCTCCAGTAATACCCAGTGAGGCCTAGAAAGGCTCTCACCTGAGTGAGTGGTAAGGGGAGTCCAATCCAAAATGGTTTGAATCTTCCCCTGCAGTGGTTGAATCTGGCCTCCACCTAACAGGTGGCCCAGATATACAATCATCCCCTAAGCTAGCACTTAGAGGCCTTAATTTTGAGGCCTGACCTTTGCAAAACATTGCACAGGTTGACCAGGTGATCATCTCAGGTGGAGCTAAAGACAGCTATGTTGTCAAGATAAGCTGCACTAGAGGCTTCCAAACCTTGGAGGACTGTATTCACCAGCCTCTGGGAAGTGGCAGGTGCATCCTTCAAACCAAAGGGCCTAACAGTAAATTGAGAATACCCTCCCGTGGTTGAGAACGCAGTTTTTGGTTTTGCATCCTTGACAATGTGATCTACCAGTATCCTGCAGTCAAGTTGAAGGTGTTTAGATACTTGGCACTTGCCAGTGTATCTATCAGCTCATCTGCCCTATGTATATGGTGAGCATCAGTCTTTGTGACTGTGTTGAGCCCTCTAATCTACACATAACCTTATTTCCATTTTGTGAGTGAGGTTTTAGTACCATCAACACTGGTCTAGCCCGGGGGAGGGGGGGGGGCATGGGGTCAGAGTGCTCAATCACTCCTAGGTCAAGCATCTTTTACATTTCAGCTTTGATGCAATCTCTAACAAGACCAGGTTTTCTGTAAATGTTACTTTTAACAGACAAACTGTCCCCTGTGTCAATGTTGTGTTCACACGATGTAGTCTGACAGTTCAGAAAAGTGACCTAGGAGGTTCCTGCAGTCCTTCTATGATTCAGAAAGGCAGTCTACTAGGACCACTCCATCCACTGACCCATCAGCTGCAGTGGTGGAAAAGAGATCAGAGATAGGGTCACCCTTCTTCCTGTCTCTCACCAGTTGCCATGAGCAGGGTCAGATCATCCCGGTCATAGTAGGGCTTAAGGCGGTTCCACATGAAGCACCCTGAGGGGGGGCTTCTGGGAATGTTAAGGTCTGCCAAATAGGTGGCCTCCCCATTTTTCTCCACTATAGTGGGGGGACAACTCAGTTTATCTTGGAGTGCCCTGGGAACCACAGGCTCCAGGACCCACACTTTTTTTTTTCCAGGCTGGTACACAGTTAAGACAGCATTCTGATCATACCACTGCTTTTCTAGTTCACAGCTGGCCTGAAGGTTTTTAGGGGCCTTTTTCATGGACTCAGCCATCCAAGACCTTAGACATAATCCACAATGTCCTGTTTAGGGGGATTAAGAGGTTGCTCCCATACTTAACCTACCAGGGCAAGTGGACCCCTAACAGGGTGTCCAAACACAAGTTCAAAGGGGCTGTAGCCCACTCCCTTCTGAGGAAACTCCCGTAGGCAAACAGGAGGCTTGGTAATAGGACATCCCATCTTCTCCTGAGTTTTTCCAGAGAGTTCCATAATCATGCCTATGAGAGTTTTATTAAATCTCGCAACCAAACCATTGGTTTGGGGGTGGTAAGGGGCGGTGAACTTGTAAGTAACACCACATTCCTTCCACATGGCTTTGAGGTATGCAGACATTTGGAAAGCCCACCCTGAAAAAGATTCCCAGGAGGGCCTTTGCCTCTGTAGGAGCTGTAGTGGTCCTTAGAGGTATAGCCTCTGGATACCTGGTGGCATGGTCCAACACCACCAGTATAAATCTGTTTCCAGAGGTAGTGGGCGGTTCTAGGGGGGCAACAATACCCACCCTAACCATTTCAAAGGGAGTCCCAACCACTGGTAGGGGGGGGTTGGGGGGGGGGGCTTTGAAGTACCACCTGCCTTACCACTGGCTTGACAGGTGACACAGGAGCGACAAAACTCCTTTGTATCTTCAGACATGTGGGACCAGTAAAAGTGTGGGACAAGCGTGTCCCAAGTCGTGCTTTGCCCCAAGTGACCTGCCAGGGTTATGTCATGAGCAAGTTTCAACAAAAACTCTATACTGCAGAGGCACTACCAACCTCCTGGTAGCACCAGGTTTGGGTTACCTTGATTCTGAGTATAAGAGGCTGTCCTCCCAATACACCTTGTGGGTGCCACTGACATCCCGTGCTTCTTGAAGGACAGCTTGCTGTCTTAACGCTTCCAGTGTTGGACAAGTGTGCTATGCCCTACTGAACTCCTCCCTGGTACGCCCCCCTGCACCTTCAGGTTCAGCTATATCAGCTTTCAACTCTTCAGGTGTAGGGTCTACCCAGGGAGTGGATTCTTCCTTCTCATGGGGCGAAATCCTCACTAGAGGGTGAGGTAGGAAGCAACTTTTTGCCGTTTATTCCTTTGGGAGCTTCTTGGGCCATTGTTCCAGGCTCCAAGATTCCTTGTTCTTTTTGGCCTGAGCCCTGGTCAAAGCAAAATGATGCCCCTCCGATGCCCAACATGGCTGCATGGGCCTCCAACTCATTCCCCAAGAGACACCCTACAGGCAAGTCTGTGTACACTACAACTTTCTTTGGGCAAGTAACACCCCCTCCACCCCAACTGAAATCAACAACTGCCATGGGGTGGCATACAGTGTTGTTGTCGGAGTCAGCCACTTGGTACTGGTGACAAAGTAGGTGTTGCTCAGGGGACACCAGTTTTTCAGTCACCATAGTGACACTGGCACCTGTGTCCCTGCAGGCCTCTGTCTGAGCACAATCTATCAAGGGCAGCTGCCTGTACTTACCCATATTAAGGGGACAAGCAACAAGGGTGGCAAAATGAATGCCCCCATCTGAGACTAAAAGAGCCTCAGTTGTTTCCTTAACTAAGCCAGCCCCTACCACACTTCCTAAAGTAAGCCCAGCTACACCCTTGGAGTGGCTATTACTGCCTGACCCACCACTACTGTTGTTGTTGTTGTTGTTACTAGTGGCACTAGTGGTAGAGGTGGGGGTTGTAGTTGTGGGTGGTTTGGTGCTTTTCTTAGGACATGAGCTGTCTCCTGGCCTCTGGCCCTTGTTCCTACAGACATAGCAACAAGGCTTTTTGTTATGAGAAGAGGATTTGGACCCACCCCCCCAGATCTGACTCTACCAAGTACTGGTGCAACAAATCAGACACACAGTTCAGTAAATGCTCTCTTACAATCAGATTGTACAAGTCCTCATAGTCACTGACTTTGCTACCAGGTCCAAAAGAGGCACTGCTAAAAGAACTACCACAGGATGGATAGGGAAAAGGATTTTCCTGTTAGAAAAAATCTCACCCACCACAGTTACCCCTTGATGGCATGCTTCATCATCGGATTTCTTCCCGTTCCGCTGCAGAACAGGGCGTGCGACGACCTACAGGATACGATAGGATAGGAGTGGTGGGGTCTTGGATGAGTTAAAAATACCTGTCTCCTAGTAATTCCAATGATTTAATAGATCTCTTAGATGCGGTATGGTTAAAAAGGGGCTGCGGAAGTGGGGGGATGTAATGTACATGTCTTCCTAGTCTACATATTTCAGATCCCTACCCCTAGGCTCCTCTTAAGGACCAAGGTGGACTCCCTGGTGCCACCCCTTGTTTGACTACCTCTAATAAATACATGCTCTGTGATATGGTGCAATTCACCTTACTAATGTGGTGTCATAAGATGATACCTATGGTTCTTGGTGTCCATCATTGATACCTGTGGAAATACAAGAGAGGCATAGTTATCATAGCCCCCCCATTTGTAATGGGCTGCTATATATGTTGTTTGTGGGTGTGGTGCCACCTATTTGCAAACTGCACCCCACTCGTGGGAATGTTTAAGACTATTGCTCGACATACGCAACTACGAAAAACTCAGGGACTACCATACTTATTTTCTGAAGACAAAGAGCCACAGCATGGTGGAGCAAGCTTCTGCGCACAACTGGATTTCCCAGAAAGGGGATTTACTAAATAATAATTTAAAAAAACAAAAAAACTTGTAACTCTTTATTTCTACACTATCCCCAAAATTCACAAAAACCTTGATTGACCTCCTGGTAGGCCCATTGTATCATGTATCAATTCTATTTTATAACCTCTGTCCCACTTTGCAGATGCATTTTTAAGACCCATAGTCCAAAACACAGACACCTACCTTACAGATACAAAGGGTGTACTGTGTCTTTGGAAAGACAGACCTTTTGACCCAGCAAATGAGATACTAATAGGACTGGATGTGGAAATCCTATACACGAGTCTTCCTCACCCAGACACATTACACATAATTGAGGAGGCTATCTTCGACTTCGCTTGGGACTACCAAACACCACAGAATGTGGTTATAGAATGGTGTTTCTGGGCCCTAACCAAAAATTTTTTAGAATTTGAGAAAAATGTGTACCTTCAGAAACAAAGGACCAGCATGGGAAGCACCTTCGCTCCGAGTCTGGCCGGTCTCCATGTCCATCATCTAGAAAAAGAGAGAATCCTAAATCCCACCAATCCATACAGACAACATAGTAGTGTGGAAAAGATATTTAGAGGACATATTGGTTATCTGGAAAGGGGATGAGACACAAGTGGGTAACAGACAGGACCACTTCTTGAAATTCACTCACACAATGATCAAGGAATATTTGGTCTTCCTGGATTTAAACATTATAGCCACCAATGGTGCTCTTAAAACAACTACCCATGAAATAGCAACAGCCAAAAGCTGTTTACTCCTGTTTGATAGTTGTCACCCCCACCATTTGAGAGATAACCTACCGTTTGAGCAATTCCTTCTGAATCTGACAAATTGTCCAGAGATATCAGATTTAAAAAACAAGCCCAGAGTCTAGCATCTAAATAGTCAACCGAGCCATGAAGCGAGCTCGCAAAAACAGAGAATCCCTTCTGGACACCTTTCCCCCAAAACGAGAAGGAGGAAAGACCGATATGTATCATAACATTTAACCTCCAATCCAGTAAGCAAGATCATCAACAAACATTGGCACATCCTCAACAGTGGCTCATTAAATATTCCCAAACCCATGTTTTCACATAAACGGAGAAAGTCTTAGAGACGTGCTTGTACACACCCGCCCATCTTTGTACTAAACCAGAAGATATCAATTACCTGCCACTACCCAATGGACATTATCCATGTGGGAGCTGTAGTGTGTGCCATCTCACGAAAGTCACTAAACAGGTCACCTTTATCTACAGCACAACGTGGGATATTAGAGACTTCTCGAATTGTAACACTCAGAGCATTTACATGATCACTTGTCCATGCAACCTACATAATGTGAGGATTACCACCCACAAGGTTAAGACTCGCATCTGCGGCCACCGTAGTAACCTGAGATGTGGGCAGGCTACGACTAAAATGTCGACTCATTTTAACAAGAAAGCACAGTGGAGGATTACCAGTGGGTTATCCTAGAACACCATAAAGAGATTAATTGTGATTCTACACTGTTCGAAAAAGAACAATGGTTTTATAAACTGCGTACACACCAATTTGGCCTCAATGAGAAAATACCTTGGAGCCAGATGACAAAGTATTAACATCACATTAATCATTAGTCGGTTATACATCTCCTGAAATGAGTGGTAGACCTAGGCAGCGCAGAAGGTCCCATGTCCATCTCATTCCTTTACATTCCATAGTCATAAAGAGCAAACCCTCAATAAATATTAGCCACTCACATATACATCACCCTCATAGTAAGAAGGGAACGAGTAACCCTTCGTTAAACACAAGAAAGAAACTCCCAAATAGTTATCAAAACTGTATAGGAATCCCCAGTTCTGCCTCTGTAAGCTCATGAAGTCCCAATGACCTCCATGCAATAACAGGCACTCTCAAGGGATACTTACTTTTAGGGTCCTCGCAGACACCTCCTCCGTTCCACGTGAGGCTGCCATCTTGGGGGAGTTAGCGGTCTAATGCTGCACTGTTTAGCATGCCGAAATGCAAGAGCTGGTGCACATTTAAACTCTGCTCCCATGTGAGCATTCAAATTTCAGACCCCGGAGAGGTGGGCATTAGGCATACAGCGGGAGTGAGCTTTGAGGAAGTAAGTGCCTTTCAAACATTGTTTACATGGTGCTACAGATAAGGTAAGAAGATTTGATTCTCAAACTTTGCCAAATCTTTAGAGTTTGACTATAAGCACACCCACCTCCTGCAGGAGCTATGAGAATCCAACTACTACTGATTACGGTTCACATACACCTCCTGTGTGTGGTGTATTTCACATGTTTACATGTTCCAAAGTTTTAAATGTAGTATGCCTTGTACTGTTGATTGTGAGTGTAATTTAGTCTTGCAGTCCTGATATTCACAAGTGTTGTTTCCCACGAGTGGGGTGCAGTTTGCAAATATGTGGCACCACACCCACAAACAACATATATAGCGGCCCATTACAAATGGGGGCTATGATAACTATGCCTCTCTTGTATTTCCACAGGTATCAATGACAGACCCCATAAACGATAGATATCACCCTATGACACCACATTAGTAAGGTTAATTGCACCATACCACATAGCATGGATTATTTATACTTTCATTAGAGGTGTTCAAACGAGGAGTGGCACCAGGAGTCCACTTTGGTCCTGAAGAGGAGCCTAGGGGTAAGGCTCCAAAACATGTAGACTAGCAAGTCAGGTGCATTTCATCCCCCACTTCCGCAGCCCCTTTTTAATCATACAGCTGCCAAGAGGTCTACTAAATCTTTGGAATTACTAGGAGACGGGTATTTTTAACTCACCCAAGACCCCACCACTCCTATCCCTCCTGTGATTCACATTGGCAAAATGACATCAGTGCGCTCACATATCGTGTAGGTCGTAGTACGCCCCACTCCGTAGCGGAACGGGAAAAAAACATATGATGAAGAAACCCTCACCCACCAGGGAACCCACAAGGGGGAACCCACAAGGGGGAACCCTGGGGGGATGAGGGTTTTCTCCAACAGGAAAATGCTTTTTCCTATCCATCCCGTGGTAGTTCTTTTAGCTGAGCCTCTTTTGTAAGGTTATATAGGCTAAAAAGGAGGACAGACCCAGCCCCACAACCTCCTTCTCCCTCATTGTTTTTGTTTGCTATCAGGTAACCAGCCTTCCAAAGGGTTAGAAATAGGGTCTCTATTTGGTAGTCAGTTTGCACCTTGTCCAAATAGGAACCCTTTTCTAGTCAGGATAAGGGGCATACCCACTCAGATAACCGCTTGGCACGAGTAGTCGGGCTAATCTCAGAAACAATGTGTAAAGCACTTGCACATAACACACAGTAAAACAGTGAAAACACTGCAACAGGACACCACACCAGTTTTAGAAAAATAGCCAATATTTATCTCTGTGAAACAAGACCAAAAAGATAAAAATCCAACATACAGAGCCAAACATATCAATTTTGTAAGATTTATCTTAAATTTACAGTTCCTTGAAGTCAATAGCTCCAACTGGGGCTTTCACAGCATCATGATCAACAAAACTAATAGTTCAGGCCAGCCGCAGCATCGCATTCCAGCTACGGTGTGAGCAAGACCAGCAAACAGCACCTTGGATTTGCAGGGTGTTGTGATCCTCGCAGTGAGCTTCGGACAGCAGCGTCGCTGGCATCATGGTGTCTGTTCCGGAGTCTGTGCGGGGGAGTCAGGTACTTGAAGTCACACGTCTTGTGGATCGAACTCCGGCCTGATGAAGTCAGGAGCGCTGGCGTGTATGGCGTCGCGGCTGCGGTGCAAAGTGGGAAGATGCAACATGCTGTGCCCACAGGTCACAGTGCAGGCAGCAGCTCTGTGATGGCGTCCAGCAGCATCTGTGAGACCAGGGCTGCAGTGTGAGGTGGGGTGGTTCTACGTGTGGTGTCCACAAGTCACTTTGTTGCTGAAGCGCTGTCATCACTAGGCCCAAGCCAGCAGGACGGGAGGGTGCTTTGTGACCCTCACAAGCGGTGTCCACAGGCCACAGTGGGAGCAGCGGCTCGGTGAAGTCATTTGATGACTGTGTCGTGAGACCAGGGTTGCGGTGCGACACGGGTCAGTGCAGCTCAGTGCAACATCGGCAGGTCACGGTGCAGGCCAGCGGCTTCACTGACGTTGCAGTGGTTTTTCTTCTTTAACAGCACACAACACACAGTTCCCAATGCCGCAGGTTGAGGAAACTAAAGTCTCTGGTGTCCCTGCACCTTCCAACAGGAGGCAAGCTCCACTCCAAGCCCTTGGAGATCTTTCTCAAGCAGGATACACAGCAAATTTCACCCTTTGCTCTCATTTAACGTAGAACCAGCAACTGCAGGCCAATCCAGCAAAGCAACACAGAAAAGGTACAGTATTCCTTCTCCAGCTCTTCTCCTGGGCAGAGGTTCCTTTTGATTCAAGAAAGATTCTACAAGTCTGGGTTTTTTAGTCGTCTTCTTACAACTCTAGTCAAGGCCAGGCCACAGACACACCTGGGAGTCGGAGACTGCATTGCGTGAGGGAAGGCAGTCCTTTCAGGTCTGAGTGACCACTCCTCCCTCACTTTCAGCACAGGTTGCTCATCAGCCCAGCCACCTTTGTGTCACTGACTCAGGCAGGGAATCCACAAACAGCCAGTCACAGAATGAATTAAACAAGAAAATGCCTTCTTTCTAAAAGTGGCATTTTCAAACTAACAATCTAAAAACCAACTTCACTAAAAGATGTATTTTTAAATTGTGAGATCAGACACACTAAACTCCATATTTCTATCTGCTACCAAAGGGAATCGAGCTTTAAAGTTTTTTAAAGGCAGCCTGTGTTAAGCTATGAGAGAGATAGGCATTGCAACAGTGGAACCCGATTTTGGCAGTATCTCACGGTTATAACATGTCCTACCTTAAACATACACTGCACCCTGCGCCCATGGGGCTACCTGGGGCCTGCCCTAGTAGTTCCTTACATGTATAAAAAGGGAAGGATTAGGCCTGGCAAGTGGGTACACTTGCCAAGTCGAATTGGCAGTTTACAAATGCACACAGACACTGCATGGCAGGTCTGAACCATGTTTACAGAGCTACTTAATGTGGGTGGCACAACCAGTGCTGCAGGCCCACTAGTAACATTTGATTTACAGGCCCCGGGCACCTCTAGTGCACTTTACTATGGACTCACTAGTAAATTAATTATGCCATTCATGGATAACCCAATCAACAGTACAATTTCTATAGGGAGCACTTGCACTTTAGCAGTGGTAAAGTGTGCAGAGACAATAAAGCAGCAAAAACAGAACTAAAAAAAAATAGGAGGAAGAAGGCAAATATTTTGGGGCATTTCCAACACAAAGCTTTTACAAAGCATTCCAAAAAATCAATGCAATCTTGGGAGGACTCTTTCATGGTCTCCCTGAACTTAATCCTGTACTGGTCTGTGGTAAGACCAAATCAATCTAACAGAGCATACTTCAAAACTGTATACTTATCAGCATCCTCCTCTCAGACTGTAAAAAGCCTATCCCTATCCTTGCCAGAGAAGGAGAGCCAAAGGATAGCAGTCCATGGTCTCTGGGGGACCCTCTGAATTTTACAGGCCATTTCAAGAGCAGAGAACTACTTATGGATGTCATCCCCCACTTTGTATGGGAGAACAACCTTGCTGAGATTTCTGGAATCAAAAGAGTCCTCCCTTAACCTAGGTTCCCTGAAACCAAAGCTGCTGCCACCATGGGGCGCTAACACCAACCCCTGTCTCTCTCTCCATTGCCTGTGCCTCCCTGTCTTGGGCTAGCTGTTGCAGCCTCAGCTTGTCCTCCTCCAGCCTTAGTTTCCTAAGTTCCCTATCTAAGGAGTCTCATGGGTTGAGCAGTTTGTTCCCTTTGATATAGAAGAGACATGAGTGGCAGGATGATGATCTGTCCCTAGGCTTAGTAACCCTCTGAACTACTCCCCTGGGAACAAAGGGGGGCCCTACTAACATGGCCACCTTTGGTGCTACCTGTATTGCTCCCAGATACACTAGTAGGCTTACTAGGGACCCTGTGATCCTCTGAGGGACCCTCCTCAGCATCTAGATCTTCTCTCTCTAATACTGGGGGGTTAGAGTCTACCTCCTGCTCCCCCACCTCCTGGCTACCAACCTGATCCTGGTTATCCTGGAGAAGTCCCAAGAGTAAACTCTTACTAAGGTTCCTCCCTGTCTTCAGTTTCCTACTCGTACACACTTCCCCCATTTCCTGAAAGTTAAGTTCCTCATAGTGAGAACCCATGTTCCAGGAGGTGCTATTTACTGAAGACATGTTAGAGTGGTGTGGGGTTTGCCTAACCTCTAGTCTCTTACAAACATTTGGAGCAATGGCTATGCCTAGACCCTTCTCTTAGCAAATCTCTAGAGACTATGTCCTGATACTAGGTGTATGTCCCTAGCTAGTAAGTGGACTTTCCTGTAGAAGTACCCAGTGACAGAGTGGTAAGGCAACTACAAGCGCTGATCCCACTGCTGCACCACCAATGTAGGAAGCTGACCTGGTGTGTGGTGGGTACCTATGGTTAAAACTGGTGCATGCACCTGTTTCACACTGGCTATCATGGCAGCCTGAGAACCCTTTGCATGGGCTCTGTGGGTGGCAGAATAACTGCTGCAGCCCGTAGGGATCCCCTGGAACCCCTATGCCCTGGGTACCTAGGTACCATATACTAGGGACTTGTATGGGGGACCAGTATGCCAATTGTGGGAAGAAAAAAAGTACAATTTAGAGGAGAAAGCAAAACTACAGAGGTCCTGGTTAGCAGGAGTCCAGTAGACACAGTCAAACATACTGAAAACAGGCAGAAAATGGGGGTAACCATGCCAAGAAAGCAGGCACTTTCCTACATAAGCCTTTGCTGTGGTTTGGTCCCTGAAGAAGCCGAGTCCATACTTGTTTGACTATCACCTCCTTGTTCAAACTAACCACGGGCCTCTCAGATGGCCAATGCAAATGAAAGGTGAAAGGTGAAAACCCCAAACTGTTACTGTGGTCCATCTCCCTACAGGGAATAGAATTTTCAGTGGAACACAAACCTAGGGCTGACCTCACCAAAGCAGATGGCCTTTCCAGGTTCTTCTACTTAGAAGATGAAGACTATTGGGAAAGGTGTGCTTTCCTTTGTTATGTTGATCTATGGGCAAGTCACTGTGAAGTTCTGATAATTTTCTTTTTTTTTCTTCATTTTTAGGGGCATGGCTTGACAGTCACCAAGCTGCCCACACACTAGTGAGGCTACGAACCGTCGGAAGCCTCATCCTTCAGTCCACCCAATATCTGCCACTTTCACAACTCCTACCAGGCACTTGTAACAATCCCTATGACTGGGGTGTCCTTTGAGCAGTTCCTGCCGCGACTGTTGCCCGGAGGACTGGAACAAAGACAGTCCACCGCTACATGAAGGAACCCGCAGCCCAGAGTAGAGTGCAGAAGAACCTAGTTGGTGGGGTGGGGGAGGAATAGGGGAGCAGCTGTGTCGCAGACATCCAGGCAAGGGCCACCTATCATCTCCCATCGAGCTGAGGCGATCGGACCCTGCGGCCTCCCAAAGGGACCGAATGGACTGGAAAGGACGAGCGCAGCAGCAGACTGGCCTACACACGCAGCGGTAAATACCCCAAGGGCCACAGTTTTGAGGCAATCCTGCGCTGGTCTGACTTGCTATTGAGTGGGAGGCCTGCTATTTGTGATCTGTGGTCAAAGACTAGACAGGGAAGCTACCCTCCCCTCCGCCTACATAACTTGAATCTGAACAGCGACGATGAAAGTGCAAGAAACGGAACTCAAGTAGGAGCAGTAAAGGGGTGAAGGGCCCTACCTTGGTGAAGGGCGGAAGGGCCCCCCCCCTCTCACCCAATAACTGCCAGAGTGTACACTGGGGCAACAGGCATCTGGACTTAATAAGAACAGATTGAGCAGTATGCTGTGAGGTGCTCCCACGCACAGCTCAGGGAGTGGGACAGACTACGACTGGGAAGCCCATCAGGCGCAGGATCTCCCACCCAGCCCTCTTCCAAGAGACTCCAGTGATAGGTTGGGCATCTGATCGGCAACATCTAGAGTAGTGGGGCAAAAAGGCACTGAAAAGTGCAGCCTAGAGGCATTTCTGGAACCGCAAGTTGAAAAGTGTGTATCTGCAATCTCAATACCCATTCAGCAAGTAGCTTTTCAGACTAACAAATCGCCTTCTCGTAAAAAAAAAAAAAAAAAAAAAAAAAAGCCCCTGAGCCAAGAGTGCTTCTTTACTTTTACACCATTGTTACCTCGATTTCCGGATTCAGATATTTCTTAGCTTTTGCCACTGGCGGCAACAAGATACCTCCTCACATAACTAACACACATTCTTCATTTTAAAATTCATACAAGAAAGGGACACTTATTTTTATTAACCCTAAATTTACAAACAAATACATACAGGAATGTACCCGAGTTCCTCTCCCTTTTTCAAGGGGGCAGCAGACACAAGCATTGGAATTCTCCTTGAAAAGAAGATTTATGAAGAAACACTGATTCAGATAACTAACAATAAATCAAAATTACAGAGAAAATATGTACGTTGCATCCTATATCGCATGACACCCTGCCTATTACTTTCTTGATGTGATGTGTGAAATAAAGAACTTCTCTCCCACAGTGCTGCGGTTTGGCCAGACATACTGTAGATAATTAGCCTCAGTTTAACATGGTTACCCTCACTTTTTGCCTGTCAGTGTGTTTGACTATGTTCACTGGGATCCTGCTAACCAAGACCCCTGTGATTATGCTCTCTCCCTTTAACCTCGGTTACTTGAACTACATACACCCCACATTTGCCATACTGTTAACCCCATGTAAGTCTCTAGTATATTGTACCAGGGCCATTGGGGTACAAGGGGATCCCCATGGGCTGCAGCATGTATTATACAACCAATAGGGAGCCCATGTAAAATGTGAATGCATGCCTGCCATTGCATCCTGCGTGAAAGGATGCATGCACCCTTTTTCACCATAACTAACTACACCAGGTCACTATGTCACCCCTATGGCAGGCCCTCCAAGCCCAGAGGGCAGGGTGCAAGTACCTGTGTACGAGAGCACCCCTGCACTGGCAGAGGTACCCCCACGAACTCCAGTGCTGTTGCTAGTATTGGCTGTATGATTCCATGCACTCTGGGGGCTCAGAGGACCCCCCCAGCATTGCTCCTACCAGCCTTCTGGTGGTTTCTGGGCAGCCGAGGGCACATTTTTTGCCCTTTGTGCATAAACCAGTTTACACCAGTTCAGTGACCTCCAGTCCCTGCTTTGGCACAAAACTGGATAATGGAAAGGGTGTCCATCATCACCCCAGGGGTGGTGTACAGAGCTCCTCCAGAGGGTCCCTGGATTCTGCCATCTTGAAACCAAGGTGGACAGAGACTTCTGGGAGCATCTGTGTGGCCAGATCACGCAGGTGACGTCTGAGCTCCTTCCTGATAGGTAGTCACTTGGCTAAGCAACCAAAACACCTTTCATGGCTACTTAGGGTTTCTCCTCATTCAATGCTATGGAAAAGATGGCTTTGCAGTGGTCATTCACAGTGACCCACTCAGCCTCAGATGGAAGCTGAATTGAAATAACAGCTGGATTCGGTACCACGGGACAAGGAATTACAACGGCATTCATTTTTCTCAAATCCTGTATGAACCGGTACTTGTCATTGGGTGTCTGTATGCCCCTAAATGATGAGTTACATGGTCTCCCCATAATCTCTTTCAGGATATGTCGTTGAATCACTGAATCACTCACAGGAGCAATCCCAGCAATGGTTTCTGGGGTCAGATTATTTTGTGGGATTCACAAATATTTGGCGTTGGGTATCAGCATTATGTGGATTGATTCAACACCTGTGTGTCTTTCCCCGAAAAGTTTCAGACTTCAAGTAGTACGGTGTCTCTCCGGTCTTGCAGCAAATCAGCACTTGTCAACATGGGGTAC
This sequence comes from Pleurodeles waltl, assembly GCF_031143425.1. Lineage (NCBI taxonomy): Eukaryota > Metazoa > Chordata > Amphibia > Caudata > Salamandridae > Pleurodeles > Pleurodeles waltl. The sequence continues at coordinate 697,563,141 of NC_090451.1, forward strand.
AATCTAATGTCTGGGTTTTGACTCACAAGCTTGAAAACAACGTCCTCATCATGAGACTGGTGTTTGGTGCCTTTTGGGGTACAATAAATAAAACAGTTAAGTTTACATCCAAACTGAGTCACAAGACTAATCACACACCAAAAGTCAGTGATTCTCTACAAAGGACTCCGGAACAGGGCTAGTCATATGTGTATGGCCAACTCCTACAACTTGGATTATTTTTCCTGAGAGGGGCAGGTTGGGAACTTCTGCTGTTCTTACAGTAGAACACGTATCACCAGTGGTGATCAAAAATGACACAAACTGGCTGTTCACTTCACCATCCACCAATGGCGACTATGGCCTACCTCTAAGGTTGCACCAAGTATGCTATTGTCCTCCCCTCTCCGGAACCGTCATTGAAACCGGTCCGAGTTGTAATCCTCTTCTCTTTGTATCATAGGGTATTATCGAGATTTACCCAATATCACAAAAGGTTTATTGTTTGCATTTTGGACCGGATTCAGGTTAGATCTGGGAGCATTTACATTCTGTTGTGACATTGGGGCTTGTGAAACCTGCATCCCTGTGCTTGGGGAACATAAACATTTTGAGTTCTGTGTACAAAGTCACCATTCTGAACCTGGTTCTCATTCTCCGTGTTATTAATATTGAAATAACATTTGAGCTTCCAGTGCCCCATCCTGCCCCAAACGTGGCAAGGGTTTGTTTTCTTCGAAGTAGCCACATGAATTCCTGTACTCCAATCAATTGGGACACCACAACCTCTACTAATTCGTTAGCACCTGCGTCATCGGAAATCGCTGCGGATTCACACCCCACATAGGACCAATATTCCCTATAAACTGTGAAACTTTCATTTGTGCCACCATCAGCTTTTCCTTCAATTTATTTTGCTTTCTCCATTTCACCACTCCAATATTTGACATATCTCAGAATTTCATCAATTGGCTTATTCTGCCAACAAGTTACTGTTGTTGAATCATTGTGTTAATCGCAGGTTTCAGTCCAAGCACAAATCTGAATACAAAATGTCCAATGTCCTTTGTCTCAATAGTCTTCGGCCCCTGTACTGTCTAAATGCCAGCAACAATGCCTTGTAATAGAAGTGTATCAACTATTTGGACCCCTGGGTCATTACGTCAATTTTAACCCAATCTATGTCTTTAGATTTTTTAGATTTTCTCACCTGATAGACTTCTAGCTGCAGATTCCTTATCTTAGAATTTCCCCCGGCATCGGACTGTATCTACAGATTTTTCTTCAAGCGGTACCTCTGCACACCATCACTTGGCGTGGGTCGACTACGCAGTTGCCGTGATGACGTTTGGTTCTTTTCTTTCCCGCCAGCATACGTGCAGATCCAGAGAAGAGCTATCCTGTGTCAGTTTTTTTTTTTTTTTTACAAACAGACACTTTTATAGATTATTTTTTACAAGTTTGTGACGTGTCGAGGGATGTCCTGAAAGACCGGATTCATGCCCTGTGACTCCTGTCACCGAATGATGTCGGTGACTGATCCGCACCTAGTCTGCCACTGGTGTCTGGACTGCAAACACTACCCAAAGTTGTGCTCCAAGTGTCGGGCCATGAACCTTTAGAATACCAGTTTGACCCTGACATGGACTGAGTTCAGGATTTGTGTGACGCCAGCAAGTTAGACACCTCCCCTGATGCTGACAGGCTTTCTCCCCCTTCCGTGGCTATGGAGGAGGGACCGTCATACTCTATGGTGGTGAAAAAGGCTGCTGAGGTTTTGGACCTCAAGCTTCCTTCTGTGGAGGTCAAGACTAAACTCATGACCGAGGTGCTTCATCCTGAGGCCTCCAATTCAGAATCCCTCCTTCCCTTCAATGAAGCCCTTACAGACATACTTCTGGGTACCTGGTCCAAACCCAGCACAAGGGCTCCTGTAAATAGGATGGTTGCCCGCTGCCATCGGCCTGCGCCCACCAACCCAAAATTGCTGACCCAACACCCTTCACCTGAGAGCCTGGTCATCCACGCTTCATCATCCTCTATCAATATAGCACTGCGGTCTGTAAACAACCCTTGCCTTTTGGGCCGATACTCCCTTGCTCTCTGGGATATGTTCATGCAAGTGCTGCTTCATGTACCGGAGGAGGCCGGATTGTTCTTTCCAAAGCCGTAACAGACGGAAGAGATGCACCAAAGTGCATGATTCGTTGTGGACTGCATACGACCGACTCACTGGGCACATCCGTTCCATCGACGGTGGCCTTGAGGCACTCCCCTGGTTGAGGATGTCTGGGCTTTTCAGGGTTTGTCCAGCAATCCTTGTGGACATGCCCTTTGATGACACCCATCTCTTTGGAGCCCGGTCCCTAGGCCTCGTAGTTGCTCTTAGCCCCCACAGTCCACTTTTCACTCCTTTCGTGGCTATGTAAGGGGCACCTAACCGTGTTCCTTTCCAATCAGCCACCGACCCACACATGCTGTACTGCATTTGCGCAGACGCAGGATCCCACGAGGTCGATCAGGGAGCCAGCGGTCCACCCAGTCACCCCCACCCCTCCTCTCTTCTGCCTCAAAGCCTTCGTAGGCCACCAGAACATCAGGGACCAGTCCCCATTGGGCATCCATTACTACGGACAGATGGGTGCTACAAATTGTCTGAAGGGGCTACTCCCTCCCCTTCGAACTTCTCCTCTGGCCATGCCACCATCATATGATCATCTATCGTAGGATGAATTGGCACTTCTCCACGTGGAGGTCACGGCTCTCTTGGCCAAGGCTCCGTATCAACCTTTTGGAGCTCCGGGCGATCCGACGTGCATTGAAAGCATTGCTTCACTCTCTCAAAGTGAAAGCAGTGCAAGTGTTCACCAACACCACCGCCATGTGGTACTGCAACAAGCAGGGTGAAGTGGGGTCGTGGACCCTTTGTCAAGAGGCTTTTCACCGCTGGACATGGCTGGGACGGCAGGGCATTTGACTGGTGGTTCAACATCTGGCGGGCTCTCTGAACGACAGAGCAAACTCAGCCGTTGATGCAAAGTTGATCATGTATGGCATCTCCATCAGAAGGTGGCGCAAGGTCTCTTTCAGCAGTGGGGAGAGGCTTGGTTAGATCTCTTCACCTCCGTAGAGACTGCACAATGTAAGCTGCTTTGCACGTTCAAGTTTCCAAGGCCGCATATGCACTGCAGCGCAGTTCGTCACGAGTGGAGCACAAGCCTTCTATACGCGTTCCCACCAATACCATTTCTGCCCAGATTTCTGAAGATCATGCATGACCAGGGCCAAGTAATCCTGGTGGCTCCGTACTAGGCCAGAAAAGTCTAGAATCTCGAGCTATTGAGCATGGACATTGATCAGACTTCCTCTTCTGGAGGAACTTCTGCCACCGTAATTCAACCAAAACTCTCCAGTCTTCTCATTCAGGGGTGCCTTCACACACAAGTACTTGCACCCTGCCCTCTTGGCTAGGAGGTTCTACCATAGGGTAGACTTGCAGTGACCTGTAGTGAAAGGGTGCATGCACCTTTTCATGCAAGCTGCAATGGCAGGCCTGCAGTAAAATTTTACATGGGCTCCCTATTGGTGGCATAAAACATGCTGCAGCCCATGGGTATCCCTTGGTACCCCAATACCCTGGGTACCATATACTAGGGACTTACAAGGGGGTACCAGTATGCCAGATGTGGGGTGTGTTGTTTAAGCAACTAAATTTACAGGGAGCAAGCATAATCACTAGGGTCCTGGTTAGCAGGATCCCAGAGAACAGTCAAACACACTGACATCAGCCAGAAAATGGAGGTAACCATGCCAAGAGGGTGCTTTTCTACACATACTTAATGCTGAACTGTTTATACTATTCACAATCATTCTAATTCACATGGTGGGTAGGTGTAATGCTATGTGTATTTAACCACCCATCCCACCTCAACCACTGACTCCATTGTGTGCTTAGCTTCAAATGACACCACATTGGTCGCACCAATATTATTCCATGCTCAGCTTATTTTCTACATTGAACGTGTGTTTGCTCTTCTCACCAGGGAAGGGAACACATCATGGGGGATGCAACAATGAGTGTTCAATGATGAGAATGTTTATTTCATAGGAGCGTACAGATTTGTCTTGGAAATGCATATTGGAATCTGGTCAGTTCTTCTGGGTGTTTTTCAACACAAACAAAGTACAGCCAGCCCTTGAATTTTAAAACCAACACAAAGGGAGGGGTAAGGTTACCAGAACCTTCCTTTGGGTTTAAGGTAAGTAAGGTTGAAAAACTTGGCGCCGACACGGAAGGATCTCATTTCTGAAGGGTGGACGCGTTGCTTGGAAAATCAGAATTCCCAGTGGGGAAAATTTCTCTTGTCTCAGTTGCCCAGGGTTCCAGAGCTTGACGTTGGGAAGGACAAGGATGATGCATTTTTTTTTTTCTAATTATCTAACTTTGCTGTATGCGTGCATCAAAATATATATATATATATATATATATATATATATATATATATATTCACTGCATACATAATCATTTCTGATATTGCACTTTTTTCGGCTTATTATTTAACTGCTGTAATTATTATATATCTGCACGTGTTTTGCTGCATTCAAGTTAAATGCTCACATTAATATTTTTGAATACTCATGTTTGAGACCTGGGAAGTGCCTTAATAAATTCATTACTTAGACTAAGAGTGCTGCATTCTTTAGCCTCGTTCCCTGTTAGTTTGAAGACAAGCAGAGCCGTAGGTTAATAGTGTATAAAGCATATAATGTAAAATGCTAATTTCATGGGTGCATTCTGATTTCAGTTTATGGGGAGGGGCTCTGTTTATACTACTCACAACATTCCTACCTACCAAGGTAGAACTCAGCAGGATAAGTGGGAGACACCTGCCAGCTTTCCTGGTCTCCAAAAAGGCTTACGTTTCTTTTTGAAGCTTTGGAAATCTACCAGGTGTGACCTCAATATTTTGAGAGTAACATGAAAGGCCAGTGAGAGAAGCACACATCTGTGGAGGAGTTCCATTCCCAGGTCACAATCCAGCACCATTTACAAATCCCACATCTCAAAGTCTATCAAACATCAACAAGAAGGATCATTTTTATCATCACCAATCTGTTAAGTATTTTTGTGACAGCCAGTTCTCTATAAAAACTTTAAAAATAAGAGCATTCAAATAAAGCACTGCTAAAGACTGTAAGCCGCATATTTAGAAGGAAAGCGCTGACCTATTCGCTTTCCCAAAGTTTGTTCAAAATGCGGCTCTGCCAAAATAGCCATCAGCATGTAACCACACAAGCATGTACTTACTTGATGGACATGGAGACCATCCTAAAAGGATAAATCATTCCAAGATGGTCACCCTGTCTAATGCTAGCATGCATGTGTTGCAATAAATAACTATGTATGTGGTGCATGCTTGTGCTATATGCTAGCCATTTATTTTTTTGTAATTTACCATTCCAACAAGCCTGAATAGTAAACTAAAAAATAAAGTACACTGAAATGCATAATATAAACCCAGCTGCTATGCTCTGGAATAAGAAAAAAACATACAAAAATCATGAGTGGAATGGAATATGTTGGGGCACCTACAGACAGGGGAGGTTGGAGGCAAAGGAGATTTAAAAAAAAAAAACAATTGTTATGAATGTGTGGACTACTATTGAGGTGCTCACATTTGCACACACTCTGGTCCTTTCAAAGTTTGGAGGACGGATTATTCGGTCACAAACGTGACAGATATCCTGTCCACACTATTACAGTTTCAATAGGAGACAATGGGATCGTAATACGACAGACAAGTTACCGTTCACATTTGTGACAGAGTAACCTCATCCTCCAAACTCTAAACAGGCCCTAACTCTGAAGGACAGCCTTGTTAGCCAGTGACAAGCTTGGTGATCCACAGTAGCCAATGACGAAAGAAGGTGTTCAAAAGTCAATGCGTGTATGTGTCTAAGAGCTTATCTGTGTGTTTGGGTGTGTGAAGAAATGGGCTCTTATCAGATATCTAAAGGTGTTTGAAGGCGAGACCTTAAAAAAACAAAAATAATAATTTAAGGCATAAGAGCAGAGATGTAAATTAAAAATACATGCATTCGGCTCCTACATGTGAGGCTCGCTCTAGAGAGAAAGAAAAGCATTTGGCTTGTGTGCTTACCTGGAGCGGACATTTCAAAGTATGTAGTCAGACGCCTTTCAGCACTCTAGTTTTAGCAAGTCGGGATACCATCCAGCTTTCAGGCCTAAAAGAGAGGAATAAATCATGTGAGGATTGAGTGATTATCATACATGGTATAATTCTGGGAATAAGACAGATACAATCATGCATACACTTATCTATTTATATAAAGGTGAGAAGAACCAGGGCATACCCTTGGAACAATGAAATGCCTGCAACAAAGATTACTTTGTGTGCCAAATACAATAAGAGATCTCAGCTTAACCAAACAGTGTTTTTGTATAGTTCTGCTACACCTATTTCAACATCCTTAACAAGAAATGTTGTACAGATGTGCCTTGAGAAAATCAATAACCAAGAGGCTGCCTTAAGCACCATCTCTGGGACTGTAATCGTGGGACAACAGACACACTAGGATGCCTCAACTACTAGCAACTGTAGACCAGAATCACCAACTTTCAACAACTGCAGACCAAAAGCAAGTAACAGCAGGGCTGATCATTTACAAACCAATGTCGCCCATCACCAGGGCTCAGCAGCTACAGACTAATGTCACAATCACCAGAACTCAACAGGTACACACCAGTGCCACCCATCACCAGGGCTCAACTAGTACAGACCAATGCCACCCATCACCAGGGGTCAGCTAGTACAGACCAATGCCACCCATCACCAGGGCTCAACTAGTACAGACCAATGCCACCCATCACCAGGGCTCAACTAGTACAGACCAATGCCACCCATCACCAGGGCTCAACTAGTACAGACCAATGCCACCCATCACCAGGGCTCAACTAGTACAGACCAATGCCACCCATCACCAGGGCTCAACTAGTACAGACCAATGTCACCATCACCAGGGCTCAACTAGTACAGACCAATGTCACCATCACCAGGGCTTAACTAGTACAGACCAATGTCACCATCACCAGGGCTCAACTAGTACAGACCAATGTCACCATCACCAGGGCTTAACTAGCACAGACCAATGCCACCCATCACCAGGGATCAGCACTTCCAGACTAATGTCCAGGGCTCAACAAGTACTCAGTAAGTCACATTTCTATGTTTCATGCAGTTCGTAAATACTCTGTGCCAGCCAAGTTCAATTTATTCCTGTTGACCCGTCCATGTGTTCAATTTTTTAGAAATTCTTTTCTGCTCATATACCACTAACCACCAACTGTTCCTGCCACTCTGAAATGCTGAGATGTATGATTTATTTTGCCTTGTAATTGCTAAATGCTTGTTTCTTTTATCCGGGAGGACAGCTGATGTTAGGTTAATTCTGTGGGAAATTTTGCTGAGTAATGTGTTTTGACCCTGAACAATTCCTGGCTATACCTTTTCTAGTTTATGTGTGAAGCTAATGGAGGAAATACCAGAAGTCAAAAATTAAGAGGTTCAAAAGTGGTATATCTATCAGCAACACTTATAGCCACACACTTTCAAAGATGTGAGAACCCACTGTGATATTTGTGCTTCCAGACTCATCGGTTTCAATTATAACCAGTGGTGCCTTGAACAAATACCGTGTGCATGTTTCATTCAGCAGACTTCCTAGCCTGAAGCGTACCAGGCTCCCTGCAGCTAAATAAACAAGATTCTTTTCCATGACTCCATTCTGTGGTATTTGTGAGCAGTGACATTATTTATTCTCTATAGAGGGACTGCCTGAGACAGTCTGAATCAGTCCAGCCAGATTTTATATGCTGCAGTTTCAGGGGTCGGTTTATACCTCCTAGGTCTGATGTGTACACACTTCGAGGGGATTCTATTTCCCGGAGGCAGCACCAACTGAGGGACTGATTATGTAACACCCCCCCCCCCCCTAGGCACAAGACAGTTTTTTTGCTCTCTCCCAACTATTGTGAATGCAGGTGTTGAAATCGGATAAGATTAAATTCTCAGAGATTTCTCCTTTATGGTATGCTATTTTAACCAGTCAACAATCTGTACAGCAAATAGTGGGTTAAAGTCCCCAATAAAATAGCAGGGGTTACAGTCCCCAACAATCTAAAAGCATTTAGAATCCCTAAAAAAGTAGTTAGGTGTCCTATTTCACCTGTGAATAATAATGTTAAATTACCAGCCTATGTAAAATTGCCTGGAGTTGTCCAAATGTTTGGGGTTCCTAAGAAGTAAAACAATAGGTAACTTATTTAATACAAATACTTGGGTAGATCAAAAGCAGCCCACCACCACCAAAAGATTTTCCTGTTTTAAAGTAATTACGAAAAAGGGACTCCAGGCTGGAAACTTTTTGAAACAGTGGAATATCTACACTATGGAAAATTCAGACTTGCAGTTCACGACTACGGGCATGTCTGCCTTTGATAAATCAGACTACCTTCGCAAAACATTGCATACACTAGGTAAGACAAAAATAAGGTTAACACATTGTGAAATATTAATTAGAACATTGGAACGTTGGCAGCTCCATTGCAGACAATGGAGTGCTGCGGGCTTTTACTGGCCGGTAAAAGCCCGCAGCGCCAACATTCCAATGTTCGCTTTGTTCACAGCAAGAGCTGTGAACAAAGCCTCACGGAGCCAGAGGTGATTTTAATCCCCTCGGGCTCCATGAGCAATTTTTTTTTTTTTTTAATAGAACATTCTGCCCTGAGTGGCAGAATGTTCTAATAGCCTTAGAACCCGCCGTAGCGGGCTCTACCGGCTATTAAAGGCCCTTTCCCTTGTTAAATGCAACAGCGGGTTCTAAGGCTATAATATATGGGAGGAGTACACCAGGGTGCAATTGGTAAAACTAGCCATAGGAAAAAGAGAAATAAGGGAACAAAGAGAGGAACAGGGTAGGTGGGAAGAGTGAATAGAACCCAACTAGGCCATCTGCACCATGAAAGCTAGAGGAGGAAGACCTTATTACACATGGAATGATACATTCCCCTCCATATGAACAGACTAGGATAGATAGAAAGATGGGAATGATTCCACTATACAGTCTGAAAACTTCAACATTATTTATACTGGTTACATTTCCCAACAACCTAACTAAGAGGACTAAACGATTAGTATGTACCACGTTGTCCACCGCTGTTATTTTAACGGACAATGTGATACACAATGTTATTGATCATTTTAGGTGTGATGTTCAAAATGCAGAACCCTTATCACGAAAAACCATGTTTTACAACACAAAAGCAAACATATTTCACGGTCGAAATAACATAGGGCCAGGGCACATGATAAGAAAGGTAAAATTCAAATATGAATGGACTATGTCTAGTGATGTGCTTAGAATCCACAATTGAGAAGATAAACACCTATGCATTTAATCGCCAGTTTGGAATGTGGGAAGTTCCTGGATTGAACGCTACACAGCCTGTGTTTTATGTACACACACCTTGGACTAAAGGAGCTGTAAGTTTTCACTGAAGTCTATCCAAACATTAAGGAAACTTGAGATGAATGGTATACACCCACAACTAAAGGGTACCAAAGATAGGACGGTTATTAATACTGGAATTAGATCAGATGTTTTTCATCAACTTCCCAACAGAGAGATGGAAAAAGTGTAAAGAGGCCCAACTAGTTGAAAAGTAGCATAATGCAACAAGGAAAGGCTGACGGGACCATACATGATGAAATACAACAACTACCAATGTTAAAATTAACACTTTTACTAACAATTATGCCAAGAAAGAAAGTAGACTGGAAAAAATTAACACAATTTAAGCGGACTAAGAACGAAACAATCCACCCCTATTATGCTCCAGTACATAAGCTGCTTTTAACACATAGTGCCAAGGATCCCAGGGAAGAATTAGCAGCAAGTGCATTGGTTAGTGGTTTTATTCAGGTTTACAAGATCATAGAAGGAAATCTATTAATGATTCAATACCTTGTTGGACTGCAAAACCATTGACAGAAATGCCTGCCATAGCACAGTATTATTCTGACAAGCATGATAATGATGAAACTCAAAATGACTAACCCTTGAAGGACTAGGTTTTATTGCAACAAGATCAACAGAGTAACATTATGGGAGGAGTAATGCAAGGAGAGGGATAAAGGGGACGGAGTGACTCTGCATCACCACAAATACAACCCAATGCCAGGGTATGCCGCAACTGTGGTGCAGCCTACCACTGGGTAAGAGACTGTCCCCGGAATCAAAGAGGACAGATGCCCACTTTGAAGGGCTGGGGTGAGATTCTGATGTACCCCCACAGGCCACCTCTACACCTCCAAACAATCATACTCCACCCCAAACAGAATTATTTTGATAACAGGGCACTTCAGCTTCCACCTGGTCTGCTCCACACCTTCCCGACTTTCCAGGAGCCAGCGCCACTCCTGTCCAACTTAAGGAATTTTATGAGGCCATGCGCTTAATCGCTTTAAGGATTCCAGGCCTACGGCTGTCCCCTGGCCTCGCAGCTGCTCCTTGCCCCAACAGCCTGCCTTTTGCTCCTTTCGTGGCTACAGAAGGGACACCAAAACCGCATTCCTTTCCACCTGGCCACTGATCCATGCACACTGTACAGCCCAAGCACGGCCTCAGACGCTGGATCCCACTAACTTGTGGATCAGGGAGCCAGTGGGCTGCCCAGTCCACCCCCTCTTCTGCCTCCAAACATTTATAGTCCATCTGAATATCTGGGACCAGTTGGCAGCAGGATTCGGCATCACCTACCCCACTTGCAAATTGTCCGAAGGGGCTACTCCCTCCCCTTCAAGACTTCTCCAACCATGCCACCGTCATACGATCATCGGAGTATCATTTGGCACTTCTCCATGAGGCAGTCAAGGCTCTCCAGGCCCAGGGCGCCAAAGAGAAGGTCCCTGTGCCAGAAGTAGGTTGTGGTTGCTATTCCCGCTACTTTCTGGTTCCAGAAAGGACAAGGGCCTTCACCCTATCCTAGACCTCCGGCCTCTCAATCTCTTCCTCAAAAGGAGAAGTTCAAGATGCTAACTCTAGCTCAGGTCCTTTCTGCCCTGGACCTTGGAGACTGGATGGTAGCGTTGGATTTGCAGGACGCCTATTTTCACATTCCTGTCCTACCGGCCCAAAGACTTTATTTGCAATTCATGGTAGGTCATGAGCACTTTCAGTTCACTGTGCCACGCTTTGGCCTTACCAGCAGCCCTTGGTGTTCACAAGAGTGATGGTAGCGGTTGCAGCTCATCTGCGCAGGTTAGGGATTCCAGTCTTCCCCCTACCTCGATTGGCTGTTGAAGGCAGACACCTCAGAAAGACATCTTCCACCTCCAGACTATGGTGAACCTCCTGCACTCGCTGGGGTTCACATAAACGTGCCAAAGTCACACCTGACTCCCTCTCAGATGCTCCCTTTCATCAGAGCCATCATGGACACTGCAGTTTCTGGCTTGTCCTCCCGAGAAGCTGGTCCAGGATATTTGGACTATAATGCCAAAAGTTCAGCTTCTATCCGGGATTTCTGTGAGAATGACTGAGGCTGCTGGGCCTCATGGCCTCCTGCTCGTCCAACATGCCAGATGGCATATGCAGGCTCTGCAGTGGGACCTGAAGTTCCAGTGGGCGTAGCATCAGGAGAATCTGAGATCAGAGGCTCCTGGTCTCTGGTGGAGTCCAGACTCCACCATCAACCTTTTTGAGCTTGGGGCAATCCAACTTGCATTTAAAGCATTCCATCCCTCTCTCAAAGGGAAAGTGGTGCAGGTGCTCACCGACAGCACCACTGCTATCTGGTACTGCAACAACCAGGGCAGAGCTGTGCTATGCTTTGCAAAAAAAGGCAACCCCCTGAGGGTTTGTGTGCTCATTCAACCAGAGCAACTGTTGCTACCACAGCGTTATCATGCAGAGTTCCAGTCCTTAATATCTACCAGGTGGCAACGTGGGCATCTGCATACACACACCACGCATTACTGCCTAGACAGTCACGTCCGCAGAGACGGCTACTTTAGCCATTCTGTCCTGCAGGACTTTAGTGTGATCTTAGTTCGCAGCCCACCACTGGGGATGATATTGCTTGGGTGTCTAATCTAATGTAAGGAATCTGCAAATAGAAGTCTATCAGATGGACAAGTTACTTACCTTTGGTAATGATATATCTGGTAGATACATGTTTTAGGAATTCTAGGACCAGGACAGTTTTTGTTTTTGTTCATGAATGTATAAAACCATGTGAATGCATGCCGAGATAAGGTTGTAGGGTGCAAAGTAGATGCCTTGGTGGGCATGGTATTACCTCAATGCACAAGCCAAAGGTTCCGTGACCAGAGCATATAACAGCGACGAAAGTGGGCTGCCCTGTTGTGTACGCTAAGTAATCGCAATTTGCTCTGAAACCAGGCCACCATTTCGCACACGGGCAGAAGGCTCTTTATACAATACCTGAACAAGTTTCGGGAACACCTTTCCAACCCCGACCCACTGCAACACTGCCCACATATATCACTCAGAGTCAAGACTTTTCAGCACCTAGGAAAATAGCAACCGCATGAACAGTAGGATCAATATTGGAAACTAGCCTAAAGAGAGTCCAAAGTAATGGTTCTAATCTATTAGCCAGAACCTTCGCAAAAAGCTTTGTGTACGTATTGAGAAGGGAAAGCGGCCAATAGGACAAACACTGATCCACCGGCTTACCCAGTGGAGCAGTGACCAACAGTTTCTCACATAGTTGGTGGCATATGCCCATCAAAAGCCATCTCTTTCAACAAATTTACTAAACGCGGGATAAGCTTATCTGGATACGCCTTATAAAAAGTAACTGTCATCACTGCTCTTCCACCAGGCATGTCTCCTAGGGATGCTGCGACACTATAAGACGCTTCTTGTGCGTATTAGCCAGCGACTGCATGGTTATATGTTCCAAGTAACCAGTTACAGCTTGTTCATAATATGGTATTTGCGATTCATATACACCCGCGTAATAAGCTCAGAACCACTCCGCCGGCTGCGGTGCCCTATATACAGGCAACCCCTGCTCACCTACTACGGACATCACCTCAGCCATCTCATGATCATGTTTAGCAAGAGCAGCCAAAGTTGCGCTTGGACCACCACCATCCCCATACCGCCTAGCTGTAGCATACTTGCCCAAACGTGTAACCTCATCATGTGCCAATTCATTATATTCTTGCAATGTCGCACTTATCCAACCTCATCTGCCAATTTCTCTTGCACCCTTTCCAGGTCTGACAATTCTACTTCTTGCTGGTGTATCCAGTGGCAAATAGCTCTACGCGCGCCAGCGTGCTTTCATGCAGCCACCCCCTGCTCCGCTATAAAGAGGCCTTAAAGGCTTCCCATACAATGGCCATTTTCGTAACGGAACCCAGATTAGCACAAAAAAAATAATTCCTGCGCTAGTTCCTGGAGAAATGCTGCATCTAGCAAGGACTATTGTGGGAAGCAGCACATAAAGGCACGCAAGGGGAATCCCAGTCAAATCGAATTCCAGTAGTTCAGGGTAATGGCCAGAATATGTGCGAGTTAAGCGCACACACCTGCGTACTCTGGGTAACACTCCACATGATATGAGCCAATAATCTATGCGCGTGTCATGTACAGTAGAGTAATGGTTGTGGTCCCTACTTTGCGATACCACCAAGCCACTGGACTTAGCTATAGCCGCTGTCGCACAGGCCGCCTGAGAAGGTCGTCGCAGTGGGCCACGCGGCCCACCTAGAGTCAGATCTTGCGAAGGGGCATGGAGTGAGAAGCTGTACTTAGCTTAGCTCTGGTACCATAAGCATCATCTTACGCCACTCTGCCATCCTGAAACGAGAAAGAAGTAGGGGCCGTCGCCAGACTCCTGTCTGCAAGGGAGATCCCCTTGCCAGTGATCAGAGGATGAGGAGTGCTGTTTAACTGCAGTGCAATCCGCGATCGTACGGCAACCGCCGACTCTAGGCGCTGCAGAGGCTCCTGGATTGCACCGGGGAAGCGCGTAAACTGCGGCATGCTGTGGGCCCTGGTGGATGCGACCCCGGCGGGAAGAGGAGAGCGGCAGCAGTAGGCGACCCTGCGACCGAGATGGTATCCATGGCAACTGCGGGATGAGACACGACATCCGTGTACCTATTCACGACTTGGCCTCTCGGCCTGCCCCCCAGCGTGAGGCTGCCTGGAGGGTTGGGAGGCCGGGAGCGGTGCGGAAGAGACGCGCGGACCAGAAGGTGAGCCAGTCTCTTTCCATGCTCATCCCGAGTGCCCCACCCCACCTTTCACATGGTGGACTTAAGGTCTTCAAGCGCAATTTGTTCCCAGTGCCTTTTCAAGGCTTCCGTCACGCAATCCTGCGCTCTTCTCCTTGGTGTCTTATGCATACACAGGTTTTCCCTCTGAAGCATCCATCACCTGCTCCCTCACTTCCAGCTCCCCTACCTGGAGTTAATTCTCCACTTTGGGTGCAAACTACTTATCCCTGTCTTTCCTTCTGTTCTGTGCAGCTCTTGCCCCTTTCTATCCACCATGCCACTACTCAAAATTGTGAGACCTATGGGCATTGTCTTTTGTTATATTACACGCAAGTCGGCCTTAAGATAAACAAGTTGTACTTTCAAGTTTAACATGACCATATACTTAAGATCTCAAATTCATTACTATTGCACGGGCTCTCTCCCATAGGAGAGCATTGCAATCGCCTTAAAACAGCTTTTAAATGTAATTTCCAGTTGGGAAGAGAAAGATATGTAGTTTAGCATCTCCGGGCTAAAGTTAAAATCACAACTTTTGATGAAGTTGTGTTTTAAATTATGTCTGAAAATACTACTTTTATGAGGTTGGCATGTTCTCACCATAAACTATTGTGTACCTTAGCCCGTCTCTTTATACACATCAGGATGGGCCTGGGTGACAGCTGTCTAGAGGGATTTCACAAACACGACAACTCCATATGGCTGGGTTTTCTTGGGCAGAGAGAAGCCAGGACTTGACACGTACTTCAATAGGTGGTGTCCTGTCTCCACACAAAAACTATCACTCCCTACACATAGCCTGGCAGACAGGGATGGGATGAAACACCCATGTGCGCTTCAGAGAATCCCTTTTAAGTCCCCCCCATATCGAAGGCCTTTTTGAGTACAAGTACTAGACCCAAGCTACTGAAAATAAGAACTGTACTGGGGGCAAGTACATAGCACAGGGGGACTGCACACACAGCCAGAAGCCTTCAGGGACATACACCTTTCTTATCATTTGTTAAGGCTGGATCTGGGAAATTTAAAATAATCTTATTGTGCCGTGGTGGGCCAAAGGATTACCAAGATGTCCAGCTTTAGTGCAAGTGTAACCTCTTTAGGGATTTTATTAGAATCAGAATGGGGGCTGCCAGCCCCCAATTACAAAGAATACAGGATCTTTTAAGAGGGCTACAGTGGGTAAAATTTATTATTTCTATCACCTAAGGTACAAGCCAATACAGACCAATGTCTAAAGTAAAAAGTGATCCCAATGCAACCTTTGGCTGAGAGAGTTGGGTTATGCAGATATTGCCGCCAATACAGGTTTGGTTGTGTTGGGGGGCAAATTCATCAGGGGCCTTTCCAGTGACAATTGTGTGAGGAATTGGGCACAGGTTATATTGAGGATTTTTATCCACCTTCACCCTCTGATGACAGTACAGTCTGGATTAAGGAGGAACTAACCATAACTAGATTATACAGGAATACATGACCCCTAGAAGAAAGTCATATCCCCTGGTTACAATACATTAGGTCACATTTTAGAGCACTTGGAAGGCCGGAATTATTTACCAACCCTGAGGGCGCTACTAATCCAAACATTGGCTAAAGCACATCTCTCTAGGTAGCAGCCGAGATCAAGGCCCTGGCTTCAGCCAAGAGGATGATCCAACAGCACAGAATAAGAATGCCTGTTCCTGGCATAGACATCTATCTTTTGTTAGAGAGGTCTACTCAGCATCATCAAGTGAGGTACTTTAGACTGGGCATATTCAAGTAGTTTTTTGTTTGCAAATAGTGCTTGGTTTAAATAGACTGATTTACCGGTTTGTGTCGGAGGTGTCGACTCTGGATACCAAGCACATTGTTACTGTCCTAGATGGGTTTTCCTGGGAAGAGGAGAGGGCTTGACACTTACTGGTAGTGTTCTGTCTACAAAGAGGACAGATCACCCCCGACAGATAGCCTGGCTGGGATGAAAGGAATCCAAACCTCTGAAAATTATTACTGGGAAAAGGACACTGTCCGGAAGGACTGGTGCCTTGGTCTACTGCGGCTTGTGCTAAACTGTAGGACTGCGTCCTTGCTGTTTTGACCTGCTGAGCCTCACCTGCAGGAGAAAGGCTGAAACTCCTTTGTCCCTGCCTCCTAGAGACTCCAAGGTCTTGCCCCCCACCCCCCCCCCCCAATTGGCTCAGACGCCTCCCACAACCAAGACCACACCAGAGCACCCTTTTCCCTGCTAGTGGCACATGCCACATGAGCGAGGCCTGCCAGCATAAGAACTGCAAACTATCTAATGCAGAGTTGCACCTAGAACGATCAGGCACCACATCTCCATTGCCAGCAGCCGAAAAACACCAGAGGCGCAAAGACTCAGACCACATGAGTCTAAATTAATTCCAAGACCAGAGGCAGCTGCCGCAGAAATAACCCTAAGAGGCACCCACATTTCTCTCCACCCTGCATCATTCACTGGGCTGGTGGGAAGCGGACCCTAACTTCTTTAGAGACATGAGTAGTCCCAATGCAGGACTGGTTAATTGGATTGGTTTATTTTGGTTTAGTTTTAATCAAACACTCATTTTCATAAACAGGTATGGGTATTTTTGGTACCTTTCTGTAATTAAGCGTTGAACAAATATCTTTTCACATTGATTTGAAGTTAAGCCTACCTGCTCTGCACCAAGCTACAAGACAGCAAATCAAGTACAGGTTGATTTAGCTTCCGTTTTAGTCAGAGCAAGTCAGAGGTCCCTACCTGGACAGGGTGGACACCTTGGTAACCTAGTCTTTACACTCAGCCTTTATCCACAGATAAAACTTGTTTTGTGTTAGTTGGAGGCTGGGTTTTTAGCTCTAGATATTAAAAATGTTTCCATGTTCCATCCTGCTTTCCCCATCCAGTTTGGTGTTAAGGTTAGGTCTGAAAATGGCACTTTTGGCATGGCCACCCCTTGAACCATTTTGTGCCTTTGCCTCTCCCTCAATACACATCTGGGTTGGGCACCAGCTATACTTTGTGAATTCCCTCTAGAATGCAACATAGGACACAACTGCATCTGGGTGGGTTTTCCTGGGAAGAGGGGAGGGCTTGACACTTACAGGTAGTGTTCCGCCTACAAGGAGGACAGATCACCCCCTACAGATAGCCTGGCAGGAAGGGCTGCGTTGGTCTACTGCGGCTTATGCCAAACAGCAGGTCAAAACAGCACGGAGGCAGTCCTATAGAGTCTCTCCTGCAGGAGAAAGGCTGAAACTCCTTTGTCCCTGCCCAGGAGACTCCAAGGGCACTGTTACTGTAATTAAGCGTTGAACAAATATCATTCATTTTAAGATAAGTATACCTGCTCTGCACCAAGCTACAAGACAGCAAAGCAAGCACAGGTTAATTTAGCTTCTGTTTGACTTGCTCCGACTAAGAGTGGTCCCTACCTGGACAGGGCGAATACCTTGGTAAACTAGAGATCCTATTTCTAACAAGTTTTTACACGGACAACACAATCATGATTGCATGTACAGCCAGAACCCTTCAGACACATTGACCTTTCACATTTATGTAAAGTCTGGTTACAAATCAACAAGATACCCTGACCATCCGTGAGGAGTTGGACACAGGTTGTAGTTAGGATTGTATTCACCCTTCATCCTCTTATTGTGGTGTGCAGTCTGGAACAAGAAAGCCACGTTTGAATAGATCATACAGGATTGCTTGACGAATCCCCTCCTGCCAATAAATTGTCTATACCCTGTCTAAGAAGCCGGAGGGCATTACTAAAGCTGACACTGTTTGGCTGAAGCACATCTGAGTGGCAGCCAAGAAGGAGCCCTTGGGTTCAGCCAAATAGTCCTTCTGACAGTACTGCATAGTAACATCAGTTCCTGGCAGATTTCTCTACCCCCCTCCCCCACCCCCCAATCTTTTTAGATGTGAACTCACCATCTGAGTTAAACACAAATGTCAACATCCAGAGATCAACACCACCAACTCCCTCACTAAGACACGATTATAATGGTTAACTTGCATTGGAAGAAACTTATGGAAGAAGCAATTCTTTATAAATAGGTCTTGACCCATCACAAGAAAGTGCTATTCTATCTTCTAAAGATGGTCCTGAATATTTGCAGACAATCAACTCACAGGAGAGCCCCTCCGAGGAAACCTTGATCACTCATTCCAGTTCTCAATTAGCACAGACACTAAAGTTCAGTTCAAAACTTTATTTTACATTAATGTGAAGCTGTGAAGTGAGACCAGGTCTGGCCACCAAAGATTTCCTCCAAGAGGCTTCCTGTGGGAGGAGAGTCCCCTACAAGAAAACAAGAAGAACGTGAGTGAGGACCGCCATGGCCACCTGAGATGTTCAAGCATCCAACATAATCAACTAAGACCAGATTCTTTACAAGTCTCCCCCCGACAGTCTGCTGTAAACCAAATAGGTACAAATTGCACAACTTCAATACTTTAGTCAGTGGCACCCAAAGAGGTTTGTATCCAAAAAGTGATGCACACTGACCTCAGCAGCTACCCCTCATGGACACTAGTTTGAGAATGGAAGTACCAGGCACAATTGCTAGATCAGCCCTAACCACAGCCTCCAATCTTCAGATCCCTAAAATTACCAAATCCACTGTTTAACATCCACCTCAGGCCTATGGAAATGCAAACATTTTACTCTAACACTACTATACACAACTTACAAACCCAGTTGTTTGTAGAAAAAGCTAATGAAATTACTACGGAATTAAATTTAGTGCGAGTGGCATTCATCATTTCATAGAAAAACCATTCAAAAAATATTTAGTTAAAGCATAAGATGTAGATTGAAATTTAAATCCTAAAACCAGTTCTATTGGTTGTCTGCAGGGATCATAGTTTCCCCTATATTTCTATAATGCTCTTTAAGGAATATAAAAACCAGTGTCATGCTCTATAGAACGTTTTGTCTGGTAATAGTACATTACAAAACTATTCCTCAGAGACTTACTATGGGACAGTTTACCCTTCAACATATATTCTAATGCAGATATAGAGCAGACTTCAACACAATATTGCTTACTCAATTCAGTTTATTGTTTGGTAATCTGAATCACATTTCCTTAAAATGTAATTTCAACATTTTAGGTACATCTGTTTTCATTGTCATACATTGTATAAACCCCATGACTTACCCTTAGTATGGCAGCCTGAGTTTTATAGGTTCTAAGCAGATATGTAGGCAACTCAACACCCAGCTGTGCTTCAGGAATTTGTACCGCCCTGACAAAGGCTGCGGGAAATCTGTAATAGATAACAAGGACAGATTAGTACAAAGCTTGTGTGGAATCCAATATCTGCAGGTGAAAAAGTGGCAAGTATCTGTTCATACTGTACCAGCAATAAATCATTTGTGTCAAAGCTAGCAGCTAGTCCTCAGTTGTAAGTTTCTCCTCTAGAAATGAGATTTCACTGCGAGATGCCTGAATAGAGGCGTTCTGAGCGGCCCTTGGGTGCCAGAATTCAGGCTATCTCGAGAGAGGTCACAGATGGCGCCAATTTCTGCCACCTCTCCGTTGACGTCAGCACTACAGCCGGGACACCCAGTGACCACCGTTTTGGGGAAAAGGTGCCCACGTGGGGCCCAGCTGCAGTGCTGAGGTCAGGCTTCGATAAGCCATTTTTATTTTAATTTAGTCAAACCATAATAGAAAGAGTAAGAAATAAGAAAGTGGAGATAAAGATAGGAAAGACAACAAGAGCAACGATTGCTAGCAGACCTAGAGAATGATTTGGCAGGATGCTAGTACCTCCCAATCACCAAATCAACATCCATCTTTAAGCCAAATTAGTATCCAACAATTTACATTCACTATACAGAACTGGAAGGATGCTTGCTTTTGATACTATCACAACCTGCATCACTCCTCAACAGAATGCACAAGAGTGTAGCTGAGGTGCTACACCCATTCGCCCTAAAATTAAACAAAAAAAATAGGTATAGAGAAGTGTCTGATTAATGCTGACTTGACAGTATCCTGGAATCCTGCCAGCCAGGCCCCAAAACCAGTGTTCTTCCCCAAAAACTGTACCTTTGCTTCCAGAATTGGCACACCTGTGGTACACAGTTGAGTCCCTTATAAAAAGATCTTCTCTGGCCAGAGGGTCCTTGATCCCTAAGGCCAACCTGGGGTACCCCTCAAAGTACATGCACACTGCCATTACAGCTTGTGTGTTGTGAGGAGAAAAGACAGTCAATATGGCACCCCTCAGGTTGCCAGGCCCACAAACCACTTCCTGTAGTATAGGTACAAATTTCCCTGTAGTAAAGTGCCCTCTTTCTTGGCATAGTTACCCCCATTGTCTGCCTTTTGTCAGGGTTTGATTGTTAATTGGGATCCTGCTAACCAGGACCCCATTGATTATGCTCTCCTCCAAATTTGGTTGCTACTAACCTTTTTTCTAGAATTGGCATACTTGTGCCCCATTTAAGTCCCTAGTATAAGGTACCCAGGGCATAGGGGATCCCTATGGGCTGCAGCAGTTATTCTTTCATCCATAGGGAGCCCATGCAAAGGGTTCTGCATGCATGCCATTGCAGTCTGCGGGAACTGGGTGCATGCACCCGCTTTTACTACCGTCAATGTAGGTCACCCCCAAGGATGGCCCTCAGCCCAGAAGGCAAGGGGGCAGGTACCTGCGTCACCACACCCCTGCACTAGCAGGTGCCCCCCATGAACTGCAGCTCCATTTTACAGGACTTTGAATGCAGTGACCATGTTATCTATTGGATATAGGTCATTACCTATGTCCAGCTACATAATTGTAACTCCGAACCCAGATATGTTATGTATCAAACGTGTCTGATTCCTGCCCGAATACTGTTGCAAGTATTGGAAATATGCTTCCATACACTCTGGGGTCTCCTTAGAGGACCCCCAACACTGCTACCACCAGGCTTGCAGAGTTTCCCAGACAGCCCAAGCTGCTGCCACTGCTCAGGTTTTGCCCTCCTGCAGCTTGATCTTATCAAGCTAAGAAAGGCAGAACAAAGAATTTCCTTTGGGAGAGGAAGGTAACACCCTCTCCCTTTAGAAACCGGTGACTGGCCGCCCTAACCCACTGGTATGCTTTAAAATGTTATGCTAACGGTACACACCAGTTCAGGAACCACCAGTCCCTGCTCTGGCACAAAACCGGACAATGGAGGTGTGGTGCCCAGAGTTATTCCAGGGGGTCCCTGGGTTTTACCATCTTGATTCCAGGGTGGACAAGGAACTCTGGGAGCATCCAAGTGGCCAGACAGTTGAAATCAGAGGCACCCTCTGATAGGTCGTTAACTGGTTAGGTGACCAAGCACTCTGAGGGACAGAGTCCTCCGAGGTTGGTCCTCAGATTCAGCATGCAAGACGGCAGCAGGACTCCTCTGCTTCGGCTTCTGTATTAGGAACCGCAAATAGAGCATCCAGGAACCTACAAGCAGCAGATCCAGCTTTGCAAAATTTCCCCAGCCATGCATCCTAAGAAAACTGCAACACTTTAGCCAGCAACTTGGGGTGAAGGCATCACTCCCATGGAACTACAGGTACCCGGCTGCATCAATGACCGGCTGCGTGGATCTCCTCATTCTGAATGGCATGGGTCCTGCATTATGGGTGGTGGTCCAGAGTCTCCCCTAGTCCACCAGCTATTGCACTTATGGTGGTAAGTCCTTTCCACTCCATGTAAGACAGTACCCCTGTGCATCAGATCCTTTGCAGCTACCAAGGCTTATTTGCTTCACCTCCAAAGGGAACTTCAAGTGACTTATAGCTCCAGCCCCCAGCACTACCTCGTACGACCATTAGTCCTCTGCGTTGTCCTTTGGCAGTGTGGGAGCAACTTCTGTGGTGCTGCGTGGGCTGCTTCTGTGTCCCTGACCTGTGGGTGCTACCTCTGCTCCTGCGACAGAGAGTCCCCTGTGACTCACCCTCCAAGGTCTAGTCCTCCTGGACCGTGCTGGTCTCTGGCAGCACCCCTTTACCTCCAACGGCAAGTTTGCCTTCGCCAAAGCTGACTGGTGGAAATCCTTCAGCCAGACCCATCTGCAATCCATCTTGGGACACCTTTGGCTTACATCAGAACTATTTCCCAGCTTCTGTGCCAACTTATCTTCCTTATTTGACCAACTCCAAAAAGGTACCTCTGGGTGTTTATCTCTTTTCATCCTTTGGGGTAGTTTTGGGGAAATTCCGGGTTTTACTCCTACATTCCTGGTCAGGGGGTGCTGTATTCCTTACCTGTGGTTTGCTAGTACTCCCAGCTCCTCTACACTATTTACCTAGGTTGGACCCTGTGTTTGCATTCCACTTTAAGTGTATGTTTGGTCTCCCCTAGTGCTATTACATATTGCTATTTTTACACTGTTAAAAAAATCTTATGCCTTTTACTGTTTATTTGTAAATATGGTATATTTACTTACCTTGTATTGGAGTGTTGCCTTTAATATTTTTGGATACTGTGTTCCAAAATATAAACTATTTTTGTACAACCAAGTGTTTACTCTGTTTAACCGTGTGACTGCAGTGGTATTGCATATACAATATTTTAGTGTTTGTGTTACCATAATAAAGTACCTCTCTTTTTGAAAGGCCTAGTGTTTGTGTACAAGTAAATTACATCCCTTCTGAAAGGGACCAGTGGTACTAATGGCCCTGAAGCCAGGGAGGGTCTTAGGGTAGCAGCATGTATTATGCCACCTTAAGGGACTCCTCACCAAACACACACAGCCATTGCATGTTGTGTTAGTGGGGAGAAAAAGGTAACGTCAACATGGCATCCTTCTCTGGGTAGGACAGGTGAGGGCATAGGTGCACGAGCAATGTGCTCTACAGTATCTCAGTCCACTATTAGACAGAGTGGCCATGTGAAGTAGATGGGTTGGGAGCTTGCCATTACAAACTACAAAGCACCATAATGGCTCAAGTCTGGGAAAGTTGGTATCAAACAGCCTCAAACGTTCATGCCTCTTGTTACAGTGCGTGAGGGCATTACAGCTAGTGGAGATGCGTGCATGCATAAATACTTCACACTGCATCCAAGTTTAGCCTGTGCCATCCTACTGAGACTTAAGGACAGGTTAGATTAGTAACTTTTGTGGTTCACCCTGCAAGGCTTTGTGGCTGTTGCTGGACCAGAATACCTATCAACTAAATTTCTCACAAGAGGTTTGTAAAAAAGAGCGAAAGAAAAGGCTTCAACGATGGCTACAAAAACTACAGAGTTCGCAGAATCCACACTATGAACTATGAAACAGTGGTACAGGGAAGTGTTTGAGTGAGGCCTTACATGGGGTGGCAAGATAACTTCCATCCCCAAAAGGTAAACTGAACTGTTTCCTTCATTGTACGTGGGCAGATTCATCCACCAACCAGAAGGTAGGAGTGACCAATTTTGTTAATTTAAGAGTGATTTCCTAGCCCTGGGAAATGTAGAGCTAAAGTTGATGTTTTTGGCTTACAGATTTGTAGTTTGTGGGAGATGTTATTTTTAATGGCATTTTAAGATTTGGCTCCTAAACACTCTTAACAGTAAGTTAAGATAGCCAGGATCATCCATTGTACTTGACCGCAGTCTCAAGTACCGATGAGACAGCAAACATGCACTTTCAGGAAAGTTGGTTTAACCTACTTCACAGCATGATAAAGTGCACTAATGACAAGGCAGAGTTTCTGCAGTTATTAATTTTCCAAGTTTTAAAGGATCCAAGTCTCTTGCATTCTTGTGCACAGCTGCTACAGCAGATTAGTTCTACGGGTGTTCTCCTTAGCATTCATAGTCTGGTTCCAAAGAGCCTTCTTAAGTGTGTTTTGGCCACTCATCAGTACCAGTGTTGCCTGATTACTCAGGTCTACACTTTAATGTGGTCAGCTCATTCTTCACTGAATGAAGTTTAAAGTCAAGTAGAGCAATTAAACAATGTTAGCTTAAGCCCCAAGAACTCAGATTCTAGGACTGGAGAAATTAGGTCTCAGTGTCAGTCACCATGCTCTGCTGAACCGTTTCACTTAGAGAAATGAGTCATGAGCACACATGGGAATCAGTGGAAAATAATCACACAGATGAAGCTAGCTAGTTCATAACCAGCTGGTGATGAGATCACTAATGTCTGCAAAGAAAACCCACAGGAGAACCAGCAAAGTACCCTATGACCAGGACATATCAAGACTGGCAGCCAAGAACACTGAAACGCTTGGAACTACCAACGTAAGCTAGACCACGGTGAACCCGCTTGTTATACTGGACCTCTAAGACAGCCTAAAAGAAGAACAAAAGTTAGAGAAAACTCACAAAAAAAAATCAGCCCTTCGAAGCAGAACAGTCAATTTCGGGGGAAGTGCACAGACATGAGAACAGAAATTACTCCGTTAATTCTGAAAAAATGCAACTGCATATCAATTGGGCGAAGCCATAGCTGGGCTCACCAGACTAAAGGTGGTCTTCCAGCAGATCACATTGGTTAGCGGGTAAAGTACTACTCACAGTACAGCCCCGTGTCTCGCAAAGGTCAACTGCACTGATAGGATGAAGGGTTTGGAAAAGTTACAGGAGATAAGGCCTCGCTGCAAGCTTGCATGCGACTAACATAGCGGAGCACTCCCTCTTTAAAAGGGAAAGAGGACCACTCGGCACAACACTCCCAGAGAAACTTATAAACACTCAGAATGTACCCCCTACACAACCCTATGCAACCAACTGTGGTACCTTGTAGTGTTCCAAAGCAGGGTCCAGAATCCTGGACCTCTCCCCCGCCCTCCAGCTGACATTCCCAGTGCAGTATCCAATCCGTATCCTCTGATAAACACCCTTATAAAATATACCACCCCCACCCTAATTTTTGCTGCATCTTAAGAACTAATATCGATACCTGACCTTGGAGCCAGGCACACGGGCTTCAGGAATGACCTGGGGAACAAAAACACAAACACCTTAGAATATTACTGTACAACAGTCATAAAATGGTTTTTATTACGGAGGCCAATAGAACGCACAAAACACCTTGCAACCATAAAGACCAAAAGTTGTATAAAAAGTGTTCCTCTCCCCGCTTTAACCGCGGCTCCAACAAGCGCTGCAAACTCCTAGGAAGCGACTTCAATATCCATCACCTGCGCCGCGAGTCACCCCCAGGACTCCCTCCTCCAGGCACCACAGCTGCACCGGGGCTGCCGCCCTGAAATGAAATCAGAAACATTTAACCCACTTACGTGATTACTCGGTATAGCGCTTAGAGAGCTGCGGTTTTCCTGAAATGCATACAAATTAGACACCATTTTAAACACCAGTTCAGAAAACGTTATCGTGCAGTTGAAATACAAACACAAGCGAGGCACACAAAAAAAAAAAACTAGAGAACTTCAAAGTGAGTTTTGATGGTGGAGAAACGTTATCAGCTCGTGAAAGAACTTCACGGGTCACGGGAAGTTAGAATAAATAATTATAGAAATAAGAAAGAACCACGAAGTATGAGAGAAAAAGCTCACCAGGCCTCGCCCACCCCCTATTTCTAAAACCTCCATCCGGGCTTCTCGAGGAAAGAGAAACATTAAGGTCGGAAACTACAAAACAAGTAAATTACAAACACTAAAGCAAACCAGGAACCTTAATTGAAAGAAAAAAAAACCACACAAATAGATTGAGAACTAAAAAAAAAAACACCTTCAAAATCAACCCGGGTTTACAGCGAGGATGTTACGTACAACCCAATTCCCCGGGACAAACATGAAAGTGCTCCGCTCCCTCGGCTCGCTTTTTGAAGCCGCAGTCCAGGCGGGATTGGGTCACGTGGGCTTCTTTGGACAAATCAGAGGCTCTCCGATAATTACAGGCCACGCCTATTTCGGTCATGTGACAGCCTGCTGGCCAATCCAAGGCTTGCGTGAGACGCTGGCGGCAGCGAGGAGAAACAGGTGGGAGCGGAATGCGATACTGCCAGGTGAACAGTGCGGCTGTCATTGATTGGCTCCCGAAGGAGAGCAGGCTTCTGATTGGATAGGGGGTGATAGGATGCGGCCGGGCGAACAATTTGGGTGCCATTGATTGGCTCCTGAGAGGGAGCAGGTTATGTGATTGGATAAGTGGTGTTCGGACGCTCGCACCAGCTGTGTCTTTTTGTCTCCCGGAGGCTTCTGGTACCTGTAGTTGGCAGGTGACAGCCACTTGGTTGGGACTTTCTCTAGTCTGTACAGACTGGCCCTATCACTGGGGGCCTTTAACTCCCCGGGTTGTTAATGTGAAAAGGTACCTTTCTCGTGCACAGTTTATACCCTAGCACCGTAGGGGAAGTGGCTCTGTTGTGGGGTGAGACGGGCTAGGGATGTCACCTGCTTCTGTTTCATCAGCCCCGCATTCTCGTCGGGGACTTTTCTGTGACAATCTAACGCATTCTGTGAGTCACAGTCACGGTCCCTGGGAGCACGGGGCCGCGGCAATTTTTGCATAATTACAGATTTGCCACGTAATCCATTATCTCCTGTATAACCAGCAGATACAAATATTTCTAGCTCAAACAGTTCAAACGTTACTAAAAACGGAGCGATTCCTGTTTCCGTGCAGTGGAAGACCCTTTGCAAACCTGGACCGGTCACCTTTATTTTGCTTATTGCTAAATTTGCGTTATAAAAATGTACTAACTAGGAGCATCCAATGTCCAGACAATATTACTGAATTTAAAAATAACGAAATAATACTATTACAAAATGTGCTGCATTGTGCTGCATAATCTGCATTCTGCATACTTTACTAAACTATGCTGTGTAATTTGGCCCTCTCCTGCCACATAATTCCAGTGGTCCTGGTTATAGTCTTGGTTCACCTACATTACTCAGCACTGACCATGTCGGGGTCACCACTTTTGCTAAAGGAACGTTTAGCCGTGCATTATTGGGTGGCTGACTACGGATGGAGATGTCAGGTTTAGAAACATCTGTTATTAGATCAGGTTTCCTGTAGTAACAGATGCTCCAGTCCCCAGTCAAGATGTGTTCACTTCCGAAAACAAGTTTCAAGCCTCACACAATACACACACGTGCAGCAATGCATTCTTGGTGATGCAGTCCCATTACAAAGCAGGAACACCAAAAGGTATGGGGCAGCACTTTTAGTGTGCCTAGGCCATGCCCTAGACAGTGCTTTAAATAGGTGGGCACTGAGGGCCTGGTCGTAATTGATTTGAAAGGGAGTGTACAGGTTCATTGCCCTCAGCTGCTCAAGTACTGGAACCAGCCAACTGGATGCTGCCGACCCCCACCAATGCACTGCAGTACTGACCTTTTTAGGTCAAAGCCTACCAGACAGCACAGCTGTCTGATTTGCTAAATACCTCTGGGGGCATTCAGAAAGATACCCAGGGAATGCATTCCACCCGTTGCTTACCACTGGCATTGTGGTTTGTAACTCGCTTTTTCTGGCTTTTTATTTGAGGACTTCATTTGTCTTAGACTGTCCAGGTTCAGTTCGTTCCACACCACGTCTCCTTGCATTTTTCCACAAGTTCTTCTTTTCCCTAATCAGTGCTGTAATTCTAGTTCTTATCCTGTCACATTTGTTGTGCATTCTAAGACAGAGGTCAAATGTCAGGCTATCTTCCAATGGAGCTTGGTGTTTACTTTTCTTTCTGGGACTTCAAAGTGAGAGGATTTATTTGACAAAAATGTGTGCTGAATATTTACTTTAATATGATCAAAACAAATCAATGCACTAGGTGATGCCATTTTTCACACATTATCATTTGTGTGCTGTATAGTTGTATTAGTAAAACGGGATGTCTGTGCAGATGTAATGGTAATTTCAGTTGATAATGCGTTGTCTGTAATGGAAGTATGTTGCACACACCATGCATACTCCACTCTACACCACTACACTGTACTCTATGCCACTGCACTCTACACCACTCCACTTTACACCATACCACTGCACTATGCACCATTGCACTCTACTCCACTCTGCACCAGTCCACTTCACTATATGCCTGTCTATTCAGCACCACTCTACTCTATGCCAATGCACTCTATATCATTCCAGTCTAGGCTACTCCACTATAATCTGCCAAACTCCACTTGGCACCACTGCAATCTATGTCACTACGCAACACCACACTCTACACCACTGCACTCTATGCTATTACACATAACATCAATGCACTCTAGTCTGTACCTTTCCTCTCTATGCCCCTGCACACTATGCACCACTCTAATCTACTCAGCACCACTGCACTCTATGCCACTCTACACTAAACCACTTTATGCCATTACTTTACACCACTCCACTACTCTGAAAGTCTACGCCACTGCACTCTACACTACCCAACTCTATGCTACTGCACTCTATGCCACTCTACTGGAAACCACTGCACTCCAAGTCATTGTACTGCACCTGATCTACACCACTGTACTCTACTCCACTGCACTCTACAACACTGCACCCTCTTCTGTTGTACCTTGTACCACCCTACTCTGTACTCTACACCACTGCACTTTGCAGGACTCCACTCTACGCCACTGCACTCTACGCCATTATACACTATGCACCATTCTACGTCACTACACTCTATGCCACTCTACACCACTCAACTCTGCACCACTGCACTTTATGCCACTCCATTCTGCAGCACTCTACGCCACAGGAATCTACTATGCACCACTCTAATATATGCCACTGCATTCTATGATGCTACACTTTAGCCCACAATACTCTGCCATACTCTACACCACTCCACTCTACACCAGCCCACCTTACACTACTCCACGGTACACCACCCTATGCAACTCCAAACCATCACACAACACTCTACGCCACCCCACTCTTCCCCATTGCACTCTACAATACTGTGTGCTACTCTCCACTACGCCACTTAGTTTTAGTCGTGCTGAACAGCAGCCACGCTGGTGTACAACATGACTAGGATAGGCCAGATCTATGCTGTGTGACGCTGCTGCAGAGCCATCTGACAATTCACCCACAGATTTGAGCAGGCCCACCAGGGAGGGGTGCGCTCTGGTGGTCTGTTTTTTTTTTTTAATAGTCAGCTCAGGTTCGAATTCAGATCAATGAAGGCCCTCTGGGCGGACTGCATGGTCAGAAGGCATGGTCAGGTGAACAACTACAGTCAGGCACTACAACTGAGGCCCTGTCCTCATCTTGATCCATAGGTGCCTTGGCTGCTGTTGCATTATTTATTTCCAGCAAAGCACCACAGACTGCGGTTATGGGAGGGCAGCGGGTGAATGCAGGCCACGGCATGCTGGGTTTTTCTGGGTTGCAGCGCCCCTCATCCACAGCGGTGCTGGAACAATTCTCAGATCGGGGGTGTTGCCATTAATAATATATCACTGAAGTCATTGGGATCATGAAAAATGTAAGCAAGACATAAACACAAGTGTAACAAAGGTGCCACATCCATTGGCCATGGTAAGGCTTTGGTACGTAGCCGGTGCTGCATTTTAGAGCACTGGTGTGGTATCGCACTTTCATTTACAGAGAGCAGGTCTTCCATTAAAGTGGGCACTAAATTTGAACATATATATATATATATATATATTTTTTTACTACAGACCTATCTCATTGGTTGATGTGGAGCTAAAAAATAATTGTTAGGGTCATATTAGAAAGTTAGGGTCACTACTGAGCTGAACCTCAATTGATATCTGCTATCCAGTAAATAGGTTACGGCCAGGGTATGGGGAATCGGTACATCTAGCCTTCATGGACTTTTGCTCGGGTGAACACAGATCCTGGCCGCTCTTTATGGAGGTGATGCAGTCCAGATTGCATGTTACAGCCAGAAGTCTTCAGAGACATAGACCTTTTTATTACATTTATGTAAAGGTTGGATCGGGTAAATTTAAAATAATCTTATTGTATGGTGGTGCGCCCAAAGAATACAAAAACGCCATCTGCACTGCATCTGTAAATTAGAATCATTTAACCCACTTAAGCGCTTACATGTGAGTATTTCGAGAACTTGTTTCCCCAGACAGATGCGTCCCTTCCGGGAAGCTTTTTCCCATTGGAGTTATTCCGAGTTCTTGTTTACATTGAACTACAACTCCCAGAATGCGGTCGTGTATTAACTCAAAAAAGTTTCCTTCGCTAGCCATCACCACATGTCCAATCACAGCCCTCGCGCTCTCTCAGGAGCCAATCAATGACATCCTCACCTGGCTGCATCCCATTGAACAGGTGTACAGAACACCGGCGCACCTGCTTTCTTCCTCCCGCCAACGTCTCATGGAAGCCTTGGGTTGGCCAGGAGGTTGTCACATGACCGATACAGGCGTGGCTTGTAATTATGGGAGAGCCTCTGATTGGTCCAGAGGTGGCCACGTGACCTAATGCCGCACACGTTCTGTGGATTTAAAATGGGTCCGCGGAGACCTGAGATGCTTTAGTTCCCTTCTGGTGAGTGGTTTGGTTGCATATGAAGTGGTTGAGCTGTTGTTTCTGTCTTGGAAAGTGGTCTTTCTCTTTTTAAAGTGGTCTCTCTCTTTTTAAAGTGGTCTCTCTCTTTTTAAAGTGGTCTCTCTCTTTTTAAAGTGGTCTTTCTCTTTTTAAAGTGGTCTTTCTCTTTTTAAAGTGGTCTTTCTCTTTTTAAAGTGGTCTTTCTCTTTTTAAAGTGGTCTTTCTCTTTTTAAAGTGGTCTTTCTCTTTTTAAAGTGGTCTTTTTCTTTTTAAAGTTTTTATCTCATTGTGAAGTTTACGTTGTTAACAATAGTATATAATTTCGTGTTTCACAGAAGGTTCTCTTTGGTTTTGGAGTCTGTTATTCGCCTGTTTTTTCAGTTTCACACTCTAATGCTCGTTTCGTTTGGCAGAGTCTCTTATGGAGACTGAAGAGGGTCGGTGGGGTTTTTATTCTATGTTTTGTGAACCTTCACTCTTTCTCTAGTTATTTCCGCTTGGAAGGTGCTTTGTCACCTGATGAGGCTTCCTTTCAGAGGTCTTCTTTGTTCACTCCAGTGTTTTTTTTTTTGTTTTGTTTTTTCCGTTTAATTAAGTAAACTTTAACTTGTTCCATACACGACGCTTAAACTGATGCTTGGTTTTTATGCTTTTCACTCCCGGCCGATTTTAGGTTTAATGTGAATAACGTTACGTGTTTGTACCGTGGTGTTTATTGACGAAAATGTTTTTCCGGCATTGCTAAGTACTTTCCTCCATTTTTTTAAAAAAAAGTGTATTGCCCGTTTTTATCTACTTGTGGCTAGATGACGTGTGAAGGTAACTTCTTAAAACGACTAAACTATTGCGTTCTGGGAGTTGTATCTCAAAGTAAGAAACGGGAATAAATCCCATGGGGGAGGGAGCTACCCCCGCAGGGATCCACCTATGTGGGAAAACAAAGTTCTTTAAAACTAACAAGTACGTGCCTAAATGTTCTTTATATATATCCAGTGTGGCGGTGACCGGTAACGCAGACGATGCAAACTGAGTTTGCAATCCTTGTTGGAACCGTTAAATGTGTAACCCACTTATATTGCCCCTTTACTGTGGGGGAGACACCGTGTGGTCTGTTCCGAGAAATCAGTCAGTTTCATGGTTATATTGTGCATTCATTATGTTTAGTGTTTTTGTGTCACCAGGTGATTCCTGATGCCTACGTGCCTGGCTCCAAGGTAAGGTAGCAGTCTGCTTTAAGATTAACTTCAAATGAGGGGGTGACGCCTGCAAGGTTATACAAGTGCACAGACTACTTACAGCACTGGGTCTGCAGTTACGGGGTGCGGGGGGAGTTTCGAGGGTGGGCCAGGCTTATGAATGTAGGAAGGTGGTGTCCCAGCAACTGGTGTTCAGCAGCTGTTGGTGGTTACAACTTTTCAAGGCACTGCGACTCCTTATCGCGGTGTTAGGATCGATTATTAACATTTCTTGTGGGTTTTTGTTCCCGTTTAGACCCTTACAAGGTGCCACAGCTGGGAGGGGGGTGGGGGGGTGTTATTTAGGAGAGGGTTTTGTTATGTCAACTGTTTCTAGCTTACATCAGATCTTGCACTAAAATACGTATTTTTGTTTTCATGTAGGTTTGTAGCTCGTTCTTTCCTGGAACTTATAGGTGAGTAGTTCTCCTTTGCAGGAGGTGGATGTTGGATAACTTCACACTTCACTAGATTGTATTCCTGTCTCTATTTGCTTGTTCACTCTTTCAAACCAAATTGACACTTCTGCTTCAAAGGGCTCCTGCTTTGCCTTCAGCTTTCTTTAACTTTAACTTTTCATTTCTTTTAGGTTGTCGCAGAGCTGCAGTATAAGAAGCGGGTATCAGTGTTCTCTACATTGGCAGTTACAAGCCATTCAGTTTCTTTGGCTGCCAGTTCTCTGATACAAGTCCTGGTCATGGAGTACTTGGTGCTCTAGTGGGTTTGTCTGAAGACATTACTCCACAAGTGATCTCTCCTCAGCAGCTGGCAATGAATTAGCTAGTGTCTTTCCAATTAGTTTCTTCTGGTTTCCTTAAGCTTTTGTGGGATAACCAACATTAGTGTGCTTGTGGTTCTAATTTCGTCTATTAAATAATTACTGAAACTTACTGATTGCTACAGACAGTTTCTCCAGTCCTTGAGGAATGAAGGAAACCGTACAGAGTACCTCATTCTGCTCACAGGGTTATCAAATACCAGCCCCTACAGAAGAGAACTTTCACAGTACTCTTAAAGAAGAGTGGCAGTTCACTGTATGGATTCCACTATCTCGGTTCTTTCAGTAGCTATCATTCATGAACAATTGTTTTCCTTTGAATCTCTGTGCAAACACTTTGTAAGAAAATTAGTTTGGGGTGTGAACCCTGGTCAGATATCAGCCACAATCCCTTGCAGAGAACCTAAGTCACCTGTGCTTAACCCTGGGTAGCCTGGCACAAAGCAATTATGCTAAACTTGGAGGTAATGTGGTTATTATGTAGAACACACAGTAAGTGTCCCCACAATATAAATCCCAAAACTAATTTAGAAAATAGTTTAGAAATAGATATTCAGTAATTTGACACCAAAACCATAAAAATCCAATTAGTGAAACCAGAGTCCTTAATGTTAGTTTATTTGCTTTGAAATACCAAGGCTTCAATTTTAGAAAATGGCCACTGTTTGCATCTCAACAAAGTGTTCAGGAATCAATGTAGACCTCTTGGTGGGTGTAGGACTTGCTCATGTTGGGCAAGGTGCTCGTTTAAGACTGTCGGCACCTGTTTTCTTCCTGTGTCTCCAAAGAGACCAGCTAAACATGCCTTTGTCACTTTTGAAGTCCAGAGTGCAGCTGGTGATGCAGAACCTTTATTCTTGGTCACTATATACATCAATTTTGGTACCCCCTCTAAAAAAGTGAACCA
Organism: Pleurodeles waltl; assembly: GCF_031143425.1. Lineage (NCBI taxonomy): Eukaryota > Metazoa > Chordata > Amphibia > Caudata > Salamandridae > Pleurodeles > Pleurodeles waltl. The sequence goes on from NC_090451.1 coordinate 697,596,775, forward strand.
GTAGTGTAGAGGGTCCTGAAGGTTGTGTGGTTCAGTCATTACCTTTATCTTCTGCCTTGCCTCTCGTGAACTTAATCACCAGCAGAAGATGCAAATTTCACACTGGAAAGGATAGGTGGTCTTGGTCTAACCCATGAGCACTGATCTCCAGGAATGACACGTCTCAACTTCCAAAACTAAGGCCAGTGTTTCAACTCCTATAAAACTAAGTCAAGAGATTGGGGTTAGGGCAAGCAGTGGTGGTGAACTTCAGATTATCCAACAATTATCCTGACTGGTTAAGGATGTGTGCATGAGGGACTTAAGTGGAAGTAGAAAAGGAGGAGAATGTTAAATAGGGGTCGTTAAGTGAGGAGGGGTGGGGGGTGGCAGTGTTGTAAATTCCAACATCTTAACAAAAAATCCTGGTGCAAGCCACCAGACCTCACCATACTGAACTAGAAGCACCTGTACACAAATTTACCCCCAAAATAATTGTATGAGTGTAGCACCCACCAACATTCCTGTACAATCTGCAGAGTAGCAAGTATTAGAAATGCAGGTTATAACGGTACCAAAAGAAAGCATCCTCCCAGTCCATTGAGTGTAGATTGGATTCTAATGTAGCAAAGACATTTGTTGACTGGTCAATTAGGTGTGAGGGGCTGCAAGACACTAGCCTCCTACCATCCCATGCTCTTGTAGGTCTGCTAGCAATAGTTTCTTTTGTCTTTTTTCCTAATCTTTCTAGCTCCACTTTCTCTACTTATTTCTTTCTTTTCTATCATGGTATGACTAAATTAAAATAAAGTGGCTTTTATTTAAGCCTGACCTCAGCACTGCAGCCGGGCCCCACGTGGGCACCTTTTCCCCAAAACGGTGGTCACTGGGTGTCCCGGCTGTAGTGCTGACGTCAACGGAGAGGTGGCAGAAATTGGCGCCATCTGTGACCTCTCTCGAGATAGCCTGAATTCTGGCACCCAAGGGCCGCTCAGAACGCCTCTATTTGGGCATCTCGCAGTGAAATAAACTCATCTAGAGATGAAACCCTTATGGCAGAAGAACTGCTAGCTTTGAAGGACTTTTTGCTGGTACAGTATGCATTGCAACTTTCTCACCTGCAGATATTGGGTTCTCCACTTGATCTTTGTACCAATCTGTCATTGCTATCTATTATAGATTCCCAGCTTCAGAAGTGGCCTTTGGTGTCTGTACTGCATCAATCCCTGAAGCATAGATGGTTGAGTTGCCGACTTGTCTGCTTGGAACCCATCAAACTCAAGCTGCATTATTAAAGGGTAAGTCATGGGTTTATACGAACTGGCAATGCATGCCAGGGAAACTTGAGGTAACTAAATCCTGGCAATCCAATTTTAATGAAGTGTAATTAAAATTTACATAAATTGATTTCAGTAACCAATATTGTATTTAAGACTATCTGCAGTAGATTATATATATTAGCATACATAATCTTAGTTCATGTTGGATTCTCGAATGTCTCAGGTGGCTTTAGTGGTCCCCACTCACATTCTTCATCTTGTTTTCTTGTAGGTGACTCTCCTCCCACAGGAAGCCTCTTGGAGGAAATCTTTGGTGGCCAGACTTAACTTCAAAGCTTCACATTTTTGTAAAATAAAGTGTTGAACTGAACTTCTGTGTCTGTGCTAATTTTGAGAAGGGGAAAAGAGTGATCAAGGTTTCCTCTGAGGGGCTCTCCTGTGAGATGATTGTTTGCAAATGGTATTCAGGACCATTCCATGTCCCATTATCATTAGAACATGGAATACATCACTCACTTGTGATGGGTAGTGATGCAAGTTGGCTTTAACTGAGTTTATGCCAATGCAAGTGTTTAATCAAAGGATCAGTGCAAAATCTGTATATACAGAAAAATTCATGCACAACTGGACAGCCACTCCTTGCAAATAACATGTCTGTGTAGAACTGGATGGATACTCGAGGGTAAACACTTAAAAGCAAACGGGATGGGGATAGTGGCATTATATAAACATTCTGAGTTCTGTCCCGAGCTTAAAATGCTAGCCAGAAATCATGACCACGAAAAAAGATGGAAGTGTACAAAGGCAGACATGGCCGATCAAGTCTGCTTAAAGGACATATAAACAATGTACGTGGTATCCACAGTTGAAACCTCACCACAGATGCAAGCCTGTAAATCAGTTGGTTGAAACCAAGTACCTTTTGCACCAAAAACTGGCATAATTTGCCCAGTCTAAACCTCAGAATCTGACGCTGAGCTGAAATCTCTACCAAAGATAGGTTTTGTCAGGAACTGATGTTACCATGCAGTACAGTTGCATCAACTGCTTGTTTCAAGCCATGGCCTTGCTCTCGGCTGCCACCCACAGGGTGTTTCAACCAATGTTTGCTTTAGTAATGCCCTTTGGGTTGGTTATATAAAAAAATGAAAACCTTTGGCCTTTAAAGAGCTTAAAATGTGACTTAAAGTTGTTTGTGCTACAAAGTCCAGGGGCTAGGTATCCTGTAAGCTTAGCGCCTTCACACAGACCGAACACCATAAGGGAGAAGGTTAAGATCCTGAATATAGCCCATACACAAATTCTAATGGTTGATGTGAGGCAGTCCTTGTCCCACGCCTAAAAGGCCACTCAAACTTGTGTTCACCCACCTGTATTGGGGCAATATTTTACATAACTTCATTTCTCACACTTAAGTCTGTAGTTGCTTAGAATTTCTTACAAGTGTCAGTATGGTAGTTTTCATGAGCAGTAACTGTTTGGTGGCATTGGTCTGTGTACATTGCTGGTGGTGTCGGGCAGGTCATGCACCTATACAGGTGCTGTTGTCAGTTCTTTCTGTGCTGAACCAAAGAGCCACCCCCTCAGTCACGTTTTGACTGGTATTTTTTTTTTGGACTCTGTGGGACTTTACTCTTTTGAATTTTGTTTTTTGTTCCTGGCGCATCGAGGATGTTATCATGCAAGTCCAGATTAAAGCCCACTGGTATCCTGCCATGTATGTGATGGACCCTCACCATGTGCTTGTAGTGCAACCACAAGATGTGCTTAGAGTGCCAGGCTAACGTGAAAGCTTTGAAGTCTCGTAGCCCTGAATCTTAATAGGCCCATTCAAAGTCCTTGGAATAATCGAATGTCGAGGTACCAGTAGTTTAAGAAGCTAAAGCATTCAAGTTTTCGACTTTCTGATGCAGAAATGGGAATGTAGACCTTCTAGGCCTCCGTCCTCAGAGCCTATGACTATTTCCGTTCTGCACTAGAAACTACCCAATGTTTCTAGGTGCCAGTGACCCCTGCCAAACTCAGTTTTGGCCTCCTAATTGGCTGAGGCCAGCTCTGGAGTGCATTCAGTCCCCATTGACTCAGTAGGTTCTCCTCATTCTGCGCTGGCTGCTTCAGCCAAGGGCCCCGCATTGGTCAGCTCTTGGATGCAAACCAGTGCCTGTTGTGTCATTTCTTTGAAGTTGGCTGTGACAGATGCCCCTGATGCCACCCCTTATTGCCAGCTAACATCGAACCAGATCATCATTTGGGTTGAATTTGGCGGTGTCCTTGCCCCCTTATGTCCCATCCTGACCCTTCCTCCGATGGAGGGGTTGCAGGACCTTTAAGTCCCAGCAAGCTCCCTCTGACTGGCAGATGAACCTGGCTGCGGCCAATAGTCTTGATGCCCCTTGACATTGGCTGGCTTTCTCCACCTACTGTCCCTACAGAGAAGGGAGCATCATACTCCATAGTGGTGCAAAGGGCAGCTGAGGTCTTGGTTCTCAAGCTTCCCTCTGTGGTGGTTAGGGCTAACAACCTGACAAAGGTGCTTCAACCTGGGGCTTCCTCTTCTGAATCCCTCTTGTCCTTCAGTGAAGCTCCTACTTTGTCCTGCTGCGGACATTGTCCAAATCAGCACAGGGGCTCTTGTGAACAGGACAATTGGCCACTGCCATAGGCCCACTGATGCAACATCCTATCCCTGAGAGCTTGGTTATCCCAGTCTCCACATGCAAAGGCTTGTTCCATTTTGCTACCCTGGTTAGGGAATCCAAAGGGCTTCCAAATTGCAAGTTAGACCAATACTTTATGGGACAGAGTTGTGTAAATGCTGCCAGAATTTCTGGAGGAGGGCCTGACCATTCTCTCACCAGCTGTTGCTGATGGAGAAACACAGCTAAGTTCACAGTATGATGTGGTCTGGACATGACTGACTCACTAGTCAAATTAGTTGCATAGACTGCACTTATGGTGCCACACCTGGTTGAGGATGTCCGGCTTTTTGGAGGATGTCCAATCTGCCCTTTAGGACATGCACTTTAATAGCACCTGTCTCTTTGGCAACAAAGCAGGCTTTTCGCTCAAGTACTCTCCGATCCTTGGGCCTTATGTCAGCCCCTCACCCCAGTCTGCATTTCGCCCCTTTCGTAGCTACATAAGGTGTCCCAGCGTGTCTGATCCTTTCCAGCAGCCCCACATGTTACCCAGCCTCTGACCTGGGACCCAGCAGTCTGCCCAGTCTACCAATGCACCCCCCACCACCACTTGTCTCCAGATCTCCCATTATCTCTCTGTAGGGAGCTGGTTTTTGGTTGTCTTACTCCCCACTCCCCCACCCCACTTGGTGTCCCAAAAACAAGTAAATGGTACCAATGAGGGCCCCTTGGAGCTATAGCATAACTTGTGCCACTCTGAGATGCATCACCAACCTTATGCAGACTACTTTTGTTGGCTGCATGGCCAGGTGCTCCCAAAATTCAAAAACACAACAGGGCACAAGTGTGTGCTATGTTACCTGAAACACTGCTTGTAATACCAGTTAGTCACCCCTACAGCACAGTGCTTTATATTACAAGTGAAGGTGTACATGCATGAGAGAACCTATTTCCTGTCAATTCTTATATGGGAAGCCATTTAAAATTATGTGCTGTTACAAATTTCCCAGTTATATCATAGGTACATTGACAACAGGGATGTTTGGTACCAAACATCTTGTGTTGCTAAACCCACACGGATTCCAGTGATGGGTTTACCAATACATGCCACCAGAGGGCACATCGGGTGTGCCCTGAAAACTTAACTGCTGGTGTCCCCCGTTCCCACTTTCCTCTGGTGAGAGCCTTTACAAATGGAGTGAGATGGATCCAGAGTGCTCGTCCTATCATGCCCGCCATATCACGCATTATGGGTAGGAGGCTGCAAAGGGGTCCCCTCTGGCATTTTGCAGGCATTGTACTGGTTTGAGAGATTGAGCTGTGGCTCCATGCTTGCCTAAGGTGGCGGCTGACAACTGAACATTTCCCAGCACCACAGGAGCGTTGAGCTGCGACACCAGGGAAGCAGTGTGATCTAGAGAACGAGGCTGCTCTCCGGTAACTGACTTGGGCTGAGCTGGAGGGCTCTGCGTTGGCATGTAGTGCGTGAATGAACAGAAGGGGGCTCCGCTTCCTGCTCTGGAGGATTCAGACCACAACCTTTACGGGCTGGAGGAGCTGCAGTGCTTTTGGTTGGCGCCTTCGGCCAAAGGATGGATGGATGGATTGAGGTGGGGAGGTCCACTTTTTTTTATATATCTTTTATTACTTTTATAAAGGTGATAACATGAATTAAAACACTTTGTGAAATTCCCCGGTAACTTGAACCCTCCCGCCCCCCATCATGCGCAAAGTCCTTCAATATATTTCTTATGATGAAAAGTCTCAAGTGTCTGGAGGTAGGTTAACGCTCCGGCGTTAAGTAGTTGTAGTGTCATGTTCGGAGTCTGAATTCGATAAAGAGTTGTCTTCCACCGAGGAGGTGGCATCGGTTGGTTTTAGGTTTTCAAGCAGTAAGTCCCATTGCGTAACTCTCTGGGTCTTTGGCCTCGGATGCTTCTCTTATTAGTACGGTGCTCTCTATTTCAGCCCATTTTACCAGTGCACCTAGCCATCTAATTATTAGTGGGCCACCTGGGTCCTTCCAATGTAATGTTATTTCTCTCCTCGCTAATATCAAAGCTAGGTCTATGAATTTGTTTGACATCTTGTGTCGATGGGTGTGGGAAGTCCCCCAGGATTGCTATCTGGGTAGGTGATAGCGTTCTATCAGTGCAGCCAGCTAGCTTCCCGAATACTTCCGACCAGTATGCGCTAATAAAGGGGCATTTCCAAAACATATGTATTATGTCTGCTGCTGGATCGGTGCAAAGTGGGTAATCAGATTTATTTGGATTATATATTTTGGCTATCCTTTTAGGAGTTAGGTAAACTCTGTGGAAAATATACAAGTTTATCAATTTAAATCTTGCATTTCTAGAGATAGTGTGGACGTGGGATGTAGTTCTGTCCCATTGACTGTCTTCTAATGTGTCAAGGTCATTTTGCCATTTTATCTTGAGTTTATTTAGCGGAGTGCGGGTGTCACCTTGCAAGAGTTTGTATATACCAGAGATTAACCTCCTCTGCTCGCCCATTGAGCATAGGAGTTCACATCCCTTATGTGCTGGGGTTCCCAGGTTCCCTTGCCCCATATTTTTTTAATTCTTCTTACAATGGCAGCGTGTGTGAGAAACAATCCAGGAGGGAGATCAAATTGTTCTTGCAGCTCCACATAGGGATGAAGTTTCCCATTACCATACAGCTCACCTATTTTCGTGATGTTGAACGGGGTCAATTTGTTAATGTTTGAAGATTTGTTTATTTGGGAAGCAATTCAGAGCCTCCAAAGGGATTTCAGGAGCATAAGGTGTTTTTAAACGGGAGCGTTTTAGGTACTGTTCCCAGCAGTGTCTGATGGATTCCCATTCAATAGGAAGCGGTTCTTTCTCTTTTCTGGGGATCAGTATTTGCAGGATTTTGCTTAATGGGCATGTTAATGGTATTTGTAAGTCAGCAGCGAATTGGGGTTTACTAGTCAGTCTTGCTAAGCATTGCAATTGTCCCGCCCAGTAATAGATTTCTAAGTTAGGTGCAGCTAGTCCCCCTCCCGAGGTAGGTCTTTGGAGGGTCCGAAGTGCTATTCTGTGTCTACTGGGACCCCAAATTAAGCTTGCAATTAATGATTCAGCACTTTTAAATATGGAGTTGGGAATTATTAGGGGTAGCGTAGAGAAGTAGTATAGAAGCCTGGGCAGTACTATCATTTTAATCAGTGCAATTCTTCCAGCGACTGTAAGGGGTAAGGGGCTCCAGAATTGCATGCTAGCTTTAATTCCCCTGATTGCACTTTGTATGTTCCCTTCTAGTAAATCTTCTACTGAATGATAGATATTGTCTCCAAGATATTTGAGGGTGGATGAGGCCCAGGGTAAGCCCTTAGTGTCGGGGTTTTGGCGTGTCTTTGGAGGTTGGGAAAATAGAGGATTTTCTCCACTTAATCCTAAATCCCGAGGCCGAGCCAAAATTGTCTAGCATTTCTATCACCCCAGGGAGGTCCGCCACCAAGTTTTTAAGAAATAGTAGCATGTCATCGGCATATAGCGCAATGTGGTGTGTCCAATAGGGATGCCTTCAAAGTGACCTTTGGATCTTGCAGTTTGTGCAAGGGGTTCCACTGCGATTGCAAATAAGAGGGGAGAGTGGGCAGCCTTGTCTAGTCCCTCTTCCCACCATGAATGGCTCAGAGAAGGTATTGCCCGTACGTACTCTTGCTGTGGGGTTTGTGTATAGCAATTTCGTCCAGCTGACTAAGCCCTCTCCCAGTCCAAGTCTTAGCATGACTTGCTCTAGATAATCCCATCTCAGGCTGTTGAAGGCTTTTTCGATGTCTATTGAGATTATAGCAGCTTGTGTTAAGGTGCCAGGTAGCGAATGAAGAAGTGATATTATTCGCCTGATGTTTAGTGCTGTGCTGCGGAATAAATCCCGATTGATCCTGGTGAATCAAAGAGGTCATGTGTGGTAGAAGTCTGTTAGCTAGTACTCTACTTAATATTTTATAGTCTAAATTCAGCATTGAGAGCGGACGCTATGAGCGGACATCGGTAGCAGGTTTGTCTGGTTTTAATAAGGGAATCGTTATGGCCTCAGTGGATTGCGGTAATTTCTTATTTTGCCAGGCTTCTGTATATAGTGTGCAAAGTCTGGGTGCTAAAGTGTCCTGATATAGCTGACAGAACTCTGTTGGGAGGCCGTCTGCTCCTGGTACTTTACCCTTTGCCATGCTTTGTATTGCAGTTTTGATTTCTACAATCGATATAGGGGCTGCTAGGGTTGTACTTTCTGTAGCTTCCAATCTAGGGAGTCTCAGTGACTCAAGTTCCGCGATTTGGCTACCATTAATTGTTTCGGGAGGAGGGGTGTATAGAGAGGATTAGTATTCAAATAAGCAATTATTAATTTATTTTTGGATCTATATCTATTTCAAGTATAATAGTTTGGTGTTTGGGGGGTTTAGCTAGCCAAGCCAGAAGAGCGCTTGCTTTATCTCCTTCTGCATGCTGTCTACTTAAGTATTGTTTATAGTTGAAGCGAGAGAGTCTAATGTTCTCCTATTATTTTTGTGTTTCCCTCAAAAGTGAGGACAGTTCAGGGGTAGAGGGGAGCTTGCACTCAATATCTCTTAGGGAGTCTTCTAATTTATTAAGCTCTGTTTCGATAGATCTGCGCACTCCGATACTTTGCCCAATACAGTTACCCCTAGTTACTATTTTAAATGTTTCCCATTTAAATGCTCTAGAGGATGCAGTTCCTGCATTTAGTTAAAAATAATCGTTGATGCTATTGAGGAGGTGATGTTTAAAGGCCTCGTCCTCTAATATTTCAGTAGTGAGTCTCCAAGAGGGTATTACTGGTTTTTCTTTATGCCAATTAATTGATATTAATAGGGGGTTGTGATCTGATATGGTAGGGCTCAGGTATTCAGCTGAAGCTACAACGGGTTGCAGCTCCAGTGAGACTAGTATTGCGTCTAATCTTACCTGTAGATCATGAACCGCTGCATAAAAGGAATATTCTCTATTATGTGGGTAGAGGTGTCTCCAGCAGTCTCTGATTTGCCAGCCTTGTCATTCTGAAAGGGCCTTAGCTGCTTTTATCGATTGAGTCTGTGAGGGGGAGGAGGAGGAGGGGGGGGGGGGGGGGGGGGGGAGTGATCTGTCCATCGTAATATTAGAAATGCAGTTGGTCACCTCCTATAATTTTTGGATTCACCAGAATCAGATTTAGCTCCCCAGACATTTTGTCAAATAAATTTTTCTGGTCTTGGTTCAGGGCATAGAGGTCTCCAATGGTTATTTCTCTCCCATCTAGCTTGCCCGAAATGACTACATATCTGCCTTCTTTTTCTATGTATGTAATGCTTGAAAAGGGATGCCAGGGCGTATCCAAACTAGTACTCCTCTCGCAAATGCTGAGTAGTTCGTGGCAAATATTTGGCCTCTTCACCTTTTCCGTAGCGCTGCCACTTCCTGCTCTATCAAATTGGTTTCCTGTAAAATAGCAATATGTGCCCCTCTGCGTTTGATGTAGTTGTGTACCTTATATCGCTTAGCTATATTATTTAACCCCCTAACATTCCAGGTTATTAGCTTGTAATTTGAAGTCATGGATTTGGTTAATTAGTTGTTGGTGAATAATGTAGGTGTGTTTTAGGGGTGTTTTTTCGCTACAACTTTCTAGTAAAAGTTTGGGACTAGATATGTCTTTCATTTTAGGTCTCAGTGCACAAAGTACTCTTATAACTAATTGAAAAAACAGAAATTCCCACTCCCCAGGACCGGTTACAGAAACTTTTCCCGTCCAAACTGGTAGCATTCAGTTCTATAATCCTATAGGAGGGTGGTGTGGAAGGGACAGAGAGTGCGCACCCCGGGGCCCGACCTCAGAATGGCAGGATCAGAGTAATCGCTCTTTTATCCCAAAAATCAACAATTATTGTCCCGGTCCAACTGCTGGGTAAGGATCCTAACCGGGTTTATAAGTTTTTCTCTTAAGTAGTCATGGATCAGAGGACCCACTTTAGTTGGCGTCAGATGATTTCTTCAGATGTTCGTGGAGTTATTCTAGGTAGGCTTGTGGCCGTGTCTTGAGAGGATACGGAGGTGCCCTCTCCGCTGGAGTCAGGATCTGACAAGTTGTTCGGTGTCTAGGGGTAGGACCCTTGCTGAGGGCCGCTGGCGCTTCTACAGCATCTTGCATTTCCCGTAAGGATTGGTGCTTAGGGGGAGCCGCCTCCGTGAACTGTTTAGATGATCGACTGCGCTTCTTCTTCGGGTTATTGAGTGGGCCGGAGGGCATCATCGATGGGGTCAGGTTCATTGACTCTAGCCATATCTCCACCAGCTGTGGTGATGAGAAAAAATGTGTTTTGCCTTCGTGCTCTATTCTGAGCTTGGCAGGGAAGAGCATTGCATATTTAATCCCATTGTCTCTTAGAGTGCGTTTATGCCCGTGGAAGGAAGCCATGGAATCCTCAGCATCTGTGTCTCTCTCGTGAAGTTCGGGAAGATCACGACCTATTGGTTGTTGCCTAGTATTTCGCCTAGTTGTCTTGACTGGGTGAGGATGTGTGCGGTCTAGCTCCTGGGGGCGGTGCTTTGTTGGGGATCCTATGAGCTCTTTCTATTGCGAAGTATGACGTCAGGCCCTCTCGTGCCATACTAGTTCTAATCCACTCCTCCAGAAAGGCCTCAATGCTAGTTGCTGAGGATTCCATGCCTTCCGGTATTCCAATAAGTCTAAGGTTATTCCTACGTGCACGGTTTTCGGCATCTTCCGCTCTGGTTTCTAATGTCTTAATTCGGGAAGTCAAATATACCATTTCTTTAGATGCAGTTTGTTGCTTGAGGTCGATATTAGTTAACGATTTTTCACTTGCGTACACTTTTTCTTTCAATTTGCGGTGATCGTCTCTGAGTAGTGAGAGTTCAGATGAGAGGTGGTCGATTTTCCCCTCGAGTGCTTCCCGGGATTCTTTGATAGCCAGGAGTATCGTGTCCAACATTGCTTCTTGAGTGGTAGGGCAGTGTGAGGAGTTCTGGCTGGAGGACTGGGTGGATTGATGTACATTTGTACATTCAGTTTGACCCTGGTCGTCTCGCTTCTTGGGTTTCCCCATGGTTGGAATTGTACAATGGATAAAGTGGGCGGGTTGTGCAAATTTTTCAGTGCAGGGGTTTGGCTTATTGGTTTCAGCTCTGGTTTGCCTGTCTTTTCCCCCCATCCAATCACCACTGATCACAAGTTTCTATCATCGATAGGAGGAGTGTTCGGGTCTTCTCCGCCCTTCACTTTGCAACCCCCTGCGTGATCTGTTTCAGATGTTCATACGGGGTCTGATTTCGTTGCGCAGGTTGGGGTGTATCGGTTGTTTTATAGCTGTTTACTATTGGGATCTTTCAATGTAGACCCTTTGCTGTTAATGATTACTTCCTTTGCTTTGACTCGTCTGTTATCTAGTGTGCCTCCAGGGGGTCGGCTCCAACTTTCAGGGAAGGATCTGAGGGCCGCGTCCGGGACACGCTGCTGTGCCTCAGCGAAGCTAGCACGAGGTTCTGAATCGGAGCGGTGAGTCAGGTGAGAGGACCCACGAGTCGTGGGTTTGCCCCGGTGAGTAGTCTCTCTGGTTCTTTATCGCTCAGGTTCTGAAGCGGGGGTATTTTATTCCAGCTCCTCTGACCCTTCTTCATCTACTGAGTGATGCGGGAGTAGTATTTCGTGGGTCCGATTCTTGAAATGGGGGGGTCCCCGCTTTGCTTGCGGTTGTTAGTGGTCCTTCGATGGGATAGTTCAGGTTTTTCCCCCGCCTCTACTAGCCAGTGATGGGTGATCTCCGCTCAGTGCAGATTGGAAATGCGGCGGTGGCTCGTCGAGTCTTCCCCTGTGTCAGACCGATCTCGGGGATCAGCTATTTCTTTTCTTTTCCAAACCCCCACTCCGACTGAGGCCCTCCACGCTCTCCCCATTCTCCGGCGGCGCTGCACTGCTCTTTTGCGCACGCCCTTCTTCACTCACCGGGTTCTCTGTTGCACTTTTTTGGACCCGGCTTCAGTTGCTGCGTTTGCTCAGGGGTTTCCCCTCGTTCTCTGGCCTTCCAAGGGTGCCGCGTAGGACGCAGTCGCCATTTTGTTTTCGCGCAACTTTCTCCGGGCCAACTGAGAGTTTCACAAAACTTTTTATTTATACTAATTGTCTTGAGTATTGCACCCTAAGTAGCACATCTAGGCCCATATTTATACTTTTTGACGCTAAACTGCGCTAACGCAGTTTAGCGTAAAAAAAATTAGCGCCGGCTTACGCCATTCTGAAGCGCCATGCGGGCGCCGTATTTATTGAATGGCGTTAGCCGGCGCAAGCAGACCGGCGCTGCCTGGTTTGCGTGGAAAAAAAACACGTAGACCAGGCAGCGCCGGCGTTGGGGAAAAAATGACGTTAGGGCGTCTTAAAATGGGGCAAGTCAGGTTGAGGCAAAAAAATCGCCTCAACCCGATTTGCGCCATTTTTTTACGACGCCCAGACGCCATTTCATGACTCCTGTCTTAGTAAAGACAGGAGTCATGCCCCCTTGCCCAATGGCCATGCCCAGGGGACTTGTGTCCCCTGGGCATGGTCATTGGGCATAGTGGCATGTAGGGGGGCACAAATAAGGCCCCCCTATGCCACCCAAAAAAAAGTAAAAAAATATAAAAAATAATACTTACCTGAACTTACCTGAATGTCCCTGGGGTGGGTCCCTCCATCCTTGGGTGTCCTCCTGGGGTGGGCAGGGGTGGCAGGGGGGGTCCCTGGGGGCAGGGGAGGGCACCTGTGGGCTCATTTTGAGCCCACAGGCCCCTTAACGCCTACCCTGACCCAGGCGTTAAATAGTGGCGCAAATGCGGGGTTTTTTGACCCGCCAACTCCCGGGCGTGATTTTTGCCCGGGAGTATAAATACGACGCATTTGCGTCGCCGTCATTTTTTTTAGACGGGAACGCCTTCCTTGCATCTCATTAACGCAAGGAAGGCGTTCACGCAAAAAAATGACGCTATTTGCCAATACTTTGGCGCTAGACGCGTCTAACGCCAAAGTATAAATATGGCGTTAGTTTTGCGCCGAATTTGCGTCGAAAAAAACGACGCAAATTCGGCGCAAACTGAGTATAAATACGGGCCCTAGGATCAGCCGAACTACGGAAGGGCCCACGGTGGTCTGCTGTTAAATTGTTGGATTCAGTGCGGTAGATATGCCGGCCGGGCCCCGGTTCAGCACCGGAGCTCCGCACTAAGCTTGCAGCCTCATCGGCTGCCGGCCACGCCGGGGAGGTCCACTTACTAGTTCCACCTCGTTGCAGGTCCGCAGTGCAGAGGCATGGCGACACTGGCCCTTCACCTGAAGTACTGAGGGAGGGCTTGCACCAGCCCATTCGTCACCAATGCTGCTCCCTGAGGGATCCTGGACCAAGGACAGCAAGGCAATGCTTGAGGTAGGGGAGGGGTGCCAGATAACTTTGGGGTGGGGCCTGGTGTATAGCAACTCGTGAGCAGAGCACAGGTCTTAACCCAGCAGCTCTCCCCCCCCCCCCCCCCCCCCCCTCCCCCACACAACACCCCACGACCACAGATGGGACTGAATGGTGGTGTAGGACAAGCGGGGGCCCATCTCAGGCAATGCACAAATCCTGACAGTTTGTTCTCTTCCCTAATCTGTCGACCTATACTACATTTGTGCACCTCATAGCACAGGACATGTAACCCTTGTGATCATATCATTCTTGGTCCAATTGTGAGACATTGGCCACCTTGAGCTTCGGGGCAACGGCTGTTGTGCTGCTGGTTGGATAAGTGAGACGCCTGGAGTTGGGCACTGTGAATTGGCTGGACTACCACCTCCCACTGTTTGCCTGAACATTAGAAGGCACAATCATGTTAAGTTTGGATGGATGGGCAGCACCACTTGTCTTGGGGATTGGGAGGTAGGGTGTTTATGTTCCAGTTGATAAGGGGATTGTATCATGTTCGCCTACTTACTGAATGCCAGACCCGCTGCCTCCCATATACTATTCACGCGCCCGATGGCTAAAATAATGGATTACAAAGTTGTGACGTCGAACATAAGGGAAATGCACTTAATGTCCTAATGCCGCAAGGTATTTTCATGTCCCACTAGAAGAGGGATACACATTGAGCTCCTTCAGGAGACCTACCTGGACGCCAGAGAAGGGTGTGCTCTACAACAAAGGTGGAGAGGTCCGGTCCTCTCATATGGATCCAAACCTAGGGTGCCCTTCCAGCAGGCTGCATCAATCATAGATCCTTTGGGGCAATATATCCCACTCATAATGAGAATAGATCAACGGGACACAACGTTAGGGAGTATCTATGGTCCCAACGCTGACCAACAAGGGTTCTTGATGGCTCTTTGTGGCCAACTAGGCCTGCGCTTTACAGGGTCTGTCCTACTGGGTGCATCGCTGACGTGCCCTTGGATAGATCACATGTCCCATTGTGGGACTCACCGATGTCCCAAGCTGCTGACAGCAGGAATAGGAGCTCGTAGATTCCTGGCGAACACACCATCTGGAGGGGAGAGATTACTCCTTCTCTCCACTATATGACCTGCACATGGACACGTTCCTGTGCTCTCCAGATGTTCAGGAGCTGGCACGCCTGACCGGATATCTGGCCAGAACAATCTTTGACCATAACCCTTTATTGATGGGTACTCAATGGTCACACCCGACCCCTGTTATCCACATGATGACTTAAGTGGGACCTATTAGAAGAACAAGTTTTTAGGGACCTTTGGCTCTGACATAATAGCTTACTTTGAGGATGAGGGATCTGTGAACTGACGGCTGGTAGAGTGGGCATCTTTAAATGCAGTGATTAGAGGACGATGGAGCTCAGCAGCTCCAGGAGTCCGCAGTACGGTTCTACAAGACATACAGAAAGCAGAAGTTAGGAGCACTAGAGGGAATGCACCCATATGACCATGACCTTTAGACAGCGTTCACTGAGGCCAGAGACAAAGTGGCAGTGGAAGTCAAGAGGCTGCACGGCTACAATTTCTAAGTCTATGTGGCTTGCACCCAGGTCTGCAAGCCTAAGCTAAAAAACTGTACCCACACAGAGAGCTAGAATGGACTAACACTATCCTCCACTATTGTCAGAATAAGGATGCTAGCTCCAAAATCTGAAAATGCTCTGAACTAAATAATAAAATTGCATTTAAACCATACACAAGAGACATAATATCAAGTAGCAAGCAAAGCCGACCAATAGACTGGCCAAATTTAAAAAACAATTTACTGTTACATTTTAAAATTTGATAAAGGCTATTGGACACATGTCTTAATAATCATGGTCTCCGATATCATCAATGGAGATGGTGACCAGAAAGGATCCCACTTCGGAAGGCAACAAATGGACCAGAGGATAGGCAGAAGAATCCACAGAGCAGACGTGAGCAGGAGCCTCAGGCGCAGAATAACCCGAGTAAAACATGGCTGCCACAAATTGCCATTTAAGTAACCAAATTTAATACCCATTCCTCGCTTCATTCCACAGCATCTTTTATCATTCATAACCCCACGTAGCTTCCATTAGAAAGTAACTGAAATAAAAGACAAATTAAAGGGACGAGAGTACCCTTCAGCCAGCATGCCAAATTTGCGGCCTCTGCATTGTAAAGGCTGTGCAAGGATACAATCATAGCACGACTAACAGTAGCCTCACATTCGCTTCCGCTAAGGAGGACCTCTGTTCCGCTGTACAGACATTTCAAATCAAAAGGCAGCTATAGGAAAGTACTCAATTTCTGGCATGGTTACCTCCACTTTTTGCCTCCTGTCAGTATGTTTTGACTGTGTTCACTGGGATCCTGCTAACCAGTAACCCAGTGACTGTACTCTCTCTCTTTAAACTTGGTTGCTTGGACTACACCAGACAACATTTGACATACTGGTGCCCCCATGTAAGTCCTAGTATGTGGTACCCAGGTACGCAGGGCATTGGGGCACCAGGGGCCCCCCATAGGCTGCTTTTATTATGCCACCCATGGGGAGCCCATGCAAAGTGTATCTGCAGGCCTGCCATTGCAGCCTGCATGAAAGGATGCATGCACCCTTTTCACTAAAGGTCACTGCACCAGTTTGCTGTAAGTCACTCCTATGGTAGACCCTCCTAGCCCAGAGGGTAGGGTGCAGGTACCTGTGTGTGAGGGCACCCCTGCATAAGCAGAGGTGTCCCCATGTATTCCAGCTCTATTTTCCAGGATTTCATGAGTGCAGGTACGTGTGTACTGGGCATAGGTCACTGCCTAGGTCAGCTACATAATGGTAACTCCAAACCTGTTTTGTATCAAACATGTCGGAATCATTCCCCAGTACCGTTGCCAGTATTGGAAGTATGATTCAGTGCACTCAGGTGGCTCCTTAGAGGACCCCCAGCATTGCTTTTACCAGCTTTCTTGGGTTTTCCGGGTGGCCCAAGCTGCTGCCACCCTTCAGGCAGGTTTCTGCACTCCTGCTGCTTGAACAGCTCAAGCCCTGGAAAGAAGTAAAAAGGATTCCCTTTGGGGGAGAGAGGCAACACCCTCTCCCTTTGAAAATAGGTGTTACATGACTTGGGAGGGGTAGCCTCCCCAAGCCACTGGTATGCATTTAAGGGCACATTTGGTGCCCTTCTCGCATAAACCAGTCTGCAGCCCTTCTTGCATAAACCAGGACCTCCACTCCCTGCCCTGAAACTGGAAAGTGTAGTGTCCACTCCCCTGTCCATCACCACCTCAGTGGTGCCCAGGGCTGCTCCAGATGAGCCCTTTATTCTGCCATCTTGAATTCAAGGTGGGCGGAGGTCTCTGGGAGCATCTGAGTGGCCAGGTCAGACAGTTGAAATCACTGCCCCCTCCTGGTAGGTGTTCACCTGGCTAGGTGACAAATCTCCCTTGCAGGGCTATTTAGGGTCTCCCTCTTGGGTGAGTCCTCAGATTCGACGTGCAAGACTCCAGCAGGAATCCTCTGCTTCATTTATTTTGACTTCTGGCACAGGAACCTACAATCTGCAGCAGCGACAACTTCGCCCTGCAATTTTGTTTCGCCGGCTCCTTCCAGCAACTGCATCATAACCCCTACTGTGCATCCTCTAAAGGCAGCAAGTCTTGAGCCTGAAAAAGAAGGAATCTCCCTTGGAATGAAGGAATCACTTCCCTGCATCTGTAGGCACCAACTGCAGCAACGACAGGCTGCGTGGATGATCTCTCATCCTGATCTGTGTGGATTCTGCATCACGGGTTGTGATCTGGAGTGGTCCCCGTGGTCATCTCTGCCAGCTGTCTAACTTTGGTGCAGCTACCAAGGCTTGTCTGGATCTCCTCCAACTTCCCTGTGATGCTCAGCCCTCTGTGTGCATCTCCTTCGATGTTGGATCTCTCCTCAGGTGGGTTTCTCTGAGACTCCAGGGCCTTGCCTGTGGGTGTTCTGTGGGGGGGCTGCCTCTTCTTCTTTGGACTCTCTGCTCTGCTGAGGGTTGCCTGGGACTTCCCCCGTGGGTTGAGTCCCCCTTGGCCTTACTTGTTCCTGGCAGCTCCACTTTTCCTCCAACCACGACATTTGCCTTTGCCAAGGCTTGTTGGTGGTTCTTCCACACCACAGACTGACTGCTATCCTTCATCTGGCTTGGGATGTCAACTGCATCACCTGCAGGAACTCTTCATCTGCTCCAGTGCTGCATTTCTGACCGTCTTTGATTCATTGTCCAACATAGGGGCAAGTTACCATACCCATGGCCGTGCGATCTGTACACTTATTGATGGTTTACTGCTGGGACGGGAGGACCTGCTGTATGTTCCTTTATTTGTTGGCCCCCCTGCCCTTTCATCCCACCTGGGATGTGTTCCTGATGGCCTCGCTGATGCCCCACTGGATGAGTCCATTTACACTGTTTACTATCTTGTTGGGGGTAATGCATTGGGGGAAGGGAGGGATTGTAGCTCTGACCCCTTTGGGGGGGGTCAGCATGGGTGGGGGCTGGGACTGTTTTACGCTTGGTTTACTTCCTCTACTTCTTCTCTTCTGTTCTTATTCCTTCCCCTGCAAGCCGCAGTAGCCTTGTTTGTGATGCTATGGGGCAATGTATGTTCGGATAAGGAGTTGTTGCGGTGCTAGAAAATGTGACACCTGTGCGTTGTCTTACCTGGAATGTTCGCTGGTTGAATGATGGGTGCAAGATGCGTTTGGTATCTGCTTATATGCATGCTGCAGGAGACTCACCTGGTGGAGGCCACTAAGCACCGGCTGAAGGCTGGATGGATTGGTGAATGGGCCGCTGCGTTGTATTTGCGATATGCGAGAAGTGTGGCGATTCTGATCAGGAAGGGTCTTCCGTGGTGTACTAAGAGGGCACTTGTAGATCCTAATTGCCGCTATGTTATGCTGAGTGGTACGTTGCTTGATAGGCTGTGCAGGTTGGTAGCGCTATATGGCCCAAATATGGATGACCTGGAATTCTTTGGGTAAGTGGGGCGACTCATCGATTCCCTGGGTCCCTGTTATGGGGAGGCGACTTTAATGTGGTGTTGGACTTTGAGTTAGATCCTGAGACCGGGGCTAAACTCCAGCATGTGGCGGCTGCTACAGCTCTGACAAGGGTGATGGAGGAGGGTGCCTTGGTGGATTTATGGAGGGAAAAACACGGGACTGACGAGGAAGACACCTGTGTCAATTATGTACACTGTAGCTGGCTCCGGGTGGGCCGCGCCATGCTTTTATGTGGCATCTCCCTAATGTTGCACTTCGGGACCAGGTATTCAGGGATGAGGTCCGTGAGGCCATGCTTCATTACTTTGCTGAGAATGGGGAATCGGTGACCTCCGCCGGCACTGTATGGGAGGCCTTTAAGGTGGTGATCCACAAGATTTGTCCCTAAACAGCATGGTGTGCTGAAGATGTTAATGCGCAAGCTGGCAGAACTGGAGGCCCAGATTGCTGATCTTGAAAAATGTTTGGGTTTGAACTGGTCGGAGGACTGTGGCCGCAATGCTCCGCAAACCGTGGATAAGTAATCATATTGTGGAGCTTAATGACGTGTCTGGAGTGCATTGCACTGGTACAGTAAGATCGAGCGTATCCTTACTGACTTTTATTCAGCACCTATATGCTGAACCCCCGGCGTTGAACCCGGAGGCTGCCGCTGACTACTTCAAGGATGTTAGCCTTCTCTGGTTTATGAATGCCCATAGGCAGTTGCAGATGGGGCGGAGGTTAAAGCCAGGGCCCACTGGGAGGTGGACTTGGGTGAGCCCATTTTCGATGAAATGGCAACACTACTGTGCACATATCCATGTGTTGTCCCCCAATTAGAGGCTGTGCCTCAATCACTTAAATTGTCTACATCGTTTATATTATACGCCTCATTGGCTGAAGAAAATGGGCCTCTGGACTGAAGGTCATTGTGAGAGATGTATGTCCCCTGATGCAGACTTTATGCATCTGGCATGGAGCTGCCCTACGCTGTGTACTGGTCAGAGGTGCTGCAGGCAATTGAGGAGATGACTGAGACTCAGCTACCGCAAACCCCTAGGCTTGCCCTCTTGGGGTGTGTTGAGGGGCTCCCGCCGTGCACAGGACTGTTGCTGCTGCTGGCAAAACTTAGGGTTGCGATGTATTTGGGGAGGCGATGGACTCCCCGTTCTGAATGGTTGCATGATGCTTCGTATTGTCAGGACCAAGTTATGATTTATTGGGACCTAATGCCGGAGGGATCTTAGCCGCAAGATATATGGGCCCCTCTGCGCTCCTTTTTATAGACCCGTTCGCCGACCATTCCACGGCCTTGGCGCCCTCAGGAATTGCTCACTACTGTTGCACTACTTCATCTGCTGGCTCCATATGTATGGCTGGTCTGACGGCGACACATCCCTGATCTCCTACCTCTTCTGCTCTATATTCTTCCTTTCCTCTTCTTCTGTCTCTTTTCCTCTCTGCCTTGCACTTCCCGTTGTGGAGGTCTTTTGTATGATGTTTCTTCTACACACCGGGGGGGGGGGTCGCATTGATACCGTTTGGATAATAATTGTGATTTATGACGTTGATTGCCTCCTCAGCGCGGTATGAGGCTGTTGGATATAAGGCTCTAATGTTCCCTATTTTGAATTTGGTCATGATACATGCCTATGACCTCTCTGTGTGTGTTTGATGTTCTCAATAAATGCCAAAATAAATTAAAACAAAAAAAAAGTCAGCAATTAGATTTACTGGATATCGGCGTCCCTTGGTGAATTGGTCTTGGTCACAAATTTATGGTTACTCGATAGATTCTCACCTGAAAAGTTGGCACACTTATGCCATACAGAGACAAGCAATCTGCTTACTAAGTATACAATTGGCCCTGCAGTGTTTGTCATAAATAAATGCAGTGCCACCTGAAAGTTTGCAATTCCTAGAGATAAGCCGATAGGTTGGAGCCATTGATGTCTTGCTTCGCAGCAGCCTGGACAGACTATTTATACAATTAATCGACTAAGAAGCCAACCCACATACAGGACATAAAGCAGATACACACCCTTTGGACCAGGAGCTACAAAACATGTTCAAGGAAAAACACCCATAAATCGCAGGTAAAGGCTCTTAGCCAGAGGGAGAGATACAATGTCCAGGAAGGGCTCAAACAACGGAACAGCTTTAACAGCTAGGAAACTTTCTGCAAAGTAGGCCAAATTGGTCCCAGAATGTTGGTGCTCCAAATTATAACACCAATACACTGACTTGACAACCTGTTTATTCGCCTTATGATTATTCCAGAGTGCCAGTAACTTCAGCCTCCTACTCTAGTTATAAACAAACCTCAACCAAGGTGTTTTGAGGGCATGGTAGTGTCTTATTAAATCCCATGAACTATCTCTATATGTTCAATTCAGGGGTTGACCAAATGCGCACCCCGTAGAGGAGAGTTCTCAACTGGGCAAGGTCAGACACCCCATTGATGCCTAGATCGTGGCGAAGGGGGATGAGTTGTTTACTAACAGGAATGACCAGAAGGGCCCTAATAAAATTGCTTTCAGAAACCGGTAGCCTGTGTACCCCAAATTTCAACTCCATAGATGGCTGCCTCCAAGGCCTTACCACGGCAGGCCTCAAGGGCAGGCGATATTGATTGAGTGAAAGTTGCTTTAAAGAAGCGTAAGATGGCATTAGACCTGTGTGTCAGCGTGAGCAAACTCTTTGCAATTTGGGAATCCCACTTAAACTTATCCGTCAGAGTGACTCACAAGTAGTCAAAGCACAACACCCTCTCAAGGTTTGCCTTGCACACCCTGACACAATTAGTTCTGGAACATTTATTACTAAAGAGCACGTATTTAGTATGTGTGCAGTTTATCTCTAACCCCTGTCCACAAAAAAATGACAAACGTCAATAAATTTTGGAGGCCCATAGGTGACTTAGAAATTAAGGAGTCATCTGCAGAAAGAAAAATCTGATTTTTTTTTCCCCTGTTTAGGGTAGGCGAATCGTAAACACACTGTATCGGGTCTCGGTTGCATCATTTATGTAAAGAGAAAAGACAGTGAGGGCCAACACTGCAACCTTGGCGCACTCCACGGCAAATGGTGAGTTTAGATGTCAGTTTTGCCTGCTCCCCCACTGCACTTGGGCATAGTTATCCTGATGTAACCTTACCATGGACACTAGATACCTAAGCTGACAATTTATCCAATACCTGCCTCGCAAAGATTTTTTTGAGATTATCCAATAAACTAATGGGCAGACAGTTACCAGGGCATCCTGCACACCCCTTTGTTTAGTTTTTTTATAAAGCAGGATGATTTCAGCCCCTTTCCAAGTGTTGGGCATCTCACCCCGATTAACTATAGCATTGGAAAGGGTGATCATGTACCAAGCCCATATTCTGGGTTCAGGTTTATTTAGATCCCCCAGTATACCGTTCGGGCCAGGGGCCTTTAGGGGTTTCAAGCTATCTATTGTTGCAAGGGTATCTTCCATGCTAAAGACGAATGGTTCACGGGAGCCACTAGCTGGAATAAAACAGTTGGTATCGATCTCAGCCTCTACCTGGGGTTTCTCCTGAATACTACTCTTGGCACATAAGTTGCCAAAGTGATCCTCCCACTTATCTGGTGGATATGAGAACATCTTGGGTTCCCCTGGCCTCTGGTCCCAGTCGCAATCAGTGACCAGAAAGTGCGAGTGTCTTTTGCTTTAAATGACTGTAGCTGGTCCTGCCAATTGTCCTCATCGCATTTTCTTTGCGGCTTTAAGTGCAGTTTTATATCTGAGGCGAGCAAATCTAATATCTACCTGCTTACTCTCCCTCACAGCTTTTCTTAACTCTGATTTAGCCTGCTTGAGCTCTTTAGAGAACCACCTGAGTCATTTCCTCTCCTTCTGTTGTTTACCCTGATAGCCACTATAAAAGATAGCCTTCAGCAACAAAAGCCACGTGGGTGCTTAACAATATATCAGGATCCTAGCAAACTTCCTTAACACCTGACGTGTGGGGCAACAAGTTTATAGATTTCAGCATGCAAATCCTGGTTCGCCATGACTCTAAGCCACATGAATCTGACAACTACTGGCCAAAATGGTTTCAGGCGCTACAGCTAAATCCAAGCAAATTGACCTCAGAAACTATACTTGAAAAGGAAGTGGATAGGAGGTTATGATCACCAACAGTAGCACTTACCACCTCCATGTCAGTAAGGTCTGGCCAGAGTCGGACCAGGACATGACACTTTTTTGACACCCTCTCTTAAAGGTACACTCTCTGTTTAGGTCTGATCGTGTTCTCCTATTGCAAGCGAGCAAACCATGCTTTATCACCAGGGAAGGTAATGGTGAGCGGTATTGGAATAGTAACACAGATGTCTCCCTGCCACTCTTGTAACCCCCCCCCCCCCCCCCTCAGGACTCCTCCTCCGCGATTACCAAATTAAATGCAGAACAAGGTTCAAAAGTTGTTTTAAAGTCCCAGGCCACTATTACTTTAGCTTCCTGTCTTTAAGTTTCAACTAAAGCATCCAACATGCTTAGAACTAGTGAATCACACTTCACTGGTGTGGATCGAGCATACACAATAAGTATAATCAAGACCAGACCCCTAGGAAATTTGAACTTGATGCACATTAAATCTGGCAAATCTATCATAAACGGGTTCATGAACACAAGCAATAATGTTGTTTACCAAAATCCTATGACTTCCCTTCGCTCACCCTGATCTTGAAGGGGGAATTACCTCTGTGCTAAACGTGCTGAACCCATGAACAATAACCTTAGCTACAACCCAGGTTTCTTGGAACATAGAAATATCAAACTCTCCAATGAAGGACAGCCAGTCTTTATTGTCTAGCTTGGAAATAATCCCTTTGCACGTTCCATGTAACTACATGTAGATTATTGGTGTGCTTCACTTCTGTTGGGCAGAGTCATTTGTTCGCTCCATATCAGTCCAGGAAGTTGGCTCTGGGCCTAGAACATCAGTAACGGCTGGAACAATTCCAGCTACAGTTGCTACTTCAAAAATCAACCCGCCTCAAAGGTCCGGGAACTGGTGATAACTGATTGACTGAATGTGTCCTTGGTGGTTGCAGCCAGTCCTACTGGTCTAACGAGGTAAGTGCTAGGAAATGATTAGTAATGGGAACTGTTTAATTACAGGAGCCATTTCCCAAATCTTGTGCTCTTCCCTGAACTGCAAGAAGGGTTCTAATGCCTCCCCCAACCAGAACAAGGGTGAGTAGCGAATATCGCAAAGACTTGTAAAAACTAGTCACCTTAAAATTCACAATAACAGTCCCCTAATGAAGCTTTCAATGAGGGGCTTACCTAGGACACCCTATGAGTAGATATGATTTCCTTAGTAAAATTGTGAGCCTAACCTGAATGCTCCCTCAACCAGTACGAAACTTTACTTGGGAGAGATGTGCAACTCCTGCTTTCCCTCAGATGGAGGTGGAACATTTTCAAGTACAATAATATAGGAAATACACTCAGTTGGAAATTTGGGCTTAATATCACATTTTTGTGACCCTATAATTGGGCTCCTCAGACCCACCTTCCTATGTGTAAAGGCAGTTTTTGATCCCCCTCAATGCTGCAGTTACTGGGCTATTGGGTAATTGTTGACATGGGCCCTTATTTGGTCAATTAGTAACACCATAGGCCCTTTTCTCCCCTTCCGTTAGACAACATTCAGGGGGCAAATGTTCTACATGGGTCTGACAAACGGCGTGAGCCTGAGTAACCTCAACTTCTGCCCTCTATGCGGAATCAGGGGGTCTAGTCACTCTTGTGGAGGCAGGAAGAACACATCTCAACAGTCCTTTAAAGTTCTATGTCAATCTTCTCTAGTCGCTTGATTATTGGTTTCAGCTTCCAATCCAGGGCAGTATTTATCACATCTGTCAACATATCAGTCGAAAAGCCCCGAGCAGGCTCCTTTTGGTACCTTTCTTCCTAATGTGCTCAGTAGAGTTGGCCCTCTGTCGTGTTGATGCCCCTAGCGGGTTCCTGTCTCATCCTTTCCCCTCCCTTTTTGTCCTCACCGGGCCTGCAAGTGGGGGCTGCAATTACAACCACAGGCTCCAAAGGAACAGGGGTCTGTGGGGAGAGCACGGGAACCCCTTTACCTCCAAACAAGGCTACGTTGACTTGATTTTTGGGGGGGGGGGGTTATTGCCATATTAGAGTGCAGGAACGGCATGTGTGTCCCAATTTGAAGCCACATCCTTAAGTAAATGCAATGAAGGGGAGAGCTGGGGGTGTAACAGAGACGTCGCTCAGGCAACTTGATCTCTTTGTTGATAATACGCACTGCACGAGAAAAAAAGTTGTCCAAGCTTTTTCATTGAGGTCCGAGTGTGATGTTAGAAGCAGCCTTCCGTTTGCATAAGTTAGCGTTAGGCATGTTAAAATACCAAAATCAAGCCGATCAAACAAAGAACCTTTTACCTTAATAATCATCGCCAGGCAAAAGTAACACCCAGCCAAGAGAAAGGGCCCAGCCCGGCCACAGACAGTGTCTTGGACCGGTCTTTGCCCGGGTGCGTCCCGCACTGTGGGTCTGGCACATCTAATTTGCCTCCTGGGCACTTCAATCAGGCCTCCAACGCTGGAGTAGTTGGGGGTTGGAGTCTCTCTCTACCCTGATGCAAAGAGCATCCCGCACCATGGGTCTGGCACATCTAAATTGAAGCGCCTCCGGGACAAATGTGTCCCGTATGTTACTGCACACCGGTTTCATCTGGCTCCAATTTGGGATTTCCTAATCCGTGTCATTCCAGGAAACGTCATTATCCGTGATGTACGTGGGTAATGTACTTTGACAAGAACAGATATAACACGTTTGCGCACACAATCTGATATTTAGGTATACACTTGCATCAGGATTCCTGCACCAACAAAATCATGTGCCTTATAAATACACCCTACGAGACCAAGGTCGTTAGAGGGGGGTTCCACTAGGATACACCATAAAGATTCCACACCACTTTGCTGCAAATCTCAGTGTCTCTGTGATTCCTGATCCGGAGACTAAGGGGGGTGATCTCATCCCATTTTATTGCGTAATGTTGGGGATTTTCATATTTGTCACTTTTATACTCACCATTCTGCTTTTTATTCCTCATTTCTAATCACTGCAGCACCTGCATTTTATTGTAGGTTGCAGTCATTTCATAAACATATTCAAAACTGTCCTACATCTTCATTACCTGTGTGTGAAAGACATTTCTAACGGGAGAAAAGGGGTAAGATTTGTTACACCACAACTTCCCTGAGAGTTCTTCAGAGTCCATGCGCTAGGCTGCCAGAAATCACCTTTACTACTTAAGGTCTTAGCAGTCTTGCTGAGAAGCGAGAATCATTCATGACACACTAAAAAGAAGTACACTGTGCGGAGAATCTAGTGGATCCCCAATTCGTATTGCAGAGGCAAAAGTAGAAATTACTCATACTCTATTTGTGGTAGTGTGGGCGAGCAGTTAGCCTTATCAGAGGGTAGTGCTAAGCATCTGTTATAAACACAGAGGCAATAAATGAAACACTCAAAGATTAAATCCAAGACCAACTTAGAAAAATAGCATTCCTTTTTATACATATTTAAATCCCAATAACTCTGTGTAGCGGGCTACCATGGAGTGGCTCTGGCCTGGGAGGGGTTTTATTATCTATTTCTCTTATACTCAACACACTCACGCCAGTCACTGGTTGAGGTTGTGATGCCACTATTTATTATGTCTTTCTTTTAGTACTTTATATCTTTGTTACTGATATGATCGTGTTTAGTCCTTTCAGATTGTTTCTTTTAGCCTTGCTGTTTTCCTCTCTTTCAGGATCTCCTCGGGCCTCCCGCTTGTCTCGCTGCCTGGTGCTCATAGGGGAAGAAACAAAGGAGAGGATCAGGTAAGTGGACTTTCCTAGTTCTATATGGAGAAAGGTAAAGTGGGGAAGTGACACACTCTTGTGAGCTTTTGTGCCTTTTATTCCTTTGTACGTGAGTAAGACAGTGCTTCCCCCAAATCATCACCATTGCGTACTGATTATTACCTCAGAGGGGAGTGCTCTTCTATTGACTTAGTCCCCTATCGTCCCCCTTCCCTCCCCTATTATGTGCAATGCCCACAATCTGACCTCTTCAGGTTGCCTCGGTCTTGCTTGTCCGATAGGCCTCTTAGGTCCAGCTGCGTCCGCGTCCTTTCTCCGTTCCGCGTCCTTTCTCCGTTCCGCGTCCTTTCTCCGTTCCGCGTCCTTTCTCCGTTCCGCGTCCTTTCTCCGTTCCGCGTCCTTTCTCCGTTCCGCGTCCTTTCTCCGTTCCGCGTCCTTTCTCCGTTCCGCGTCCTTTCTCCGTTCCGCGTCCTTTCTCCGTTCCGCGTCCTTTCTCCGTTCCGCGTCCTTTCTCCGTTCCGCGTCCTTTCTCCGTTCCGCGTCCTCTCTCCGTTCCGCGTCCTCTCTCCTTCCTTGCTCCGCATACTCTCTCCACAAGACGTTGGTACGCTCCGTTATGCATGCCGACGTAACCCTGTTAACATATCTCCTGGGGCACTGTCCAAGCGGTCTGGGGGCGGTCCCATCTGTTCCCCAGTCGTTAATTGTTGTCTCCCTGTTACCTGATTACAGTGTAAAAGGATTTACAAGCATAAGTACTTTGCAGTTTCAAACATCACAGTGCAATTCTGTTCAGCAATGTTAACCTATGAGAGGAAAACAAAAAAACACTTTTGCAGGTAAGTACACAACTTAAAAATCCAGTCTTCCTGGTGTTGACCTAAAACCGGGAATGGGAACAGTTCAAATCGGTACCAAGAATGCACCCACAGCGGCATAGGGGAGGCTGGGTGCAGAGGTCAAATTTGGAGTCAGGTGCTTGGGGACTGGGCGTGTAACCGAAGAAGCGCTGCTCACAGGTGAATAAAGCAGTGTCAAGGGTCGATCTCCTGGGGTTGCAGTAAGCACAAGGGGCCCACAAGGCAGCACCAAACTTACTCCCTTAGGGGCACAGGGGCTGCCTCGTGCCAACACAGCGTTGGGCACCCAGTGAGGGAGATCATTTTTGGAGAAAGGCTGCAGGCTCAGGGCAAGAGGCTGACTGAAAAAAAAATCACAGCTGCCCAGGTAAGTTCTGATGCTAGGGGATGTAAGGACACCGGTCTAGATACCCAAAGGCCCAGGGGCTCCAGGTGCAGGGATGTCCTTTGGCGTTGGGAGCAGCTTACTGGGTAGGTTGGTGAGGGTGAGTCTTCGGTTTGAGGCTGCAGACTTTGTAGGCAGAGTCCAGCCGGGGTAAGCCCATGGTGGACTCTGACTCAGAACTGCTGGGTAACTTTCACAGGACCAGCGGGGCCACTCTGACTCGTCCCATGGGCGTCAGGTGCAGTAGTGGGACCGGAAGTGGTTTCGCAGTATCTCAAAGCAGAGTTCTTTTTTTTAAAGTTGGTTTATGCTCTAACAGGTCCACTGTTCTTGGGAGATCTTGATCTTTGTCGAAGGCAGGCAGTCCTCCCAAAGCTTTGGAGGTCACAGGGTTGCAGGATCGTCGAGGGCTGCAGATAGGCCATTAGGGCTGGGGCCAAGTGGGTTGGTGTCTGTAGTTGTCTCTGGTAATGCGACTCTGTAGTGTCCGGCTCTTCTTTGGTCTTCAAGATTATGAGTTCTAGGGACCCAGGGGTGCCACCTAAATACTGAATTTATGGCTTTACAGGGAGTGCCAGGTGGCGGCCAAGGGGCTACTCAGCTTTAGGTTCACTACACCCTTTTTTATGACCACTTCCCTATGGAAGTGGGCCTAACCCTAGTGGCCTAATCCCTCCCAGAGAAGATGGAGGAAATTGAAAAGTTGTGTCCACTTCAGCTCGTCCACCTTAGGGGTTAGACTGGCATGAAGTGGGCATGCCTCCTATTTCAACTAATTTTCCTGCCAGTCCTGACGTCAAAAGTGCGGTCAAGAACTGAGGGTCGTCCTTCTCTATCATGTGTAGAGGCAAGGCCTTTGAAGCGCCCCGCCCTGGAATTTCTAACCTGCCTGAATGAGGTGTTAGCACCTCTGCCCAGAGCAGGCCTTTCTTCTGAGCCCTCGAGAGGGTTGGGGGCCAGAACTCTTTCTGAGGTGGCTGCACAGGTTTTGACAAGTCAGTGTCTACGCTAGGAGTTGGTAGGTTTTCAGGGAGCTCCACTAAGTTGCCCTCTGAGTGCATGTATTAATAAATCCATTACTGGATTCAGTGTGAGTTTATTTATATGAGATGTTGGAGACCAAACATCCTTATCTTCCGTGGAACCATCATGTAGCTGAGGAACTTGTAATGACCAGGGTCCAGCACATGTACTTAAGATGGTTTCCCTGTTCACTTACTATGGCTGAGAATCAACAAGGACATAGGGGCATTTCGGCAAGTACAAAGCCCTTGCTTGTAATATAATGTGCCCCGACTTTAGGGCTGGAAGGCCTGCTAAAAGGGTGACTGACACATATTGCATGCAGTGTAATGGGGACAGGGCACATGCTGTGTGCCATTGTGAGAAAGTAGCCTCTTTCTAGCATGTTTACCCCCACTTTTGGGTTGTTTGTGAGTGTCTTTTGCCTGTCTCACTGGGATACTGCTAGCCAGGCCCCCAGTGCTCATAGTTTGTGGCCTATGTGAGTTGTCAGTAGTTCTTAACTATGTCACTGAAGTTCTGCTAACCAGAACTTCAGTGCTTATTCTCTCTGCTTCCAAATTAGTCACTCTAGTTTAGTGACTTAATTTACCAATTCCAGTTGACTTATAAGTCCCTACTATAGGGTGCCTAGGTACCCTTGGGGTTCCAGGAGATCCTTATGGGCTGCAGCATTTCTTTTGCCACCCATAAGGAGCTCAGAAAACCCCTTTCACAGGACTGCCACTGCAGCCAGCGTGAAATAGTGCACACACTATTTCACAGCCATTTTCACTGCACTTAAGTAACTTATAAGTCACCTATATGTTTAACCTTCATTTACTAAATCCCCGGACTTCGTGAGTGCGGGACACCATTACACACATGCACTACATATAGGTCAATACCATGGACCCCCAGTACTGCCAAACCAGCTCTTTGAGGCTTGCAATGCATCTACAGCTACTGCCACCTCACAGACAAGGTTCTGCCCTTCTGGGATCTGAGCAGCTCAGTCACAGGAAGGCAGAGCAAAACATTTCCTTTGGGAAAAGGGTGTTACACCCTCTCCCTTTGGAAATACGTGTAACAGGCTGGGAAGGGGTAGCCTCCCCCAGCCTCTGGAAATGCTTTGAAGGGTGCAGATGGTGCCCGCCTTGCATAAGCCAGTCTACACCGGTTCAGGGACCCCCAGTCCTTGCGCAAAACTGGACAAAGGAAAGGGGAGTGACCACTCCCTTGTCCATCACCACCTCAGGGGTGGCGCCCAGAGTTCCTCCAGCGTGTCCCGGGCATCAGCCACCTTGTTTTCCAAGGGGTTGGGACACTCTGGAGGCCTCTGAGTGACCAGTGCCAGCAGGTGACGTCAGATACCTCTCCTGATAAGTGCATACCTGGTTAGGTAGCCAATCCCCCTCTCAGGGCTATTTAGGGTTTCTCATGTGGGTTCCTCCTCAGGTTCTGCTTGCAAGTTTCCACCAGGAATCCTCTGCAACTCCTGCTTCATCCTCCGACCAACAGATCAACCGCAGACTGCTCCAGGAACCTTTGTAAATGCAACAAAGTATCCAAGAAGGTCTCCTGTGACATTGCAACTTCAGCTCCAGCCAGCAACTGCAACAGTTTCCAAGGTGTGCACGCTCTGTGGACTCCCTGTCTTCACCCTGCACCAGAAGGATGGAAGAAATCTCTCCGGGAGTGACTGAGTTGCTTCCATGCTCCAGCAGGCACCTTCTAAGACGACAACCGGTTTTCTTGGACTCCTCCCCCGGTGACGAGCGTGCTCCTTGGAACACAGGTACTGGACCCCTTCAGCACAGACTGTCCTAAGGTCCTGCTGTCCAAATTTGGAGGAGGTAGGAGCTTGCCTTCCACGTTTGCGACAGTACCCTTGTGCACCGTGTCATCTTCACCTCCTGAGGCCTCTGTGCACTCTTTGCAAGAATCTTTGGTGCACAGCCTGGCCCAGGTCCCCAGTACTCTATTCTGCGACCCTCAAATCGCTGAGTTGTTCTCCTGCGGCGTGGGACCTTCTTTTGTTGTGGTGCGCCAACCGCAATTTGCACCTTCTTTGTCCCTGTGTCCTGGGACCCCTGTGGGTGCTGCCTGGTCATCTGTGGGTTCCCTCCAGTGTTGGGAGCCCCACTCTACCTTCTCAGTCCGAGTTGAGGCCCCCAGGTCCCTCCTGGGTCCAGGCAGCACCATTTTGACGCAATCTGCAACATTGCTTGAACCAAGGCTTGTTGGACAAATCCTTTGCTGCAACTCGCCTGCATCCAACATCTCCACATGGGACATCCTTTGCATCACACAGGAACCTGCGTCCATCTTTGGTGCTCTTCTGCAGACTTCTTCCAACCGGAGAATCCTCTTTTGCATTATCTTCTAGGTTGGCAGGGTCTCCTGACCTTCCTGGAATCTTCTAAGACTTCTGGGCTTGGTCTCCTCTCTTCACAGGTCCACAAATTCACCATTTGTTGCTTGCAGTCTAGCTTGGTTCTTGCAATAACTCTAATGACGACTGTAGTGTGTCCTAAGGAAACTAAGTATTTTACTCCTACTTTCTTGGGCTCTGGGGTGGGGTATTTTACTCACCTTTGTGGTTTTCTTACACTCCCAGCAATCCTGTACACACTACACTTGTATAGGGGGGAATTCGTGATTCGCATTCCACTTTCTTAGTATATAGTTTGTGTTGCCCTTAGACCCATTTTTTTCCTATTGCATTCTATGGTATTTCTATTGTTTGCACTATCCTATGACTATTTACTTATCTGATTTGGGATCTAGTGTATACATTGTGTATAATACTTACCTCCAGAAGGAGTATTGCCTCTAAGATATTTTTGGCCTTGTGTCACTAAACTAAAATAAAGTACCTTTATTTTTGGTAACACTGAGTATTGTCTTTTATTGTGTAGAAGTACTGTGTAACTATAAGTGGTATTGCATGAGCTTTGCATGTCTCCTAGTTCAGCCTAAGCTGCTCTGTTACAGCTACCTCTATCAACCTAAGCTGCTAGAACAGTACTACATTTCACTAATAAAGGATAACTGGACCTGGTATAAGGTGTAAGTACTCAAGGTACCCACTACAAACCAGGCCAGCCTCCTACATCCGTCATGTTTTCATTTTAGTTCTGCACCGTGAGACATGCAGCGTTTGAAAGCAGCACTGTGTGCACTTAGCGAGAGGGACACTGAGGGTGGCACAATTCAGCGGCCTTCCTTTAGTACACGATGCTATAGGTACAAAGGGGTACCATTTTCCAGAGACTCAGTCAAAATTGCATTAGAAACCAGGCAAAAGTGTGTGTTGCGGGGAGGGGGAGGTGAGCAAGTCAAAAGAGGCCCTTTGCTACAATGAACTCTTTGTGGGAGCAAAGAAAGGTTGGGCAGTCCTGAAATCAACCATTTTGCACTGGGTAGCTCTCCGTATAAATATCTGCAACACTCTGACTAAAAATCAGCCTCCTAAGGTCTTACAAGCCCACTCCACCAGAGGGAAAGCTGCAGACCACGGTGCTAGCTGGTGGCGTCCCAGAGCTGGACATCTGTCACATTGCATCTTGGGCCTCCCTGCACATGTTTCCCAAACACTACTTTCTGGACGGTCAGGTCCGCAGGGACAGGCATTTTGCGTGTTCGGTCCTGCAGGACTTTCTAGTTTAGGATATCTATTCAAAGGTAAGGAATGTGCAACTAGAAGTCTCTATCACATGGACAATTTACTTACCTTCGATAATGCATTATATTGTGGAGACTATATCTAGCTGGAGATTACTTACACCCACGCCTCTCCGCTCTGCAGAGTCATTTACTAGGGTCAGGGTGACTCTTTCAGGGCCCTAGTTTGGACACACATTTGTCAGTTTGCTTCACGGCTTTGCACTACTGGTGTGGAAGGTCGTGAAGAAAGTAACCTTTGCGTGCCAGGGTGGCGCCTCTATAGATAACCACAACGTCACATCCAGTACCAATGACACCACACAGAAGTGAACAACCCATGCACAGGGGTATTTCTTAGGCAAAAATTTCCGGATTCAGCCTGAAGCATGGGAAATTCAAAGGTAAGGAATCTCCTAGATATAGTCTCTTCCAGATGATGCATTACCAAAGGTAAGTGACTTGTTCATCTACGCTCACACTTAAGGAAATAGTGTAAGACATTGTAAAGCTCTTACAAAAGTACATTTCCGAACTGAATGTGAATCCATTTTCAATCCAGTGGCTTCCTGTACTTATGCAGCTTGGAAGTTACATGTCTGCAGTAGTAAGATTAGATTAAACATCTAATCGCACCTCTTGTGGTGTGAATTGTAAACCTGATCTTAGTTACCCTGATTTGTCATCACAATAACTAAATGGCTACCCATTATGTTACTCTTAGTGGCGCCTTATTACTGTGTAAATGTTCTGAGTCACGTGGGAACATTAGCAGGACGCAACGTGAGGTATTTGCTCTCTGCTTATGAAATGAATGAAGAAGGATTTCCAAAGTGCGAACAGCTGCTTTCAAGGAAGCTTCCTGGCACTAAGTGAACAGACATGGTACTCATTATGAGATCTCAAATTGTGCTAGAAACAGTCTTGGTGCACAATACATTTCTTTCTGATAGACCTTTGGTTGAGCAAGTCTGCACTTGAGAAGAAAAGTAAGGTAACTTAATTTGTCCAGGGGCCCTACTTTACGATTTAATGGACTGATTGCAGAATTACGTTTATATTTTAAAGCTCACCTAAGTATACTTGCATCCGCTGGTTATTGGGTCTTGGAGGCAGGAGGCGTTGGTATATATTACTGGCTATTTTGGGTATTATGAATTCATATGTCACCGTCCAATAGCACAAATGCAGAGTAGATAGTGTATTGAGATGGGGATGTTAAACGCCCTAATGTATTTTGGGTAAATAGTCTGGTATGGGGAGGTGGCTGTCGGATGTCACAAGGTTCTTTTACAGACACACAAACAAAAAACACACACAATCTCTCCCTCTCTGTTTTGAGAGTCTTCATTAATGTGCATTTTACAAAACATTGAGTTTTCTATTGCTCATTACCCCGATCAATTTGCATTAGTCTTCCCTTCCGCTGCCCCATTACCCCGCTCATGAACCCTGCTTGTCGTATAAAGTATTTTAACATGACATGCCAGCGTGATGGTTGGAAAATAGCTACCCACCCCATCTTGCTGACTGAGCTACGCCCCTGCATTGTCTTTTACACAGCAATTGACTTTTTATCTATATACATATTTTAAGTCTTTTCATACTTTCTTAAAATGGCAGTTTGAAAATGTGTACTTATTTTATCCTGTTATTTATATTATATGCCCTACAAATGTAAGCCCAGTCAATACATTTTCAACTTTTTTGAGGCTCAGATATCTTGTAGAATAACACTTACATCAGCTCACGACAAACTGGCGCTGCTGAAGAAATACAAAACAGTACTGAAATATAACACAAAATATCACAAAAGAGCTTAAGGGTGTACACTCTGGTGCACATTTTACCCAGAAGCCCTTGCAAACCTCAACTTTGTCTAAAAATGATCATTTTCATCACATTTCTTTGAAGGAAAGTTCTGGAGTCTTCAGGGAACCACAAATTTCCTAGCAGCCAGCATTTCCCTGCATCTCCAGATGAAAATGGTATCTCACTTGTGTGCATGGACTTATTGCTTGCAGCAAAAAAGAGTCCAAAACGCAATGTGGGAATATTAACATGTCTTGTCAAGAAAATGGCCTGATTGCCAATGGGGTAGTTGCAGTATTTGTGCTCAGACTCGGTGGTCGCCCAGGGAAACCTACCAAAACCAGACATTTCTGAAAACCAGACAACCTAGGGATCCCAAGGGAGTATGCCTTGTGTGGATCCACCAAAGATTTCTTAATCACAATGCCCTTAGGATGCGAGGGAAGCTGTTCCTTTGTGTTCCAACATAAGATTTTGAAAAACAAAACATGTCTGATTTTCTTTTTCAGAGCCCAGGACTACCTGTACACATCCTCAGCACTACATAGATAGGGCTAAGAACGTCAATGGGTCGTGCACCACAATTAAGTGGTTAAAATGAGTCCCACCCACTACTGACTCTACCCTGATCATTTGAAGGTGACAGTCGGTCAGTATGATTTCCAGTTTGTAGTTTTAACTTTCCCACAACTCTACTCTTAGATTTGGTTTGTTAATTTTCCGCATTTATTTAGGTTTTCCTGCCATATTTTTTTTACTTGGATAACCGATTGATAAAAGTTGAATTTTGTCTCCTTTAATGATTTAAACCTTTAATAAACTTTGTAAATGGTTATTGTGAAGCGTAGTGTGCTTTGTATTTAATTCTGAAATGTTCCTTGACTTTGATTTGTTTTGGGTGACAGATCTAGTGGGAAAGCAAGAAAACCCTAGAGAGGATTAAGATCTTTCCTGTTCATAAGAAACACTTGGTTGACAAGGAAGAAAGGTGCTACGTCAGGGGTATTTCTTCTGTTTTATAGTTCCAACAACACTGCTGCAAAATCCGATAAGTTTTTATGGTTATGATTTCACATCAAATGGGCATGAGAACCTGTTAAAGCCTTAGACTTTACTGGGGCACATTGTGTAGCCTTGGCCGAGGTGTGATCCCTGTACAGATTTTGGTTCTTCCCGCAGAACCTGCATCTCAATTAGAACATTTGAAATTGCAGTTTCAATTCAGCACATAGAACCCATTTGCTCCTACAAAAATGATCGAATTGCAGAGTGCAAAGCCCAGTAAAAATAGAAAAACAATCAAATAACTCAGAGTTCAGGTCAGCAAAATACAGAGGACAAAATGGGAGAGCACCTCCTATGGTGGTCTCCCACATCCAAGAGGAGCACACTTCTATAGGGTTCTGAATTAAACAAATTCATACAATTTAATGCAGGTTTACATCATTCTCTTGGTCTAAACCGGTCGGAATTAACCAAAGGAAACAGTTACAAATTATATGATTTAACGATAGTGCCACAGTGAAGCTTCTCAAGAACATCACCTGTGCTGGAGAAATAATTCTTACATCATGTGTGATTGTGCCAAAACAGCTGGTTGCAGCCTTGAATTTATTCAAATGTTGTTCGGCACAGCGTGTCAAGGCAACTGGCGCTGCCCATAAAGCGTGTTCAGTCTTTATTTTGCTGAGACACAAAATTTGCCAGGCTATCCTTGTGGTGAAATGTCAGAACCAGATGCAGTCTGAGGGGATTTGTTGAGTTTTGTTGACCCCATACATCTTTTCCTGCTGCACCAGCTTTCCACAAGGGAGATTAAATTTAATTTGTTGTGTGATGTGACAAACAGAAAGCGATGCCCCCCACTGATGGCAGTAGGACAGTCTTTGCCTTTTTGCTATTGAATGTTCAGCTCAGTTGTCGCCCCAGAAGTGACAAATGAAGTATGAGTTAAGTAAATATCTCCGGGAACAATGATTAAAAAAAATCTTCTACATCCTTTTACTCACTACAATAAGGCTTCCTTTTAAGTAAGAGTGGGTTCTGCCAAGAACAACCTCCACACCGGACTCCACACCATCGCCAACTGGATGAAAGCAGGCCGCCTCAGGCTGAATTCAGAAAAGACTGAGATCATCATCTTAGGCCCCAACAGGTCAGCTTGGGACGACTTCTGGTGGCCTGCCACTCTGGGTTCACCCCCCCCCCCACCCACGCATGCAACCTCTGCTTCATACTAGAATCTTCGCTCTCCATGACCCAGGAAGTCTACGCCATCTCGTCCTCCGGCTTCCTCGCCCTCTCTTCCTCTCCCTCTCCCTCTCTTCCTCTTGAAATGTAAAATTCATCAATCCAAATGAACAACACAACCAGGCTGTTCCTTCAGGTGGATTTCCGTGGAAACCAGAGAACGGTCACCCACGCCCTCGTCAGCAGCAGACTGGACTACTGCAACGCCCTCTATGTGGTAACAATGGCTAAGCTCCAGAAAAAGCTGTAGCGCATCCAGAACGCCACAGCATGTCTCATCCTCAACTTCCATCTCCACGAACACATCTCAGCCCACCTCAGAGACCTCCACTAGCTACCCGTCAACAAAAGGATCATCTTCAAACTCCTAATCCACGCTCACAAAGCTCTCCACGCCACAAGACGGGCCTACCTCAACGATCGTCTCAACTTCCACAACCCGACACGCCAGCTCTGCTCTGCAACAGTCCCCCGCATACACCGTACCACAACCGGCGACAGATCCTTCTTCCACCTTGCCGCCAAAACCTGGAACTCCCTCCCCGCCAACCTACAGATGACCCAGGACCTCCTGACCTTCAGGAAGCACCTCAAGACCTGTCTCTTCGAGCAGTAGCACCCCCTCCATACCCAGCCCCTTGAGACCCTTCTGGGTGAGTAGCGTGCTTATTAAATCTCTGATTGATTGATTTACAAGGGGGCTGGTAGCTCAGGAGTATCTGAAAATGGCAACACTTCATTTCTTGTAGCAGTTTATTAATGGCCCAGTTTCAAACATGAGGCAAACTCTACTCTAGAATCAGACCATTGATATCACCCCGGCACATGACAGACTCAATATGTATACAAAGTTCAAGATGTCACTATATGGGCAAGCAATGAAGGTTTAAGATCCAGACGAAGAATATTTCTATTGACAGATAATTAAAACCATTAAATATAATATCACAGATCTAGATATTTACACATTGTTATTAATTCCGTTTCAATGTTGCAGTTAAAAAAAAGCCCACTAGTCTTCAATTATTCAATGCATTTTGAAACAATGTTCATAAATAGCAAGTCTGCCATGCCGCTTTGTTTGGGCTCAATGTAATAATTTGTCTTGTGTTTCCAATCGTCCCTTCTGAGAACCTTTTTTAGTACTTGAAAGGATGTGTTGGACTCCCGCGGACGAGTCATCTGTAGCGTTCTCAGGATGGACTCAATGGATGTGGATCATACGGTCTCCTTAGCCTCCCTTAACTCCTGGCAGAGATGGTATTTTAGCGTGCCTATATCTCTTTATCCACTTGCTATAATTTGAACCAAAAATTTAATAACACAGATTTTTGATGCAGGGTTTGCTCCCTGAGATTAAACTCAATGTGAAGGACTTGGCTAACCCAGTTGGATAATTTGAAAATTGTATAATATAGTTGCATCTGTACATTTGTGAGCCAATTGTCGAGTTTCAGGGGGAGGGCAATCGGGCAGGACGCCTATGATGATAAAAGGTTTCCATGTGAACATTTTGTGGGGGTTTCACAGTAGGCCTGTTCAGTTTTACAAAGTGTAAACCTTAGACCTGCCGCTCTCTTTTCCAGCTCTTGCACATGGGCTTTGTGATGTCCTGTAGGTTTGAAATCCACCCTTCGAAATTACTTGGATGGAGTGCTGGAGATCTGTTTTTCCTCAAGCATACATTTTTTTTTGTAATGAATTTCCCTTTCTTACAGAAAGTAGGAACTTGCATAATTAATTTCAAGTATGTTTGCTCAGTGTTTATAGGGAGCTTGCTTCTATATAGTGCACTAAAATGAAGAACACTGTGCAGAGGATCCCTAATTGGTTGCAGAGGCAAAACTTGATAGGACTAATGCTCTATTTTGAGCTAGTGTGGGCGAGCAACTCGATTTATCACAGGGTAGTGCTAAGCATTTGCTGTACTCACAGAGGCAATACATGAGACACCCACTCAAAGAACAAATCCGAGACCAATTCAGAATAAAGAAGTTTTATTATATATGTATGCTTTGAAACCAAGACCTTCGTATAAATACTTTTTTGTACTTGGACACAGTGCAAATTTTGAGTTCTTCAATGTTAACCTACGGGTGGAAAACAAACTCAGCAAAGAGGTACTTTACGATGACTTGCAGGACAACACCAACAGGTCATTCTGGGTGGCCGGGTGCAGAGGTGTAGGGCGTCAGGTGCCCAGTATATCACAATGGGGATTGGTGTCAGTGGAAATAGGCTTCCCTGGTCACTTACTATGTATGAGAATTGACAAAGACCCAGCAGGGGCTTATGTGCCCTCACATGTAACATAATACACCCTGCCGTAGTGCTGTACATACATGTAGTGTTAGGGGACATGGCACCCAGGCTGCATGCAAAGTTGTGTTTTAATTGTGTCTGCACCAAGACATGTGCTTGGTGAGGGGCCCCTTATGGTGGGACAATGTGTGCTGCAACCCTTAGGGGACCCTCTTTAGTACCCCAGGGGTACCATTTACTTACAGAGGGAGCTAAAGGTTTTGCCAATTGGGGGAAACAACTGTGCAGTTTTGCAGAAAGTGATCTGGCACTGGGGACCTGGTTAGCAGGAACACAGTGCACTTTCACTCAAAATTACAT
The DNA here is from genome assembly GCF_031143425.1 of Pleurodeles waltl. Classification (NCBI taxonomy): domain Eukaryota; kingdom Metazoa; phylum Chordata; class Amphibia; order Caudata; family Salamandridae; genus Pleurodeles; species Pleurodeles waltl. Next base: position 697,635,628 of record NC_090451.1, read on the forward strand.
CAGGTACCAGGCGCATAGTTGGGGCTAACCATGCCTCAAAGGGTGCTTTTCTACAGTGTTGTAGCTCTGTGCAGGTAAAACTTAAAGCAGCCGAATCATGAGCTGGTGGTGATGGTGCTCTAGGATTCACAACTGCTGCCTCCATGCGGCAATAGATTGAGTGGGGCAAGCACACAGTTTTAACCAGTATTTTCTTGGGGGTCCCTCTGCATCTATTCTCAACTGCACCAATTATTTGAGTACAATGGAAATATTACATTTACTATTTTATTTGTGATTCACCACTTGCCCAATTTTTCCCACAGAAGTCCTGCCCATGCGATCAATGCCTTTAAAAAGTCAGAAATGTCGCGATTTACCTGTCTTCAGGGTGTCATGGATGAGGTAAGAAAGGACCACAATACTATCCACTGTTGCTGCTATTTACTTTAAAGCCTGTTTAAAACCAGGATATTATATTACATTGTGCTGCAGAGTGAAGCATCAAATTTGACCTCTACATCTCGGAGGCAATATTGGATGGTGGTTTGTCAAAAATTGCTCAGTCTCGGATCATGTTAAGCAAACTGTAGCCTGACGCTTCTATTCTGTTTGGTCCTGTTTCAGGTTTTGTCGCAGCAATGTCACTCAGATCTTGCTTACGCACAAGATGGCAGTGGATCTCACCAGAGAGTATAACTTCCTTAGTTTGTGTTTGCTTTGTCAATTTTTGGAAACTCATCCCTTACAGTGCCGGAACCACAAGACGATAATAGGGAAAGCAACGCAGGAGAAAATCAACTCTGCTGGAGTGACGCAGAGATCCATTGCGGAAATCTGAAAACGCTGGCATGATCTTAGATCACGCACAAAAGGGAAGGTTGCAAATGAGCTAAGTGAGGCCAGAGCTGCTGGAGGATCCCTCACTAATGGCAACGGAAGCACTGTTAAAAACGACTCTGGAGCCAGAATCAGTCGTGGGATCAGTATAATTGATACATCTGACGTTCCAGGTGCCTCCCAAGGAAAGTGTAATATAGGTCTGTTATAAAAATGTATGTGGTTAGGCTTTGTCAAAACATGTACACATTGTACAACCTTTACACAGGGTGTGGTGTCTGAATATATATATAGGATGGAATCAGTACATTAGTGAAACATAAGAAAGCAGTCCATCTTGGTAAATGTAGTGAAAACACCTGAGGTTGAGCTGAGTAAATTTATTTGTGGCCTACTTAATTATAGTTCAAATTTTCATCATGAATTTATTTTCTCGCAGATATCCAGGCTCATGGACCTGAAGTATCAGAAGCTGAGGGACATGACGAATCCCACATGTACTTTGATCTTGACAGCCAGGACGCAGCATCCCAATGCTGAATCTGAGTTCCAGAGTGACAGAACATAAACATTACAAGGCTGTGGAAGAGGGCATGTCAATAAGGAACTTGTAGGGAATCCAAGACAACTGCGGGGAAGATGTGTAGCTTGGACTTGCTGTATTGTCAACGCACACTCCTGACAATCGGGGATCTGGTAATAGTAATGAAAATCTGCAACTCTTTGGAGGTTTGGATACATCAATGCTCAAGGTTCAGCGCCTGCAACAAAAACAAATCAAGGTTGGCCATAAGTAATTGACATGCATGGGGAAAAGCATCACAGCTGGTTTTCAAAAAGTTAGAAATACCTTACGAGACACAGATTGCCACAATAGAAAAACTAGATAGTTTGAGAGATGCTATGAAGGCTTTATATATTGAAGTAAATCAAGATATTATGAGTCTAAGACGTAGGAAATGTCAACATTCTGCACATAATGATGGTTAAGGCAATTCATTATCTTGTACATGCTACATCGTCACGGTGTACTGTGAACCTAGAAGTTGAAATGGGCCACGACAGCAGAGATGTGGCAATGTCAGCAGCATATCTGCCGCAGATAGTACGACTCTTCGTGAAAGTGCTGTTGGGGGGAATGTAGGAGCTACAACATCTTCTTGCGGCAAATGCAAGACGTAGACATGTGTTACACCATTTGTTTTACATTTGTTAAATTAGCACGTCGTACTCGGCGTTCTGCTGCTCGGGAGTCGTCTTGTTGTTGAGGTGCTGGAACCTCTTCGTCCTCCTCATCAGACTGCGACTCAGACATCCTCACTTCCAAAGCCTTAACTAGGTGCTATATTGTGTAGAATTGCACATGTTGCTACAACTGGTTTCCAGAGACTGTTGTAGGGCAACACCACTCTTAGGTGGCATTGGAATCTGCTTGTGTAGGTTCCCTAACACCTCTTGTTCTTCTACGTGCAACATAGCTCAGTCAGTGTAGAAAGTTTTGGATAAGGAGTCATTATCGATGGGCGTAGATCGCAAGCATGATCACATACAACGTCAATGTAGGATATATGGGTTACATTTTTTTTTTTAAATACTTAAACACAATTTACCCAATATATATCCGTCTTCATAGTCTCCTCTTTGTTGTCTTGTTTCTAAACATAAAGGAATCATGGGCGCTCCACGGAAATCGTGCTACAATAACCCTAATTACATTTTTTGCATCACACACACCACTTTTATTTTTCAGGAATGATTATTTCTCCCGGTCACGTGTGGGCAATCAGCAATTCCACAAAAGTGCTATTTTGTATTTAGTACTTCTTGTGCATTGGTGGAAAGTAAATGTCAGTATTTATGCGCTTTAACGTATATATCAAGATAGAGTGTACTGCGAGTCTTCACCAGCTTAAGCTATTACACCTGGTCACTTAGGCTGAGAGACGCTAAGAGCATAAAACCTGCACGTGTCGGGCAATAGAGTTACTACGTAGAGTATTGCAAAAAATCAGTTGTGCGTTCCAAACTTACAGCACTATTTAACCTGTATACTTCTTCCTCAGTTTGTTGGAATAAAGTTATTTTGAGTTTAAAAATCCTTTTCTGTTTCCTCCTCTGCTACCCAGCCAGAACAGGCATTCTTCTTGCTATCACATTACACCACCATTGTTGGAGCTGCAATGCATTCTGGGGCTCTTTTTATAGTGTGCACATGGTTATAACTTGATCCGAGTTGGTGGTAAGTTGCATGAGCAATTTAGTCCTGTTGCAGCGAAAGGAAATTTGCAACTGTCTTTAACATACAGATTTTTTTTTTTTTTTTTAATGTTGATGACCTATTTGCGACTCCTTTTTACAAGTCGGTAGAAGTATTGAATCTCAAATTGATTGTTTAACACAAAAACCTCTGCAGATGCCCTCAGTGTATATGAAAATGCAACTGCTTACCGATTGGCAATCGCTTTGTACACCTGGCCCATTGTTGGATAGCGCTCAGACTCCCGGAGTGAAATGAGAATACTCCACTTTGCAAAAGTAGATTTTTGTCTCTTAATTTTGTCAAACTCCTCTTTCCCTAATGCCTTTCTTCTGATTTCTGTTCTCTCTCCTTGGAGGAAGAAAAGCTATATTAATTGCTGACAGTTTGGAAAACCGTTTTGGACATTTGGGGTGAGAGTTCAGGAGTTTGAGAATGATGCTTCTGTTTAAATAATCTTGTGGCCCTCGAGTTCTATTTTGGTTCAGCTAGATTAAGGAAAGTTTGACATTGTGGGGTACAGCAGGTGGACTCACTGAAAGGGTCATTTGGCCTCTTGTTCGCCTGTTGGGTGCTTCTGGACCTGCCCGGCTGCACAGGTTGTTTCCTGTCTAGTGCTGTCAGTGTGGTAATCTTGCTGGTGGTTTGTGGTACTGCCTCCAGCAAAGAGCTTGGGCTTTTGTCCACGTGAGTCCTATGCATGTGCGGGCGAAGAGGAGAGAGCTCACCGTCCCATTTAGCTAGCTCTATTTGATGGCATGATTCGGGCCGGGGGGCTGGGGGGAGAACCTTTGTAGTTTCCCTGTGTCTTGTAAAGGGGATGCATTGTGTATTCTCGCAGTTTGTGACAGGTGTACTAAGAGGAGGTTCCTTGACTCTTTCTTTGGGTCTTCTCCCCATTTTGGGGTCTTGCTGCTTGTGTTCATGAGGCATCTTTTTCAGATGTGAATACTTTTACTAACTTCGACTGGAAGATCCTGATGGCGGATGAATGAGGAAGGTGGAGATTCAATATCATGTTCCTCTCAAGTTGTGGGTCACAGCTTTCACTTGATTCATATGAAGGTTGTTTGTGGCTCAGTTTCTAATTTTTTTGTTTCTTAAGGAGAAGAGGGGTTAAAGTTTTTTTTTTGGCACTGAGTGTGTTTAATTTGTATTGCATTTTTTTGCTTGCTGAGTCATTTGAGACTTGTGCGATATATACATATATTATTTATTTAAAGTAGGGCTTAAATTGTTCTTTAAATTTGTTGGTGTGCAACTGGCTTCCTTGTTTTTCTGCTGCCACAAAATCCCCCTCTTCTTTAGTCTGTTTATAGTTGAGTGATTCTCTTGTATTTGACCCAGGCAATAGGTTTGTTTTTGTGGTGAGTGATGCATTTCCCATTAAGTCCAGGCTTTTTCATGGGGTTTTGTTTGGCCTCTTATTTTCTGGCACACAATAGACTATATTGGATGGTGGCTCAATGAAAGTCTTGCTGAGCATTGCTCCATCTCAGATCATGTTAGGTGAACTTAGGCTTGGCACCTGTGGACCCTGTTTGTTTCTTGCCGTGGCTTGTGTCACAGAAATGTCAGTCAAATCTTGCCTTAACGCAACATGGCAGTTGATCTCAGCGGAGACTAAAACTTCCTTAGTTTGCTCTAACTTTGTCAACTTTGTTTCAGGTGCACACAGCAGTTTTGCTAATTTAAAGTTGTGTGAGATTCAGTTTCAATTCGTCCACCACAGATTGAAGGAATCTTTTCTAATTTGTGAAGTATAGGGGAGCAGGGATATGCCTGTGGGCACTGGTTGGCCTGATCTGGTGCTCAAATTATTAAGGGGTTCTGATTTTGCAGTTTAGTATCGATTGTTGCAAAAGTATGTGCCTTTAATGCAGCACTTAGGTGCTCTTAAAGGATATGTGTTTGTCGCTAAAGAGCTGAGAACATTACTTTCAAAGGAGCTGATAGTTCTTAGCATGTTGATGAATTGTTTCAAAATGGATTGTTTTCTGGAAGGATGTTTTCCTCCTCTTTTGCTTGTATAAAGTCTAATATGCTTGGTTCAAACAGATCGTCGTCTGTTATTTGAAAAGGAATTGGCTCTGGGGTCTGGTTGAGTGGCAGGTGCTGTTTCATGAGCACCATACTATTTAGGTCTACATGGACTGTTTGCTCATGTGCATTTACAGGTGGATGGTTTGGTTGATTCCTAACTCTGATACCTCGAGGACCGGATAATCTGGCTTTTGGGCACCAAAGGGCACTGTTGTTGCCACCAGGTGTTTGTTGGACAGTTTAAGGGGAGCCACTGCCTTATAGCATCTGTAAAAGCTTAAAATATTAAATCGAGAACAGACAGGTCAGTTTAACTGTTTTATTTTTGGGCAAAGTTATATCCCATCCCAGCGAATTCTCGATGCATCATCAACTTTTGATTGGCTCCGGGCCATTGTGTCTCGCAGAGCCCGAAATCCATTAAAGTTTTTTTTTGGGGCTGTTGCTGCTCAGGTATTGATGGAGGTTTCATTACTTCTGCCGGACCACAGAGGGTTTGGTATTACATTCGAGGGATCTATAAATATTGTTGGCTAGTGATCAGTCTTTAGGAGCGAAATGAGAATGCCCCACTTTACAGCTGATTTTTGTGCCAGAATGATCTTGAGCTCCTCCTTGTATTTTAATGCCATTCTTGTGATTTATCTACTCTCTCCTTTCCTTGGAGGTTTTGAAAAAATATTTTTGGGATGTTTAGGAGAGACTTTTAGAGTTTTGGAATGTTGTCCCGGTTCAAGTAATCCTGTGGTCCTCTAGAGTTGTATTCAGGTTCTAATAGGATAATGAAAGTATCAAGCTCTGGGTAACAGCAGGTGGAAAAGCTAAAAGGGTGTTGATTGGCTTCTGTTTTGCCTGTTGGATGCTTCTGTGCCTTAGTGTAAATACAGAGGGCTTCCCTGTTTGGTGCTGTCAGTCTGCTAATCTTGCCCACAGAGTTTGGGGCCTTGTCAAAGAGGGTTCTTCATCAGATTTAGCTAGCGATATCTGATCGACTGATGCACTTTGGGGTATTGCAGGGGTGTTTTGATGGAGGTCTTTTTGCACCATTAAAGGGATGTGCCGACGTGCCTTGTAGTTTATATAGTAAGTAGTTATAGGAGCTTCCCTTCACAGTTTGTTTGCTGTTTATTTGGCTCACAATTTTGGCGGCTTGTTCAGATGTCAATGTGTTTACCAGCTCAACCTGCAGATGCTTATGGAGGTTGGATTTGGGATGTGGCACGTCAATAGCATGTACCTCTGAAGCTGTTGGATCATCGCTTTCAATGTGATTAGTACATACAGGATGCTCTGGCTCTGTGTTTAATTTGTTTGCTGTGGCAGGAGGGGGGATAAAGTTTACTTTTTGGCCTACAGTGGGGTGCGGTTTGAATTGAAATCGGAACTGCGTGTTTTTACTTGTCAAGTCATTAAAGTGTTTTATGAATCTGTTTACAATTATAAGGCTTAAATCCTTCTTTTAAATTACTATCATGCAACTGGTTTCCTTGCGGCAAAACACTTCTCTTGTTTAGTCTCTCTCTAGTTGCTTGTTTGTTGTACTTAGACATGTTTGACAAAGGCAAGAGGGCCATTGTTTTTAATTAATCTTGATTGAAGTTTTGTCTCATTGTAGTACATATAATGCACAATCAAGACTCATCTTACATTCCTCGCCTGCTTATAACAAAGAGAAAAGTTTCCCCAAGGACTCTGCACCCGACCCCTCTGCTCTAGACAATGAATGAATGCGGGAAACAAGCACTGTACTACGTCTTCAAACTCCCATTGGTAAGTCCGCTCATCTTGCATGCGCCTGCTCCATGAACCAGGCAAACATGATCGGGTGTCAATTTGACTCTGACTGCAGGTGTCCGACTTCTCCATTGTATATCCCAACACTTAAGGTCTACTAATCCCACTGTTATTCAAGGTCATCTGCCAGCATGGCCACCCATGTCCCCAGGTCATCCTCTACCTGAGATCATCCTACACCTCTTCAGATCATCCTACACCTCTTCAGATCATCCTACACCTCTTCAGATCATCCTACACCTCTTCAGATCATCCTACACCTCTTCAGATCATCCTACACCTCTTCAGATCATCCTACACCTCTTCAGATCATCCTACACCTCTTCAGATCATCCTACACCTCTTCAGATCATCCTACACCTCTTCAGATCATCCTACACCTCTTCAGATCATCCTACACCTCTTCAGATCATCCTACACCTCTTCAGATCATCCTACACCTCTTCAGATCATCCTACACCTCTTCAGATCATCCTACACCTCTTCAGATCATCCTACACCTCTTCAGATCATCCTACACCTCTTCAGATCATCCTACACCTCTTCAGAACATCCTACACCTCTTCAGAACATCCTACACCTCTTCATCTCCTCTTGTATGTCTTATGCGTATTTCCTCTGCTACCACTCATTCAGACATGTCACTCAGCTATTCCCTGAACCTCAGGGGTTTGCTGCCAACCACTTTATAACGATGCAGCGTTTCCCTAATACCGGTCCCAGTAGCATAAATTACCTACTCAGTTTATTGCCTTTGGGGGGAGGACAGGAGGCCCAGCAGCACCTGACAGATATAGATGTTCCAGCCAGTGGCACTGTTCACTTATTGTTTCACCTACCACCAGTAGGGCACCGACATGGGCAGTAGGTCCATTGTTGAAGTGGGTGATGAATCTTACCCTAAATGTACAAGCTTTTTCGTAGGGATGTTTTTCTTTGTGGTGCATTGTAACCAGTGTTAAATGGTGGCTCTTTGAAAATCTTGCTGAGCATTGCTCCATCCTAGATCATGTTATCTATACCCTGTTTGTTCCTGTCGTGGATTGTGTTACAGAAATGTCAGTCAAATCTTGCCTTTGTGTCCGACATCAGCTGAGACTACAACTTTCGTAGTTTGGACAGATTTTGTCAATTTTTCTTCAGATGCATACAGCAGTTTTGCTAATTTAAATTTATGTGAGAGATTCATTTTGAATTTGTCCTCCACAGATTGTAGCATTGAAGGAACATTTCCTGATTTAAGTATTGGGGATAGGAATATGCCCTTGGGCATTAGTAGGCTTGATATTGCACTCAAAATATTAAGGAGTTTACAAGTTGGTGGAGATTACTGCCAAAGAATGATCTGCCTTTAATGCAGCAGTTAGTTCCTTTTCCAGGCTGTGTGTTTCTTGATAAACAGCTGGGATAATTATGTTCAATGCAGCTGAAAGTTCAGAGCAAACTGCTAACTTGTTTCACAGGTAAGCCTTTTCTGTTTAGATGATTTCCACTTATCTAGCTTGAAAATAAGAAACAAATCCACTTAATTCAAGCAGATCTTTGTCTGTTATTCGATAAGCAGTTGGCTCTGTGGTCTGGACTGTTTTCTCATTTTCATTTAGTTGGTTGCCAACTCTGACAGCTCGAAGGATGGGGATCCTGGCTTTTGAGGTCCAAAATGCACCGTTGTCATGACCATTAATTCTTTTAAATCGTGTAAGCCATCCGGCATCTATACAAGCTAAAAATATTAAACAAGGAGTAGACAGATCCATTTAATGTGTTTTTGGCAAAATGTATATCCCAACCTAGTGACTAACCAATTTATCATGGACTTTTGAATGGCTCAAGGCTATTGTGTGTTGTGGAGCCCAAAATCCATTAAAGTTTTCTTCATGGCTTCTGCTGCTCTGTATTGATGGTGGTTTTATTAGTTCTCTCAGTCGGCTTGGTCTTACACTTGTACAAGATGAGGAGAGTCATCTCCAGGCTGAACTTGTTCTATTATATGGAACTGTTGTATCAATGGTGTGTTTTCATGGTGGTCCTGCTGGTTTCTTTTGCCTTATAGTTTGCATTGGACATAGTTAAAAGGGTTATCGGGCTCTTCTTCCCCAATTTGGGGTGTTTTTCCTTGTGTTCCAATGTCAGTTTTTCTAACTCATCCTGTAAATCCAGAAGGAGGTTGGATGAGAAATATCACGCTCCTCTGAAGTTAAGGATCGCAGCTTTAAATGTGAATAGTGTATGAAGGTAGCTGCGGCTCAGTTTCTAAGGTTTTTGTTTGCTGTGGAAGATGGGATAAAGTGTTGGTTTTGAATTACTGCTGAATGTTTTGGTTTTGATATTGCCGTTTTTGCTTGTTGAGTCGTTTAAAAAATACTCAATGTAGGACTTCATTTAAAAAAATGTTGTATAGCTCATTTCATTGATTTTATGTGATGGCAGTGGAGCGCAACAAAGACTACAATTATCTTAATTTCTGTTGATTTTGTCAATTTTGTGTTGTGTATCTGACAGTTTTGATAATTTGAATCAATTGTTAGGTGCAAATTTATCAGGTGTGGGAGAGCTCATTTTTTAATTTGTCCACCACAGACTGGAGTGTTGGGGGAACATTTACAATTTTCTTAAGTATTGGAGAGCAGGGACCTACCCGTGGGCACTGTTCTTAATAATTTGGAAACAAGATTAGGCAGAAGTTCAAATTTTAAAGGTTCGTATCGATCATTGCCCAAGATAGGTTTGCACTAATGCAAATTGTACACAATCTTTTTCTATGCTGTAGCTTCTTAACAAAAATCTAATACATTTGATTCAAGCGATATTTGTCTATTATTTGATAAGGAGACCAAAAATGCAGAATAGGGAGTAGACAGGTCTGTTTTTTTAGTAATGTTATGCCCCTTCCTAGTGGCTTGCCAATTTATCATACATTTAGGTGGTTCGAGGCACTCTGTGTTGTAAGGCCTGAAATTTGTTCAAGTTTTCTTTAGGGCTACTCTTGATGGGATATTACAAGTTTTTCTTAGATCTGCCAGTCCCTAGAGGGTTTTGACTTGCGTTAGATGCCTCTCGGAATGTTTTTGGATAACGAGGCTATATCTAGACTGCATTTCTTTCTCAGTTTGTTGGAATTGAGTTATATTGAGTCTAAAAATCCTCTTCTGTGTCCTTCCCTCCCCTCCCCCTCCTCCTCCACAATCCAGCCTGAACAGAAATTTTTTTTTGTTCTCACATATAACACTACTATTGTTGAAGCTGCAGATGGCTATCATCTGAACCGAGTTGGTTGAACTGCCCTTTTGACAAATTATTTAAATGCAACACAAGGAATGTTGTTAGCACTTTCTTTCTTTAGTTCTGGAGATCGACAAGTGAAATAAACCAAGTATGCAGAGTTTAGACTTTGAACAATGGTGATTCAAATTGCTTTGATTTAGAGCCAGCACTTTGCACTTTGGGGAGGATCCTATTGAAGGTAACTAGTTGCACCCACTATAATGCACTTGCGATTTTATTTAGAATGCTTACGGTATTTCCAACTCTTAGGTCTGAAACACTGGTATGTATGTATGCATGTATTGAGTATTTGTAAAGCGCATTCCGGCCCGAGGGCATCGAAGCGCTAACTGGGTGAGGCAAGTCGACTAACAAGGGGACTCCCAGACTTTTTGTCGGAAAAAGCCAAGTCTTGACCAGTCTCCTGAATGTTAGATAATTGTGTTCTTGCCTTGGGTCCAATGATAAAGAGTTCCAGATTTTAGCAGCCGCGATGGTGAATGCTCTATCTCCCCACTTCGCCTTCTTAGTGCGGGATGTTTGAATTCGATAGGCAAAGGCCGATCGCAACAGCCTATTAGGTCTGTACCATTGCAGCTTGGTGGTTAGAGCCTTAGGCCCAATCCCATGGACAGCCGTGTGAGTGATGCAGAGAGCCTTAAAAGAGAGCCGCTGGATTACCGGAAGCCAGTGTAGATCTCTAAGGCACCTCTTAGCAGAGGCCCCACGAGGCAATTTCAATAAAAGCCTAGCAGCAGTGTTCTGCATCAACTGTAGCTTGTTCAGTGATTCTTTATCCAGGTTGAGCAAAAGCGCATTCCCATAATCCAATCTGGAAATGACTAGAGCCAGAATGGCAGTAGTTCTGCATGGTTGTGGAATAAAAGGAAATATTTTCTTTAATTTCTTCAAAGTCCACATACAGGTCTTGATTATCTGGTTGACCAGAGGTTTGAATGACAATTGATCGTCAAACAGTAATCCTAAATTTCTTGAGGTAGACCGTGGTACAGGGAGAGTTCCACATTCTTCAGGCCACCAGATGGAGGACCAATGTTCCCTCCCAATTCCAAAGCACAGAATCTCAGTTTTTTCGCAATTAAGTTTCAACCAGTTGGTCTTCATCCAGTTATATACTGCTGTCATACAGGCGTTGAAGCGGATGGCCACTTCCTCCAAATCTTTATTAATAGGGATAATAATCTGAGTGTCGTCTGCATACGAAGTAGGAATAAAGCCGAAAGCGCGAACCAGTTCTGCCAGCGGTGCCACGTACACATTAAACAACGTAGGGCTGAGGGAAGAGCCCTGAGGGACCCCACACGGCAAGAGGTAGGCTGGGGATCTGAAGTCACTGCTGCGGACTGTGGCCCACCTATCAGATAGAAAGGATTCAATCAGCTTGAGAGCCTGGTCTCTAATGCCTACCTGATAAAGACGGTCTAGCAGAATGTGAGGGGCAATGGTGTCAAATGCTGCCGACAGGTCCAATAGAACCAGAAAGACCCCCTGCCCCTCATCCACCAATCTGCGTATGGTATCAGATGATGCAATGAGAGCTGATTCAGTGCTGTGGGATTTCCGAAAAACATGTTGCGAGCTGTCTAAGCCCTTTGAGGCAGACAGGAAATCAACCAATTCTTTATTAAAATGTTTTTCCAGGATTTTGGCCGCATAGGGGAGAAGGGCTATTGGGCGTAGATTCGTCAGGTCATCGGGTTTGCCAGCTTCCTTCTTTTTTAACGGAATAATAGTAGTTTCTTTCCATGCTCTAGGATACAAACCCGTTATAAGAACTTCCTGAATAATAGGGGCCAGCATAGATGCCGCTAGCTCTGGTACTAATTGAAGGATGGCAGGGGGGCAGGGATCCGTAGGGGAACCCGATTTACATTCCAGAAGTAGCTTACACATGACCTCTTGAGATGGCATCTTAAACCTTGAGAGTAAGAGTGGCTTATCTGGCAACCCGTTGAGTGTCAACACAGGGTGCAGGTGTACAGCTAACCAGGGGGGGGAGTTGGCTTGTTCCTTGTCCAACCTAAAGCTAGAGTAGATATTAAGAACTTTACATTCAAAGAATTTAGCTACTTTATTACAGAAGTCTTGGGAATTTTCTACTTTAGGAATACCTAAGGGAGTGGTGAGAACATTGATGGTTCTAAATAGCTCTCTAGAAGAGTTGGCTGCCTCACTAATTTTACGTGTGAAATAGTCCGATTTGGCTACCCGACATGCTTCTTTGTAAATGTTTAGTGCGAGCTTTAGCTCCACCCTCTCGACTTCTCAAGGGCTGAGTTTCCAGCAGCGCTCCTTCTGCCGGTATTTTCTCTGTAATATTTTGAGGTCTTGAGAGAACCACGGTTGATTAGGTTTTTTTCTGGTGCGGGGAACAAAGACCCTCGCCGGTGCTAGCGAGTCCATTGCCTGTGTAATGCCCAGATTGAATCTAGCAAGCGGTGACAGCGTGGACGCCTTTAGATCATTCCAATTATGTATTAATGCTATTTTCAGCGGTTCTGCTTCAATGTTTCTCCAGGATCTTAGCAGTTTTTTCTGGGGAATGGGTATCACAGGCTGCTGCCTGACCAGACATTTAAATGTCAGGAGAGCGTGATCCGTCCACTCTAACTGGGTCGTTGAGAGATTAAATTCTTCCTCGGGGTGGGTGAAAATCCCATCTAGGGTATGGCCTGCTCTAGGAGTGGCCACCCCGTCCTTTAGGACCCAATCCAGAGCCGCCATAAGATTGAGAAATTCCACAACCAGCAAATCATTTGTGTTATCAAAGTGAATGTTAAAATCTCCCAGGATGATTGCTTTAGAGGCCATGATTAAAGGTTCCAATAATGAAGTCCATATCGAGAGGAACTTAGAAATGGGGCCGGGGGGCCGGTAAATTAGCAGGCGTTCAAAGACCAGGGATTTGTCAAGGAGGAGTTTAAAGGCCATAGTTTCACAGACCTCTGGCATGTGGCTAGCACTATTCCAAGTGCAGGTAAACTCAGACCTGCAAATAATGGCCAGGCCTCCTCCTCTGCCTGTATTCCTGTCAACCCTGTAGAAAGAGAAGCCGGTAGGGGCTGCCTCAATAAAATCAGGGTCCGAATCAGGCCTCGCCCACGTTTCTGTTAGGAAGAGACAGTCTATGTTGAGAGTGAGAATAAGTTCATTAATTTCAAATTTATGTTTTGGGAGGGATCTAACATTAATAAGGGCAAAAGAGCCCACAGCTCTAAGGTCCCTTATAACTCCACCCAAAGCATGTTCTAAATTGTTTCCTCCTGCTCCCCGAACTCCCTGGGTTTTCTGCTTTCCCACCATTAATGGTGTAGGCGCCATCCAGTTACACTGCGCACACCTCCAGGCATAAGTAAAGTCAGGGATAAGTGTGTGCGTGCACCGGGGGCCCGCCAGATTCTTGAGTTCCGCTATGGTGAACCGGTTTTTTTCAGTGCAAGATGACCCGTTCGGGCGCGGACGGGCGCAGACGGGCTTGCCTTTGGCGCGCGTCCGTGTTTCAGCCGTCATTTATCCCCCCTTGATGAAGGCAGATCAACTAGACCGCAAACCGCGGTTTCTGCCAAGAAACAGGAAGTGGGCTCTAACAGGCCCAAACTTCCTGCACCGGATGAGACCAGAGCCTCAGAGAACCACCGGCAAAAATATCCCTCCCTCAGGAGAGTATTATCCAGGTAAGGACGGTGCTTTCCCAAATTAAAAATTAAGGCACATTTAAAAAAAAAAAAAACAACTTCTAAATATCTTCTAAAATCGAGCATGCAATAATTCTCTTTTCTTTTAAAAAGTAGAAAGATTAATAGACACAGATTCAAATTCAGACATAACAATGAGAAAATGCAGCAAAATGATGGGAACCCTTGAACTAAATAGATAAGATCGGCGGTGAACACGAAAACGCGCTCACCTCAGTCTGCGCGCCATGTTTCAGCCGTCATTTATCCCCCCTTGATGAAGGCAGATCAACTAGACCGCAAACCGCGGTTTCTGCCAAGAAACAGGAAGTGGGCTCTAACAGGCCCAAACTTCCTGCACCGGATGAGACCAGAGCCTCAGAGAACCACCGGCGAAAATATCCCTCCCTCAGGAGAGTATTATCCAGGTTAAGGAAGGTGCTTTCCCAAATTAAAAATTAAGGCACATTTAAAAAAAAAAAAAAAACTTCTAAATATCTTCTATCTTCTAAAGGTATGTGCAATGAATCTAGTATCCTAGGCTTAGACCCGGGAAATTGTGCAATATGTTGATGTCATAATTTTATCAAACTCATCTCATCTTAGTTAATGCCATTCTTCTGATTTCTCTACTTTCTCCTTGGAGGAAGAAAAGCTTAGTTTGGAACTCAGTTTTTGAACATTTGGGAGAGAATTGAGAAGTATGAGACGGGTGGATCTGTTCAACTCATTTTGTAGCCCTCTGGAGTTGTCTTGCGGTTCTAATAGAATAATGAAGGTCCGAAGCTCTGGATTACAGCTGGTGGATTTGCTGGAAGGCTGTTAATTGGCTTATTTTTCCCCTATTGGATGCTTCTCGGCCCGAGAGTTGGCACGGATTTGTTCCCTTTATTGTGCTAATCATGTGGCTGGGAATGTGTACAAGTGAGGTCAGTCCATGTGGGGGTTGAGGAGAGTGTTCTTTTGCATAATATTTAGTACTAATTTCTGAAGCTTAATTGCAGTCTTGTTCAAATGTAAATCTTCAGTGTTGGCTTGGAGCTGGGTGCAGTTCCTTAGATGTTGGATTTGGATTATTTTGCTTGTTGAATTGTTTTACTCTCTGGGATTTTTTTTTGTTTTAAATGTAGGATTTAAAATCATCATTGTACACGTTGATTTCATTGACAATCTGTGATGGCGGTGGATCTCAATGGGGACTACAACATCCTTCGCATCAAATGCATACAGCAGCTGTTGGTGTTAATATGTGCAAGTTGTGGGAGAGGTTACTTTTACATTTGTCTGCCATAGATCGGAGTATTGATTGAACATTTCCCCCATCTGTTGTTTGTTTTGGTGGAGCAGAAACACGCCTGAACTTGCATTGCATTTTAGTGTAGAAGTTAGTACTTTTCAAGGATCAATGTTTGCCACTAAGGAGCAGAGATCATTGCGTTCAATCATTTTCTCTGTTGTAGCTTGTTAAAAAATAATACACTTGACTCAAGAAGATCTTTGTCTATTATTTGATAAGCAATTGGATGTGTGGTGTGGCTGAGTAACAGGAGCTGTTTGGTAGCAACATTTTCAATTGAAGCCTAATGTGGTCATTTTTAATTACAGTGTGGATGGTGGATAGAGATCCTAGCTTTTTGGGCTTTGTTGTCCGGAACAATAATTTTTGGGATGGTGTAAGGAGAGCCAAAATTCAGACTAGGGAGTATACGGATCTGTTTTTTGGGAATGTTATACCCCTTGGTAATGGCTTGCCAATTTAACAAAGACATTTTGGTGGTTCGAGGCACTGTGTGTTGTAAGGCCTGAAATGTGTTCAAGCTTTCTAAAGGGCTGCTCTTGCTGGGATATTAAGAGCTTTTCTTAGATCTGCCAGTCCCCAGATTGTTAGGACTTGCGTTAGAGGCATCTAGGAATGTTTTTGGCTAAAGTTCAATATCCAGGTATGGAATGAGAATTCCATAGTCTACAAAAACTGGCTTTTATGTGTAATTATGTAGTCAAACTCAGGCTATTTTTGTAATGTCGCCAGCCTTCTTTTGTACTTTGAGAAATAGGAGCTATAGTTAGTGTTGATCTTTAGAAAACATTGTTTTGGGACAGTCTACCAAGAGTTTGATGATGTTGCTTAAGTTGAATTAAATTTGTGGCCCTCTAGAGTATGGTGTTTCTAATACAACCAGTGTCTCAAACTCAGGGTTCAGCTGGTGGACTTTCTAGAAGTGTCAATTGGTTTCCATTTTGCCTATTGAGTGTTTTGGTGCCTGTATGCTAATTTTCATGGTCATTCGTGGGGATGCAAAAAGGTTTGTTGTCCAGGTTAATTGAGTGCTTTTTGCTAGACTGTGAAGTGCCCTACTTGTAGTTTTCTTTTCATCCCCAGTCTACTTCTGTCAATGTGCTAATTTTCATGGTCATTTGTAGTGATAGCAAAACTAGTTAGTTTGTTTAGCTTCATCTAGTTCTGTTGCTGAGTTTTCTTTTCTGTTCTGAAAGATGCACTAGAGCCTCAAGCGGATGTAGATTCTGGACTCCCTTCTTTTTGAGTGTCCTATCTTATGTTCCTCTAAGCCTGTTTTTAACAACTGTAGTTTCTAGTATGTTTTTTTGTAGTTGATGGAATTGCTTTTAGAACTCCTTTCTTTGGCAATGTAGGACTTAAAAAAAACCTATACTTTCTAGAAAGTTACAATATAAATATTGTGCTGATTTTACCCTTTTTCAAATTTGGACTTATGACTTATTTGGTTTTTATATTGAAATTCTGAAACAAAAATAACCCTTTTTGACAGAAAGGACTTATAATTTTTTTTTTTTTATATACAAAAAAAATATATAAATCCCAAATATATCCAGACCTTTCTAGAAATTATAAATATTGTGCTTCTCATGTTCCTCTAGTTTGAAACTGATTTTTGCCCTTTTTCAAATTTGGACTTATGACTTTTTGGTTTTTATTTAGAAAAATATATTGAAATTCAGTTCTTGAATTTAAAAAAAAAAAAAAAAAAACCTTTTTGTCAAAAAGGACTTATAAATTTTTAATTTATATATAAAAATCCAGACCAATTGAAGGCACACTATTACTCTCCCTCAATTATACCATGACATCAAAAAAAAATGTCATGCAGGAACAGCCTGGTTGTGTTGTTCATTTGGATTGATGATTTATTTTATATTTCTTGGGGGAGGGATAGAAAGAGAAGTAGAGGGGAGAGGAAGAGAGAAAGAGAAATAAGGATGGGGAAGGAAAGAGAAGGGGGGAAGAGAAATAGGGATGGGGAGAGAGGGATAGAGAGATGGGGTGGGAGGTAGAGCGAAGAGAGAAATAGGGATGGGGAGGGATAAAAAGAGAAGTAGAGGGGAGAGGAAGAGAGAAATAGGGATGGGGAGGGATAGAAAGGGGGAGAGAAATAGGGATGGGAGGGATAGAAAGAGAAGTAGAGGGGAGAGGAAGAGAGAGAAATAGGGATGGGGAGGGATAGAAGTAGAAGGGAGAGGAAGAGAGAAATAGGGATGGGGAGGGATAGAAGTAGAAGGGAGAGGAAGAGAGAAATAGGGATGGGGAGGGATAGAAGTAGAAGGGAGAGGAAGAGAGAAATAGGGATGGGGAGGGATAGAAGTAGAAGGGAGAGGAAGAGAGAAATAGGGATGGGGAGGGATAGAATTAGAAGGGAGAGGAAGAGAGAAATAGGGATGGCGAGGGATAGAAGTAGAAGGGAGAGGAAGAGAGAAATAGGGATGGCGAGGGATAGAAGTAGAAGGGAGAGGAAGAGAGAAATAGGGATGGGGAGGGATAGAAGTAGAAGGGAGAGGAAGAGAGAAATAGGGATGGGAAGGATAGAAGTAGAAGGGAGGGGAAGAGAGAAATAGGGATGGGGAGGGATAGAAGTAGAAGGGAGAGGAAGAGAGAAATACGGATATGGAGGGATAGATGTCGAAGGGAGAAGAAGAGAGAAATAGGGATAGGGAGGGATAGATGTAGAAGGGAGAAGAAGAGGGAAATAGGGATGGGGAGGGATAGAAGTGGAAGAGAGAAATAGGGATGGGAGGGATAGAAGTAGAGGGGAGAGGAAGAGAGAAATAGGGATGGGGAGGGATAGAAGTAGAGGGGAGAGGAAGAGAGAAATAGGGATGGGGAGGGATAGAAGTAAAGGGGAGAGGAAGAGAGAAATAGGGATGGGGAGGGATAGAAGTAAAGGGGAGAGGAAGAGAGAAATAGGGATGTGGAAGGATAGAAGTAGAGGGGAGAGGAAGAGAGAAATAGAAATAGGGATGGGGAGGGAAAGAGAAGGGGAGGAAGAGAGAAATAGGGATGGGGAGAGAGGGATAGAGCGATGGGGTGGGAGGTAGAGGGAAGAGAGAAATAGGGATAGGGAGGGATAGAAAGAGAAGTAGAGGGGAGAGGAAGAGAGAAATAGGGATGGGGAGGGATAGAAAGGGGGGAGAGAAATAGGGATGGGAGGGATAGAAAGAGAAGTAGAGGGGAGAGGAAGAGAGAAATAGGGATGGGGAGGGATAGAAAGGGGGGAGAGAAATAGGGATGGGAGGGATAGAAAGAGAAGTAGAGGGGAGAGGAAGAGAGAGAAATAGGGATGGGGTAGAAGGGAGAGGAAGAGAGATGGGGATGGGGAGGGATAGAAGTAGAAGGGAGAGGAAGAGAGAAATAGGGATGGGGAGGGATAGAATTAGAAGGGAGAGGAAGAGAGAAATAGGGATGGGGAGGGATAGAAGTAGAGGGGAGAGGAAGAGAGAAATAGGGATGGGAGAAGGAGTGAGGAGGAGAGAAATCGGGATGGGAGGGATAGAAAGAGGGATGGGAGGGATATAAAAGTAGAGGGGAGTGGAAGAGAGAAATAGGGATGGGGGATAGAAAGGGGGAGAAATAGGGATGGGAGAGATAGAAAGAGAAGTAGAGGGGAGAGGAAGAGAGAGAAATAGGGATGGGGAGGGATAGAAAGAGAAGTAGAGGAAGAGAGAAATAGTGATGGGGAAAGAAGGAGAAGGGGAGGAAGAGAGAAATAGGGATGGGGAGAGGAAGAGAGAAATAGGGATGGGGGAGAGGGATAGAGAGAAATGGGGTGGGAGGTAGAGGGAGAGAGAGGGAAGAGAGAAATAGGGATAAGGGGAGTGAGGAAGAGAAAAATAGGGATGAGGAAGAGAGATGGAAAGAAGTAGGGGAGAGAGGAAGAGAGAAATAGGGAGGATGAGGAGGAGAGGGATGAGAAAGATAGAAAGTAGGGGGAGAGAGGAAGAGAGAAGTAGGGGGAGAGAGATAGAAAAAGTAGGGGGAGAGAGGAATAGGGATGAGGAAGAGAAGTGGGGGAGAGTTGGAGAGAAATGGGGATGAGGAAGAGAGATAGAAAGAGAAGTAGGGGAGAGAGGAAGAGAGAAATAGGGATGAGGAATAGAGATAGAAAGAAGTAGGGGAGAGAGGAAGAGAGAAATAGGGATGAGAGGAAGAGAGATATAGGGATGAGAGGAAGAGAGATATAGGGATGAGGAAGAGATAGAAAGAGAAGTAGGGGAGACAGGAAGAGAGATAGAAAGAGAAGTAGGGGAGAGAGGAAGAGAGAAATAGGGGTGAGGAATAGAGATAGAAAGAGAAGTAGGGGAGAGAGGAAGAGAGAAATAGGGATGAGGAAGAGATAGAAAGAGAAGTAGGGGAGAGAGGAAGAGAGAAATAGGGATGAGGAGGGGAGAGAAATAGGGATGAGGAAGAGAGATAGAAAGAAGTAGGGGTTCGAGGGAGAGAAATAGGGGAGAGGAAGAGAAGTAGGGGAGAGAGGAAGAGAGAAATAGGGATAAGGAGAAGGGGAGAGAGGAAGAGAGGAATAGGGATGAGGGAGAGAGGAAGACAGAAGTAGGGGGAGAGAGGAAGAGAGAAATTTTGCTGGTTTATTGTCTCTGCGCACTTTACCACTGCTAAAGTGCAAATGCTCCCTATAGAAATTGTACTGTTGATTGGGTTATCCATGATTGGCATATTTGATTTACTAGTAAGTCCATAGTAACGTGCACTAGAGGTGCCCAGGGCCTGTAAATCAAATGTTACTAGTGGGCCTGCAGCACTAGTTGTGCCGCCCACATTAAGTAGCTCTGTAAACATGGTTCAGACCTGCTCCTGCAGTGTCTGTGTGCATTTTTAAACTGCCAATTCGACTTGGCAAGTGTACCCACTTGCCAGGCCTAATCCTTCCCTTTTAATACATGTAAGGAACTCCTAGGGCAGGCCCCAGGTAGCCCCATGGGCAGGGTGCAGTGTATGTTTAAGGTAGGACATGTTATAAACCCTGAGATACTGCCAAAATCGGGTTCCACTGTTGCAATGCCTATCTCTCTCATAGGTTAACACAGGCTGCCTTTAAAAAACTTTAAAGCTCGATTCCCTTTGGTAGCAGATAGAAATATGGAGTTTAGGGTGTCTGATCTCACAATTTTAAAATACATCTTTTAGTGAAGTTGGTTTTTAGATTGTTAGTTTTAAAATGCCACTTTTAGAAAGGAGGCATTTTCTTGTTTAATTCATTCTGTGACTGGCTGTTTGTGGATTCCCTGTCTGAGTCAGTGACACAAAGGTGGGGTGGGCTGATGAGCAAGGTGGGCTGATGAGCAACCTGTGCTGAAAGGGAGGGGAGGAGTGGTCACTCACACCTGAAAGGACTGCCTGCCCTCACACAATGTAGTCTCCGACTCCCAGGTGTGTGTCAGGGGCCTGGCCTTGACAAGAGGTGTAAGAAGAAGACTAAAAAAAACCCAGACTTGTAGAATCTTTCTTGAATCAAAAGGAACCTCTGCCAAGGAGAAGAGCTGGAGAAGGAATACTGTCCCTTTTCTGTGTTGCTTTGCTGGATTGGCCTGCAGTTGCTGGTTCTACGTTAAATGAGAGCAAAGGGGGAACTTTGCTGTGTATCCTGCTTGAGAAAGTTCTCCAAGGGCTTGGAGTGGAGCTTGCCTCCTGTTGGAAGGTGCAGGGACACCAAAGACTTTAGTTTCCTCAACCTGTGGCACTGGGAACTGTGTGTTCTGTGCTGTTAAAGAAGAAAAACCACTGCGACGTCAGTGAAGCCGCTGGCATGCACCGTGACCTGCCGATGTTGCACTGAGCTGCACTGACCCGTGTCGCACCGCGACCCTGGTCTCACGGACACAGTCATCAAATGACTTCACCGAGCCGCTGCTCCCACTGTGGCCTGTGGACACTGCTTGTGAGGGTCACAAAGCACCCTCCCGTCCTGCTGACTTGGGCCTAGTGATGACAGCGCTTCAGCAACAAAGTGACTTGTGGACACCGCACGTAGAACCGCCCCACCTCACACTGCAGCCCTGGTTTCACAGATGCCGCTGGACGCCATCACCAAGCCGCTGCTTGCACTGTGACCTGTGGGCACAGCATGTTGCATCTTCCCACTTTGCACCGCAGCCCCGACGCCATCCACGCCAGCGCTCCTGACTTCATCAGCCCGGAGTTCGATCTACAAGACGTGTGACTTCAAGTACCTGACTACCCCCGCACAGACTCCGGAACAGACACCATGATGCCAGCGACGCTGCTCACCGAAGCTCACTGCGAGGATCACAACACCCTGCAAATCCAAGGTGCTGTTTGTTGGTCTTGCTGACACCGTAGCTGGAATGCGATGCTGCGGCTGGCCTGAACTGTTAGTTTTGTTGATCATGATGCAGTGAAAGCCCTAGTTGGAGCTATTGACTTAAAGGAACTGTAAATTTAAGATAAATCTTACAAAATTCATATGTTGGATTTTTATCATTTTGGTCTTGTTTCACAGAGATAAATATTGGCTATTTTTCTAAAACTGGTGTGGTGTCCTTTTGCAGTGTTTTCACTGTTTTACTGTGTGTTATGTGCAAGTGCTTTACACATTGCTTCTGAGATAAGCCGGACTACTCGTGCCAAGCTACCAAGGGGTTATCTGAGTGGGTATGTCCCTTATCCTGACTAGAAAAGGGTTCCTATTTGGACAGGGTGCAAACCGACTGCCAAATAGAGACCCTATTTCTAACACTTAGGAAGGCTGGTTACCTGATAGCAAACAAAAACAATGAGGGAGAAGGAGGTTGTGGGGCTGGGTCTGTCCTCCTTTTTAGCCTATATAACCTTACAAAAGAGGCTCAGCTAAAAGAACTAACACAGGATAATAGGAAAAAGCATTTTCTTGTTAGAGAAAACCCTCACCCCCCAGGGTTCCCCCTTGTGGGTTCCCTGGTGGGTGAGGGTTTCTATATCATTTGTTTTTTTCCCGTTCCGCTACGGAGTGGGGCGTACTACAACCTACACAATATGTGAGAGCACTGATGTAGTTTTGTCAATGTGAATCACAGGAGGGATAGGAGTGGTGGGGTCTTGGGTGAGTTTAGACCTCTTGGCAGCGGTATGATTAAATAGGGGCTGCAGAAGTGGGGGATGAAATGCACCTGACTTGCTAGTCTGCATGTTTCGGAGCCTTACCCCTAGGCTCCTCTTCAGGACCAAGGTGGACTCCTGGTGCCACTCCTCGTTTGAACACCTCTAATGAAAGTATAAATAATCCATGCTATGTGGTATGGTGCAATTAACCTTACTAATGTGGCGTCATAGGATGATCTCTATAGTTTATGGGGTCTGTCATTGATACCTGGGGAAATACAAGAGAGGCATAGTTATTATAGTCCCCATTTGTAATGGGCTGCTATATATGTGGTTTGTGGGTGTGGTGCTGCGTATTTGCAAACTGCACCCCACTCGTGGGAAACAACACTCGTGAATATCAGGACTGAGAGACTAAAGTGCTCTCACAATCAACAGTACAAGACATGCTACATTTAAAACTTTGGAACATGTAAACATGTGAAATACATCACACAAACGAGGTGTATGTGAAACCTAATCAGTAGTATTTGGATTCTCATAGCTCCTGCGGGGGGTGGGTGTGCTTATAGTCCCACTCTAAAGATTTGGCAAAGTTTGAGAATCAAATCTTCTTACCTTATCTGTAGCACCATGTAAACAATGTTGGAATGGCACTTACTTCCTCAAAGCTCACTCCCGCTCTATGCCTAATGGCCACCTCCCCGGGGTCTGAAATTTGAATGCTCACATGGGAGCAGAGTTTAAATGTGCACCAGCTCTTGCATTTCGGCGTTCTAAAGAGTGCAGCATTAGACCGCTAACTCCCCCAAGATGGCAACCTCATGTGGAACGAAGGAGGGGTCTACGAGGACCCTAAAAGTAAGTATCCCTTGAGAGTACCTGTTATTGCATTGAGGTCTTTGGGACTTTATGAGCGTTCAGAGGCAGAACTGGGGATTCCTATATCGTTTTGATAACTATTTGGGAGTTTCTTTCTTGTGTTTAAGGAAGGGTTACTCGTTCCCTTCTTACTATGATGGTGATGTATATGTGAGTGGCTAATATTTATTGTTGAGGGTTTGCTCTTTATGACTATGGAATGTAAAGGAATGAGATGGACATAGGACCTTCTGCGCTGCCTTGGTATACCACTCATTTCAGGAG
Organism: Pleurodeles waltl; assembly: GCF_031143425.1. Taxonomy (NCBI): domain Eukaryota; kingdom Metazoa; phylum Chordata; class Amphibia; order Caudata; family Salamandridae; genus Pleurodeles; species Pleurodeles waltl. The sequence continues at coordinate 697,659,011 of NC_090451.1, forward strand.
ATGTATAACCGACTAATGATTAATGTGATGTTAATACTTTGTCATCTGGCTCCAAGGTATTTTCTCATTGAGGCCAAATTGGTGTGTGCGCAGTTTATAAACTCATTGTTCTTTTTCGAACAGTGTAGAATCACAATTAATCTCTTTATGGTGTTCTAGGATAACCCACTGGTAATCCTCCACTGTGCTTTCTTGTTAAAATGAGTGGACATTTTAGTCATAGCCTGCCCACATCTCCGGTTACTACGGTGGCCGCAGATGCGAGTCTTAACCTTGTGGGTGGTCATCCTCACATTAAGTAGGTTGCATGGACAAGTGATCATGTAAAATGCTCGCTGAGTGTTACAATTAGAGAAGTCTCTAATATCCCACGTTGTGCTGTAGATAAAGGTGACCTGTTTAGTGACTTTCGTGAGATGGCACACACTACAGCTCCCACGTGGATAATGTCCATTGGGTAGTGGCAGGTAATTGATATCTTCTGGTTTAGTACAAAGATGTGCGGGTGTGTCCAAGCACGTCTCTAAGACTCTTTCTCCGTTTATGTGAAAACATGGGTTTGTGAATATTTAATGAGCCACTGTTAAGGATGTGCCAATGTTTGTTGATGATCTTGCTTACTGGATTGGAGGTTAAATGTTGTGATACATGTCGGTCTTTCCTCCTTCTCTTTTGGGGGAGAGGTGTTGAGAAGGGATTCTCTGTTTTTGCGAGTTCGCTTCGTGGCTCGGTTGATTATTGTTGGGGGGGTATTTCCTAGCCTCCAGTTTAGATTCTAGACTCTGGGCTTGTTGTTGTAATCTGATATCTCTGGACAATTTCTCAGATTCAGAAGGAATTGCTCAAACGGTAGGTTCTCTCTCAAATGGTGGGGGTGACCACTATCAAACAGGAGTAAACAGCTTTAGGCTGTTGCTATTTCATGGGTAGTTGTTTTAAGAGCACCCTTGGTGGCTATAGTGTTTAAATCCAGGAAGACCAAATGTTCCTTGCTCTTTGTGTGAGTGAATTTCAAGAAGTGGTCCTGTCTGTTAACCACTTGTGTCTCATCCCCTTTCCAGATAACCAATATGTCCTCTAAATATCTTTTCCACAATACTATGTTGTCTCTGTATGGATTGGTGGGATTTTGTATTCTCTCTTTTTCTAGATGATGGACATAGAGACCGGCCAGACTCAGAGCGAAGGTGCTTCCCATGCTGGTCCTTTGTTTCTGAAGGTACACATTTTTCTCAGATTCAGAAAAGGTTTTGGTTAGGGCCAAGAAACAGCATTCTATAACCACATTCTGTGGTGTTTGGTAGTCCCAAGCTAAGTCAAAGATAGCCTCCTCAATTATGTGTAATGTGTCTGAGTGAGGAAGACTTGTGTACAGGCTTTCCACATCCAGTCCTATTAGTATCTCATTTTCTTGGTCAAAGGGTCTGTCTTTCCAAAGACACAGTACACCCTTTGTATCTTTAAGGTAGGTGTCTGTGTTTTGGACTATGGGTCTTAAAAATGCATCTGCAAAGCGGGACAGAGGTTCTAAAATAGAATTGATACCTGATACGATGGGTCTACCACGAGGTCAATCAAGGTTTTTGTGAATTTTGGGGATAGTGTAGAAAAAAAGAGTAACAACATTTTTTTTTTAAATGATTATTTAGGAAATCCCCTTTCTGGGAAATCCAGTTGTGCGCAGAAGCTTGCTCCACCATGCTGTGGATCTTCGTCTTCCGAAAATAAGTATGGTCGTCCCTAAGTTTTTCGTAGTTGCGTATGTCGAGCAATATTCTTAAACATTATTCATGATAGTTTTCTATGGTCTGGATTGTGATAGTGCTTCCCTTATTTGTTGATTTTATTACTATCTTGTTGTTGTTAGCTTGGTCCTGTAAGGCTTTTTTCTCGTTCTTAGTTATGGAACACCTTCAAAGTGTTAGGATTAACCTCCCGGATATCCTTCAGAACCGCATTTTCAAAGGAGAGGATTTCTATAGGGATAGAAGTGTTCGGAGGTGTGAAGGGATCATTTTTTTGCGGAGCCCTGTGTCCCTCAGTGCTAAGGTGTCTGCTGGTGGCCGACCTTCAAAAAAGGATTTTACCTTGATCTTCCTATTGAAATCATTTACTTCAATGAACAATCTGAATTTGTCCAGGGGGCCGTTGGGACAAAACCCAAACCCTTCTCAAGGGCGCATATCTGTGAGTCAGTCAATGGCACGTCACTGAGATTTACTTCTAGACTGTGCAACTGCTTGGGCCTGCTTGATTGTCTGGACACGGTCTACTCTGTCATGCTCCGTGTTGTCATCCTCCCTAGATCTTGGTTGGATGCCAATTGGAGCTGGGGTCGTCTTTTTGATTTGCCCCTTGGGTGTCTCTGGCCTCTTCCCAATGTTCAAAATGAGGAGGATACATTTGGAGTGGTGGGGGGGCCTAATGCATAGTGGGCTGGATATGTAGAGTAGGTGCCCCACCCTATCCCTGTTCTAAAACCAGCTCTCTTGTGTCTTCTGTTATTCCACCTCTCCTTAAACTATCCTTTCATGTTGGAGTCCGTATTGCAGGAAGAGCTATGAAATTATAAGAGAATCCAAATACTGTTGAGTAGGTTACGCATGCACCACGTTGTGTATTTCACGTGTTTACATGTTTTAAAGCTTTAAATGTAGTATGTCTAGTACTGTTGATAGTGAGAGTACTTTAGTCTCTCAGTCCTGATATTCACGAGTGCTGTTTCCCACAAGTGGGGTGCAGTTAGCAAATACGTGGCACCACACCCACAAACAACATATATAGCGGCCCATTACAAATGGGGGGCTATGATAACTATGCCTCTCTTGTATTTCCACAGGTATGAATGACGGAGTATGTATTTATTAGAGGTAGTCAAACAAGGAGTGGCACCAGGGAGTCCACCTTGGTCCTGAAGAGGAGCCTAGAGGTAAGGATTTGTAATATGTAGACTAGGAAGTCAGGTACATTACATCCCACACTTCCGCAGCCCCTTTTTAACCATACCGCATCTAAGAGATCTATTAAATCATTGGAATTACTAGGAGACAGGTATTTTTAACTCATCCAAGACCCCACCACTCCTATCGTATCCTGTAGGTCGTAGCACGCCCCGTTCTGCAGCGGAACGGGAAGAAACCCGATGATGAAGCATGCCATCAAGGGCTAACCGTGGTGGGTGAGGGTTTTTCCTAAGAGGAAAATCCTTTTTCCTATCCATCCTGTGGTAGTTATTTTAGCAGTGTCTCTTTTGTAATGTTACCTGGTAGAAAAGTCAGTGAATATGAGGGCTTGTACAATCTGATTTTAAGAGAGCATTTACTGAACAACTGTGTGTCTGATTTGTTGCACCAGTACTTGGTAGACTCAGATCTGACCTCTCCCAAGAAGGGTGGGGACAAAATTAAAACGTCTTCATCAGGCCCACAATATTGCTCTGGCGGTGGGTCCAAATCCTCTTCTCATAACAAAAAGCCTTGTTGCTATGTCTGTAGGAACAAGGGCCACAGGCCAGGAGACAGCTCATGTCCTAAGAAAAGCACCAAACCACCCACCACTAAAACCCCCACCTCTACCACTAGTGCCCCTAGTAACAACAGTAGTGGTGGGTCAGGCAGTAATAGCCATTCCAAGGGTGTAGCTGGGCTCACTTTAGGAAGTGTGGTAGGGGCTGGCTTAGTTAAGGAAACAACTGAGGCTGATTTAGTCTCAGATGGGGGCATTAATTTTGCCACCCTTGTTGCTTGTCCCCTTAATATGGGTAAGTACAGGCAGCTGCCCTTGATAGATTGTGCTCAGACAGAGGCCTGCAGGGACACCAGTGCCAGTGTCACTATGATGACTGAAAAACTGGTGTCCCCTGAGCAACACCTACTTTGTCACCAGTACCAAGTGGCTGACTCCGACAACAACACTGTATGCCACCCCATGGCAGTTGTTGATTTCAGTTGGGGTGGAGGGGGGGTTACTTGCCCAAAGAAAGTTGTAGTGTACACAGACTTGCCTGTAGGGTGTCTCTTGGGGAATGACTTGGAGACTTCAATTTGGGCTGAAGCGGAGTTGGAGGCCCATGCAGCCATGTTGGGCATCGGAGGGGCATAATTTTGCTTTGACCAGGGCTCAGGCCAAAAAGAACAAGGAATCTTGGAGCCTGGAACAATGGCCCAAGAAGCTCCCAAAGGAATAAACGGCAAAAAGTTGCTTCCTACCTCACCCTCCAGTGAGGATTTCGCCCTATGAGAAGGAGGAATCCACTCCCTGGGTAGACCCTACACCTGAAGAGTTGAAAGCTGATATAGCTGAACCTCTGAAGGTGCAGGGGGGCCTACCAGGGAGGAGTTCAGTAGGGCATATCACACTTGTCCAACACTGGAAGGGTTAAGACAGCAAGCTGTCCTTCACGAAGCAGGGGATGTCAGTGGCACCCACAAGGTGTATTGGGAGGACGACCTCTTATACTCCGAACCAAGGGAACCCAAAGCTGGTGCTACCAGGAGGTTGGTAGTCCCTCTGCAGTATAGAGTTTTTGTTGAAACTTGCTCATGACATAACCCTGGCAGGTCACTTGGGGCAAAGCACGACTTAAGACATGCTTGTCCCACACTTTTCCTTGCCGCACATGTCTGAAGATACAAAGGAGTTTTGTCACTCCTGTGTCACCTGTCAAGCCAGTGGTAAGACAGGTGGTACTTCAAAGCCCCCCAACTCCCCCTAATTCCACTACCAGTGGTTGGGGCTCCCTTTGAAATGGTTAGGGTGGATATTGTTGGCCCCCTAGAACCGCCCACTACCTCTGGAAACCGATTTAAACTGGTGGTGTTGGACCATGCCACCAGGTATCCAGAGGCTATACCTTTAAGGACCACTACAGCTCCTACAGAGGCAAAGGCCCTCCTGGGAATCTTCTTCAGGGTGGGCTTTCCAAATGTCTGCATACCTCAAAGCCATGTGGAAGGAATGTGGTGTTACTTACAAGTTCACCGCCCCTTACCACCCCCAAACCAATGGTTTGGTTGCGAGATTTAATAAAACTCTCAAAGGCGTGATTATGGAACTCTCTGGAAAAACTCAGGAGGAGATGGGATGTCCTATTACCGAGCCTCCTGTTTGCCTACAGGGAGTTTCCTCAGAAGGGAGTGGGCTACAGCCCCTTTGAACTTGTGTTTGGACACCCTGTTAGGGGTCCACTTGCCCTGGTAGGTTAAGGATGGGAGCAACCTCTTAATCCCCCTAAACAGGACATTGTGGATTACGTCTCAGATCCTGGATGGCTGAGTCCATGAAAAAGGCCCCTAAAAACCTTCAGGCCAGCCACGAACTAGAAAAGCAGTGGTATGACCAGAATGCTGTCCTAACTGTGTACCAGCCAGGAAAAAAAAGTGTGGGTCCTGGAGCCTGTGGTTCCCAGGGCACTCCAAGATAAACTGAGTTGTCCCCCCACTATAGTGGTGAAAAATGGGGAGGTCACCTATTTGGTGGACCTTAACATTCCCAGAAGCCCCCCCCCCCCCCCCCCTCAGGGTGCTTCATGTGAACCGCCTTAAGCCCTACTATGACCGGGATGCTCTGACCCTGCTCATGGCAACTGGTGAGAGACAGGAAGAAGGGTGACCCTATCTCTGATCTCTTTTCCACCACTGCAGCTGATGGCTCAGTGGATGGAGTGGTCCTAGCAGACTGCCTTTCTGAATCATAGAAGGAGGACTGCAGGAACGTCCTAGGTCACTTTTCTGAACTGTCAGACTACATGGTGTGAACACAACATTGACACAGGGGACAGTTTGTCTGTTAAAAGTAACATTTACAGAAAACCGGGTCTTGTTAGAGATTGCATCAAAGCTGAAATGTAAAAGATGCTTGACCTTGGAGTGATTGAGCACTCTGACCGCCCCTGGGCTAGACCAGTGGTGACGGTACTAAAACCTCCCTCACAAAAATGGAAAAAAGGAAATAACCTTATGTGTAGATTAGAGGGCTCAACACAGTCACAAAGACTGATGCTCACCATATACATAGGGCAGATGAGCTGATAGATACACTGGCAAGTGCCAAGTATCTAAGCACCTTCAACTTGACTGCAGGATACTGGTAGATCAAACGAAAAACTGCATTCTCAACCACGGGAGGGTATTCTCAATTTACTGTTAGGCCCTTTGGTTTGAAGGATGCACCTGCCACTTCCCAGAGGCTGGTGAATACAGTCCTCCAAGGTTTGGAAGCCTCTAGTGCAGCTTATCTTGACGACATAGCTGTCTTTAGCTCCACCTGAGATGATCACTTGGTCAACCTGTGCAATGTTGTGCAAAGGGCAGGCCTCAAAATGAAGGCCTCTAAGTGCTAGCTTAGGGGATGATTGTATATCTGGGCCACCTGTTAGGTGGAGGCCAGATTCAACCACTGCAGGGGAAGATTCAAACCATTTTGGATTGGACTCCCCTTACCACTCACTCAGGTGAGAGCCTTTCTAGGCCTCACTGGGTATTACAGGAGGTTCATTAAGAACGATGGCTCCATTGTAGCCCCTCTTAATGAGCTTACATCCAAAAAGATGCCAAAAAAAGTTTTATGGACAGCTAGCTGTCCAAAAGCTTTTGAGGACTTTTCGACAGGCCATGTGCTCTGCACCAGTGTTAAAAAGCCCTAATTACTCAGACATTAATTGTCCAAACTGATTCTTCAGAGGTAGGGGTGGGTGTAGTTCTTTCTTAACCCAACAGTGAGGGACAGGATCAACTATTGCTTTGATCAGCAAAAGGTTGTCCCCCTAGAGAGAAGTGTTGGTCAGCTATAGAAAGGGAGGACTTTGCTGTGGTCTGGGCCTTGAAGAAGTTGAGGCCATACCTGTTTGGCACTGTTAAAACAGACCACAAGCCCCTTCTATGGCTCAGACAGATGAAGGGAGAAAACCCCAAATTGTTGAGGTGGTCCATATCCCTACAGGGAATGGACTATACAGTGGAACAAAGACCTAGTAGTAACCACTCCAATGCAGATGGACTCTCCAGCTATTTCCACTTAGACAATGAAGACTCATCTTGGCAAAGGGGGAGGGGGTGTGTGTAGGAGGGATTTGTGTAGGAAAGTGCCCCCTTTCTTGGCATGGTTATCCCCATTCTCTGACATCAGAGGCATCCTCTGATAGGTAGTTACATGGTTAGGTGACCAAGCCCCTTCTTTGGGTTATATAGGGTCTTCCTCTGGGGTGGTTCCTCGGATTCAGCTTGCAAGACTCCTCTGCAATCTGTTTGTTTCTTCTTCTTGTCTCAGGAACTGCAACTGGACCCTCCAGAAACCTAGAAGCTGCACATCCACGAGGAAGTCTCTTCTGCAACATTGTATCCCGAACTCCTGCCACCTTTGCAACTTTCCCCGGCTGTGCATCCTAAGAAGACTGCAACTCTTCAGCCTACACAAGAAGGAGGAGGAATCTCCCTTGGTGTGAAGACATCACTCCCCTGTAACTACAGGTACCTGACTACATCAAAGACCAGCTGCGTGGATCTCCCCTCATTCTGAGTAGCGTGGGTCCTGCATCACAGGTGGTGGATCCGGAGAATCTCCTTTGGTCCTCTCTACCAGTTGTTGCACTTCAGTGGTAAGTCATTTCCACTCCACTCCAGACATTCCCCCTGAACACCTTGTCCTTTGCAGCTTTTAAGGCTTGTTGCTTCTCCTCCAAGGGGAAATTCGGGAAACGTGTAGATCCAGCCCCCTGGGCGCTGTCCTGCAACCTCTGGAACTCTGCGTGGTCCTCCAGTGATGTGGGAGCAACTTCTGTGGTGCTGTGTGGGCTGCTTATGAGACTTCTGTGTCCCTGCCCTGTGGGTGCTGCCTCTGCTCTTGTTGGCCTTCTGCGATGCGGGGGGTCCCCTGTGACTCTGCAGATATTTCCATTTGGACAAGAAGGCTAACCTTGCCCAGGTGAGTCTTCATTGTCTTTTGTTTTTTTTGGGGGGGAGGGGTGGATTTGTGTAGGAAAGTGCCCTCTTTCTTGGTCTGGTTACTTACATTTTCTACCTGTTGTCAGTATGTTTGACTTTGTCTAATGGGTTCCTGCTAACCAGGACACCAGCGGTTTTGCTTTCTCCTCTAGATTGTACCTTTTTCTTCCCACAATTGGCATACTGTTCTACCCATGTAAGTCCCTAGTATATGGGCAGCAGCAGGTTTTCTGCCACCCATAGCAAGCCCATTTAAAGGGTTCTGCAGGCCTGCCGTTGCAGCCTGCGTGAAACGGGTACATACACCTGTTTCCACTCTAGGTACCCATCACACACCAGGCCAGCTTCCTACAGCTTACCTCTCAATGGCACTCTGATGCTGCTCTCTGGGGAGTAACCTCTAGCTAATGAAAGCAGCAGGTTGGTCATGGCCATTATCGTTGATTTGGAACAGCAGGAGTCCTGACCCATGTTCAGAGACAAGCTAGGAATTGCTTGGTGTAATGTGGAGCTTTTAGGATGGTTTCTGAGCAAAATGCTTCTTTCAGGGTGTTAAAGGCCTTTGTATAGCTCATTGTTCAGTTTACCTTTTTGGAGGTCAGATCTGTTAGAGGATGACACATCTTTTCGCAAACCTCATGTAGTACCCACTCAATAAAGGAAATGCCCTGACTTGGGTTGTTGGAGCTACCCAGTCCAGAACTGTATGCATCTTGGGTTGGACTGGTTGAACTTGGTCTTTACCTACAAGGTGATCCAAGTATAGAACGGTGGCTCTGCCCTAGCTAGAACTTTCTTGCCTTGATAATGAGGCCTGCACTTTTCATAACCTATAGTGCCTTTCCAGTGTGGATGGGGTGATCCTGCAGGTAGAGTTAAAGACGGCGATCTCATCAAGATGTGCTGCACTAAGGTCTTCTAACTCAGCAAGGACTTTGTTACCAATTGTTGGAAGGCAGCAGTGGTATCCTCCAATCGAAAGGCATGACAATTAACGGATAATACCCATCAGGAGTGGAGAATGTTGATTCTTCCTTTGCTCCAGAGGTCAGACTTGTCATCCAGTACTGTGACGTGGGATTAAAAGTACCAAGATATTTGGCTGACCGTAACCTGTCAATCAGTTCATCAGTTCTAGGAATTGGGTGTGCAGCATTGAGGCCCCTATAGTCCACAAAAAAACTGATTTCTTTCCAACCCTGGGAATGAGGCTTGGTGGGCTAAGGCAACAGGGCTGGCCAGGGGTTCTCAAAGCGCTAAATGACTCACAATTCCATCATCCTGCTTATTTCAGCCTTGATGCTCTTTGACATGATCTTACTTTATGTAGATTTTGTTCTTTACAGGTAAGTTGTCCTCAGTGGCTACATCGTGTATACACAAGGTAGTCTTACCAAGGGTCAAAGAGAAGAACTTAGCATACTGCTGCAAGACTTGCTTGTAGTCAGTCTGCTGCGGGTCAGTGATGGTGTCTGAAAAGACCACTCCCTCCACAGCCTTTATCTGGTTTCCTGGAGTCGAGATCTGGGTGACCTTCACTCTCACCTACCTGTCCATCACCAGTGACCATGACCATGGTAAGTAATCTCAATTTGGTCATGATTGGATTTAAGGCATTTCTAGTACAAATCAAAGTCCACCAGATAGTTGACTGACTCTTTTCTCTCTTGGATAGAGTCTTTGTCTTGGAAGGCACTGGGAGCCACAGTCTCCAAAACCTACATCTTATGCCCTGGTTGGAACTCCACCAGTGTAGGCTTTTGGTCATACCCGAGCTTCTGAAGCTCTTGGTTGGTTTCAAGGTTTTTTGGATGTGTTTTCCATGTACTTGGCCTTTGCTACAGAACGTTTAAGTACATAGTCCACAATAGCCTGTTTGGGTTCTCTGAAGGAGGGATGGTACAGACCTCTCAAAGTAGTTCCCTTAGCTGTTGCACAAACAGACGTTTAAAGGGGGGGAAAAAACCTACTCCCATGTGCGGCACTTCCCTGAAGGTGAAAAGCAGGCATGGAAGACATCCAATCTCCTGAGTTTTTCAGGGAGTTCACCAATTATATCTTTCAATGTCTTGTTGAGTCTCTCAACAAGGCCATTGGTCTGTGGGGGATATGGAGGAGTGAACCTCTAGGCCATACCACATTAAGCCTACATGTGCTTCAGGTAGCCAGGCATCAAGTTTCTACCCCTGTCTGACATCACCTACTTTGGAAAACCCACTCTTGAAAATATACTATTGAAGGCCCAAGTTACTGTTGTTCTCAGGGGAATTGCTACAGGGTTCCTGGTAGTTTGATGCACAACAAGTATGATGTAGTTGGGGGGGGGGTAAAGGGGACTAACAATGTCAACCCCTACTCTTTCAAAGGGAAGCCCAACCACTGGTGGAATTTAAGGGGGTGTTTGGGTGTCCACCTGGGAAGACAGGTGGCACAGGAATTAGACAACTCCTTCACCTTCTGGGACATACCTGGCTAGTGGAAGAGGTTCACCCAACTAGGTGCATATCATGGTCCAAAGTGTGGAGAAACTCTCTAAACTGCTGAATCTGGCAGGGTTTCTGGCCTCTGTGAAAAGTAGTCCCTCCTCCGAATAGGTCCAGTGGTAGCAACTGATAGCTTCCTTCCTCTGATCAGCAGTTTATCTCATGCCTTAAAGAGTAGAACAGGTCCCCTGGCCCAGATTTTCCATAGAAGGTCACCCTGGGCCCAAGAGGTCTGCCATGTAAGGCCCTAGCTCCTGGGGCTGACTGGTCTTATCCCTGAGGAAAAGGGACCTGATCTGACATCTGGTTTCTGAGACTTCTTGCCTGTTCTCTTGGTAGGTTGGCCCATAATTTCACACGCGAAATTATCAGCATTGAGTACTGTACACATCTCGCCAGTCAAGTGTAGATCGGAGGACACTAGTCGCTCAGTCAAAGTGACACTGGCACCGGTGACTCTGTGTTTCAAACCTAATTCCATTAATATCTAGCTGATTTTTTGTACTTATCGAGATTCCAGGTGCCAGACAGCCAGGGTAGTTACATCTGTCCCACTCTCTGAGTCTAGAGTAGATTCACTGGCATGGTCTTGGGCCTACTTGGAATCCGATCTGGAAACTTACTACTGCAAGTGCACTAGAGGCATATTTTGGGGGACAGGTAGGATCTCCAGGAGGTTGGAGTCATGATACCAAGCCTTTTAGACATCCCAGTTTTTGTCTTTGTACACACCCTTAGTTTGCGAAAAGTCCTGAGGACCAGGGGTGCAGGTTTATGGGTGCCTTTAAAAGACTGTTTTTTTATCCTTGTTCTGTTTAACCTCTTTGCCTTCGGGCCTTTTTGTGGTCTCCTCCACCAGTGGTCTGTATTTTTCCCCACCTCTTGAGGAGAAAGTAGATCTAGGTCTACCAGGAACTGGTTAACTTTTCCTGCAGTTACTCAACAGATGCTCATTCATTAATAAATAGCAAAGCCACTCATAATCATGCATATTTCTGCCTTTTAACCAGCCACCTAGTGTCTTTACTGAAATGTTTACAAAATATACTCTGGGCTGACTCTACTCTTCAAGCATGAGTCTAAAAGCCCTCAATCAGGGTGTCCTTCATGAGACCATAGGACTTAGCATCTGCTTCGGTCAGTGCCAGGAGTCTGTCCCTGCACTTTACTGAGAAAAAGTCCCAAAGGGGAGAGTCTCAGTGCTGTTTAGCAAGTCTTATGGAAACACCGGTCCTGTCATAGGTTGTGCACCACTTAGTGATATCATCACCTTCTTTACATTTGGGGACATCCCTTTGGGGGTTTTAAGTTCGGAGTGCCCTACTCTGTCCCTAGTTAAAAAGTTGCTGCCACCATTCATGGGTGCTAAGTCCATGTCAGCTCTTTCCCTTTGCAATGTCACTCAGATCTTGCCTACGCACAAGATGGCAGTGGATCTCAGCAGAGAGTATAAAATCCTTAGTTAGCCTTTGTTTGTCAATGTTTGAGAATTCATCCCTCACAGTACCTGAATAACAAGAGGATAACACTGAAAGAAACGCAGGAGAAATCAACTGTTGGAGTGACGCAGAGATCCATCAAGGCCAGAGCTGCTGGAGGAGCCCCCACTAACTGCGATAAAACCTCCTCTGAAGCCAGAATCAGTTGTGGACGTCCGTACAATTGATACATCTGACATTCCAGGTACCTCGCCAAGTAAATATAGCATTCTTACAAAAATGTATGTGGTTAGGCTTTGTCAAATCAGAAACTCATTATACAATCTACACACTTCTTGTGTATACATAAAATAGGGACTGGAATCATTATATTAATATAACATTGAGAATGCAGTGCATCTTGGTAGATGTTGTGAAAACACTTGAGTATGAGGTTGAATAAAATACATGTATATGTGGCCTGCTTAATTGTTGGTCAAAATGGTCACCATAAATCAATTTTCTGGCAGATATCCAGGCTCATGGATGTGTTGAATGTTACATGCAATTTGATGAACCAATTGATCTTTACAGCACGGACACAGCATTCCAGCACTGAATCGGAGTTTCTGAGTCACAGAGAGGACAAGACAACTGGACGCAAGATGTATAGCAAACCCAGACTCCCAACCAAATTGGGGAACTGGTAATAGTGGGAAAAAAAATGTGCAACTCTTTGCAGGTTTGGAGACATCAATGCTTAAGGTGCAGAGTCTGCAACAAAAACAAATGTAGGTTGTCATAAGAAACTGACATGCTTGGAGAACACCATCACAATTGGTTTCCCAAAAGTGAGAAATGCCCTTCATGAAACCAAGGTACTATGAGTCTAAGTTGTAGGGAATGTCAACATTCTGCATGTAATGAAGGTTAAGGCAATTAATTATCCTGTACATGCTACATCCACATTGTACAGTGAACCTAGAAGTTGAAATGGGCCACGTCAGCAGAATACCTCCAACAGATAGTACGACTCTTCGAGAAAATGGAGTTCCATCATCTTCTCGTGGCAAATGCAAGTAGATCTTTTTATCGGTGTGTTAACTTAAACATATGTTATACCTTTTATTTTACATTTGTAACATGGAGTAATGTTACATTACTTTGCTTACATCCATTACCATATCTGAAATTAAAGGGAGGATTATTTTTTCCACTTACAAAGCATTGTGTTTTTGTAATTTACATTAGCAGGTCTTACTTGGCTTTTGGCAGAAGTGGAGTCATCGAAAGCCTTTTGACAAATTATTCAAATGCAACACAAGGAATGTTAGCACTTTCTTCCTTTAGTCCTGGAGATCGCCAAGTATGCAGAGTTTTGACTTAGAAAATTGAAGAACAATGGTGATTCAAACTGCTTTGATTTAGAGCCAGCACTTTGCATTTTTGAGAGGATCCTATTGAAGGTAACTAGTTGCACCCACTATAATGCACTTGCGATTTTATTTAGAATGCTTACGGTATTTCCAACTCTTAGATCTGAAAAACTGGTAGGCGCAATGAATCTAGTATGCTAGGCTTAGACCCGGGAAATTGTGCAATACGTTGATGTCATAATTTTATCAAACTCATCTTTGTTTATTAGTTAATGCTATTCTTCAGATTTCTCTACTTTCTCCTTGGAGAAAGAAAAGCGAAGTTTGGAGCTCAGTTTTTGGACAGTTGGATCTATTCAACTAATTTTATAGCCCTCTGGAGTTGTCTTGAGGTTCTAATAGAATAATTAAGGTTACAAGCGCTGGATTACAGCTGGTGGAGTTGCTGGAAGGTGGTTAGTTGGCTTATTGTCCCCCTATTGGATGCTTCTTGGCCTGAGTGTTGGCACGGATTTGTTCCCTTTATTGTGCTAATCCTGTTGCTGGTGGGTGGTACTCCTTCCATCAGAGAGCTTGGGAATGTGTACAAGTGAGGTCAGTCCATGTGTGGGGTTGAGGAGAGTGTTCTTTTGCGTAATATTCAGTACTAATTTCTAAACCTTAATTGCAGTCTTGTTCAAATGTAAATCTTCAGTGTTGGCTTGGAGCTGGGTGCAGTTCCTTAGATGTTGGATTTGCATTCTGTTGCTTGTTGAATTGTTTGTCTCTGGGATTTTTTTTTTTTTTTTTTAAATGTAGGATTTTAATTCATCATTGTGCACGTTGGTTTCATTGACAATCTGTGATGGCAGTGGATCTCAACGGGGACTACAACATCCTCTGCATCAAATGCATACAGCAGTTGTTGGTGTTAATATGTGCAAGTTGTGGGAGAGGTTACTTTTACATCTGTCTGCCATAGATCGGAGTATTGACTGAACATTTCCCCCACCTGTTATGTTTGTTTTGGTGGAGCAGAAACATGCCTGAATTTGCATTGCATTTTAATGTAGAAGTTAGTACTTTTCAAGGATCAATGTTTGCCACTAAGGAGCAGAGATCATTGCGTTCAATCATTTTCTCTGTTGTAGCTTGTTAAAAAAGAATACACTTGACTCAAGAAGATCTTTGTCTATTATTTGATAAGCAATTGGATGTGTGGTGTGGCTGAGTAACAGGAGCTGTTTGGTAGCAACATTTTCAATTGAAGCCTAATGTGGTCATTTTTAATTACAGTGTGGATGGTGGATAGAGATCCTAGCTTTTTGGGCTTTGTTGTCCGGAACAATAATTTTTGGGATGGTGTAAGGAGAGCCAAAATTCAGACTAGGGAGTATACGGATCTGTTTTTTGGGAATGTTATACCCCTTGCTAATGGCTTGCCAATTTAACAAAGACATTTTGGTGGTTCGAGGCACTGTGTGTTGTAAGGCCTGAAATGTGTTCAAGCTTTCTAAAGGGCTGCTCTTGCTGGGATATTAAGAGCTTTTCTTAGATCTGCCAGTCCCCAGATTGTTAGGACTTGGGTTAGAGGCATCTAGGAATGTTTTTGGCTAAAGTTCAATATCCAGGTATGAAATGAGAATTCCGTAGTCAAACTCAGGCTATTTTTGTAATATCGCCAGCCTCCTTTTGTACTTTGAGGAACAGAAGCTATAGTTAGTGTTGATCTTTAGAAAACATTGTTTTGGGACAGTCTACCAAGAGTTTGATGATGTTGCTTAAGTTGAATTAAATTTGTGGCCCTCTAGAGTATGGTGTTTCTAATACAACCAGTGTCTCAAACTCAGGGTTCAGCTGGTGGACTTTCTAGAAGTGTCAATTGGTTTCCATTTTGCCTATTGAGTGTTTTGGTGCCTGTATGCTAATTTTCATGGTCATTCGTGGGGATGCAAAAAGGTTTGTTGTCCAGGTTAATTGAGTGCTTTTTGCTAGACTGTGAAGTGCTCTACTTGTAGTTTTCTTTTCATCCCCAGTCTACTTCTGTCAATGTGCTAATTTTCATGGTCATTTGTAGTGATAGCAAAACTAGTTAGTTTGTTTAGCTTCATCTAGTTCTGTTGCTGAGTTTTCTTTTCTGTTCTGAAAGATGCACTAGAGCCTCAAGCGGATGTAGATTCTGGACTCCCTTCTTTTTGAGTGTCCTATCTTATGTTCCTCTAAGCCTGTTTTTAACAACTGTAGTTTCTAGTATGTTTTTTTGTAGTTGATGGAATTGCTTTTAGAACTCCTTTCTTTGGCAATGTAGGACTTAAAAAAAACCTATACTTTCTAGAAAGTTACAATATAAATATTGTGCTGATTTTACCCTTTTTCAAATTTGGACTTATGACTTTTTGGTTTTTATTTAGAAAAATATATTGAAATTCAGTTCTTGAATTTAAAAAAAAAACCTTTTTGTCAAAAAGGACTTATAAATTTTTAATTTATATATAAAAATCCAGACCAATTGAAGGCACACTATTACTCTCCCTCAATTATACCATGACATCAAAAAAAAATGTCATGCAGGAACAGCCTGGTTGTGTTGTTCATTTGGATTGATGATTTATTTTATATTTCTTGGGGGAGGGATAGAAAGAGAAGTAGAGGGGAGAGGAAGAGAGAAAGAGAAATAAGGATGGGGAAGGAAAGAGAAGGGGGGAAGAGAAATAGGGGGGGGGAAGAGAAATAGGGATGGGGAGAGAGGGATAGAGAGATGGGGTGGGAGGTAGAGCGAAGAGAGAAATAGGGATGGGGAGGGATAAAAAGAGAAGTAGAGGGGAGAGGAAGAGAGAAATAGGGATGGGGAGGGATAGAAAGGGGGGAGAGAAATAGGGATGGGAGGGATAGAAGTAGAAGGGAGAGGAAGAGAGAAATAGGGATGGGAGGGATAGAAGTAGAAGGGAGAGGAAGAGAGAAATAGGGATGGGGAGGGATAGAAGTAGAAGGGAGAGGAAGAGAGAAATAGGGATGGGGAGGGATGGGGAGGGATAGAAGTAGAGGGGAGAGGAAGAGAGAAATAGGGATGGGGAGGGATAGAAGTAAAGGGGAGAGGAAGAGAGAAATAGGGATGGGGTGGGAGAGAGAGAGAGAGAAATAGGGATGGGGAGGGATAGAAGTAGAAGGGAGAGGAAGAGAGAGAGAGAAATAGGGATGGGGAGGGATAGAAGTAGAAGGGAGAGGAAGAGAGAGAGAGAAATAGGGATGGGGAGGGATAGAAGTAGAAGGGAGAGGAAGAGAGAGAGAGAAATAGGGATGGGGAGGGATAGAAGTAGAAGGGAGAGGAAGAGAGAGAGAGAAATAGGGATGGGGAGGGATAGAAGTAGAAGGGAGAGGAAGAGAGAGAGAGAAATAGGGATGGGGAGGGATAGAAGTAGAAGGGAGAGGAAGAGAGAGAGAGAAATAGGGATGGGGAGGGATAGAAGTAGAAGGGAGAGGAAGAGAGAGAGAGAAATAGGGATGGGGAGGGATAGAAGTAGAAGGGAGAGGAAGAGAGAGAGAGAAATAGGGATGGGGAGGGATAGAAGTAGAAGGGAGAGGAAGAGAGAGAGAGAAATAGGGATGGCGAGGGATAGAAGTAGAAGGGAGAGGAAGAGAGAGAGAGAAATAGGGATGGCGAGGGATAGAAGTAGAAGGGAGAGGAAGAGAGAGAGAAATAGGGATGGCGAGGGATAGAAGTAGAAGGGAGAGGAAGAGAGAGAGAGAAATAGGGATGGGGAGGGATAGAAGTAGAAGGGAGAGGAAGAGAGAGAGAGAAATAGGGATGGGGAGGGATAGAAGTAGAAGGGAGAGGAAGAGAGAGAGAGAAATAGGGATGGGGAGGGATAGAAGTAGAAGGGAGAGGAAGAGAGAGAGAGAAATAGGGATGGGGAGGGATAGAAGTAGAAGGGAGAGGAAGAGAGAGAGAGAAATAGGGATGGGGAGGGATAGAAGTAGAAGGGAGAGGAAGAGAGAGAGAGAAATAAGGATGGGGAGGGAAAGAGAAGGGGGAAGAGAAATAGGGATGGGGAGGGATAGAAGTGGGAGAGAGAGAGAGAGAGAAATAGGGATGGGGAGGGATAGAAGTAGAAGGGAGAGGAAGAGAGAGAGAGAAATAGGGATGGGGAGGGATAGAAAGAGAAGTAGAGGGGAGAGGAAGAGAGAAAGGGAAAGAGGGGAGAGGAAGAGAGAAAGGGAAAGAGGGGAGAGGAAGAGAGAAAGGGAAAGAGGGGAGAGGAAGAGAGAAAGGGAAAGAGGGGAGAGGAAGAGAGAAAGGGGGAGAGGAAGAGAGAGAGAAAGGGAAAGAGGGGAGAGGAAGAGAGAGAGAAAGGGAAAGAGGGGAGAGGAAGAGAGAGAGAAAGGGAAAGAGGGGAGAGGAAGAGAGAGAGAAAGGGAAAGAGGGGAGAGGAAGAGGGAGAGAAAGGGGAGAGCGGAAGAGGGAGAGAAAGGGGAGAGCGGAAGAGAGAGAGAAAGGGGGAGAGCGGAAGAGAGGAAGAGGAAGGGGGAGAGCGGAAGAGAGGAAGAGGAAGGGGGAGAGCGGAAGAGAGGAAGAGGAAGGGGGAGAGCGGAAGAGAGGAAGAGGAAGGGGGAGAGCGGAAGAGAGGAAGAGGAAGGGGGAGAGCGGAAGAGGAAGGGGGAGAGCGGAAGAGGAAGGGGGAGAGCGGAAGAGGAAGGGGGAGAGCGGAAGAGGAAGGGGGAGAGCGGAAGAGAGGAGGGGGAGAGCGGAAGAGAGGAGGGGGAGAGCGGAAGAGAGGAGGGGGAGAGCGGAAGAGAGGAGGGGGAGAGCAGAAGAGAGGAGGGGGAGAGCGGAAGAGAGGAGGGGGAGAGCGGAAGAGAGGAGGGGGAGAGCGGAAGAGAGGAGGGGGAGAGCGGAAGAGAGGAGGGGGAGAGCGGAAGAGAGGAGGGGGAGAGCGGAAGAGAGAAGGGGGAGAGCGGAAGAGAGAAGGGGGAGAGCGGAAGAGAGAAGGGGGGAGAGCGGAAGAGAGAAGGGGGAGAGCGGAAGAGAGAAGGGGGAGAGCGGAAGAGAGAAGGGGGAGAGCGGAAGAGAGAAGGGGGAGAGCGGAAGAGAGAAGGGGGAGAGCGGAAGAGAGAAGGGGGAGAGCGGAAGAGAGAAGGGGGAGAGCGGAAGAGAGAAGGGGGAGAGCGGAAGAGAGAAGGGGGAGAGCGGAAGAGAGAAGGGGGAGAGCGGAAGAGAGAAGGGGGAGAGCGGAAGAGAGAAGGGGGAGAGCGGAAGAGAGAAGGGGGAGAGCGGAAGAGAGAAGGGGGAGAGCGGAAGAGAGAAGGGGGAGAGCGGAAGAGAGAAGGGGGAGAGCGGAAGAGAGAAGGGGGAGAGCGGAAGAGAGAAGGGGGAGAGCGGAAGAGAGAAGGGGGAGAGCGGAAGAGAAGGGGGAGAGCGGAAGAGAAGGGGGAGAGCGGAAGAGAAGGGGGAGAGCGGAAGAGAAGGGGGAGAGCGGAAGAGAAGGGGGAGAGCGGAAGAGAAGGGGAGAGAGGAAGAGGGATGAGGAAGAGAGGAAGAGAGAAATAGGTGTGAGGAAGAGATAGAAAGAAGTAGGGGGAGAGAGGAAGAGAGGGATAGGGAGAAGATAGAAATAGGGAGTGAGGAAGAGAGAAAATGGGACGGGGAGAGAGGGAGAAAGAAATGGGGTGGGATGTAGAGGGGAGGGGGAGAGAAATAGGGATGGAGAGAGGGATAGAAAGAGGTAAAGGGATAGAGAAGGAAGAGAGAAATAGGGATGGGAGAGGAAGAGGGAAATGGGGATAAGGGGAGTGAGGAAGAGAGAAATAGGGATGGGAGAGGGACAGAAAGAAGTAGAGAGAGGGGGAGGGAGGAAGAGAGAAATAGGGATGTGGAGAGAGTGAGGGATAAAAAAGTGGAGGGGCAGGGATGTAGAGGGAGAGAGGAAGAGGTAGATACAGAGGTGGGTAAAGAGGGATAGAGATACAAATAGAGAGGCAGAGAGAGGGGCTATGGATGAATACAAATAGGGAGGCATAGAGCGAGAAAGGTAGACAGAGTAAAATGTCCAAATTAGAAACAAGGACTGATTTAATAAAAATGCTGAGTTTTATTTTGACATCTTTCTGCATATTGTACACCAAAAAATTGACATTTTCTAGGCTAACAAACACTTCATTTAGGTACAGCTCCACTTCTACAGTTGTTGAACCGGAGTCTTGCAAAATTCTGTAACAAAAAGAGAACCATTACATCAGTTCTAAAGATGCACAAAACGAAACATCTACCCCCTCAATCACACCATCGTTTTGTGTTAGTGTCAGACACGGCCATTGGCCAATTTAGCCAAATATATCCTAAGCACAACTTTGTCTGGAACAAACCTAAGGAATGGAGAGGAGGGTAACAGACCAAATTCCCCCCCCCCGTCCCATCCCCCCCTCCTCCCCCCTCCCAAAAACAAATTAAACAATGAGGTTCAGGGAACCATAACTATCAAAAATAAACCTGTTTGAGCTAAGAGAAACCCAAATATCTTGAAACTACTGTGAAGCACCAGAAACAGAAGAAATCAGTATTTATTCGGAGTCACTGTCAGCTAAGTGGAGCCCAGCCACTAGCGTGAGGAGAGCAGTGAACTAACAAAATATGGAAAAATACAAAGAAGATGGCCAAAAAATAAATATGGATAAATACGGACTGAAATGTTGAGTAAATACAATAAAGATGGAAGCTATATATATATATATATATATATATATATATATATATATATACACACACACACACACAAACATGCAGCTGAAACAGATACTGTAGAACTACAAAAGATATGCATAGTAAATGTGTACCACAGACAAAACAAAAAAATGAATGATGCAGCTGAAAGAATAGAACTTTAGCAGATATCAAGGTAGAGGTATACCATAGTGATATGGGAGAGTACATAACTGATACAGCAGAAAAACTAGATACTGTAGAGCCATAACATACAGCAGAAGCAAGTGTGGAGCTAAAACAGATGTACATGTTGGATAGAAACCATACCAATATAACAGATAAACTGAACATGAAAAATGCTATATAACAGAGATACAGAGGATTATTATGAGCAGAAATGTTTTAAAGATGTACAAGGAAGAGGGATCATCTTGCAGAAATCAGTATCTAATGAATGATAAGTAGGCATAATCTTCACCATCAGGTATTCCAATCTGAGGAGCACTCCAGAAATCTCTGCTACTGGGGCATGATCAGCATCTGTTGCGTTTTCCGGAACACTCAAGTTGCAAGAGGGATGTTCATAATTCCTGGCTCTGTAGGGATGGCATCGTAGCTTGGTAGGTTGAGCTCCATGCCCTTGGTGTTGTAATCTGCAGAATAAACAGAGGTCATAAGTGCTGGCCTCTCCCAAAGCTTTTAGCGGTCACTTGCAGTCCCTGATTTGATAGCTTGAGGTAACTTTAGGCTCAAAGTCCTTAGGGTCATATCCCCTGGCCATTTATCTAGCACAGATGACCCAAAACAGTCGTTACCCAGTACCCCAAAGTACATCACTTGCACTGGAGGCCACATTGCTCAAGGATGCAAGATGGAAACAGTGGTAAGAGCTTGGGTGGAAAGAGTAGAAGCCTTACACTCCGCTTACACTATCAACCAAATGGGAATCATTTGGTAGATTTCCAACTTGCACAAGTCTAAATATTTAATATATTGTTAGACCAGACACACTGGGTTCTAAAATCAGTCAGGTCAGCGACTCCCGGTGCCATCTGTCTCTAAGCATCATCTGATGGCATATTAAGGTATACAGGGAAACTTTTCATGACCTAGTACATTTTAATATTTTAATGCATGTATGCTGCTAGATGGCTGTTTCTAACGTATGCGGATTCTACTCTAATAGGTTAAGGGTATGTGATGAAATAAGATTGGGGGTTCTTTCAGCCTTGCCCGATTATTCATAATTATTGCGTAACTGTTTATACTATTCACAATCATTTAAATGCACATATTAGGTAGATTAATAGTGTAATGCATAATCCGTGTTAAATGCTCATTTTGTGTCATCATACTGATTTCAGATTATGGGGAAGGTCTCAGTTTATACTCCAAACATTCCTGCCTACCCAAAGCAGAACTCAGCAGGAGAAATGTGAGAAATTCCTGCATGCTTTCCAATTCTCCAACAAGGCTTACCTTTCTTTTTGAAGCTTAGGAAATCGACCAGCTGTAAAGGAGTTCAATTCCCAGGATTCAACCCAGCACCATTTACCTTCACCACTCCCACATCTACAAATCTAGCAAGCACCTACAAATAGTGTAATTTCTTTCCTCACAAAACGGACAGTTCTTTTCACGACAGCCAAACAACTTTCAAACTAAGGGCATAAAAAAACACTGTTAAAGCAACAAATAAATATGTAAGTGGTGCATGCTTGTGATATACACTAGCCATAAATATATTTTTCTAGACCAACACACCTGAATTGTAAACTAAATAATAAGGGTGGCTTAAATGCATTAAATGAACCCAGTGGCTTGGTAGCAACTACACAGAAGCTGGCCTCTAGGGAGAAAAAACATAACATGAGCAGAAGGGAAATGGAAGGTGTAGGAGCACCGACAGAGGTGAGGGTAGAGAAACTTAAGATTATGAAAAATTAATATTAAACCACTACTTTTGAGGTGCTGACATCCACTGACACTCTGGGCCGGACAGTTTACTGTCACAATAGTGACAGATATCCAATCCATCGTATTACGATTCCCATAGGTTATAATGCGATTTTAATACAACAGACAAGATATCAGTCACTTTTGTGACAGAGTAACCCCATCTGCCAAATTTTAAATGAAGCCCAAACTCTGAAGGACGGGCTTATTAGCCACATTCAGTCTGTGCCAGCCAAGTCTCATTTATTCCTACTGACCCATCCATGTGTTCTATTTTTGAGACATGTGTCTCTGCTCATATAACACTAACCAACTGCTCCTGCCACTCTGGAACTGCTGAGATGTATTATTTCTTCAGTCTTCTAATAGCTAAAGGCCCGTTTGCTTTATCAGAAAGGACAACTTATGTTAGCAGAGGTCTACGGGAAATTCTGCTGAGTTGTGTTTTGACCCTGTAAAGTCATGGGCTAGGCCTTTTCTAATTTATGCGTGAAACTAATGAGGGGAAAGTCCAGAAGTCAAAAATTAAGAAGTCCAAAAGTGGTACATCTGTCAGGAACATTTATAGCCACATCCTTTCAAAGATACCAGCATCCACTAGGATATTTGTGCTTGACTTATCTTTTTCAACTATAACCAGTGGTGTCTTAAACATATATGTCATGTACATGTTTCATTCACCAGAGTTGCTGATCTGAAGTGTACCGGCCTCTCTACAGCGCTGCAGCTAAGTGAAGAAGATTCTTTGACGTCTACATTCGATTTGTGAGCAGTGACATTATTTACACTATCAAACTGGAGGCACTGCTGTTTTAGGGGGCGGTTCCTCCTAGATCTGATATGTACACCTCCAGAGGCAATGGCTACCCGGGTGGATCAGGCACAGCCCACACCACCAAAAGATTTGCCTGCTTTTGAATTGATAGAAAAAAAGGACTTCAGGCTGAACTTTGTGAAACAGTGGAGTAACCACACTAGGAAAAATTCACACTTACAGTTCAACTATAGGCAGATTTGTCTTTGATTACGTTACCTTCATGAATCATTGTATATAATAAGTAAAATATATTTCAAACTTAATTTAAAATAACATGGGGCCAGGGAATATAAAAAAAGGTGGTATTAAAATATGAATGGGATACAGAGCTACAGAACATTGATTACCAGGCTTGCAACCTTCAAACTAAAGGAGAAGCAGAATGTCTAGTGATGCATTTATAATCCACAATTAAGATAAAACTATGGATGGCCAGTTTCCAATGTGAGAAGTTTCTGGATTGAACACTACACAGTCTGTTTTATGTACATGCACCTTGGGCTAAGAGCTATTAGCTTTTGCTAAAGACTATCCAAACATTAAGGAAAATACAGATGAATGGTAGACCCACAACTAGAGGTTACTACAGATTGGATGGCTGACAATAAGGGACTTAGACCATGTGTTTTCCATTACAGTGCCAAAAGAGATATGGAAAAACCATACAGGGAAACAAATGGGTAGAAAATTGCCATAATGTAACAAAAAAGAAAATCAGGATGAGGGGCCCATAGACGATTAAATACAACTGCCAAAAAAGAAAGTAGACTAACACAAACTAAGCAAAGTAGGAATTTAACAGTCCACAGCTATTATGGTCCATGAAATAAGTTGCTTTGTGCACAGTGCCTTGGATCCCAAAGAGAATGGACCAACATGCATTGGTCAGTTGTTTTATTCAAGATAAGGAAATCTATTAAAGATCCAATACCTTGTTGAAATACAAAACCATTGACAGAAATGCCTGCCATAATCACAGTATTAATCTGTCTGAGAAGCATAATGATGATGAAACTCAAACTGACAAATCCAGTAAGGATTTGAAAGGACATGTTTTATTGCAACAGAGTGACAATAGGGGGCGAGAAGCGTAATAAGGAGGATAGACTGGACTAATTGGCAGAGGAGGAAGGGACTTTGCACCACCATAAATACAACCCCAAGCTAGGGTATGTCACCACTGTGGGGCAGCCGACCACTGGGTAAGTGTGTCCCTGGAATCAAAAAGGACGCATGTCCACTTTCAGGGATTGAAGCCTAAGTTCATACGTACTCCCACAGGCCACCTCTGCCCAGTCCTACTCAACCCTCTTACCAGAATTATTTTTATAACAGGGCCCTTTAACATTAGATGGTGTCGTTTTCTGAAGATTATGATTTTTCACATGCATAATGGGGAGGAGGGGGGCACGTATGGACGTAAGCAGATCCCACTACCTGTAGATGAGGGAGGTCCTTTAATAGATGCCAAAGTATAAGGGAAGGATGTCAAAGTATAAAGAAACTAGGTCACCTAATATGGAGCATGTTGGTTCAGTGGTTGCAAATCTGATCAGAAGATGCTCATTTGCAGAAGAATATCTTTAAAGGAACTAGCTGAACAGAAAATTCATTCTGCCTTGAAGTTTCCTGGATCCCATTTGCCACTTGATGAATTTATACATGGGGCATATACCTCACAATCTTTCATTTCAGACTTCAAAGCTTTATTACAAGCAGTTCATGGTGGTAGTGTTCTAATCTGTCGGGAGGAATGGGTCTACTAGTGGACTTTTTATTATAAATTTCCCTCAATATGGTGAGAGCTTCCACATCGGCAAGGAGAGGCTATTGTTGTTCAGTGTAACCTGGTGTGCTTCTGCAGCTCTTAGTACTGCAGAAATGCAAACTCTCTTGTTTTATCATGATTAATGTAGTTATGAACTTATTATTGAATGGTTTCCCTATATTGCTTTAAAATTGTAACCTTATTGCATTTAAATGATTCTAATATTTAGTATAATTGACTGGGTTTTTCTTTGGTACACTTCACATGTAATCCTGGGAGGAGAAAGGACAGTAAAGTTACGGAATACTTGAGTAATCTTCATTACTGTTATCTTTGGCTCTATTCGTCCTCATCCCATTCACCACGAACCACACCCTACTTTTGTACTAGGCCTCTGACAGGGCTTAGAGAATTATATCAGGATGCTGGAAATGCCTGCCCAATTATGGCGACTAGCATAGAGTGGGCAGCTCTTATAACGTCAACATGCTGGATGTTTCTGTCTCAGGCAGGATTCTCCTCACAGGTAAGGACAAGAAGGGCTAAGAGTAATTAAGATTACCAGTAAGTAACCAGGACAATCACTGGATTCCCCTCACAGGTAACAAGGACAAGTAGGACAGAGTAATGAAGATTACTAATAAGTAATCAAGACAGTCACACCAAGAAGGGTCTCATTTATTTAAACATAAAAGTATGATTTTTACGATTTCAAAATTCCTATATTGTTTAGCATTTGTAAGAGTTGGGATTAAGGACATGAGATACTGCCACAAAGGGATGGCACACCACCACCCGTGACCCGACCTCACGCCAGCTTGCTGCTGTGTATCAGGGAGTGAACATCCACAATTAAAGGGCTACACCCAATTAGAAAATAACTGGTGGGGGAGCCATTCACCAGGGACCATCAAGGCTAAGTATCCTCCCTGGCAGAGGTTTGGGGTTTGCCCTCTATAGACTGTCAGTAGTTAAGGATGTCAGCTTTTTGAACATGCTGGTAAATACAGCGTTAATGTCTTCATTATTCTATTCACTGGGTCATTTTTAAGTGCATGGCTACACCCAGAAGGGCCTCTCAGGGTTATGCAAGCCCAGTGACAGGCTAAAAAACTTCTCAACAGTTTCCTAAATGAAATTCTCATTTGGTTGGTCTTAAATTCTGTGGGAGATCATTCCAGAACTTTGGTTCTACAAAAGCAAGACAGTCATCCACTCCTGCTCCTTTTATTTCTAGGAACTACAAACAGAAACTGGCTTTTGGCATAGAGTGCTCTGGTAGGCTTGTAAGGGAAAAGTAGCTTGATTCATTTTAGGTCCTTTGTTGATCACTATGGACCAAACCATACCTTAATGTATCGTTTTGAAGCATCCTTCACCCTCCCAGTGGCACTGGCCCCAGGGGCAGGTCTGCCAGCATCAGAGCTGCTAAACACCAACAGTGTTACCCTACAAAAATCAGGCGCCATCTCCCCATGGGCCGCAGCCAAAGTGCTGGAGAGGCAAAGACTCACCTGTGAGGCCACCAGGAGTCGTACTGTAATCCATCAACAACCCAGGGAAGGCTGCTGCATTAGCCCGGGGCAGGAAGTAACCAGACCCTAATTTCATTACTTCAGGACCTGAGCAGTACCAATCGTTTACCTTAAGCTCCTCACTACACTCCCTTACGATTACCATGACTCCTATTAAGAGGAGCTCAGCATATTTTCTTTTAAACCCAGATACTGTCAACAGCCCATCACTCTGGGAAAGCACAAAGCCCACTAAAGAAGCTGCCTTTCGCTCTAGCACTGCAAGTTATACACAAGATTACTGACACTCCTGACATCATGGGGAGCGACACCAAATCATCGCCAGGCCAGGGGCATATTAGTGAGGTTAACCCTCTGGGCTGATGAGCATGTCAGACCTCCAGCATCGGTTTAGACCTGGTAGGGGTACTATACAGCAGAAACTCCATTTATATCAATAACTTGTGGTGAGAGGGATCCAGTATATCTGGCCTTTATTGACCTTAGCTCCACCTTTCCAAAGGTGAGACATATGCTCAGCTTTTGCTTACCGAATAGCCGGCTCGCATTGGAAGAAACTTATGGGAGCAGCAATTGTAAAATTAGCCCACTGCCCATCACAAGAAGTGCTATATTCCTTCGTATAAAGAAGGATCTGAATACTACTTGCAAGCAATCAACTCACAGGATAGCCCCTCTGAGAAAACCTTCACTCATTTCAGTTCTCAAAATTAACAGACACTAAAGTTCTGTTTAATACTTTATTTTACATATATATGAAACTTTGTAGTGAGTAGGTCTGGCTACCAAAGTTTTCCTCCAAGAGGCTTCCTGTGGGAAGAGACACCTACAAAAAGACAAGATGAAGTGAGTGATGACAGCTATGGCCACCTGAGATGTTTAAACATAAATGGACTAAGATTGTTCACAAGTTTCCTCCAGTCTGCTGTAAACCAAATAGGGGAGTCTCGCCCCCCTACCTCAACCTACGGTGGAGAGAAGGCCCTCCCATGCATGCCAGTATAGTAAAGTAGCAAAATTGAGTAGACAGGTCACTGCCTTGTGAAATAATATTAAATTGTTGTTAAAAGTACACATGCATCTTTGATAATCTGCACTCCTCAAAGCTCGAGTTGCTGCACAACTTTTTGCAAGCAGATTACAGTGTTTGGGAGTGTAATCTTTCTTATGAAGCCTACATCTCCAGCCCTCACAGCAATCTCCCCTTACTCGTGCCATTCTACAACCACCTCAGAAATCACTGATCTAAACTGACAAATGCAATCACATTCATAACATACTTTTATAGTGCATGTAACTTTAGGAACCCATAACTTACCACTCAGTGCAGGCGGTGCTGGGTGCAAAATCGGGCTTTACGCTGCAGAGGCCAACCGAACACCAGATCAGCTGCAGAAGACTGTCCTAAAGCTGCAGAAAAATGCAAAACATTGAAATCCAAACTACATACACTGTTCAGTTAGCAATGATTGGTACAAAACGATGCAGGACAACTAAGTCAAGAGAGTGATCTATTTATCAAATTGTACCAACTGCAAGACCCACTCCAAGGGTATAATTTCAGGTAAAAAGGAGAAAGTTTGACTATAAATTCTCTCAAGAAAAGGCACTCTGGGGTTTCTCGGATGCCTCAACTAGAGAGATGAGACCAATCCCTCCCCGTTTAGACACGATTACCTAAAGCCAAATCATTCCTTGGGAATTCCTTGGAAAATAGGTAAGAAAATATAATATAATAAGGTGGAATATAAATGTTAAAAGATGACAATAGGCAGAACAAAGGCGTGTCATTTACTATGTGAAACAACTTAATTTCTTAGTGGGTGTTAATGGCACCTGAAGAGGTTTTATCCAAAAAGAAATGGAAACCAGCCTCAGCAGCTACCCACGCATGTACACTAGCCAGAGGGAGCAGCCACCAGACCATTAGTAGCTACCTACAAGGGTTAGATCCACCTTTAATATTCTATTGTAGATATAAAGCAGTCTAACACAATATTGCTTACTCTATTCAGTTTCGAGAGAGAGAGAGAGAGAGAGAGAGAGAGAGAGAGAGAGAGAGAGAGAGAGAGAGAGAGAGAGAGAGAGAGAGAGAAAGAGAGAGAGAGAGGTGACATGGCACCAATCTCTGCCACCTCAGTAGACGGCAGCACTACAGTCGGTTGACCACGAGGACACCAAAAACATGGGTGCGGTATCAGGGAAGGGGTAGGAGTTGGAGAGGGAGGGAGAGTTATTCACATAGCCACTGTCATTGGTTACAGCTGAAAAATCTGTTCAAGTGTCTCGGGATCCCCATAGACATAAGCGAGACAATCAGGTAGATCAAGAGAAAAAAAAACACCTAACTAAATGTCTGCACAAAGCACACAATGGTGAGGGTGGCGGGGGAACAAAATATTTCCTGGAATGTAATTTGACTGAGACTAAATAGAGAGACATTTGGCAATGCTAAAGGAAACACCTGAAGGGAAACAATTGACACAGGAAAGGGGCGCATGTTAAGTGCTGACCCATTTGGGTTACACATTAACTCAAAGGGAGTAGAACAGCTAATTAGGAAGTAAACGCCATACATCCCTCCCCATACGTGGGTACACATCCAAGGGAGATACGTTGCACAGTGGAGCTTGCTGGGATACCATGCAGAACCTCCTTTGCTCCGTATACGTCCCACCTAAACTCCAGGCTGAAACCTTAAATATGCTGAGTGACTACCTGAAAGGATACTAATTTTAGGCAAAGACACCAATTTAGTCGTCAGTAAAAGAAAGAATGGATAGTCTTCTTTGATGGGAGTTCTTAGAGCAACCGACCTATCTGAAATCTGGACAACACCGCACTCCAGGTCGCAACAATACAAACTCAACTCCAAAGCACACATTTTATCACTCAGATTATTTCCTTACCCAATGTGACCAGGTTGGGATATTCACTAACACTAGACCGATGGAGAGAGGGATCTCAGCTCACTCACTGAGGGGCTTGTGTAAGTCAACATTGACGCCTGGCCCAGAGTGAGCACCTGCAGAGACCTCAGATGAGGAGCTTGCCCACTAGCTGCAAACTTCCCCCCGCCTCCCTTAGGGTAAGACTTTGATTATTCAGTTGCTGGGGACCTTGACTGCCTTTTTACAACCCCAGAACTTTGCCTATGATTTTTGTGGGAGGGTGCTGGTGACCTCCCGAGGGTGTCCCGTGGCCTGGAGGGCCCTCACTGGTTGCTCAATCTACTGCAGGACATAATTGACTCCTGCGGTAGAGTAGCTGCCCCATCACTTACTTGCTAGTGACTAAACCATAGATGACTCCTTACCTACTGGGAGCTTGCGCTGGATACAGTCAGGCCCACCTCACCCCTTCTACCATGTCTGACCTGCTAATGGATGGATGACACTGCCTCTCTTGCCTCTTCGGACTCTGATACTACAGATTGTGACTGCTCTCTCACTTACACCTCGTCCCTCCTGAGTCTCTGTACCATAGGTCGCACTTAACGAGCCAAAGATGAGTGGATCAGAGATGGCGCCAATCTCTGCCACCTGTTGAGGTCAGCAATACAGCCGGGTCATCCAGTGGGACACACCATAGTATATATGGACGCCCACGTGGGGCCCGGCTGCGGTGCTGAGGTCAGGCTTAAATAAACACCACTTTATTTTAATTTAGTCATACCATACTAGAAGTGTTAAGTAAGAAACAAAGTAGATCAAGTGGAGATAAAAAGGACAGGAAAAAAGAAGTTGAACTATTGCTAGCAGACCTACAAGAGCATGGGATGGCAGGAGGCTAGTGCATTGCAGCCCCTCACTCACCTGCTGATTGACCAGTCACCAAAACAACGTCCAACTTAAGCCTCATTTGTATCAGAAAACCTACACTCACTGGGCAGGACTTTTGGTAATAATCAACCCGACCTTCAGAAGAAGGTACAAGGGCACAGGGGGCTACACCCCCTTCCCCCCATTACATTTCTTAGTAAATATTTGGGCACAGATGCTTTCAGTGCGGTATGGCGAGGTGTCTCAGACTGGCCAAGGATTTACTTTTTTAAACAGATAAAATGTAAATTTTTCATTTCTCCTTTGAGAGTTCAAAAATGTTTGCAAGTTTACATAACAAATCCTCACCTATCTCCCCCGACCAATCAGCATTCCTCTTTCCATTCTGGAATTAGTTTTGGAAGTTGAGCACAGAATATAACTTTATTACTGGAGATCTGTGCCCGCGGGATGGGCCTCAAGGCCCTGGAAGTGTGCGCCTTTCCCCTGGCTAGGCGGCCAGCTTCAGCCAGTGGTCAATTCAGAGCCTGGACCCAAGGGAAAGGCTGCAAATAAACAAGGTAATAACTGAACCGCACAACCTTCAGGGCCCTCGATGGCCCTGGTACAAGTGTGGGGGCGGGGCGAGTTTTCAGACTGCAACCAGAAATGATGAACACAGGAGGCCACAAGAATAAATCATCCACCACCAATGGTGGACAAGACTTGAGAAGTGACAAAGGGCTGGTGTGCTGGTCTGTTCTGAGCTACAGGGACTTAAGTGCCCCCAATCTTAAACCTGCAGCATCAGGACCCAGCCGGGACGAATCTTGCACCCACCCCAAGAGGTCTCCACCCACACAGGAAGACCACGCTGAAGACCACCTTTGAGTGGCTCACATACGCAAGTGGGCAAAAAGTCACTACCGATACAACCCCCACCTCTTGCAAGGGTACTCACCGATGTCACAAGTTCTGAAAAGTTACAGGATACAGAACCAGCTAGAAACCTGCATGGAAACAAAAATACAAGTTGCAGTGCAAACTTCTGTTAACTAGAAACATGTCATCTCAACACAACCAAGCACACCCTCTGAGACGTGCACCCCCTCCACACCTGCCAACTGTGGGACCTTGTAATGGTGCAAAGGAGCACAGAACATAAAACGAAGAATAGGTTTCTTACTAACAGATCCTAAAACCGAGCTATGGGGTCGCGGTGCCCTGGAGACAGCAACCGCCAACAGCTGCCGAAAACGGGGGGCACCATCCGGCCAAATTTATAAGCGTTCTTCGCCCTTGACGCGCCTCAGTACACTTACATAAATAACCTTGCAGAAGGCCGCCAACAAGCATTAAACACCAGTGCTTGAAATGGAAATTTACAAGTGCCGGTACTCGCCAATTAAAAGTATTACGTTTTTCTTGAGAAGAGCCGGTACTCTCCCTCAAAATAAAACAGTGCCGCTACTGAGTACATTTAAAGTTACTATCATGAGCATTTCCGGTCTCTCGTGGAATTCACTCCGCGCCTCTCCAGAAGGGACACAGCTACGATGAATCTGTAAATTAGATTACGTTAAGCTACTGAAGTAGCTGGTAGAGTTTAGAGCACTCAGTTAACCCCAGACCCTAAGAAGTTTTTCATGGGAGAGACTCCAGTTACATTGAACTACAACTCCCAGAATACAATCGCGTATTAACTACAAGAAGTTCCCTTAAGTCAAGTTGGGAGAAGCAGTTTGCAATGAAGACACTTTACTTAGTAAACACCGCGATACAAACACGTAGAGTTACTCAAACCTGAAAATGTCCGGGGCTGAAACGCATAAAAACTAGAAAGAGTTTAAACGTGTTGTTCAGGACAAGTTCAAGGTTACTTGAACTATCAAGAGCGAGACGTTAAATAAACAAAAAAAACGTCAACTAGGACTTCCGAGTGACCTGTGACGGCTTTTGCGATAAAACATCACCTGGTGATAAAGTAACTTCCATGCGGATGATGAAAAGAGCTGGAGAACTGAAAGTTTACAAGTAACATAAAATAAAGACCCCCTGACCCGCGTCCACCCACCTCCATCTTCAGCCTCTAGCTGAGCTCCTGCGAGGGGAGACGAGCATCAAAATCACAGACTCCAAAACCACAAGGAACCTTCTGTGAGAGATACAACCAAATACTACTGTTCATCAGAAAAACTACACAAACAGCTGAACTTTTACAAGAGAGACTTAAGAACAACCACCTCACTATACACTCACCTGAAAGGAACTGAAGCATCTCAGGCCTGCCCCGCCCCCTCTGACCCTTTTTTAAAACTACAGACCGCGGGGTGTGGCCACCTCTGGACCAATCAGAGGCTCTCCCATTATTACAAGCCACGCCTACTTCGGTCATGTGACAGCCTCCTGGCCAATCCAAGGCTTCCATGAGACCTTGGCGGCAGGAAATAAAGCAGGTGGGAGCTGGATGGAGGGATGTGAGGCAGCCACATGAGGGTGTCATTGATTGGCTCCTGAGTAAGAGCCAGGCCTGTGATTGGACAGGCGGTGATAGGATGCTGCCAGGTGAACAATCCAGGTGTCATTGATTGGCTCTTGAGTGAGAGCTAGGGGAGGGGAGGGCTGCGATTGGACAGGTGATGATAGGAGGCAGCCAGGTGAGGGTGTCATTGGCTCCTGATATACTCTGTATCACTGTACACTACACCACTCTACTCTACACCACTCTACTGTACCCTGCACCACTCCAAGCCATTTCTCTACTCTAAAACAATGTACTCTACATCACTGCACATTATTCCACACTCCACCTTATGCTACTGCACTCTAAGCCACTGTACACAAAACCACTGCAGTCTGTCATTGAACTCTACACCATTCCACTCTTCTCTGCACCACTGTAGTCTACACCACTCTATACCTCGGCACTCTATCACACTACTCTGCAACACTGCACCCTCTTCCGCAGGACCTTATACCACCCTACTCTGCACTCTAACACACTGCACTTTGCAGCACTCCACTCTACACTACTGCACTATACACCACTATACTCTACTCTGCACCACTGTGTGCCACTGCACTTTACCGCAGCATTCGATGACACTGCACTGTATGCCACTATATTCTGCCACACTCTACACCAGTCTATTCTACGCCACTACTCTGTACACCACTCTACGCAAATACACTCTATAACACTCCAGTTAACAACACTGTATCCCACTCCACAATACTCTACTCCACTCTTTGCCATTCCACTTTGGAATACTCCGCGTCACTCCCCTCTACGCCACTATACTCTACTCTGCACCACTCTACACCACTGTACTCTATGCCACTCCACTCTGCAGCACTACATTCGGCGCAACTGCACTCTACTATGCACCACTCTACTCTATGCCACTGCATTCTACGATGCTGCGCTGTATGCCAATATACTCTGCCACACTTTACACCAGTCCACTCTACGTCACTCTTTGCAACTCCACCCTATACCACTGAAATACATGCCACTCTATGCCACTCCACTCTACTTCACACTTTGCCATTCCACTCTCCAATACTCCGTGCCACTCTCCTCTATGCCGCTTACTTTTATCCATGCTGTATAGCAACCACGGTGGTGTACAACATGACTAAAACATATTAGCAATGCCAATACCTCTAACATATGTGAGACCTATAGGCTTTACCAATGCTTGTTATTGGGTCCTGTTTCTTGTTGCTGTTCACGTGACCTCTGTGGATGATTGTGCCAGAAACACAGCAATATTATTTCCATAAATGTTTCGATATCATTGTGAATGACCCCGGCGTTCACCCATCCTCATCAGAGTCCTAACAAACGAGCCTTGACTCCAAAATAGGATTACCACCTGGCCAAGGTTCTACTGGCACCACCGGTATTTTAATGTCCCGTCCAGTACAAAAATAAGCAAAATCACCCAAAGCTGGTATTTTTTAGCCCTTTTCTGTACATACTTCAAACAGCAAATATAAATAGAGAACACTTAAATGTGTTCTAGAGCTGCGTTAACTATTCCTGACAAAGTACACACAGACAGAAAAGTCATGTTACAACTGAATACAATCCATTTTATTTATAGGCCCATTTACTACCATGTCCAGGTTGTTACATTCGTAAAACCACCACAAGTGACCGGTATTTTTCTTTTGGACAGAGGTCTAGGCAAACATAAATAAAAGCAGAAGCACGAGCCCATGGCCCCACCCTGTAGGAAGGTAGGCTCTTTCTAGCCTTGTTACCCCCACTTTTGGCCTGTTTTTGAGTATATGTCAGGGTGTTTTTACCGTCTCACTGGGATCCTGCTAGCCAGGGCCCAGTGCTCATAGTGAAAACCCTATGTTGTCAGTATGTTTGATATGTGTCACTGGGATCCTGCTAGCCAGGACCCCAGCGCTCATAAGTTTGTGGCCTATATGTATGTGTTCCCTGTGTGGTGCCTAACTGTATCACTGAGGCTCTGCTAACCAGAACCTCTGTATTTATGCTCTCTATGCTTTTAAAATTGACACTGCAGGCTAGTGACTAATTTTACCAATTCTCATTGGCACACTGGAACACCCTTATAATTCCCTTGTATATGGTACCTAGGTACCCAGGTTATTGGGGTTCCAGGAGATCCCTATGGGCTGCAGTATTTCTTTTGCCACCCATAGGGAGCTCAGAAAATTCTTACACAGGACTGCCACTGCAGCCTGAGTGAAATAACGTCCACGTTATTTCACAGCCATTTAACACTGCACTTAAGTAACTTATAAATTACATATATGATTAACCCTTCACTTGGCACTAGCCAAGGTGCCCGCACATTGTTCAGGGCAAATTCCACAGACTTTGTGGGTGCGGGGCAGTACCATTACAGGCGTGCACTACATATAGGTCAAAACCTACATGTAGCGTCACCATGGTAACTCTGAACATGGCCATGTAACATGTCTAGGATCATGGAATTGTCACCGAATACCATTCTGGCATTGGGGGGACAATTCCATACATCCCCGGGTCCCTAGCACAGAACCCGGGTACTACCAAACTTGCTTTCCGGGGTCTCCACTGCAGCTGCTGCTACTGCCAGCCCCTCAGACAGGTTTCTGCCCCCCCTGGGGCCTGGGCAGCCTGGCCCCAGGAAGGCAGAACAAAGAATTTCCTCGGAGAGAGGGTGTTACACCCTCTCCCTTTGGAAATAGGTGTGAAGGGCTGGGGAGGAGTAGCCTCCCCCAGCCTCTGGAAATGCTTTGATGGGCACCAATGGTGCCCTCTCTGCATAAGCCAGTCTACACCGGTTCAGGGATCCCCCAGCCCTGCTCTGGTGCAAAACTGGACAAAGGAAAGGGGAGTGACCACTCCCCTGACCAGCACCTCCCAGGGGCGGTGCCCAGAGCTCCTCCAGTGTGTCTAAGACCTCTGCCATCTTGGATGCAGAGGTGTTGGGGCACAATGGACAGCTCTGAGTGGCCAGTGCCAGCAGGTGACATCAGAGACCCCTCCTGATAGGTGCTTACCTTTCTCAGTAGCCAATCCTTCTTTTTTCAGGCTATTTAGGGTCTCTCCTCTGGGCTTTTCCTCAGATAACAAATGCAAGAGCTCACCAGAGTTCCTCTGCACTTCCCTCTTCAACTTCTGCCAAGGATCGACTGCTGACTGCTCCAGGACGCCTGCAAAACCGCAACAAAGTAGCAAGACGACTACCAGCAACATTGTAGCGCCTCATCCTGCCAGGTTTCTCAACTGTTTCCTGGTGGTACATGCTCTGAAGGCTGTCTGCCTTCACCCTGCACTGGAAGTCAAGAAGAAATCTCCAGTGGGTCGACGGAATCTTCCCCCTGCCAACGCAGGCACCAAACTTCTGCATCACAGGTCCTCTGGGTCCCCTCTTATCCTGACGAGCGTGCTCCCTGGAACACAGGAGCTGGGTCCCAGTGTCTCCCACAGTCTAGTGGCCCTTCTGTCCAAATTTGGTGTAGGTAAGTCCTTGCCTCCCCACGCCAGACAGTAATCCTGTGTACTACATGATCTGCAGCTGCTCGGGCTTCTGTGCACCTTTCCAAAACTTCCTTTGTGCACAGCCTAGCCCAGGTCCCCAGCACTCAATCCTGCATTGCCCAACTCGCTGAGTTGGACTCCGACGTCGTGGGGCCCTCCTTTGTGACTCTGAGTCGATCGCTGTCCTCAGATCTTCCAAGTGTCTATTCCTGTACTTCTGCAGGTGCGGCCTGCTTATGTGGGGGCTCTCTGAGTAGCTGAGTGCCCCCTCTGTCTCCTCCTCCAAGAGGCGACCTCCTGGACCTTTCTGGGTCCCAGTAGCATCCAAAATCCTCAACTGCGACTCTTGCAGCTAGCAAGGCTTGTTTGCAGTCTTTCTGCGTGGAAACAACTCTGCATCCTCCAGCACGCAGTGGGACATCTTCTGACCAAAGGAGAAGTTCCTGGCATCTTCCGTTGTTGCAGAATCTTTGGCTTCTTCCACCTGGAGGCAGTCCTTTTGCACCTTCATCCGGGGTTTAGTGGGCTCCTGCCCCCCTTGGACACTTGCGTGACTCTTGGACTTGGTCTCCTTCCTTTACAAGTCCTCAGGTCCAGGAATATGTCTTCAGTGTTTTGCCGGCAGTTGTTGTTCTTGCAGAATCCCCTATCTCGACTTTACTGTCTTTCTGGGGTAGTAGGGTAACTTTACTCCTACTTTTCAGGGTCTTGGGGTGGGGTATCTTGGACACCCTTAGTGTTTTCTGACACTCCCAGCGACCCTCTACAACCTACACTAGGCCTGGGGTCCATTCGTGGTTCGCATTCCACTTTTGGAGTATATGGGTTGTGTAGCCCCTATGGCTATTTCTACCTATTGCATCCTATTATGACTCTACATTGTTTGCTCTACTTTTCTTACTGTTACTTACCTGGTTTTGGTTTGTGTACATATAATTTGTGTATATTACTTACCTCCTAAGTGAGGGTATCCTCTGAGATACTTTTGGCACAGTGTCACAAAAAGTACCTTTATTTTTAGTAACTCTCAGTATTATGTTTTCTTATGATATAGTGCTATATGATATAAGTGGTATAGTAGGAGCTTTGCATGTCTCCTAGTTCAGCCTAAGCTGCTCTGCTATAGCTACCTCTATCAGCCTAAGCTGCTAGAACACCTCTATTCTACTAATAAGGGATAACTGGACCTGGCATAAGGTGTAAGTACCACCAGGTACTCACTTTAAGCCAGGCCAGCCTCCTACACACCCCCATTATTTCCCATGAGAGCCTGGCCTACAAATGTCACTTCCTGTTTTATGTCAGTTTCCTGTGATGTGGGTCTGGCAAGAACCAATCCTGTTTTGTTTATTTTAAGGTGACGATATTTTGATTTGGTAACTGCTACACTGCGTAGCCAGGGCCTGGGTGATCACCTGTCTGTTATTCCGCATTCTCTCTCTTTCTTTGTTCCTGAGCTTTCTTTTTCTGCCTTCCTCTTTTTATCCTTCTTTTCTTCCTTTCTTGTTCTTGTTTTTTACTTTCTTGAGTTAATTTCTTCTTTTTCTCTCTTCCTTTTGTCTTTCATTCTCTTTCTCTTCTATCTGTTGTACTTTTTTTCTTTCTCTGGCTCCTGTCTTTTCCTCTCGTTAGTTATTTTTCTCTTTCATACTTTCTCTTTTCCTTTACTGTGAAATCTGTGTTGTTGTCACTGTATTATACATATAGGCGAAATCCGCCCTAAAGCACAGTTTCGCTCCTCTTAGGCCCACAAAATCCAGCATGGTATCAAACTGGGGTAAAACACACACATCAAGTTTGATTTTGCAGTCCCCAATATGGGTTGTCAGAATTTGTCATATTTCTCAAGCTCAGCTCATAATCAGATTCCAGAGCTTTGTTACACTAATGGGCCACGTGACTCTGCTCTGGATCAAATGCCTCACCACACAAAAGAGCAATCTACAAGGATGGATACAGTTCTTGAGAGAGGAAAGGGATGGTGAGGAAATCTGCATCTGTAGCTTTTCACATTGCACCTGGGCTAGGACAGACTAGGTCCACTGGAACAAAGGTCTGCGTCTTTAATGTTTTGATGGGAAGGGATCAGGCAGCTGTGTCAGCCACGGGTATGATTGAGGCCCTCAGAGGAGCTCCTACTAGAGAAAGCTTGAAGTTGCCATTTTTGATTGTCCCAGAATGCTGTGCAGGAGGGTTGGGACAGAATTGGAAGGATGATGTGGCATCACAGATCTTACCAAGGGTACATGACTTCTGAAACTGTTCATCCCAGAGATGACGACAGCAAAAGTTTGCCCAAATGGAATAAGACACACCTGATGCCCTGCAAGAATGGACCAAGGACTTTGACTCCTGTGGACCTGCAGGACTCGGATGGGTCTGTCCCCATATGTCCGCTGAGGACCAGTTGGTGGGAACGGGACCGCCTGGGGAACTTGGGTGATTCCTATATGACTTCTGTGCACTGGCCCTTGATAGTCCCCCTTGCATCAAGCACAGATACATGCAGTATGCCATACTTTACAAAACACTTATACAGTGCTTTACAAGTTTAAATTTCTCTGATTTATTTTTCAGCATTATTGCACTAAAATGCATTAGTCACAGATAATAGCACCTTCATGACCTCCAATTATGAGGCGCTATGCAGGCCTGGCTTCATTTCACAGAAGTAACCATCACACCTTTGGCTTGCTAAGGCATTAGTGTCTGCTATACTATATGACGCTGCTCCAGAACCATTTGACAAATCCACTCACATATTTGAGGTGGTCTGCCAGGGAGGGGTGAGCACTGATGTTCAGTTTTTTTTATTTTTTAAAAGACAGGTCAGGGTAGGCTCAAATTCCGATCAATGAAAGCCACTACCTGGCCACCTCTGAGGCGCTCTGGCCGGGAGTCATGGTCAGTTGAACGACTACAATCAGGCACTACAACTGAGGCACTGTCCTCATCTTGATCCATAGGTGCCTTGTCTGCTGTTGCATTGTGTATTTCCGGCAAAGCACCACAGACTGTGGGTATGGGAGGGCAGCGGGTGAATGCAGGCTGCAGCATGCAGGGTTTATTTTTCTGAGATGCATCGCCCCTCATCCACAGCGGCGCTGGAACAATTCTGAGATGGGGGTGCTGCCATTAATGTTATATCACTGAAGTCTTGGGGATCATGAAAAATGCAAGCATCACATAAACAGAAGTGTAGCAAAGGTGCCACATCCATTCAGGAGGAGAGAGGTAAGGGCGTATTATGTAGCTGGTGGTGCATTTTAAAGCACTAGTGTGGTAGCGCACTGTCATTTACAGAGAGCACGTTTTCCATTAACATGGGGATTACTTTTGCAAATATTTGCAGTTTTACTGGTATATCTCTATAGCCCAAACGATAATATGTGGAAATTGGGTTTTGGCAAATATTTATAATTTGTGCATCACAGAGTAAAGGGTCTTCATTTGTTCTTACCCCATCAAAATCTTTGTTTTCAACACACTTTAGAATTACAAAAAAGTGGTTCATTTGTGTTTTCCTATTTGCTGGTATAGTTTGAAATATGTGCGTAGTTCATTTACGGGTATTTCAGTGTGCGTTGGAAACAAACTGGCATGCTACAGCCTTTTCTTTCATTTTCTGTACTACATCAGGATTGTCACCCTGATCAGTTTTACAAAATACTCTACTTTTAATTCTCTGATTGCAAATTCAAACACCAGTTTCCAAATAAGCAGCAATTTGTCAGAAAGCAAAGACTGACATTTGACCTTTATCTTTGAACAGTCAGCAATGTGACAAGATAAACAGAAAACTTTAAGGCATCTTTGTTACTCATTCCCCTTTTGAATGCAGGCTTGGTTAGTTTGGGGGATGCTGCACCTGGCCCGCACCCCTACATCCAGTGCCTATGCCCATCTACGTGTGACCCTCTCAAATTTAGCATAAACAGCCACTGAGTGGGTTGGGGACTCAGAGTGCAGGTCGTTGCACACCGAGGCTGCCTACTCTGTCACTATGATGTGGCTGCATCCCTTCCAGCTCTCACCTGCTTTCTTCTCGCTGCCTCTAAGATCTCATGGAACCCATGGATTGGCCAGGAGATTGTCACATGACCAAAACAGGCATGGCTTGTGATTAAAGGAGAGCCTTTGATTTGGGCAAAGGTGGCCACCTGACCCAATACCTCCCACAGACTATGGATTTAAAACGGCCCAGACGAGGCCTGTGCCACTTTATTTTCATTCTGGTAAATCGGTTTTATATAAAATGGAGGTGGGTTGTCACCCCGTAAGTTTTCATCTGTTTGTGTTGTTCATGTTATTAGCAATAGTATTGAGTTCTCTTACTCACTGAACATTCCCGGCTGGTTTTGTGTCTGTAATTTATTTGTTTTGTGGTTTAGGACTTTGATGATCGTCTTCTCTCGAAGGAAAGCACCGATAGAGGCTGAAGACAGAGGCGGGTGGACGAGAGATGGTGGTATCTTCCTCTCTTATACTTTGTAAATCTTCATTTGTTTTGCAGTTCTTTGTTCTAATTTTCCATAATCCGTCTCAAAGATGTTTTATGGCAAGGTAGTGTTTGCCTTTGAGAGGCTGTCATAATTCATTTTGACATGCTCAAATTTGTTTATTCCTTTTAGAAAAAAAATTCTCAATCTTGTTTTGTTACTATTTCAAGTAAACGTTAAGCTGCTCTGAGCAAAACGTTTGAACTGATATTGAGATTTTATGCATTTCACACCTGGCCATTTTGAGGTTTAATGTGTATAACTTTATGTTTTTGTACTGTTGTGTTTACTGTGAAAAATGTGTATGTTTTCTCCATTGTTAAGTGTTTCAAAAACCTGTTGTTACGTTTTTTTGGTACCTAAAATCAGTGCTGCAATTAAAATTTATGAGTTGACTCGAAAAAAGTTGGGAGTTACCATTAGTCACAACAATTTTCAATTAACAGTGTCATCATCTGGCTACACAATGAGGACCAGGAATCGGGAATAAAGTTAAAAAGTTTTTTACAAGTGAACAGTCAGGTTAATGTGAATCAGTCTCAATCAAAACCATGCTGTTAAGACACAAGCTCACAACAGAATAGCCAAATCTTCTAAAGACGTTTAGGCGCACCAGCATGAGGCAGACAAGAAGTTCAGTTACAGCAATACAGAAAATTATCATTAAGATTTGATGCTCAGAAAACAGTCTTCGATTCTCCTTCATAAACATGGGTAGTTTCTAAGGTCATCTAGCTCAGGACCTAAATTAATCAGAATTTCTGAGTCTAGGACAAAACTTCAATAAGTGAGGAACATGCTAGAAAAAGAGAAAGTAGGCTCATGCATATTTGGAAGGTGTCAGCATTTCAGAAGCTCGGTCAAGAGTCTTCTTAGAATTGGAAAATAACTGGTAGCATAAGCTACACTCAGGACAAAGGGATAGGATGAGGAGGAAAGATAGAGGTCTGAACCTCTCAAAGTCCAAAGGGGAATCTGCCTCTCACAACCTGTGTGAGCACTTGTTAATATCACAAACATCCTTCTAAGCAACACCCACTTGTTCACACCATCAAGGGTTTGATTGCCCTTTTCAGTGTTCACATTGTAAGCTGCAACATCTATGGTTTCTCCCTGAGAACAATGTCGTCCTTGATTACCTGCAACATTACTGGATAGAGACCATCAGGTCACGCTCTGTTTCTCCATGTTCTTCATCACGGGCTTTTTCTCAGGATCTCTCGTACTAAGACAGTGTGACATCTATTCCCAAGCTAACGTTTCATGTGAACATTCCAACAAAGAAAAAGACATGCAAGCAGAAATGAAAACAGCATTTCATATGTTCAGAGAAATTCAGGTCTAATCAGGTCAACTTAAACTGATAATAACATTGTGCACATTTAAAATGCATGCCAACTATGCACATTTGATTTCAGATAAATATTAAAGTCAGTACAGAAGTGCAAACTAATTTTCATTTTTCATCTTTAGTAAATGCAATTATACTCAAATATTTGAAATGGATTGCAACTAAGAAATACATTATAATTTAAATGTGAAAACAGTGCACATTTACATTAATTCTTCTCATTTCTATAGTTATTACATTTCAATAACACAAGGATGATTTTATTCCATCCCTAAATATTACATTTCATTTAAAATGGTTGAGGCACACCGTATATATGGA
Organism: Pleurodeles waltl; assembly: GCF_031143425.1. Classification (NCBI taxonomy): domain Eukaryota; kingdom Metazoa; phylum Chordata; class Amphibia; order Caudata; family Salamandridae; genus Pleurodeles; species Pleurodeles waltl. The sequence continues at coordinate 697,700,922 of NC_090451.1, forward strand.
TTTCTAATCCTACAGTGAATGCACTTCAGTATAGGGTTCAAGTGCAAAACTTTGCTTTAATAACGTTAGATCACACAAAGTATGTAGTGCTGTGTGCACATATATAGTAAGTATTTGTGACGTGTAGGAGTATAGTCCAATTTATGTTTCTCCAAGGTCATACTCAAACAGAAAAGCTTCCCTCCTTTACAAAACACAATGGCATTGTTCCACAGATCAACCCGGTACATGAGTTACCAAACATTATCTCAGAGACTTATACTAGTATAGGTCAGGATAGTTTGGAGGACAGACCAAACAAATCACAACTTAAAGGTATTTCTGAAAAGGATAATACCAAGCATGTGCAGGACGGCTCTAAAAATTGCTGTGACTAACAAAAGTCTAATAAAGATCAAGTAAAACAACAAGAAGAATCTCCACAGTCAGAGACCTCAGAAAAGCCATACAATCTTAGAAATTATGATAATTTGAAACCTCCTGGCAGATATCAGTATACTGATACAGGCCCTTCTCATACCTTTCAGGTCTCACCCGACAAACAGATCAAGAAACGTGGATGGTCAGAATGCAGAAACTAGTACATGAAACTGAAAAAGGACTCACAGCGATCATCTGACGTCACAATAAAAAAGGAACAGAAACTTCCACGACAAAAAACCCAATTTAAAAAGAAGGTGGTTGCAGGAATTGTGGTTAAGTATGCCCCGCATATTGAGAACATTTCTGAAGAAAAGGACGTGAGCAGTGACTCTGCTAGACAGCGGCAGAGGTCACAATAGTTGCCAGAATCTTCAAGAGCTTCCAGAGGTGACCGCAACTAACGACTACCTTTAAGTGGAAACACCAGACAGGTGCATCGCCCCACCAGACAGGGTCTATCAATTAAAAATTCAAATTGAGGGTGACATTATGCCCACAATTGAAGTCATTTTCTGGAATACAAAAAAATTATGTTAAGCTTTGACATTCTTCTGGCAGCAAGATATTGGCCTTTAGAGTTTGTCCAAACACTCCCACAAAGGGAAGATGTCTTTTTGCCTTCTTTCTCAGTTCTCGTTCCTGATCCAGTTAAAAGAAGCCCATGGTGCAGATTGGGCTCTATCACTGGCCCCTACACTGTACTGTAACCATATGGGCTTGGATAGGGATTCTCCAGATCATGTTATACCTACATAGTCCAACCCACAAATACAACCTCAATAGCCAATAAAACATAATGCAAAAGCTCCAGTGAGGGAAATTCTCTCATAACTCAAGTACCAGGGAGTAATTGAACCCTGTGTATCAGCTTTGAATAAACCTTTGTTTCCCACATCTAAGCCGGACCATTCTTACAGAATAGTCTTAGATTACAGACATCTAAACAATCACACACATACAATTGCCATTCAAAATTCACATAATGCAGCCCTTATGAACAATATCGCGCACAAAAAGTACAAAACAACGCTGGATTTATCCAACGGCTATTTCTACCAAAATATAGTGCCTGAAAATAGGTATCTAAGTGCATTTTCACTGTTAGGCTCTCAACATCCTTTTTATCGACTTCACAAAGGGTATCAGAACAGTACAGGATTATTCTCAGCCTGTATGACATCAATCTTATGTGATATTGATCCTGAGGCATTTTCCTATGCAGATGACATCTATCTGACAAATGACGCTCCTTGTTAGGATTCTTTAATTTTGGCAGAACATACATTCCGGAATATGTGCAACACATAGAGCCACTTTATGATTTAATCCGTCAAGATTTCTAAAAAAAAAAACACTGGACACCACAACATACACAAGTTCTCAGATCCTTACAGATTGACAAGCTTGAAGCAAAATACTTAAACACACGTGTAAATAAACAAACCTGGTAATCCCGGGGTCCATCGGTTTCACATATGTCACATTCAATGAAGGCGACACAGAACCGGCAGCGTACAAATCACACTTATACTCCAATGCAGAAATGCGGTTGCACCAACAGAAAAAATACTGACTGCAGTTCAGTTGGCAGTCATCGAGGAGACAGCACTAGCCCAGGGAAAACACTTTATTATGCTACCCAGGCCACCAAAGCCAGCGTTCCAAACACAAAAGCATTACATCCGAGATGGACAAAATAGGCTACTTCCTTGACTGCCACTGGTGTTGATTCTGGTTTTTGATCAAAAACTAAAGACCAAAGAATATATCCAGTATGAGCTTGATAACTCCATGCCCACTAATGTCATACCTCTTGACCATTACATAATCAACATTTATACTGATGGTTCAGCTCAACCAGCTTTAGGTACCAAACACGGGTACTCAGTGGCTTGTGCAGCTGTTTGTGGAGTGATGAGGGGCGGCAAATTCTGCCCTCAGTAGACCTACACGCAGTCCCTGGGGGATTGCACAGCACAACTTACTGAGCTCAAAGCATTGATCTTGGCACTGGAGCATATGGATCCTGAAATTCCTACACTTAATGTGTGCAATTTGTATTATTGTGTCCAGTTCTTCAATGAACACTAACACTACTGTTGCATCAATGGATTCAGAGTTTCCAAAGGAAAAACCATAAAACACACATTTTTGTGGGGGAGTGACACAGCTTAAGGACAAACTGCCACGGCCTCATGTAATTCATACACTGGGCCACCAACGTGTTGGCATAGATGTTGTAGTAAGCTCGTTGGCTAATGAAGCAACCAAATCTGCAGTTGCTACGGCATCTGTTGCTGTGATAAGTTTTTCACATATAAGGATGGATGATGACATTCTGGCTGCTGTGAATTCTTCGGATGATGGCAAGCCTTTACCAAAAGCATGCCCCAAAAGATATTCCTACCACTTAAGTACCCAAACATTCCTTTTGTAACAAACCCAGGGGAGGGTGATCATGTGATGCCCAGCCAAGACCGAAGGCCAGAGCTGATCAAAGCAGCTCACGAGGGTGTTGCTCCTTTGTATGCTGGTGTGGTGGCTACAACTGCAGTGCAACAAAAACGCTACTGGTGGCCTAGTCTATACAAACATACCAAACTGTATGCCCTTAGCTGTGACATCTGTCAACAAACACAAGGTTCCACCATTAAAGACATCTGCTTTGTCTCCATTGATCACATTAAATTGCATCATGTGGCCGATCCTGCACAGTAGCCTGCAAGGAATCCCGGGCAGTTCCCTTGCCCCGCTTACTACAGGAGATACCTCTTCAAACACTAAACAACGCTGCAATTGTTTCTCTGGGATTGGGGAAGGTGGAAAATGAACTTTTGTTGATTCCAGTAACCACTTAATCAACAAGAAATGTCCAAAATCATAATTTGCATTTTTACAAATTCAACACAAACTAATGGAATTGTCTACGACAAACCTCTATTGGGTACATCTACCAGTTCTCTTTCACCAGCACCTGCTCCAGTTTTTGCACAAACTGCTTCTGGTTATTTTGCCAACAGTGATGATTATTCTTCTGCAACTAGTACCGCCTCAGTGCATAGTATACATAAGCCTTTTAATTGACTAAAACATAACTATCTGATTCATCCATGGTACTACCTGTGGATTATATTGGCTTTGGGTTTTTTTCTATGGATTTGATTGGTTATTGTTTTCCTTCTGCTCATACATGGCCAATTATTTGCCTCAGAGCTCTGCTGTTGAACTGGTGGAAGAGGGTTTAAAGCCTCATTTGTCTTCCCACAAACCGCAAAGACTTGTCCCTAGTGAACATTTCTGCTGTTGCAGTTCCCCGAATGGATTTTTTGGGATTAAGTACCTTTTGATATATTTCAACCAACAAATATTATCCAAATACCACATGTGTTTAAAATATCTATGAATGGCATTATTACACCTGGGGTTTGTTTCTGATGACTGGGATGTTAAACAGTTGATTCAGTGCTTTCTGAACTTGAATATTTTACTGTATTTGAAAGTGAAGATCTGTACGTGAACAGTGCAATTTGTGGGGAAATGTTCTGTTACCATCATTATGGACATTATTTTTTTACAAAGAGCTAGTACTCCTAGAAATGTTTTTAATTATACATAATGGGAACATTGTCTGACTCCACCAGTCTCCCATATGCAGTTGTGGTGCCACCCTGAACACGCTGTCTTATTACCAGAATAAGAGCCGCAAGGCATGGCGACCAACATTAGATCAGGTACATATGTAACAGATCTCTCAAGCAACTTTCTCACATGCCAAAAGTATCCTAAGCACCTTTTTATACGGAGAAGTCTGTAGTGTTAGGGTACAATTTTCCTCAGCTATATAGGTAGTACTTATTTTAGTCAATAGGTAGTTAAAGTTTGAACTTTAAAAGAATACCCCATTTGGTGTTTCTATATATGAATGCGGTCTTTATAGAGTTGTCATAACTAGTACCAGTAGTATTGCTGTAAACTGTACACACGCTGTCACACAGTATTTACTTGCAAATGGGCTTTCAAATGGGGATGGAGATGTTACTTTCCTGGTAGAGGCACACAATGCGTACAGAACAGACACTTTCTAATCATGGGTCCATTTTCCTGCAGAAGATAGAAATACAAACGTTTTTCATACATACACTGTAGCTAATCCACCTGCACAGTACAGCACTTATCAATGTCTAGAATTAGCACTAACATATCAAGAACAAAAAAATGGTTTCAAGGCACCCTTTCACACTTTATTGATCACGTTAGACTGGGACCCCTCAGTAATAATGAGGACTCATGGCCAGTTCTACCTATCTACATACCATTTTCAAATATGCAAAATTTACATGCAGCAAATCTGCACCCACTTTATACTAATTTAGTTAGAATATACAGATGCTTAATACAATTTGTAATGCAAACGCTGAAGAGCGCCCCAGCGTTTAGTGACACCAGGGATAAATCTGGTAACTATTAATGCAATTATGCGTGAGGTTCCCATGAAACGTTAAGAAATTCCGTTTTGGATTGCACAAAAAGAGAAACTAACTGGAGGCATTGTTTCCCTATACAGGACCCCAAGATAAACAGAATTCTCCCAGTATGCTTACCATTTGGGATGGTTCCTTCTACAGATGATTGTGCAACTTGAGACACAGTTTTTGCTGCAATTTATACCACAACACATGGTACAGCAACACCTGCAAATGTACCCAATGTGTTAAAACAAATACAAAATGTACATGGGGCGGCCCCTGCCCTGGATTTGGGAATGAAGTTAATGGGCAATTTTGCCACAGTCTTTGCCATTATTTTCGATATGTTATCACTTTCATCTTTTGTTGGTTTCAAAGAGCACGTAGGACAAAGACATATGCCTACTTTTTTTTAAGCAGACCACATGTGAACAGTATGTTGGCAATCCTGCATATAGCATGCTTCATATATGTCTATCATGTTGTGACTACAAACTAAAGTATTTGTTTTTGTTCATAGGTTTAGTGTTTCTGGTACTTTTGTGCCAGTCCCCAAACAGGCAAGCAGCCTTCCCTGCCGCATGCCATTTTTGTGTGTCATGAACCTTAGTATGGCACAGGCCATTGACATTCATTTTGTCCTGACAAATGCCCTGGGCCACTTTTGCCCCTTAGAATAGGGCAGAAACATGTTGACAAGCTGAGGATCATAGGACCACTGTACTCCTTTTTTACCCCTCCCCATAATTATCATAAGCATAATTGTTCTTATAGTGCCCATCCATCCGGTGAATGAAGAGATATCTGGGTGTGGAGGAGTCATTTTTAATAGTAATATTAATCCCAGATCACAAGAAAAGAATATATATATATATATATATATATATATATATATATATATATATATATATATAAAGAGCTCCCTGGAATACGGTAAAGCCCATTGTGGCTGCTAGCAGCCAGGAAGAACCTGATGATGAAGCATTAGAGTGAGTGAGGGTTGTATAAAAAGAAAAACAACCTTTTCCTCCCCTGTAGATCAAGACATCCCACAACATTACTTCAGCTGTGGGTTTACGTCTGCATGAGCAAACGAGTACTTTACTGTTCTAGAGACTACATGTATACAGAAGCTTTTAAGTCACATCTCTCACATGTCGCCTGGGCACGGAGGAAAGATATCCAATGGCAGACAGAGGTCTCTCCCTCTGTCCTATATGAAGGTCACACAGTAAATTACACCTTTTCTCCATAAAGACTTAGGGTTGGAATTATCTCTTAGAAGTATGGCCAGACAGGAGCCAGTGCATCGCCCCAGACGGTGAAGACAAGGGAAGCCCATCTGTCCATGTTCAGACCGGATAGTTCTGACTCCCCCCTCCTTACAGCTTATGTCCTTCAAGTCCCAGACCAGTGAGACACATCTCATTCGTCAACACTTGTGTCCAGTGCCAAGAATGGATGGCAGTCAGAAAGTAGGGGCCAGATAAGTGTAGAGCTGAAAGAAGTTGGCCATGGTGGAGTAGACACCACCAGGCTCAGTGTTCTCTGTCCTCTTTCACTTTCTCTGGGACTGAGGTAGCCTTGAGGTGTTTACTAATCGCTGCTGCTGCTGGCTTGGGCTTGCAGCATTTGTTGTCTTCGTGCATAAATCATGTGATCCTGTAAGAGAGAAAGAAAACAGTGATATGTGACTTTTTATGTCAACTTTCATTTAAGTAATTTAAATATCCACACGTTCTTGCAAACTACAAGATGCCCAGGGCATTAATTTAGGGTAAACCGGTAGCCCTGCTGCCCCACCAAACCTGTGGTTTGCTCACTCTATTGAGGGCGCAATGACAGTCACTCATATTCCCTGCTGAAGTCCACCAAAGGCAGGGAAAATATTAAATGGTCCCCACACGAAGGGGAAAACTTCCAGCGTTTGGGGATATTTACCTTTTGTTCACAAAAAGACAAAATACCACTTTGGGAGTCTGTTTGTTCTGAAAAAAAAGTTTGCAGAGAGGGTCCCTTAAACATGGCACCCACTCAGAAAACTTTACTGTGGGGGCGGCTGTCTTCACTGCAGAGAGGTTCCCGCCAGGCCGGTGGGGATTTCTGAGTATGGCGGGTGACCTTTAGCTGGGGTGTTGGAGGTTATGACCTCCACCCCTCTGACAGGGCAGCAGCCGCAGGCTAAGGCATGAATTGGGGCATTATTGTTTAATTTTTGTACTCCAAGAAAAAACTGTTTATAACGACAAACAATGCTAGCGCACGTGGAAGGTCATTCACCTTCATCTTCCTATTCTGAAAATGTCTTTGATAATGGTGGTATTGATTAATTGGACACTCATAACTACACCTCAAAAACATACCGTGGTATCAGTATTTAATTTGTGAATAAAACGTGCCGTCCCCACAGCTCTCCTCTTAAACACGCTGCTGCTGCAATTAAATGTGTGAAATCCTGAAGCTATCTCGGGCCGCTTCAGTCCCTTTACAGCCACTCCCTGCCCTTTCAGCTCACCCTTGCAGCCTTCTGCTTTCTCCCTTTGTGAAGCTTTTTCGTTTTTCTCCTCCTGCGTCTTCCCCATATGTGTCTTTTGCTCATAGTAAATGATGGAAGCAGAAAAATAAGTGGCGGCTCTCAAAAATAAGTTCCGGTGCCCCGCACTGCAAACCACCGTCTCAAAATAAGCACTGCTTGGTATTTGCTTAATGGACAACTTTGGAGACTTTGATCGTCTTAAATAAGCTTTCCTCAAAAAACAAAATTAAGGCCCTATTAAAGTCTTGAGGGAACCTCCCACTTAAAATAGAGGGAAGATTGCATTGAACTATAATGAATGTGCTACATCAGTTAATGTTTTTATTTTGAGTCATTCCTTGCTCTCCATTTTATTATTTTTGTCAGAATTGAGTACTGCTGTTACATAGTTTGTTTGAAGAGCAAAAAAAGACTGTTGGGTTAGTAGGTCTTTTGGGTCCTAACCGATGAGGTGAGAGCCTTGCATGGCTTGCACTATTAGACCAGGCAGGTTTTTGGCATGTCTCCCCTTTCTTTTTGCCTTCTGACCTCCTGGTTTTATTGTGTACTGGACTTTGTTTTTGCTGGTTTATTGTCTCTGCACACTTTACCACTGCTAATCAGTTGTAAAGTGCTAGTGCTCCCCATATAACTTGTACTGTGGATTGGTTTATCCATGATTGTCATATCTGATTTACTAATAGTGAAGTGCCCAGGGCTTGTAAATCAAATGCTACTAGTGGGCCTGCAGCACTGGTTGTGCCACCCACATTAGTAGCACTGTAAACACGGCTAAGACCTGCCACTGCAGTGTCTATGTGTGCAGTTTTAAACTGCCAATTCGACTTAGCACTTGCCAGGCCTAAACCTTCCCTTTTACTACATGTGAAGCACTCCTAAGGTAGGCCCTGCACTGGTGTGTTTTGTATGTCCTAATAGCGAGATACTGCCAAATGTGGGTTTCATTGTTGCAAGGCCTATCTCCCTCATGGGGGCTGCCTTTGAATAACTTTAAAGCGCAGATTCTCTTTGAGGGCAGATAAAAATATGGATTTTGGGGTCTCTGAACTCACAATTTAAAAATATATCTTTTAGTGAAGTTGTTTTTTAGATGTGAGTTTGAAAATGGCACTTTTAGAAAGTAGGCATTTTCTTGCTCAAACCATTCTGTGACTGCCTGTTTGCGGATTCCCCGTCTGGGTCAGTTTGACAGTTGGGCTGGTCACACCTCTCCTCTAGACAGTGGCACAAAGGGAGATGGGGTGTAGCCTGTATATCCTGATAAGCCATCTGAGTTAGAGTGGAGGGAGGAGTGGTCACTTACACCTGAAAGGACTATGCCTGCCCTCACACAATGCAGTCTCCAATCCCCTGCGTCTGGGGTCTGGCCTAGACAAGAAAGGATCTTGCAAACACTTAAGACTTTGCTTTGAAGTTTGCCAACTTCAAAGGCAGAACAGGGTATAAGAAGAAGCCAGAAGAGGAGTACTGTCCCTTCGCTGTGTTGCTTTGCGGGACTGGCCTGCAGTTGCTGCTTCTGCCTGAAAAGAGTGCAAAGGGTGAACTTTGCTGTGTGTCCTGCTTGAGAAAATTCTCCAAGGGCTTGGAGTAGAGCCTGCCTCCTGTTGGAAGTCTCAGGGACACCAAAGACTTCAGTTTCCTTGACCTGCAGCACTGGGAACTGTGTGTTTTGTGCTGTTCAAGAGGAGAAACCACTGCAACGCCGGCAACAAAGCTGCTGGCCTGCACCGTGACCTGCCGATGCCGCACGGAGCCGCTTCGCACCGTGACCCTGGTCTTACCGACACCGTCATCGGAAGACTTCACCGAGCCGCTGCTCGCACTGCGACCAGTGGGCCCCGCACTTTAGCATCACCTGCTCACACCACAGCCTGGGCCTCCCCGACGGCGCCGCTCCTGCTGACACCGGCACTGCAGCCTGCATCGTAGCCTATGGACACTGCTCATGAGGGTCATGAAGCACCATCCAGCACCACTGCCTTGGACCTACCAACGACAGCGCTTCAGCTACGTCGACGCCGCTGCCAGCACCGTGACCTGTGGACACTGCATGTTGACTCGCCCTGCTTCACAGCGCAGCCCTAGTTTCACCAATGCCATCACCGAGCCGCTGCTTCACCGTCTCCTGTGGGCACCGAATGTAACATCCTCCCGCTTTGCACCGCAGCCCCGACGCCATCCACGCCAGCTCTCCTGACTTCATCAGCCCGGAGTTTGATCCGCAGCAAGTGTGACCTCAAGGGCCCAACGACTCCTGCACCAACTCCGGAACCTACCCCGCGACGCCGCTCTCCGGAGCTCACCGCGAGGATCACAACACCCTGCAAATCCAAGGCACTGTTTGCAGGTCTTCCCGACACCGTAGCTGGCCCACAACGCCAAAGCCGGCCTGAATTGTTGGTTTTGTTGATCACAACGCCGTGATGGAGCTATCGACTTCAAGGAACTGTTTTTTTTAGAAAAATCTTACAAAATTCATATCTTTAGCACTGTATGTTGGATTTTTATCGTTTTGATCTTGTTTTACACAGATAAATATTGGCTATTTTTCTAAAACTGGTGTGGTGTCCTTTTGTGGTGTTTTCACTTATTACTGTGTGTCATGTGCAAGTGCGTTACACATCGCTTTTGAGATAAGCCTGACTGCTCATGCCAAGCTACCAAGGAGGCGAGCAGGGGTTATCTGAGCGGGTATCTCCCTTATCCTGACTAGAATAAGGGTCCCTACTTGGACAGGGTGCAAACCGACTGCCAACTAGAGACCCCATTTCTAACAAATACGTGAATTAACCCAATCCTGCACCCGGTAATCAATTAAAAAAGTGGTCGACTGTCCCCAATTTGCTGAACATTTTTTTTTGCTAAAGTGTCAGATATTGAAGATGTAAAAAAATATCTTTTAAAACCTGCAAGAGTGAAATACCCTATTGTGGTGTTTAAGGAAGCAATTAAAGGTCCGACTGGCCTCTGAGTAAACTCTTTTCTTGCAGAAGCTATATATCATAGAAGAAGTGACAGGGAAAGGCATAGCAAATCGAGAAAAAAACAGCATTACAAGATTCATTCAACTGTGGGATTTAAAGCAATTTAACTAATTTACAGGAACACTTGCAACCTAGGACCAGTTTCACCGTGATTAATGCCACTGGAGCCAAGTTGGCTGATGAGCCCTTATCAGGATGAAAGCGCTCCTAGGTTGGGTTCTAGTTTCGTGAGGATCTAGACCGCTAGTTCGGGCTGGACTTTTCCCATGAGGAGCAGGGTCAAGGCTGATTTGCATGTGGGCGGGTCCAAACTGAGGTGGCATGGTGAGTAAAAGAACAATGGACTGGAATGCTACCCCAAGCAATTGCCAGTGGTTAGATGAATTGTAAGCCACCTCCCCATCACCTCCTGTGCATTTGATGTTAAAAGAAAATCTGTTCACATTCTAAAAAACTCACCAAAAAGAAGCAGGATCCAATGAGAACAGCCTTTAACATCACATCCAGGTCAAGTGGAAACTGGACAGAAAAGTGGCCACTGTCCCGACGAATCAAACCCACGGTCTGCGTTTCATCATTGGACTTCACCTGTTGACAGACATGTTAGAGGCAAGGTACTGAAAGAAATCTTTGCATCCTTCACCTACATGTCACACTGTTCATTTTCATAATGTCTCTTTCTATATCGAACTCAATGTCTCCCTAACCAAAGCATTTGCTCCTTGTTCCACCCCCCATTCCCCCACTCCGGCTCCAATAGAGATGTACCAACATTTATTTTTTAATAACTCTAGAAAACAGCACAGCATAAATACATTATTTAGTGAAACAGCACTGTAGCAGTACCCTTTTCAGCAACAGACATCTGTCAGGTACTTTACCAGAGACATGCTCTTTGAACATCAGTGGATATTTCTTGATCAAAATGTGTATAATTTTTTTTTGAGGATGGCAACTGGATGATTTTCCAATACAATTTAACTGTATATATGACCCACCGGTGTTTGCATTTAGTAGAAAGGTGTTTTTTTATGTTCATTTGCAAATCACACCATATGAAAGCCTTAGACAGAAGTATGCCTGGGCCTTCTGCCTCTTTCAATACGCCTCATACTGGGCCCCCTTCACCGCTCTCCTACCAATCCTTGTACTAGTTTTGCACAGTTCTTGTTGTAGTACCTGTGTGGGGTGAGGACAGGGATTCTATACCTGGAGGTGCTTAGCAGGATTAGACTGTAACTGGCCTGTGTCGTGGTTTTAAAAAGTTCTGAGTATGCTTAGAGCATTGCTGTTTGTTAGGTCTTCAGTGCACTACAGTTCGTGGAGTTTGTTAGTTATATAAGTGTGGAGGGTATGAATGCTTTATCAAGGAACATTCTATTGCCAGTCAAAGCCAAGGGAAGCTGTGAAGTCATTACTGAATGTCGGGTGATACAGACTGATTAAAGGCGAAAGAGGTGGTTTGGGTGCGACGGAAGACTGGCAAAAAGCTCTGTTCAATCATCTCTGCTGAAGAGCCTTGGGTATCAAATCCACTTCTGAGGTTCCCCCTTCATTTTCAGGGGGACCTGCCTGATAGACTAACTAACGGTCATTATAGCCTTATATTTTTATTATTGTAACCCTGACAACTGTTCTATATTTATGAACAGACCTCTTACAAGTCACAGTTGAAATAAAAAAGCTCTGGGTCTAAACGTTATTTATTATCCTTCTCAGAGTCAAAAGAAGTGACCTTTTGTTTAAAGGTTAACATTTTAAATTCATCATGTTGGGTAAATGTGATATTGAAAAGAAATTGTTTGGGATTGCATGTGGGTCTTGAGTTTGGGATGGTATTTGAATCTTAACATGCACTACCAGAGAATGGACATTATAAAACCATTCATAGACATTTTTTGGGGTGTGACGGATTCTTATATGTGGTCACATCTTTGGAAAATGTATACATTCTATGTGTGCTCTAGATAGGAATGGTGTACCCGAACAGGACATGGACCTGACAAAAGGTAAGCCTCATTGAGGTTCGGTCATTGCTGCTCCTATGTACAGTTAACATCATTAATGACAATGTTTGATAGAGTATTTAAATTAAAATATATATATATATATATATATATATATATATATATATATATATATATATATATATATATATATATTTAATTAGAATACAGCAAGGGACAGCATTTAGGACAAAGAATAAAAGAGCGCACGGCTAATGTTAGAGAATGCTGAGCAGTAAAGGTTGCTTGTAAGAATTGTGGAAAAAACAAGATTCTCTGACATATTGAAAAAGTCTGAGAGGAAATAAGGATATAAAAGAAGTGTTGGAGGATTTTAAAGATACCTTATTACAGATGAACGGTGGGGATAAAAAATGTTGCACAAAATGTGGTTGATTCAAGGGGTAAATCAGACTATACCTTCTAGTTATATCTTTGTAAAACACTTAAAAATTAAAGGAAATTGAGGACGTCTCATATTAACACAGTGGGTATGCAGGACAGCACATCGAAACAAGAGGAAACATTGAGGCAAGCATAGAGTTTGAAGCAATATTTGCAGTTGGCAAAGTGCATGTATCTATTAAAGAGGGCTATATTAATTTAGCCTCATCAAAAAACAATGGGTCTTTAACTTTATCTCAATGTCTCTCCAACGGTTTAGTAGGTTAGTTAAACAAAGAAAATGTGGATTTTAATTTGATTGAAGGAAATGTCAGTAAGTGTAAAATGGGCTATTTCTGAGAAACTTGGTTGTATTACACAGAATTCAGGTTATAGGACTGGGTGAAGCAACAGAACGGTTAGCCCCACTGGTCATAGCAAAAACACTCAGAGAGACATTAGGCTGTGCTTACACTTTAGGAATAGTAACAAATCCATGATTGAAGATAAATATTCTTTAACCAATATGCAAGAGATGCTGATGCTTGCATATGATGGCAAGATATTTATAACCATAGATTTAGCATTTGCATACCACCATCTCAAATGTTTGAAGAATCAACCGACTGAATGACTTTCGTTACAAAGATGTGTTCAGATTTCTTATAAAAACATTTGGCCATTTCGCAATTTGGTGAAAATCGTTATGAACGAGAAATAAGGAGGTTTTTTAAAATCACATTTTTAGTTATAGCAGAAATTTACACAGAATAGGGGCCAAATGTTGTGAGTAAGACTGAGGACCAAATTACAAGTAAAGGTTCTATTTACAGCACCAGATAAATAATTATACCACGAGGTAATGTTATTTATCGGGTACAATAATTAACACCTATTGCGAGTTATTGGGGAATAATATGAAGGTTTTTTCTGTTCAAGCCACCAAAATGCGCATGGTACAGAAAATACTAAACACAGTTTCCCTATTAAACTTCAGCAGGTTTCACCTGTCGGAATTTAACAAAACACAAGGGCCCATATTTATACTTTTTGACGCTAAACTGCGCTAACGCAGTTTAGCGTCAAAAAGTTTAGCGCCGGCTAACGCCATTCTGAAACGCCATGCGGGCGCCGTATTTATGGAATGGCGTTAGCCGGCGCTAGCAGCCCGGCGCTGCCTGGTGTGCGCGAAAAAAAAACACGTACACCAGGCAGCGCCGGCGTAGGGGAAAATGGCGTTAGGGCGTCTTAAAATGGGGCAAGTCAGGTTGAGGCAAAAAAATCGCCTCAACCCGATTTGCGCCATTTTTTACGACGCACAGACGCCATTTACATGACTCCTGTCTTAGTAAAGACAGGAGTCATGCCCCCTTGCCCAATGGCCATGCCCAGGGGACTTCTGTCCCCTGGGCATGGTCATTGGGCATAGTGGCATGTAGGGGGGCACAAATAAGGCCCCCCTATGCCACAAAAAAAATATTTAAAAAAAAAAAAATACTTACCTGAACTTACCGAATGTCCCTGGGATGGGTCCCTCCATCCTTGGGTGTCCTCCTGGGGTGGGCAAGGGTGGCACGGGGGGTCCCTGGGGGCAGGGGAGGGCAGCTGTGGGCTCACAGGCCCCTTAACGCCTGCCCTGACCCAGGCGTTAAAAAGTGGCGCAAATGCGGGGTTTTTTGCCCCGCCCACTCCCGGGCGTGATTTTTGCCCGGGAGTATAAATATGACGTATTTGCGTCGCAGTCATTTTTTTAGACGGGAACGCCTACCTTGCATCTCATTAACGCAAGGAAGGCGTTCACGCAAAAAAATGACGCTCATTCCTCATACTTTGGTGCCGAATTTGCGTCGAAAAAAACCACGCAAATTCGTCGCAAACGGAGTATAAATATGCCCCAAGGTATTTGACTGCTATTATCGGATGTGTTAAATACCTTTTAACTCATAGTTTCAACCAGTGCATAAACAGGGTTTTACGCACCAGTCAGAATATAACGAGGAACTCATAATCAGGGTCTATGTATTTCAGAAATACAATAAAGAAAAACACTGGGTTTAGGTGATGTGAATAGCGTGACCAAGATTTTGTGGGCATAAAAAACATTCGAGTAATGCACCCAGTCTGTAACACTTTAATTCTAGACAAAAATGTATTATTATAAATGATGCATACAATAGAGCTTTAGAAGTGGTGCAGGTGCAACAAAAATCTAGGGACTTCGAGAAGTGCTAAGGAAAAATACTCAGCAATCTGAAGGGAGATTAGCTAGTTTTTGAGTAATTCAAAATTTTAAGTTGTGTGTGGGGCACCAGATTCACTACTAAGCCAGACCACAAACAGTTGGAGAAATTTTTCACTAAAAAGGTTTGTCGTTGCCTATGTAAATGAGTCCTAACATCACAGGAGCATACAATTTAGAGTGGAAATGTAAAATTAGTTTTCCAAACAAAGCTGAAGATTGTTTGACATTTTTTGTTAACGATGGGAAAGATTCCGAAGATGGAATTGGTGAAAATGAGATGTAAAATAACTTAGAAATAGCTGTGTGGTCGCACAGGGAATCACGAAGGAAAATTGTTAGGATAGGTATATTTAGGGCACTGCGGCGTCAATAGGATAAATGGAAGATTGGAAAGTGATCTTTGGTAACCTGATTTAGGCTTGGACGTGTATGTGATTTTTCAGAGTGATGTGAGCCTAGCAAAATGTGAAAAGTAAGAACACCAAAAATATTTTGTAGGTAATTGCATTCAGTTTCAAGTCAGAAATTTGCAGTTGACATTGTGGGTCTTTTATAGGATTAGAATTCTAAGCAATACATTTGGTTTTATTAGATGTGTTTTTGCACTTGTTTGACAGTGCTCATGTGAGTGGGCAAGAACACCAAAACCCTAATCTGATTTCTTAATGAAATGTTCTGAAGGGAGAGTTTCTCTCCTTTCATTTTGACCAACGTTAGTAATTAACACGCGATAAAATGAAGAAATTATTGTCCAAAAGAGGAATTGCTCAGAAGAGATGTGCATTAAGTGACCCAGAAACGAACAGTTTGTTTGAAAGATTGAATAGGGTGATCATGGTACGTATTAATTTGGCTCAGAGTTGCATGAAAAGTGTAGAGAAGAATTACAAGAAAACTTATTGGTATAAAAACGTCACATTCCACAACAAGGAAAGTTCCCTTCGAATTGTTCAAGGGAACAAAACCTAATACAAGTGTTTGCCCAGAGTGAATGAAATTAAACTATTAGTCAGTATCAATAACAAGAAAGAAGAAGGAATAAAAAAGTGAGTTTGCAAAAAAGAACAAAAGAAAAGTTTGATATGAGGAAAGCTCTAAATAAAATAAAAGTTATGGTGGAAGACATGGTAACTGTGAAAACACCAGAGAGTAGGAAAGGGTCTATATTCTCAAAGCCACTGAAAGTAATTAAGTTTTTAGTAATGCAAAGGACAGAGGGGCTGGCTGCACTTGGGGCTTAAACAGAGTCACTAAATGTAAGGTTCCAAAATATAAGGATGAAGCTGCAGGAGCAAGAGAGTTCTCAGAAGATTTCAGGAGTCATCAAAAAGGAATAGTAAAAAAGAAGAGTTCCTACAGAATAACATAAGGAGGCATGTATGCAAGTTTTCTAATCATCAGGACATAGGCATGATTTAGAAGTCAGCGGAGGGAAATATTCAGTCACAAAAATGACAGATACCCCGTCTGCCGCATTACAATCCCATTCTATCCTATGGGGATCATAATAGGGCGGACGGGATATCTGTCATGTTTGTGATGGAGTAGTCCCTTCGCCGACTTCTAAATCAGGCCCTGTGTTCTCCAGTCATGGGTGTAATGCAAATTTAGTGCCTGTTCTATTCCCTGTATATAGTGGGGTTTGAATCCCTCATCTGTCCTTAACGTTGCCATGCTTCTTTATTTTGTAGCGTTTAAGAGTGTTAATTGTACATACGTGCAGATATGTAACACAGAGGCCCCATTGGTGTGTAATGTCTTTGCAACAATTTATGACACAGTATTGTTTTGGGAGGTCTAGAAATGCCTGTTAATCACTAATCTCTTAGCCCTGAGACATCAAGGGAGTGAGACCCCAGTTCCTATTGCTACCACAGCATCACAACAAATGTAGAATGATTTTAAAGAGGGAGTATAGTGCTGCATATTAAATGCGAGTGTCTACTACCTACTCCCTCCCTCATTCCCTCTACTTTACCTACTTTTTCTTCCCTGCCTCTCGTATTTCAACTTATATCCATATTTCATTCTTTATTCCCTTCTGCGGTTTTTCTCTCAACTTTCATCCTATATTTTCTCTCATTATTCTTCTCTTCTCTCACACTTATTTCCAGCCCATTTAGGTACTCTGCTCTCCCTTCCTCATTTGTGTCACTGCTATGCTTTCGGTCAACTTTCATTCAGATATCTTTCTCCACCTTCTTCCAATCTCTTTTCACATTGAACTTTCCATGCTCCCCTTATATTTTCTACTTCATAACTTCTTTGTTCTTTCTATCCGCCTTTCCATTTTCTCTCCTTTAGGCCAGTGGTTCCCAACCTTTTGACTTCTGTGGACCCCCACTTTATCATTCCTGGAACCCAGGGACCCCCGATGAATTATTGTAATCCAGGGACCCCCCAATGAGTCATTACTGAAAGCTGGAGAGCTGATCTGCTGATATTATTTAATTTTCTAAGCAGTCACAGACCCCCTGAGGAGGCTTCGCGGACCCCCATCGGTCCCCGGACCACAGGTTGGGAACCACTGCTTTAGGCTTCCTTTACCTCCCTATTCCTTCTGACCCCCATTCCATCATCCTGTTTTCTCTTCTTCCTTCCATCTATTCTCTCGAATGCTGAAAGATCCCCTTCTACGTCTTTACCTCAAACACCACATCGCCGAAGATGATGGTTTGGAGGCCAGGGCCCAGGATCACTAGGGCGGTCTGTTTGGCATCATTTTGGATGTAGAGGCTGGTTACAAAGTTACTGTAGTTCCAAACGCTGTACCCAATGATGTTGCCTGGTGGGCAATGGACCTCCAGCTGCAACATTAAACATGTCAGTAACCAAGAGTGTGCACACAAAACAATTTCCATTTCTATGGCTCTGAGATGGCAGGGAGTGCCATCAGAAGGTCATATTTCAGAGGTTGGAGACCTCAATCAATAGAGGATCTAGGGCCAGGCTAGGAGGAGCACGTGGTATTGTACTGTGGTAATCAGGTAGCGGAGTATAGAGTGAGGATATGGGTTTAGAAGTACCACTTTTACACAACTATGAATGCCACCGTTTAACAAAACATCAAGATGACATGGCAATAGTAGGATGTGATTGTGGCCATGCTCAAGTTTTCAGAGAACATAAAACTGGTGTCTGTTGACTTGAATCCACCTATGTTTACTACTTCAGGTGTGTGGCCGCAGAGTAGAAAACTCCGTCCCCAAATATTGTCAGCTCTGGAATTTCAGGGAACTCACCTCACTTGAGCAGCAGGTGCACTGGCATTGCTGCAAGAATTGCATCACTTCTCTGTTATTGTTGTCCAGGACATGGAGGTCGTAGAGTGGGCAACAGCATTTAACTTCCTGCTTGGCAAAAAACATCCTCTGGTTCAAGCTGTTTACAATTTCGTAATTCCGTCCCCATCTCTGCGCACTGGAAACTTAAAATGAACATAGATTGATTACATCCCAATAACCATCACCTCTGATACCATTCACACGTGTTTTAATGTCATCACCGCACAGAGAAACCCTACCAGCTAAATACTTGTCATCAGACACTTTTACATGTTGAGCCAGTATGTCCTTTTTCATCAACAACAGGTCTACTTCATTGCAGTCATTATCAAGAGCAGAGGCAATAATGTCTAGGTCTGATGATTGTCATCGACCAGGAAAAGGTGACAATATCCAATTCACATTGATAGTCATCTTCTGCTAGGACTGGGACAACAATATCAAAATATTTTTTGTCATCATCAAGGGCAGAGACAGCAAGTTCCAGGGCTTACTGCTATCATCTCTCAGGAGAAAGCAACAATATCAAAGTCTTATCAATAGTAGATATTAACTAGAGCAGAGACAAAACAAATGCAAATCTTACTTAACTTTGTCTCCAACCAGTGATGAGAGAACAATGGCCTATGATGTCATCAACCATGCCAGAGGCAAGAATAGATACATATTTTTTTTACTAATTGTCACCATCAACCCTGGTAGAGACAACTATGTATGTCTGGTCCATGAACACCATCAACTGGAGAAAAGAGAAAATCGAGTAACCCGTCCGCCAAAATTGAAATCAGGCCCCAAGTCTTTTTCATGTTTTCATCACCAAAGGCAGAAACAACAGTATGTAAGTCAACTCCCAACAATCAGGTGCCAGGACAGAGCCCTCGATGTTCAAGTCTTATTTGTTGTCATCAATCATGGCTATCAATCAACAATCATCAATCATGGCTATTATAGCAGTATCTAAATCTTGTTCATTGTCACCATCAACCAATACCCAATACTTATTTATAGTCCACATTAGCTGTAGCAATGAGATCATTAAATAACTTTTATTCAGATGCATCATGTATTTTTTTTTACAAAACTTATTGCTTTTACATTTACAGAGAAATATCGATATTATGCAGAAGGAAGCAGTGTATTTGCGCGAATCGACATCAGTACTTTGAAAGTATAGATGGAGTTTGACATTAAGCATAACACAATATATTGAGGATAGAAAAAGCATCCACTGTATTTCATGTTCATAGGGCAAGATCACAATGAATGATTTTTATTCCACCCCATCCGCTGGGTAGAAACAAAAATCATTATCCCACAAAGGAGAGGCAAAGACAACAATGTCTTATACATTGTCATTATCAACCAGGGCAAAGACACCTTTATTCACTTCTAGATTGTAAACATATTTAACTGGAGCAAAGACAAAGATAGCCCAGTTGTATTCATCATCCTCATCATCATCATCATCATCATCGTCACTAACTACATAAGGGGCAACCATATTCATGTTGTATTCATAATAATCATGCACCAGGGAAGAGGCATCAATGTCCAAGTCTTAGTAATGGTCGTTATTGCCCACATTCCAGGTCTTATTTGTAATCATCACCCAAAGCGGAGAAAACACTATTCAAGTCTTATTCATTGTCATCAATCTGGCTTACAACAAAAATACCCAAGACGTATTCATTATTGCCATCAGCCAGGACAAAAGGCAAAAATTCAACAATGTCATGGACCGGGATAAGAGAACAATTACTCTTATTCATCACCAACCACCAGGGCAGAGACAAAGATGTTCAAGTCTTGTTCATTATCCTTTTCAGCCAAAGTAGAGGTAAAAACAACCAAGTATTATTTGGTGTCAACTTCACCAGGGCAAGGAATATCTTTGTATAAATGTTGTTGATGGGCATCTTTAACTAGAGAAAATAAAAGCCTAACCCAGGTGTATTAATAGGTATCATGAATCACAAGAGAGACAATCATATCCAAGTGATTTTCATACTTATCATGTACCAGGGCAGATATGACAATATCCAAATAGAAGTCATTGCCGTTATCACCCAGAATCCATGTCTTACTCATCATCAAAAGAAGATACTGCAATATTCAAGTCTTTCTCATTGTCATTAATCAGCCTTATCACAAAATACCCACATCTTAGTTATCTTTGCCATCAACCAGGACAAAGACAACAATATTCAAGACTTTTCGAAAGTCCTCATTAAACCGGGCATAGACAAAAATAAATAACTTTTATTCATATTAAAGAAACATTAGAGCAACAGAACGATATATGTCTTATTCATCACCTCCAACTAGGGCTTAGAGAATAAGATCCATATGCTAGACATTGTAATCACCAACCAGAGTAGAGACAAACATGTACAAGCTGTATTTATTATCGCCATAAACAACAGCAGTGGGAACTATATTGGTCTCATTCTTGAGCCGTCATGTACAATGCATGGACACTAATATCTAAATTTTACTCATCATTAGTCATAGTAAATTCACAAATAACAAAATCTTATTCATCGTCTTCATCAACCAGATCAGACACAGCAGCTTGTGGGCTTTGCTCATAGTAGTCTTGATGCATCAGAGTTGACACAAGGCTATCCAAGCTTCATTCTTCACCATCACCAAACACCAGCAGTATCTAAATTGGGTTCATTATTGTCATAATTCAGGGACGAGTCAACAAAATCTGAGAATTATCCATTGCCGTCATCCAAGAGGACAGAGGCAACAGTAAGCATATTGAATTTGTCGTCATCAAGCAAGGCATTCCTAACCATCTTTTAATGACCATCTTCGTCAATCAGAGTAAAAGCAAAATTCTTCAAGTTCTCAAATAACAGATATTTGAGTGCTAAGTGGAAGATCTGTTTTGCGTCCGGGGTATGTAAGTAGTCATTATATAATTAGTCCTGAGTGCACTGTCCTACCCTGTACTCCCTCCCCCGTTATCTATTCATTCCAACACATGCTCTCATTGACCATTGGCAAGAACAAAAAGATACTAAAAAACAAGCCTTACATTTTTCGTGGATCACAACATGGTCGATCTGAAAGTAAAAACAGAAAAAGACTGCATTTACTCATCCACCAATAAACTAATTCAAATCATGAAGACAATTTCTTACCATTCCGCAGGTAAAACAGGGAACAACTTCATAAGATAGCACACCAAGAACAGCACATGATAAATGGTTTAGACCAAGGGTCTCCACCCTTTTCTATGATGAGAACTACCTCTGATCAACAAAAATAGACCAGAAATGGTATTGGGTTTGACTATTGTTGTAATAGTGACCACATCAAACTCAATACCAACATTGACCATACCTTGCAGGATAAATCCTAGTGACCACTCAGACGTTGAGTGACAAAATACTGTCATGTTAAAATTTCATAACCAGAATAATGAATAATACAAATCATGAAAGTATGTTCATACAGGTGAGTATACATTTACTATGCTTAAATCAACATCTATGTAAAGTGAAGATAAATATATCTTCAAGAATAATAGATATAGAGTTAAGAACTTGCCTATATTACTTAACTTTATGATACTGTTGTAGTCACTATTCTAAATACAACATTTTGGCTGAACAATATTTAAAACTTGATATTGTAGTAGGACAACACACACTGGGTTACTAATAACAATGCCAGGAAACGCTTCATCAACATAAAGGGGGTCAGTTTGAGTTTGGCGGACGGAAAACTTAATCTGCCAAACTCCTGACTGGGTGGCAGCCAACTATGGGGTGACCTCCCCGCCTAACGTATTGAGGGCTTCCTGCTAGGTTGGAAGGCGTAAACCTAAGTTTCTGTCTGCTGGCCTAGCGGGAAACAGACTACAGCAATGTCTCTGGCTCGTAATAGAGCCGGCTGCAATGCTGTAGCCAGCAGGGTTCACCAGCATCCTTGCAATGTTCACTGTCTGCAGAGCAGGCCCCCTGCAACTGTCTCCACCAGACGTTTCATGGCGGAGACCGAAGTCGTAATCCCTAGGGCAGAGCTGCTTGCATCTCTGCCCTTTCAGATTAGGATCTCAGACAGAGAATACTGGCACAGAGGAAATACGGCTATGAAGTTCAGCTATAAATCTCATCAGCTCTGTTTGAATTGTCATTAAAAGAACAGCTTAAGTTAAGTTTTGGATTTGTAATCACTTTGTTTTCAAACACCAGCATGTAAAGTTCTCAAAACTCATGTTTTTCTACCAAATATCTACATTTCATATTGGGTCAACACACTAAAAAAATGTGTGTTTCTTTCAGAAAGAACTCGTTTACCACCTCCCAAATCAGACTTCTGAATGGTCTCCACGCGTCAGTTTGTGATTTGTCCTAGTACAAATGCATCACATTGACAGATTCTGCTTCAAGTGCCCAGGAATTACCATCAAATTAGGCAAAGAATGCCCTTGATTATGTCAGGGACAGAGTTGTGCCACGGCTGTCTGTCATAATGCTACGAACCACCACATCGGACCAGTCTGTCAATCGACTTGTGATACCTGGATTTCACTGATACTCTAGGGATTGGTGATAGCGTGGGGAAACAACTACTCTGAATAAGAACCCAAGTGTGAGCTCTTCTCATCGCAAGGTAAGTGATCCACAATATACTTATATGTTCAAAACCAGACGCAAAACACAAAGGCATCTATTTATAATTTTTCCACGCTGCGCAATGCAGCAAGCTACCTTGCTTTGCTGTGTGAAATGGCAGGAATGAGCCGTATTTAACATTAAACGCCAGAACTTCCTGCACAAAATAATCCTCAGGCGCATTTTATCTCTTTCTATGTGTGCTGCAGTGTGCGGAGCATGTAGAAATAGACAACCATGAATAGAAATAAATATATTTCTCCTCACCTGGGGAGGCGGAGCATTTTGGCATGGTGCAATGGGGACGCAAAACCTTGATAAATCTATCCCCCCCAACTATTGGGTTGTGGCATGAGGAGGTAATGCAGCTTGTGGAAATCACTATTCCACCCTATTTTTGGAGATTTTCCTACAGCTCTCATTAAACATTTCCTAAAAGAAAAACATACTAAATGGTTCAACAAGACCAAAGGTGAACAGACAGAAACGTGGTAAAGGCACATCACACGCTCACCCCACACACTCATCTCAAATGGACATCTTGTGAGATTTGACTCCCCTCCTCACTTTATGAAACACCAGCTCTTCCGCCAAATTCATGGACTATTATGTGAGGCCGAACCAAGTTAAGTCTTTGTAGCCCTACAAACCATAAACTTTAAACCAAAAGTAAATACAGGGCCTGATTTAGATGTTGGCGGACGGGTTACCCCGTCACAACGGTGATGGATATCCCATCTGCTGAAATCTAAATCTCATTATTTACTGTGGGCTTTGCATTTTGGCGGGAGTGCTATCCATCACCGTTGTGATGGAGTAACCCATCCACAGATATTTAAACCAGCCTGCTCCAACTCTTGCCTAAATACCAAGAAGAGTAAAAAAATATTCTTGGGGTGGACCTCACATTTGGTTTCATATCATAACACTACAACTGCTTCTTAAAAAGGGGCCTTTTTGAATGAATGAATGAATGAGTGAAAGCTGAGAGATAGTCAAGCGCTCTCCGGTTAAAGCATACATAAGATTTGGGATTTTAGGGAGAAGAGGATGTTGTAGCTTGGCTCATTTAGTATTCAAAATCTCCCAGCAGGCCCTGCTCTACCCAGTCGTGCTGGACTTCACAGGATGAGGTAGGTGAAAGAACATGACCAAAGATGGAGGAGAATGTGAACGAAAATAGTAAGGAAGAGGCGGGTAGGGGGAGGACCCTAAAAGCATCCACTGCAACGAAAGACCACTACAGCAATGTTACAACAATGCATTTACCACTAGAATGAAGTAAGTTACAATGAAGTGAGTGAAAAAGCATTACATTTACAAGGGGTCTAATGTGGGTGGGTGTTTGGTGGTGAATAGGGCTAGTAAGGGGTTTTAGGGTTGACAGATAGGAAGAGTTTACTCTTAATAAGGTGTTTTAGGGTTCAGGAATGGGTTGAGCATAGAGTAATAAGGCATTTAAGGGTTCGGGGGTGGGTAGAGTATAGGGTAATAAGATTTGAGGGTTCAGGAATGGGTAGTGTATGGGGTAATAAGGGGTAATAGGGTTCAGTGATGGGTAGTGCATAGGGGTAGTAAGAAGTGTCTATGGGTTGGATAGGTAGTGTACTGTGATAGGAGTATTTAGTATTGAGGGATCAGAAGTGTATAGGGGAGGTAGCGGGTTTTTAGTGTTCAGGGATGGGAAAGTTGAGTAGTGGTGAGGGGATAGGACATTCTAGTGTTTATGGATGTATGGTGTTCAGGGGTGGTTTGGATTTCTTTCATACATACATCATTTATAAATATATATGAATATATGTATATATATATATATGTACGTATGTTGAAAATGCTCTGTAATGCCTGGTCTGGTTTCGGTACTAATGGTAAATGCCATTGCGGTTGTGTGGTTAAGCGTATTTTTTGTTGCGCATGCATGGTAAGTGTGATGCATAGTGTTTGAGCTCCTTGTAACCTGCATTCTTATTTACTGAGGTTGTGCACACACTGGTATGGCAGTGGTTCCTTACATGCTGGGCTGGGGGAAGGAATGCATGGCAATGGTGCTTTACCTACTGGGTCTGTGCACAAACTGGTATGCCAATTGTCCCTTACATGCTCGGTGAGGAGAGGAGTGCATGGTAATGCAGATTTATCTCCTCAGACTGCTCATAAACTGGAATGGCAATTGCTCCTTCTATGGTAAGGTGAGGAGAGGAACAAATGGCAACGGAGATTTACCTACCGGGACTGTGCACAAACTGGAATGGCAATGATGCTTTACATGCTGGGGTGGGGCAATGGAGCATTACCCAACGGGGCTTTGTGCAAACTGGTGTGGCATTGGTTCCAGGGATGAACACATGGCAATGTAGCTTTGTGGGGCTCTGTGCAAACTGGTATGGCTCTGGTTCCTTACATGCTGGGGTAGAATGGAGGAGTACATGGCAGAGGAACTTACAACAGTAGAGGGTTGTTTATAGCCATTGTTTTCCCATGCTTTCCCTACTCTGGAACAAGGAAATGACCATGGAAAAATGTGGCCCATTTGGAAAAGGATCAGCAATGTGGACTTTTCATACCAAGCCACTCCCCTTCTCCCTGGGCCACAGTCCAGTCATATTTCCAGTTTTCCAATTCCTCAATCCTGAATGTATCCCGTTGCCCTGGTTACATAGACAGAAATGAAGAGATGCAGATGTGAATAAAGCAAACTGTAGAGTTTGATCGATGCTTATAATAGGAGAAATGAAACATGATTTAATCCTCTAGAGATAGAGGACCGCATTTAAACTCCATCTTTTCCTCACAAGTTGTGACAGCAAGGGTAGGGAAAGGGACTGCCAGCTCTTGCCAAATTTAGAAACATAATTCAGAAATATCAGAAGAAGCAGGGTTCGCAGTGTAGCACCTACTATCTTTGCTTCTGCAGAGCTCTATAACAGTACATATATATATAACAAGAATGCAATATTCAGTTCAAAAGTAACAGAGTTACAACAGGCGATACTTAACAGTAGGGATATAACAGAAATACGATATTTCTTGGACAGAAAAGTCCTCGGCATGGTGACAGACATGTGAACTGTCTTGTCTGGGTCATCCATGCTGATTTTTTTTTCATCAGCGAACACGGATCACGCGTGTGCATCATGACATAGGCCTGTCTCATGGATTTTAGTCTTGCTGGATAAGGAGGGGTGCCCAAATGGATACTCTCATAGTGGTGGAAGGCTACCACCTTTGCCAGGAGTTAAAGAGCACAGCTGGTGGCAGCGTACCGTGCAGTGATCAGTCGTAATGGACGGGTCCTTTTTACCCTGTGTCACTGGATTGAGGCCTACAAGCTCATTCGCCTTTTTAAAAACTCAGCTGCTCTGTTTAAGTCACCTTTGGCCTACATTAGGTTGATGTGGAAGTGGAAGCGTGATGAAAACATGAGTGCTGAGTGCATGTGTGTCGCAAGGAATACACTACATCTAGCGTGAAGTGTAGTACAGTGACCACATCCTACATGTGTGTGTGCTGGCAGGGTGGGCTTTTAAAATTACACTCTCTGATGCAGTACACAGAGACTGCAATACTGAACAGTATGTGCAGACTGAGTGCGTGTGCTGCATGTGGGAATGCTGGTGGTAGCATAAAACATGAGGACAACAGATCTAGGCTGTGAGTGTACTAGGCTGTGCATGTACCCTAAATGCAGAAGTGGTTGCATTAGTACATAATATGGAGGGCCTTGGGTTCCATTTTGGAAAGCCCAGGCCTGCCTGGTGAAAACATGAAGAGCAGAGGAATACCCCTGGGACAGAACTGCGTATTGCCGCATTCCTGTAAACTGGGCAGGACAAGCACCGGATGACGGGAGAGCCAAACTCTCCCTGTGCATTTCAAAGTACTCTTTGATTCAGTGACAGATCACAAGGCAAGAATCCTGGACACATCTCAGGAAGAGGGAGACGGGGCTGATAAAAGTATCATAAAAATTAGGGCTGAGGGCCCAGGGTTAACATTTAATGCACATATCACAGAGGCTGACATCCAGGTGTGACCTCTAGTCACTCCCATTAATCTTTTTGTGGGTTGATCAGCTTTGGGGTCCTGCCTGCTGCAACAGGCATCCTTCAGTAAGAAGAAGAAAGGGGAGAGATGTCAATTTCAAAGAAGCAGAACCCCAACATAAAACCTCAAAGGCCGAAACACTAAGGGCCTGATTCAGACCCTGGCGGCCGGTGACCGCCAGGGTCACCGGCCACGGGAGCACCGCCGACAGACCGGCGGTGCTCCGAAGGGCATTCTGACCGCGGCGGTTCTGCCGCGGCCAGAAAGGGTAAACCGGCAGTCTCCCGCCGGTTTACCGCTGCCCTTGGAATCCCCCATGGCGGCGCAGCTTGCTGCGCCGCCATGGGGGATTCTGACACCCCCTACCGCCAGGAACAGGATGGCGGTAGGGGGTGCCGCGGGGCCCCTGGGGGCCCCTGCCGTGCCCATGCCAATGGCATGGGCACGGCAGGGGCCCCCGTAAGAGGGCCCCACTGTGTATTTCAGTGTCTGCCTAGCAGACACTGAAATATGCGACGGGTGCAAACTGCACCCGTCGCACATGCCCACTCCGCCGGCTCCATTCGGAGCCGGCTTCCTCGTGGGGAGGGGTTTCCCGCTGGGCTGGCGGGCGGCCTTCTGGTGGTCGCCCGCCAGCCCAGCGGGAAAGCCAGAATGGCCTCCGCGGTCTTTCGACCGCGGAGCGGCCATATGGCGGTTCCCTCCAGGCGGGCGGCGACCGCCGCCCGCCGGGGTCAAAATGACCCCCTAAATCACATTTTGTGCCTGGAAATAACTATATGTAGGAGAGTCTGGGACCCCAAACTTTGTCATCTGTCGAGGGGAAGCTCTGCAAGACTTCGTTCTGTGACCAGGACTAGGATCCCACCTGCTATTCTCCCTGCTGGACGAGGAAACAATCCCCAGGGAAACCTAGATCACCTGCCCTTGAGCTTGGAGCACCAGCACCTGCCTGCCCGCCAAGACCAGTGTGCCCGTGAGGAAGAGGAGAGCATCGGAGGGAGTGAGGTACAGAAGATGTGGCGTGAGGATTATCTGTGCGAGGTGTGAGAAAGTGAACCCTGCGCCGATCGGGCCACAGCCAGTGTGCTGGACTTTGTTGTCAACCCCATTTGCCAGGATGGGCTGCTGGGAACTGAGCACCAGAAGAGTGGTAGGAGGAATACGCTTCCAACACCAATCGGGTGATTGCCCATGTGCCAAATGAGTTTGGTGACCCACATATACCGGGGGCGCCACTGACTGATCAGAGCCGGTGGTCGTAGAAACCTGTCTTCACACTGATCGGCCGTTGCCTGTGTGGTGTTTTGGTTTGGCGACCCTCCTATGCCAGGAGGGGCTACCTCCACGTGGATCAAAGCCTGTGGCGGTAGGAAACCATCCCCAAATTGAACAGGCCACTGCCCGTGTGCTGAAGTGGTTTGGCAGCCTGTATACCTAGGAGGGGCCGCCGTGACTGTCTGTGTGAGTCTAACATGACCGGAGTGTGAAGGCTGTAGTGACAACCCCATAAGCCAGGAGGGTCTGCCTGAGACGATGAAGCTGAGAGGTTCAGGTCATCACCCAGGACAAGGAAACCATTAGTGCAACTAATCCGCAATTTGTGGACCGCCCCCACGAAATCCTGTTGGAGCAGGGATACCAACTCCCACCCTCCGCTGAGAGAGAAAGGACTTACCGTGTGACCGCTGGAGCTGGAGCACCTTGTCCAGCTGACCACCGCAGGTAGCGTGGCTCAGGGAAGAGGGTCTTCACCTGCCAGGAGCTGTGGCGCGTGACCACGAGCAGCCGACTCAGCTGATCCACAACAGGACTGTGCTGCAACGCCACAGGATACTATGCCATTGGAGTAGAAAAGATGAGAACCGGGCCAATGGGCCCCAGGGGTCATGCCACCATTGGTGCTGCGAAACCCGAGACTCCTAAAACTGAACTTACTTGCAGAGTGCAAGGGAATAAATCTTGAGTGCAGCCTATTAAGTTTACATTCAATGAATGCAGTCATCAGTGAATGGGGAGTAACACCAAACCATTTACACTAGAGGTGGGGAGTGGCTTGACAATTACTACAGCCCAACCTCAACAGGATTGTGCTATTGCATCTTGAATGTTGCTTAATAAAAAAAGTCTTCCTTTACAAAAACAAGTATTTGACTGGACATTGATTTATTTCCCTGCTGCCCGCATGTTGAATTATGTGTCATGTTCACTAATCTATATCTGAGTTTCTCCCGGGGGAGGCTTGGGTGCAGAAGGGGACGCTATACCCAGTTGAGTGGGATTTACAGTAGGGTTGGCCTTGGGACATCAGAGGTAGATGGCCCTAACCACCTTGGTTGGGCCCAGTAGCTCCTGTGTACCCCGTAGCCCCCCGAACGGTCTTCTGACAATCTTCAATAGAGAGATGTAACAGAAAATACAATATTTAATACAGAGATGTGACAGAGAGATGCAACACTTCATTCTTACAAGTAGAGATATAGCAGAGATACAATATTCAACAAAGAGATGTAACAGAGAGATACAACACTTCATACTTACAAGTAGAGATGTAGCAGAGATACAATATTCAATAAAGAGATGTAAGAGAGAGATACAAGAGTTGATATTTAACAGTAGAGATATAACAGATACAATATTCATTAAGGAGGTGTAACAGAGATACAACTGTCTGTACTTAACAGTAGAGATAGAACAGATACACTATTCAAGACACATGTAACAGAGTTACAACAGCTAATTCTGAACAGTAGAGATATAACAGGAAATACAATTTACAGATACAATGTACGAGACTGATTTTGTGGCGCTGCAAGAAAATTGCTTTACAAATTAATGTAATAGCTGACACTATGTTGGTGTATTGTTGCATTGTGTCCTGGTATCTCACTACTGAAATTTCAGCCTTGCTCTTGTGACAGCTCTGCAAAGCGAGGATTCATAAATGACTAGCTCAGCGTTTGGAAGATAATATTTCTGTTAACTTTGTCTAGTTCCTTTTTCATTCTTCTCATGAGAAAGCCATGCACCTGCTAATCTGAGTTTCGGGTCTGGTCACGTATACTCTCAACTGAAGCAAAGGTATGAAGAAACCTGTAAAGCGTCGAGCAAATTGGGAAACACTAAGGGCCTTATTACGACCTTGACGGAGGGGTTTCCTCCACTCCAAATGTGACGGATATCCCGTCTGCCGTATTATGATCCCATTATTTCTATGGAGATCCTAATACCGCAGACGGAATATACGTCACATTTGTGATGGAGGAAACCCCTCAGTCAAGGTCATAATAAGGCCCTAAGAGTTAGATCAACAGAAACAACAAATACTGTAGAACTATAAGAGATATGCATAGTAAAGATATACCAAGTGATATCACAGAGATAAAAGGAAGGAGATAGATACTAAATAAACATAACAAAGATACAGCGGAAGCAATATATACTGTAGAGCTGTGACAGATATGCCATAGAGAGATACCAGAGAGAATGAATGATTTAAATACTATATAAATATAGCAAAGATGAAAAAGATACTATAGAGCGGTACAACACAGAAGTAACATGAGCAGTAATGGGGTAAACACATGTAAGGAAGAGGGATCATCTTCCAGAAGGTAGGGGTAAGCCTCACCTGCGTCAAGTATTCTAGTCCAGGGGGCACTCCATGAATCTCTGCTACGTAGGGCATGATGGCCGTCTGTTGCGTTACTGGGAACCCTTGAGGTTGAAGAGGAATGTTCATAATTCCTGGCCCTGTAGGCTGTATGGCATCGTAGCTTGGTGGGTTGAGCTCCATGCCCTTGCTGGTGTAAGCTGCAGAATAAACAGAGGTCACTAGCGATGGCCTCTCCCAAAGCTCTTAGCGGTCACTGGCAGCCCCTGAGCTCATGGTTGCCACCAGTGAAACCTGAGTTGATAGTTTGAGGTGACGCTAGGCTCCCATCACTCACAAGCCATTACAAAGCTCTAACTAAGAGTCCATCGGCTCATATCCCCAGACCACTTAGCTAGCACGGGTGACCCGAAACACAGTCGCCACCTGCTGCCCCAAAGTATGTCACTTGCCCTGGAGGCTGCACTGCTCATGGATGCAAGATGCGTACAGTGGTAAGGCAGCTTGAGTGGAAAGAGAGTAATCCTGTGCTATCAACAAAATGGGAATCATTTGGTAGACTTCCAGCTTGTGCAAGTCAAAATATTTAATATATTAATGGACCGGACGCACTGGGCTCTAAAGTCACAGCCAGGTCAATAACTCCCAGTGCCATCTGTCTCAAAGCATCAACTGATGGCACATCAAGGTATACAGGGAGACTTTCCATGACCTAGTACATTTCAATAATATAATGCATCTATGCTACTAGATGGATGATTATAACGTATGCAGGCTCTACACTAATAGGTTAAGGGTTTGTGATGAAATATGATTGGGGGCTTCTCTCAACATTTCTCTAATTTGCATAATAATTGCTCAGCTGTTTATACTATTCATAATCATTCTAATACACATAGTAGAAAGATTAATAGTGTATAATGGATAATCATATGGGGTAAAACGCTAATTTTGTGTGTGCATTCTGATTTCAGGTTATGCGGAGGGGCTCTGTTTATATTACTCCAAACATTCCTGCCTACTAAAGCAGAACTCAGCAGGAGAAGTGGGAGACACCTGCCTGCTTTCCTTGTCTCCAAAAAGGCTTACGTTTTTTTTTTAAGCTTAGGAAATCTACCAGGTCTGACCTCAATATTATGTGACTAACATGAAAGGCCAGTGAGAGAAGCACACACAGCTGTGCAGGAGTTCCATTCCCAGGTTTTAATCCAGCACTATTTACCATCACCAATCCCACATCTCAAAATCTATCAAACACCAAAAAGAAGTGTCAGTTTTTCCTCATTAAACTGTGAAGAATTAGTTCTTTTCGTGACAGCCAATTGTCTTGAAACTTTCAAAATACTAGTATTAAAAAAAAAGCACTGGTAAAGCACACAGGTCACACATTTAGAAGGCAAGCGCTGACCTGTTAGCTTTACCAATGTTTGTTTGAATTATCGCTCTAGCAAAATGGACACCAGCATGCAACCACGCATGCATGTGCATGCTTGTAGGACATGGAGACCATACCAGATGGCCACCATGTCTCATGCAGGCATGCATATGTGTTGCAACAAATAAATATGTATGTGATGCATGCTTGTGATATACGCTAGCCATATTGCTTTTTTTTTATTATTAACCATTTCAACATGCCTCAATGGTAAAGTAAGAAATAAAGTGTGCTGAAACTGATAAAATGAAACCATTGGCTTGGTAGCTCTATACAGCGGCTGGGATCTGGAGAAAAAAAACAGAAAGGGAGGGACATGGAATGTCACACTGGCACTTTCAGAGAGCAAAAGGTGGAGGCACTTAAGATTTAAAAAATAAAGAAAAGACATGATAATGCGTGGTTGGACTACTTTTGAGGGGTTCACATCCGCTGACACTCTGGGCCCGATTTAGAGCTTGGCAGACAGGTTACTCCATCAGAAATGTGACGGATATCCCGTCCGCGTATTATAATTCCCAAAGGATATAGGCCCTCCTTCCAACCGTGGCAGACAGCGGTAAAATGGAGAAAAGTAATGCCAACAGGCTGGCGGTA
The DNA here is from genome assembly GCF_031143425.1 of Pleurodeles waltl. Classification (NCBI taxonomy): domain Eukaryota; kingdom Metazoa; phylum Chordata; class Amphibia; order Caudata; family Salamandridae; genus Pleurodeles; species Pleurodeles waltl. The sequence goes on from NC_090451.1 coordinate 697,733,567, forward strand.
CTTTTCCCCATACTATGACATTGGTGGTTCGTCTCAAGCCAAACTGCCAAGGTACCATACCATCCGCCACGGCGGTAACGACTGCCGGGCTGGAGACTGCAGTCCCAGCCAGGCGACCGTCACTAGCCGGCCCGCGGGATTATGACCCCACCGACCGCCATGGTTTAGTGGCTTCCTTACCACCACGAATACCATGGTGGTAGGCACTATCAGTGACAGGGACTTCCTTCCCTGTTACTGATAGGGGTCTTTCCCGCCCCCCTCCCCTGGTTTCCCTCCCTCCCCTCACCCCACTCCAGACCCCCATGCCACGGCATACATGCACCTTCACGCACCATCTAACACACGCATATACACATTCATACCCACATTCATCCACTCATGCATACATCCATTCACGCACACATCCACACCCACTGACATACATACATGCACACACGCATGCACACAACACAACACAACATACATGCACTCACACATCCATACACGCACTCACGGACAACACGCATCACACACCCCCATACACACACATGCACAGACATACATACACCCCCCCCACACACATACACACAACACCCCCACCCCCCGCCCCTGTCGGAGCACCCGACTTACCTGATTGCAGGGGGTCCTCCGGCAGGAGACGGGACGGGTGCTGCTGTCAGCAGCAGCGTCGCAAGCAGAACACTGCCAGGCCGTATCATGTGTCATGATACGGTCTGCGGCAGTCTTCTGGGGTGGCGCTGCTGCTGGCAGCAATGCCACCTTACCACCATCAGCCACCATGGCTGCAGCCGGATTTCCATCATCCTTCTGGCGGAATTCCGGCTACGGTCATGATTTGGCAGACAGCTGGTAGCCACGGCGACGGTCTTTTGGCAGCCATCACTGCGGCGGTAGGCGGTATATACCGCCGATGTTGTAATGAGGGCCATAATGTGACACCAAACTCTAAATCAGGCCCTAACCCTTAAGCGCAGCCTTGTTAGCCAATGACAATCTAGCTGATCTACAGTATCCAATGACTGAAAGGAGCTGTCCATATGTCACAGTTTGTGTGTGCATATGTAATTATCTGTGTGTTGTTTGGGTGTGTGAAGACATGGGCTCTTATCAGATAGATAAAGATGTCTGCTGGGGAGACCTAACAAAAATAATGCACATAATTTATCACCATCTCTGCCAAGAGACCAGAGGTGTAAATTAAAAATAACTATTTGACTCCTACAAGTGAGGCTCGCTCTACAGCAACAAAGAGGGGCATTTGCATTGTGTGCTTACCTGGAGCCGACATTTTAAAGTATGTCGCCAAACACCTTTCAGCACTCTAGTTTTTGCAAGTCTGGAAACCACCTAGCTTTCAAGCCTAAAAATGAGAAATAAATGATGTGAGGATTGGGTGATCATCAGACATGTAATAATTCTGTGAAAAAGACAGATACAATCACGCATACATTTGTCTATGTGGTGGTATAAAGGTGGTAGGAACGAGGACATCTATCAACAAGACGTCTAATTACCAAAATAAAATTCGTGAGCGTGTTTAACATAAAAAATGCTCTGAATACCCTTGGACCTGTTAAATGCTCACAACCCACACAAAGATGTACTCTGTGCACCAAATTAATAGAATAAAAGATCACAGTTTGGCCAGACAGTGGTTTTGTATAGTTCTACTGCGCCCATTTCAACATCCTTAACTAGAAATGCAGTACAGATCTGCCTTGAGAATTTCAATAACCAAGAGGCTGCTTTAGGCACCATGTCTGGGGCCTTAGTTGTGTGACATTAGACACAGTAAGATGGCTCACTACTAGCAACTGCAGACCAGAATCACCAAACACCAACTTTTCAGCAACTACAGACCAAAAGCAACTAACACCAACTTTCAACAACTCCAGACCAAGAGCAATCTGTGCCCATAGTTTCAAGAGCTCAGTACCAGCACTTAATTGTCAACACCAGCACTCATGACACATGCCACATGCCACATTGTGGCGCAGTTTGTCTAATTTACAGATGAGCCCAACAACAGTTGTTTATTAATTCAATGTACATTAAATATTAATAATACCTGCCCCCAAATCCATTGTTATCACTTTGGGAGCCTGGAATAGCTATGACTGTACCACTTGTACAAGTGTGATGGTTAGAAATTGTGTTGTTACTTTAATTGCCACAGCTGACAGCAGCGCTGTGCGGTGCAAGTGGAAGTTGGCAACCAATGAGGGCTCTGGCACTTTTTTTTTAACTACACATAAACAATGGACCCCCATCCACCACAATGTCACTCTCGATAGCCTCCGTCTCTCACATGCATTTTATTTGTTTGATAATGCTCCTCATCCCAGTGTAGGGTGTCTCAGAACTTTACAACAAATACACATTATTCAGAGACAATCATATGTGTTTAAATCAGCCTATAGCATTGGTCTTCAAACTTTGTAATGCTGAGTCCCCCCTGAGGGCAAGGCTTACGAGTCCGGCCCCCTCAAACTCTTAAAGGAAGTGGATGGAATTGGGGGGCAAGAAAGCTTACCAAATCATTAGCACATTGGGAATTCCATTGGGGCAAATGCCCCATCCTTTTCGCCTCCCCAAAGAAAAATTTAGATTGCCTCCGAAATGTGCCATCTTGACTCTTCCCTACATTTCATACCCTGAACACTCCGTAAATTTCCACCCAAACTCAGTCTACAAAGCTGTCGCCTAGGCTAATCCCTATCTGCACTTCAACTGCAAAGCACCATTAAGACACCAACTACAAAGCCCTACCCATGCCCCATTCTACAGAACACCCTTCCGACATCCTCTACAAAGCCCCATCCATTCAGATGCAAATTAGGACCCCTCTTCAAAACCCCATCCCAATAGAGTTCTCTTCTTTAGAGCCATCATCAGCTGGTGTCTTCAGACCGCCAGGTAGTGACAACCTAGACTTATTTATATTGAAAGAGAGGGTATAACACCCCCCCATCAGAGGTTTTAATACTTTAAACAAAAGAGTACCAGCACCTCAAAATGGTGAATAGTTACTCTGGGATTGTGTATACCCACACTTTTACAGAACTGTCAGTTTACTGGCAAACTGCAGGTGCCGCTTGCATTTGAAGGAAAACATCTGCACACCTGGAAATTGTCTGCTCACCAGCAGATATATTGGAATCTCAAGAGATTGCTCCCGAATGATCTGGCTGGGACAGGGGTGTACAGTTTGCCTGCATATTTCCCATTTGGTGGAGGGTCCTGGACCACCTCATCACCAGTAAAGAGGCAGAAAAGCCAGCACCGGCCATTCTCCCGGCGTGCGAGTTCAGGGCGAGCAAGGGTGTAATTGTATATGTCAATAGATGTCTATGTAATTTTGCTATAAGAATGTATTTCTTAGAAATAAAGGGTTTGACTTGACGAGCAGGGATGCAAGGTCAAGTAGCCATATACTTACAGGTAAGACAAGCCTCATAAAGATATGTTCAGTTGACAATGTACATGTTACCAGAAAGATAGGCTATCCTGCCCTGTATTACCTAAACGTGCTGTATCTACCCTCAGAGAGACCGCAGACCACCAGCAGTTATGAGGCGGCAGAGACAGGGAACGGAGAGGCGACGAACAGTGAAACAGTGGAAATGGAGGCGTGAGTTGAGACCCAGCTGATGGAAAGCTGAGCTAACCTCAGGAGGGAGTGTGGATAATGATGGGGCATGAGGAACTAAAGTAGTGGAAGAAGAGATGTCATGAGAAGAAAAAAGTGGACACGAGATGTGTTTAGGGTGCTCAGAGGAAGGAAAGGATAACTAGGTGAAAAAACAGGACATCATATGAAAGAAGGGGGGTGTCAATATCAAGAAGGGAGATAAAGCAAAAGGATAGTAAGAGTAACTTGGGTGAATTAAGGGAGTTGGAGTGAAGGGAAAACTTACTTGGGGTGCAAAGAACTGGGGTAAAGTAGGGAGGCAGGAGCTGACAGTGGCATATGATGGTAGCCATTAGCCCTAACAAAAGCAGAGAATATTAATGCTGATGTCAATGGTTGGGTAGTTAAAAAGAGAGCCATATTTAAGGGGTAGAAGTCCCTCATTCCATTGGACCCTGGTGCCACTGCACTTGCTGAACTAATGGCAAGTGTACCCCTAGCAGCAGAGGCAAGAAGAGAAAGGAATGGCGGGGATGAAGGAGGGAGTGCGACGTTAGCACAAAGAAGGCAAATTTAGTATTTGTTGAGTTAGTTGGGGTGAATTGGGATAGGGGAGGTGAGCCACAACATTTGACCTCATACCCAATTCATCCTATTGGGTTGGTAAATAACAGCCGGTAGACTATGGTTCGTAATTGCTGACTAGACCCCTTGTCTCAGCACCACCCTGGACCGGGAATAACTGAGCCACGGATGGTGGCATTGAGTGAGCAGGAGGCCTTCCTTTGTATTCCCCTAATGCATCCATTTTGTTGCATTTTTTTAATTTCTGAGGCCTATCTTCACAGTCTCAATTACTTCTAAAGAGCAGACGTGAAACACTTCAAACGCGCACTCACTACTCTTAGGATAACAGTTACTCGGACTAAGTCCTCCCAGTTCACAACACAGAGTGTAAGCACAAAGTACATGACTGATTTATATTTAAGCAGACAATTTACTCCATCACAACGGTGACGGATATTATGTCCACCGAAATATAAATCCCATTATTTCCTATGGGATTTCTTACAATTGTGAGGGAGTCACCCATCCGCTGAAATATAAATCAGGCTCTATGTCATGAATTACGCTGGCCCATTGTGCTTTAAAAACACCATTTGCTGTGTAATTAACCATAGATTCATTTTTTATATAGTTCTTTATTGATTTTCCATTTTACACAGCATTCCCACGAGCAGTCCACAATGCTGTAGCCACTAGTTTGCATCTGTTCCACAAAGCACTGTCTTGAGTACAACCATCTGTGTTATGAGCTTTACTTTAGTATAGCAATAAAAAACTAGCTCATCAATCTATTTACCGCAATCATATACCAAATATATCTTTAGATAAGAAACCCCCAATCCCTGCCTCACCTGTAAAGAGTTCTTCACATCACAACCAGCCCATTGTTACTGACCAAATGTATGCACAATTTCAAACCATTTTTTTTAGATAAGTGTCCTAGCATGGCAGGACAAATGTTCTTCAAAATGTTTTCATTTCTGACCTCTTTAAAGAAGCCTTTAAGCAACAATGTTTTCACAAAAAGATTAGAATAAATTTCCATGTAAAGTGGTCTTGCTGTTCTGATGCGCCTCAGAATGCGCCATTTTGTTAATACAATTCACAGCCCCAGCTCCTTAAACCTCCATGGCCATGGTGCTCACAGCACTAGCTAGTGATCACCCTCATTTTGGTCTTGAAAACTTGACACATCTTTCCATCACTGCCAGCCTTGAAAGACAGTTCTTGAAATTTCCTCTCAACCACCCCCCCTAAGTCCAAGCGGCGCCCCTACCCGAGCATCTTTAGGCCCTGGGAACCCATTGGGGCCAATGTTTTGAGAAATGGGAGAAGGGCATCCTCTTAATTCAGCCCCTAAACAGTGGCATAGCAGAGTCAGTGCGCCATAATTCAAGAAAGGAAAATGGGCACTCACTCCCCGGTTTAGTAGTACAAAAGAGACACTAAATGGGCTAGAGTGGGCTGCTCACATACCTGTGTCCTGGTGCCACTGCACCTGATGCACCATTGATAGCTTCAATGGGCACCATGCTTCCAGTCCTGACATCTGTTTCAACAAGCTACTGCTTTTGGTTCATTTCAAGAGAACCAAAACTACAGCTTCCAGAAAGCCTGTGAATGGCAACGGTGTGCTGGCGACATGGAACAAACTTATCACCAGAACATGGACTGGTACTTATCACTCCATTTATTCATGGTATGCAGAGCCATGGAATCATGCGATTGTGCTGCTGTGGGGATTTTTGCTTAACTGTAGATTTGCCACATTTGCCACCTAATCCATCCTCTGCCGCATAATCTACAGATGTTAACAAAAAAAAAACTTTGTTTCTAGCTCAAACGATCCAAAAGTTACTAAAAATGCAGGGACACGTGTTGTCGCACAGTGGAAGGCGCTTTGCAAAGGTTGACTGGTCACATATTTATACTTATTGCTATATTTGGGTGTTAAACTGGTACTAATGAGATGCAGACAGTCCCCAGACAGTGTTAACAAGTTCCAAAATGACAAAATAATGAGGTAATACAGTCACAAAATGTGCCTCATAATGTTGCATATTTTGCCTTTTCTTGCCGCATACGCCTATCGCATAGTTTGGCCCTCCCCTGCCGCATAATTCCAGTGGCCCTAATTATGGCACTGAACCTATTGCTGCCTTAGAGAAACCAGCATTTACAGAGGTAGAGGAGAGTCCCACCGTTCCAGTTGTCATCAAGAGGGGCGTGGTCCAAGCCCTGCTGATCTCACCCACCCTTGGAAGAAACAGGAAATGTCGGAGTAACAGCAGCTGGGCGACTTTAAAAGCTCAGCTGGAAAGTAAAACGCAGGAGCCTGTGTTCTACTGGAGCTCAGGGTGGAAGAGGAAATAAGCCAGGGACGTCATTGAGTTACAAACAAGCATTGCCAAAGCTAATGGGTCTTTCCTTTGGGACCCTGTAAGTATTTAGCCATGCAGCACATTATCCTGGGTGCTACAACATCTATTGTTCTTTAACCAGGAAGCTTTGAAACTACAAGGGACATTATTGCACTGCATTTCCTAACAGTCTTTCCAACAATATGATTGCTAAAACAGTCATAAAATAGCAGTAAGGAGTGCGGCGGGAGTCCTGTATCGCCTGGACTGCAGTCTCACAGACCCCATCCCGTGCCTGCCGCTGGACTGCCTGGAATGCAGGAGATGGCGGTGCGCAGTGGGACACGGGCGGCTGGTTCGGCATTGGAAGAGCAAGCCATGGGGCACCAGGGGTGAAGGCGCCACTCATAACACATAGTAAAGGATCGCGAGGTGCTGGACCAGGACTAGTGCTCTGGCCTCGGGGACGGAAACCGGCAGCCTGAAGAGGCAATATGTACTTACTGAGAAAGTGGCCTTAGGAGCATGGCACAGCCCTAACTCCCGCCCTTGTCTCACTCCAGTACCTTCTCACTGAGCCCATGATTTCCCCGTAACCACCCTTAAAAGCAACCAACAATGCACAATTCTTTTTGTGGACTATAACTTGGCCGATTTTATTTATTACCAAAACACGCATGATGGACCATAAACATTAATAATCATTATTATGGCAAGCCATCGATTTCTTTCACATAGTCCCCAATCAAATCACTGAATCATAAAACAATCTTCGTTGACACATCTTCACAAGCTATTGCTGGTATCATCAATCAAAATAATCAAGAGTAATAGTGATTGATCGGCCTTTGAGCCCTGGCCTCTGCTTGACATTCTCTCCAGTAGGCAATCCCACATTTCGCCTTGGAGGGGGCTCACTCCATAGTGTTCGTTTTAGCACGTTTTTCTAAGGGGGTAGCCTCTTGTTTTTTTGATTAGGCTCAAGTCGCTACCTTGCGTGTCTCTGTGCCCTGCCATCCGTCCCGGCGGGTCTGGGCTGCAAGTGCCGTGTTCCGCTTACTCCCCTTCGTTGGCCCCTTTTCACCCTGCCGTAAGGCATCTCCAGGCCTTTCATTAGCCCACAGCCTTACTAGGTGTGCTTACCATCAACATTGGTAAAACCTCCTTTAATAACCGCCTCTCAATAACCGCTTGCCCCTTGTCTGTCCCGCATTGCGACTAAATACTGTATTACCGGGGTGGAAGTTTGGTTTTCTTTTCTGTCCTTGGTCGTGCGCTGTCCCCAATCGCTGAAATGTCTGTTGGAGGGGACAGCATGCATTTTAAGAATCCTCCACTAGACACCCAACCCCTGCAGGTGTCCCCCCGCTTCCTCATTGGGGGGGTTCAAATGACTCCAGAACCCCCATTAGCCACTTATGCTTCGCGCCTCCCCCCAAGGCACCTGGGGGAGGAGGGGCATCTCCTGATGGTGCAACAGGCCCCCACAACTGGTTTAACCGGTCCTTTCGGGTCCAAGGCAGCCGTTATGGCGTCGGCCCTTTATGCCCCCTTCGGGGCCAGCCTTTGCGATTCCAGCTGCTGCCCGACTTTCAGCGTGCGCGTTTTGCTGTGATCTCCAGCAGTAGGCTGAGCTTCTGGAGCAGTCGGTGAGCGGACAGTCATGGGGGATCACAAACAAGAAATGGTGCAAGGCCAATTCAACAAACAGCAAAAGACTAAGGTCAAACCAGATTTACCTACTGCCAACTTGTTTATAAACTAAAGATGTGATAAGATGAAGAATTAGCAGTAAGGACAAATGAACCCATATTAGTCGGAAATGCCAAAAAAACAACCATCTAAGCAGACCTCCCCATCCCCAGGATATTGAGCAGACGTGGTTGTGCTCATGGAAACAAAAGGAGACCAAGACACCAAAAGATGGCGATTGTCTTAGTCAAAGGATGTGGCATAACCTTAAGAGCTATCTACTTTAGAACTGGGAACCAGGTTTGAGTCTCTACTTCGGCTTTCCCCGTGCCTACAAAACAGACCTAGATGGGAGCGTCTATGTCACCATTCTAAACCTGAAAGCGAGCCCAACCAAACAATAAAAATAGTGTTCTACATCAATTAAGAACAGAGTAAGCATATATGTAAAAGGGGCAGTCTGCCTCGGAGGAAACCAAGCAACAAAAGGAGGGACAAATACAAATAAGTGACCAGTAAAAAACACACGAGAGGCACTACAAAGAACAAATTAAAAGCAACAGGCAGCAATGTCCCTTAGCCTACAGAGTAGATAACAGCATGACTCAAAGAGACAGCGAATGCGCTGCGCAGGCAAGACCTAAAAACACATAAGGGTCACACATGCATAAGCCCTGTCAGCGCTGCTTTGCAGGGTCAGACATGCTCACAGGGGCATCTGATTCACTCATAGAAAGGGTCAAATCAAAACACTGTCAAGAAACAGGTTTCTTTTTAAAATGTATTTATGTAACTGCTTAAATAGAGAGGCCACAAAAGTGGAGGGCCTCTCAACTTAAGCCATTACTGCGTGATGTGCTGGTCCAGTCAGGGTTTTATCTTTGAATTCTGGTACTTGTAGTCTTGGTTTTTCCATTATAAAACAGGACTACAAGTCCCAGAATTTAAAGGAACTAAATCTTGACTGGAGCAGTCCACTGGCGGGCTTGCTTATCACTGTCATTTGCGTATTTTTTATTCAGTGGCTTTCCTTCCCCATATCGTATTTTTCCTCATTTCTGGAGCATAGCTTCTTTATCATTCTTTTGAATGGATGACTTGTATCCTTCCACTGTTCACATTCAGGGAACTACTTATTTCTTTTTCTTTCAGCACTCCATGGGACTTTGTCTGTATTGTAGAACTCTCGCTGTGTGCTGCTTCCCCTCTAAATGCCCATCCCCTGGGCATGTTTCTCCTTCCTCTAACCTCCACAGTTTGTTGCAATGCTTAATTTGAGCCAGTGGTTTCCAGAGCTCGGCACCGGCACTTTATTGTCAACACTGGCTCTTATGACAGCCTACCATATGGTGGCGCTGTTTGTCTTATTTTTGAGGAGCACAACGCTGTTGTTTAATAATTATGGCTCCCAGTTTTCCATTTTCTGTTTTTACTGATTTTTACAGATAAATACGGACAGAAAACAATGTTTCCTGACTGTACTTATTTTTTAAATTGAAAAAGTACTGAAAATTGTGTTTCTTATGAGTGACTGTCCATGTTGTCTTTTGTGAATTCCAGGACAACAGCTGAGCAGGTAGACAGTACAGGGAGTTAAAAAAAACAAGGTGAGATTTCCCTAAATACAGGCAAATGTGGACATGTGTAGTACAATGCTGATATTTAGCTGCGGGTGTAGTGATTTGCTATATTTGTCTCCTTAATTTGGTAAAACGTGAACGCATCAACGTATGAGCTCATGTTTGTCAGCTTAATAAATGTGGGAATTTTTTACGAATACATTTATTTTCAAAACACAATATAAATTTGTATAAATACCAATAAGAAAGCCAAAACAGATACACATGGATAAATACAGATAAAAATGATATTAAAATAAATATCATAAAACTGGGAGCCCATTTAATAATTAAATATACATTAAAATCACTACTGCTGCCCAAAGCTATAAGAATAGCTTAGTGACATGTAGTAGTCACTTTAATGTATAGGATTGTCACACTTGTATGAGTGTGATGGCTAGTAGTGATAGGGTGGCCATTGGCCGCGCTAGTGGGAGCAATGGGTGGTCCAAGCTGCTGTGGCCTCCTGACAAGGGCCCTGGCACTTCTTTTAACAAATTAAGCATTTCCCACCCCTTTCTGACTTTTTATGGGCGAACACAAAGTGCTCCCTCCATCCTGGTAACTCTCTTTGGGCTTGAAACCACGCCCATGCCACGTCAGTCACTTACATTGGTTTGTGGGCTTGCCTTTTAAAATCCGCTTGCTTTCATTTCTGAAAGGCATGCATACGTCATGCCTTTTCCGGTGTTTAGCCCACCTACACAGCACCGGTAAAGTACAAAAAACATTTGAGGCTCAATGTTTTCAGCCTGAAGTCCGGACTACTTTATCTGTTTATTTTCCACGCAGCGTGATCGCGCTGCATTTAACATAGCGCAATCGCGCTGTTTTTTTTTGCTTTACAACGCTAATAGCTCTAACTCGAACAAATGCGAAACCCGTTGCATTGAAAATGCTTGTTATTTTTTTATTTTCAGCCCCACACCCACCGTTTCCAGCTTCAAGCACCTCCACTGCTCCCTTGCCTCTCTCGGTTGCTTCACCCCACCCTGCACCTGCGTTGCTCGCCCACCTGTCACAATCCTTTCAATGCATTTTTTTGCTTATACTTTTTTGGAGGTTCCGTTAGCTGCAATTTGTTACCGGGCTGCCCATATTCCTAGAAGTAAATTTTATTTATTTACTGATCCATGTGGCGTACGAAAACGGTGCGTGTATGCATGCATCATCATGAATGTGTGTGCCTAGGGAATAAAGAGGCCGCCAGCAGCAACCGCATCATCACGCCTTTTTCCTCGATTTTTTGTTTTTGTTACAATGATACACAATATCGGCAAAAATCATTGGCAAAGCCTATAGGTCATGGGTACTCAAAGTACATGCGGCCCCCTGGGCAGTAGGAGCACTGGGCAGCTTTAACTTGACTCAGCACTAACAATAAAAATATTGAAAAGACAGGCAATCATTTATTTCAAGCTTAATTGGTGTTAAAGGAAGGAAGTGATTAGGGAGTCCTGTGCTTAGCTTTAGAAACACCTTAATTTGTAAAGACAGCTTGCAGCAAAAGTGTAAGTATATGACAAGCTCTTCAAAATGTAAAAAAACTGTATTTAGTTAACATGCAGAATCTTTTCACCTTAGTACAATTTATTACATCAGTGCTTTGAGAAGTATTAATTTAAACGAGATAGTTTTCAAACATGAATTTGGAAACATTCATTCTTCCCCTTACCCTGAGAACAACACCAATAGTAAATTAAAGAGGCAAGTCAGGTATTATGTGCACTTTTTGGGTGGCCTGGGTTCATATCATACATGAACAGCATTATACTTTATTCAATCATACACGGGCAGTTTTTGTGCAGCGCACACCATGAAATCATGTATTTCGTGGTCCTCTTATAGATGATAATGAAGAAAAAGGAGAGAAAGTGAAATTATACAATTGCCTAGGATCACACAACTTGAAAAAGTGGGGCAGCTGGGATTACTCACAGGTTTTCTGGTTTCACATTGTTTGATTCAGCCACTAGAATTATATCCTTTGCTTCGCCTGCCTTACCGCCAATACTCCCAGCCCCCTCACCGTACCACCACCACCCTGGCATCAATACGGCCCTTGGGCACATAACAGACCAAACTTTTTGGCCCCTCCGGAAATGTTTGCTAGTACCCATGCCAGAGGTAAAACAAAAGGCGAGATTTACTGGCTTTGCCAATGCTTGTTTAATTTAGATACACACTTGGAATTATCAGGAAACCTCAGTCCCACACGGGTTGTGCAAGCTAGGCCTCTGCCATCTCCCATAATTCTAGGGTACGAATGTGTGTTTGGGGTGGGGACCGGGTTAAGTAACCCCTCCTGCACACTTTATGCCCCTTCCTGTCTCTTCTAGCCCACGGCTCCGCCCCCACATATCAATGAACAAGGGGGGGGCGGGCAGTAAACATAAGACCCGGATGGTGTCCGGGCTTCTTGTGCTCGCCCCTCTGCTCCTTACCTCTTAGACCCAGGAGGAAAGGTGGGGAGGGCTTCTCTCCGGGGCCCCTGGCTCGGTTTTCCTCGGTACTTGCTGGAACCAGCGAGGCTGAGATTGGCCTTTATCCTCACGGACTCTCCGGGTTTGCACAAGAGTCCCTGCTCGTGATGAAAGAAGCCAGGTGTGTTTCCACAGCGGTGGGCGGGGTAGGGCAGAGCGTAACTCGAGCCACGGGCAGAGAGGGCACAGTACACGGAAGTACACCTGCCCCTGACCAGGCGGGGCGGTGATCCTTCGACCTCTGGGCAGGCGGGGCCCTGTAACCGAGGGAAGGGCAGGGCTGCATAGCCGCCAAGTTTTTGGTTGGCTTATGCGTGACATTCCCATGTGTGCAATGTGACGTGTGGCATTTCGAGGCTACCGTGTGACGTTTCAGTGGAACTTTCTGTGAGTGAATGACACCCTTTTGTCAGAGGTGATGACATAAGAGGGGACCGGAAAGAACTGCATCAGCCACAGGTGATGCGGGAGCCTGGCGCATCAGACTGAGCCACAGAGCATTCAGAGGTTGATCCTGGGGGCTTCCCCCGTGGCTTCCTAGTCTCTCCCTCTTATTGCCCCCCCCTTGCCTCTCACTCATGCCTCATAATGATTCTTCCCTCATGTCTACAACCCTTGTCTCATTCTTTTCCACCCTTGAGCGCTCCCTCCCTTTCTCTCTTCTCTCCTGCCCTCCTGTTTTCCTCTTTCAATTCCCCCATCCCTTTGTCTCTTCTCTCATTTCCGCCCCCCACCTTTCTCTCTCTCACTGTCACTTTCCTCACTCCCTCTGTTGTCTCTCCTCCCTCTCTTCTGACTCTTCTCTTCCCGGTACTGCTGTACCAAGTTTCCCAGTCCCATGCGTGATGTCCTGCTCAGGTCCAGGTTTTTTTCTTTTAATTCTGGGACTTGTAGTCTTGTTTATGCCGTATAAATAAGGCTCACGGTTTTATGGTATTTTTTTTAACTTTCCATCTATATTTATCCATATTTTTTTTTTTTGCCATCTTACCATTTATCCATATTTATTTTGTGTTCTGTTGGTAAATGAAGTTGTAAGATGGTACATTTCCACATTTGTTTAACTAATAAACGTGCACACGTACTTTGACGTCTGTCATGTTTTAGCAAATTAAGCAGCCAAAGGTATCATAACAACGCACCCACAGGTAAATATTAGCATTATACTATACATGGATGTTGGTGCATGTTGTTACTAAAGGAAATCTCACCCTTTTTAACTCCACACACCACCTATCTGCTCAGACGTTAGCCTGCAATTGATGAAAGACAGCATGAAAAGTGACTCAAAAGAAGCAGAATTTTCTGTATTTTTCTATTTTCAAAAATAAATGCAGACAGGAAACATATTGCTTTCTGACTGTATTTATCTGTAAAAACAGAAATCTGGGACCCTTAGTTAAAACTACAATTCAAAGGAAAAAACCTGGACTGGAGCAGCACGTCACGCACGGACATGGGAAACTTGGCAGCTATGCCTGTATAGCTCACGGGTTGGTACCTTGGCCAAAAAAACAATGGGCATTGAAGGTGCCACCGGGATCATACGTGCTGCAGCAGAGGCTCAGCCAGCTGTTGTTTCTGTTAAGTGAACATCTTGCTGAGACAGACCTTCTGGACCAGTGGTCACCAGCAAGACTCCGACAGGCCAGCCTGGGCTCGGCTTCATCCACCTTAAGCCTGGGCCCCCTTTATTTGACAATGTTACTCTAAGACTGCCAGTGTGGTTCTCAATTAATAAATGCAAACTTTGTTTCAGTTCTCACTGTGAGACAATTTTTGGCAGGCAGCAACGCCGTGGCAGGCTGCAGAGGAAGCCAATTTTAGCTCGCCGGTTATTGATGCAGCAGCCTCGCTTCCACTCGGCCTACCCAGGCTCACCCCTACAGATCCCGCCCCCAATGATCACGTCGAGTACTTTCCCTGAGATGTAAGAGGATGAGGCCTAATGGCCAGAGCTGCCGGCCTTGGTGCCCGGGAACCAGGTTCAGGCCTCTGCGTCGGCTCAACATCCTGCAATTCCGGGCAAATCACTTAGAGCCTGATCTAGATTTTGGTGGTCGGGTTACTCTGTCACAACGGTGACGGATAAATATATATCCCATTATTTCCTATTGGATTTATATTTCGGCAGACAGGATATCCTTCAGTGCTGGGATGGAGTCCCCTGTCTACCGATATCCAAATCTGGCCCTCAGTCTCCGGTGCCTACCAAAAAAATGAATGTGTCCTCCTGTAATGTAACTGGTACTCATGTAAAGCGCTCCAATACCTTCGGACGGAATTCGCACAATATAAAACTGCAGACTAAATAAAATAAAAGGCTGCAGTTATTATCACAAAACCATAGCCGGACCAATGTCCAGCACTGATGGGCATCTTGGCACCACACAGCCCCTTCTCCCCTTCTGCCACCTACCCCACTCACTGGTCATCAGTCACCATTTGAATTGTTTTTGGATACCTTGGTAGCCTCGATTTGCTGCTGTGATGCTCCATTTTGAAAATGTGCTTTTGTGAATGTTAAGTTCTTGCTTTTTAATTTTTTTAAAATAATTTACTGCTCAAAATAGTGATCATGATTATGGAACAGTAAAAAAAAAAAAAGGGAACAAAATGGGACCAAAGCATATCCTATATGCATGCATGCATTGTCATGCTGAGCTGCTGTAGTGTCACTTCGCATATGCGTGAATACACGTCATAACACTTTTTTTCTTTTTTTGCCGCACATCATCGGCAATGCCAATGTCCAAAACCTGAGGCCTATTGTCTTTGCCAATGCTTGTGGCACTCAAATGTGCTGCTGCTTTCCCCCTTAAGTACCTGCTCCTCCCTCTCCAAGTTTCTCGCTCCTCTCCTCCAAGCTTCTCATTGACTCCTCCAAACCCCTCCCTGAATCCCTAAATAAGTTATGATGCAGCAAACATTGAAGCTTGGATTGGAGTAGAAAGGTGTAATAGAGTCTGCAATACTTTTCTAAAAATAAACTACTGTACCACCAAAGAAGCTGCCATGGATACGGAACATCAGGTGCAACGCTCCTGCAGATTTCATTGACTCTGGTACTAAAAGCAGCAAAGAAATCTTTGCCATCATCAAAGATTTCAACCCACCTCCTGTTGCCTCCAGCAACATCACCCCCTCGCAAGACCTTTGCAACAACCTCTCGGAATTCTATTGTAATAAAATCACCTCCATATATCAGAACTTTGACCCTCAACAGACCGCTTTGCTGTCACAACTGAACTTCTCATCACGGTTGGAGAATGAATCTTGATCTCATGGCACGCTCTTGCTGCCATCAAAACTGCACCTACCATGAAGACCATTCACTCACAGGCCTATCTGACCCTTGCCCCACCATGCCTTCACCAAAGGGCTCCTTCCGATCAGCAAAGCACTAACACCCACCCGCAAAGCCTCCATCAACTCTGCCACTTTCCAGAACACCTTGAAACGTACCATCACCATACCCTCGCTCAAGAAATCATCCTCTGACTCAGCCACGCATTCCAGCTACAGACCCATTTCCCTCCTAACATACCTGACAGAAGTCTCAGGGAAACTAATCAACCAGCGTCTCACTGAGTACCACAGTAACCGCAAGCTCCTTGATGCCACACAGGCAGGATGCAGGCCCAACAACAACACAGAAACAGCACTCATCGCCACCAGACATCGTCCCCCGATCCTTGATAGTGGAGACACGCCAGTCCTCATTCTCCTGGTCCTCTCTGCAACATTTGACATGGTCTCACACCCCATCCTCATCAGGCACCAGCACAAGCCTGCCATCCAAGGACCTGCTCTCTGCTGGATCAGCTCCATAATGGATAGAACACAAGCTGTAACCTGGCATCTTACTCCCCTGAAGCGCCTACACTCACGAAAGGAGAGCCTCAAAGTTCACCACTTAGCCCCACCCTTTTTAACACATACTTAATCCCTCTGCTAGTGTCATCTGCGCCCACAACATCAATATTCTCTCCAGCGCCGACAAGACACAATTCATGAAGACCCCAACACAAGAGACAAGTTCACTGCCTGTATGGCCAAAGGCACTAACTGGATGAAAGATCAACACAGACAAGACAGGAGTAGTGATCTCCGGAAAGAATAACTCACTATAAAACTCATACTGGTGGCCGGCTGAACTCGGACACACACCTAGCACCAAAACAAGGAACCTTGGAAACATTAACAGCAAACTAGGCATGATCACGCAAGGAAGCTGTTACAGTATCATGTTTCCACACCCTGAAGATACTGAGGAAGATCTTGAAAGGGCTCACAAGCAACACTAGAAAACCTGTCACTCGCACCCTAGTCACTGTAGGAGGCTGGCCTGGCTTGTAGTGGGTATCAAAAGGTACTTTCACCTTATGCCAGGTCCTGTTATCTTTTATTAGTTTATTTAGTCAGTGTCTAGAAGCCAGGGTCTCTAGTGGTAGTGTGGATGAGCAACCAAGGCCTAACTAGGAGACATGCAAAGCTCATGCAATGTCACTACAGTCATACAGTACTTACACACATCAAAGAAAATACTCAGTGATACAAAAATAAAGGTACTTTATTTTGGTGACACACTTGCCAAATATACCTTGGAGACTATACTTCCTTAGGAGGTAAGTAATATATGTATACACTAGTATCCAAAAACAAGTAAGTATACAGAAAACAGTGCCAATCATGAAAATCACAGTACTTAGAAATAGGCCTAGGGGGAACACAAACTATATACTAAAAAAAAAAATGGATTGCGAATGTCAGTTTCCCACGTAGGCAAGGGTAGTGTGTAGAGGGGTGCTGGGAGTGTTAGAAAACCCCAAAGGTAAGTAATAGAACCCACCTCAGAGCCCAGGAAAGTAGGAGTAAATCACAAGAACGTTCCTAGAACACACAAGAAAACGAAAAAGAAGATTGTGAAAAAACCAGAAGGGACTGCAAGACACCAACAGTGGATTCCGGGACCTGAAGACCTGTGGAAGAAGGAGACCAAGAAGCACAGAAGAGTCCAGAAAGAACAGGAGCTCCTGCTAACCTGGATGAAGGTGCAAAAGAAGAACCAATGGTGAAGAACAAAAGTCAGTACTGCACCCAAGAAGACGGATGCGGGTTCCTGGTTGGTGCAGAAGATGTCCCACGTCGGATGGATGATTGCAGTCTGGTTTGCGCCACTGGATCCTGCCAACAAGCCTTGGTAAACGCAAAGCTCGTGGTTAGTGGTAAATGGAGCTGGCCGGGCCCAGGAAGGACCAGGTCGACTCTACCCAGGACGGGGAGAAAGAGGGGACTCTCAGCAGTCCGGAGAGCCCATGGAAGACCAGGCAGCGCACAAGGGAGTCCCACAGCACCGGGACAACGAAGGTGCAAATGGAGGCCCACGCAGCACGACACAAGGGGATCCCACACACTCTGAAAATGTCCAATTATACCACACTTTGCTAATTTCTGCTTCCTAGCTGGGCACCATTTATCATTAGCCAGGTGCTCACTACTACCACACCGATAACATTCCCTTCTAATATCATTTGTAAAACATTTTACGTTCAACCTCTGTTTTTCCTATACATTTTTTTCTTTTGATCTTTTGTAAACTTTTTCCCTTGAACTCTTGCAACTATAGCATCTTCACTTTTACTTTCCACTAAAACTGCCTAGGTAGATCTTCCAGTTAATTCTGCTCTTTTAACAATATCAATGACTTCTTGCAAAGAACTCTCTCCTTTGGCCCATAAGATGTCTAGAATGCTTGAATTTGATGTCTGCATGACAATCTGATCCCGGATGCAGATTGTCGAACCTACAGTTCATTGCCAAATTCTTTAAAGCAGAAACATAATCTTCTACTAGTTCATCTTTCCCTGGTTTTCTACAGTAGAATTTCTATTGGTCAACAGAAATACAAACTGTAGGTCTATAATAGTTATTCAAATCTTCAAGTGCGTTCACATACACATCTCCTTGACCCTCTTGCCTTGGTTTTTTATTTATATTGTTAAAAATGTTCAATAAACCAGGGCCTAAGCAATGTAAGAGAATTTGATTTTTTTTCTCTGCTGTAAGTTCTTCATCGTCAATGGCTGATTTGTAATTTTTAAAATGTTCACACCACTCTTCCCACTTTGAAATTGGTACACCAGAACTGGTATAAAAGGTTGTGGAGGTGACAGGTTCCAGGTGTTGCCAGAAGCCATATTATTATCTCAGCAGTAAATCAACAATAAATAATAATATTGATGGTGTCTCCCTTGTTAATTGACCAGCAGTCTTATTTTTGAATACTTCCAACAAATGTTTATAAATACATTTAAAAGAAATGTGCAAATCCAAACTACGAATAAAAAGGAAAGTACAGTTTCATCTTTATCGTTCCATCGTTATTGGTAGATGCTGCAAGAGTCACAAATTGCCAAACGATTGTATATAGTCTGGATCAGACTACACAGGAATAAATAACAAAATTGCTCCAATCTCCGTATCTACTCGATCCAAAATGGCAGCACGTTTACGTGAAGAGCGTTCCACTTCCGCTTTGTACTTGCTTCCTGCATCAAAATGGCTGCACGTTTATGTGGTTCACAATCTGCTTACGTGAACCGGTCATGACGCATGCGTTCCAACAGAGCCGTTGTAACTTGCTTCCCAGAAATACGGGCAAATTCGCTGTGAAGACCGAAAAACACTTAACCAGCTTTGATCCGGAAAAAATATAGTCAGGATAAGGATTGAAGAGATGTTTACGTTGATCCAGTTGGAAACGTGCTGCACAGACGGAAAACTTGCTGTGCTGAAAGACTTTGAGGTTCGATGAATGCTCCTCCAACTCGTCGCCACTTCTATAATGATTCTCTCCAACATCAGTAAGTTGCTGTATATTTTTATTGCATCTCGTACGATCTGTACAACGAGGAAGACACACAGCAAAGTAAATTCATAAATGCCACTGCTCTCAGTCTGCAGTCACCGCTCTCGAATTACACCATGTCACCAATGACCCAACAATGGCATTCCAGAGCAGGAGACCGCAAACCACAGTACCACGACCCAACACTACATAAGCGGCAGCCTGGCCACATGGGAACACCTGCCAAAGCACCATCGCTTGGTTGGCAGTGTAGTGTGGTTAGTTTTACGTATCCTTTGCACGTTAGCTT
This sequence comes from Pleurodeles waltl, assembly GCF_031143425.1. Classification (NCBI taxonomy): domain Eukaryota; kingdom Metazoa; phylum Chordata; class Amphibia; order Caudata; family Salamandridae; genus Pleurodeles; species Pleurodeles waltl. The sequence continues at coordinate 697,753,085 of NC_090451.1, forward strand.
CAGGCTTTAGGTCTTTGTGCACTTTGCCCTGGATGTATTTTATTCATTTGCTTGAAGCTTAGAGCCTCTGTGCACTTTGCTGTACATGCTTTTTATTAGGCTTTGTACTGTTATTTTTCAGATAGCCAGCTCTACGGTTTTGTTTTTTATTCATATCACACTGTTTAGCCTACTTCAGCACTGGAATTCTCCATAACACATTCTGTGCTTGCCGATAGACGTGGTAGGAGTTTAGACTTGGCATTCCTGCGTAGGGACATTTTGTGATCACGCTGACATGTTAGTTATAAAATCACTTCCTTGTCCCAATACACGCAAGAGGGAGATTCCGACCAGGGAACCACAACTAGACACTGACTGCCTCGTTGCAGATGCTGAACCAAGATCACAGGCCTTTGCTCAGGTATGAGGGCTGATGTCTCCCCAGTGATTCAGAAAGGCAAGTTAAAAGCTCAACATGCTGTGCTCGAAATAGACCAAGCAGATTGAGAGTAGAAACTATTAGACACGATGATCGCTTTGTTCTTATGTTTTACTCTCCTGGTGACTATTTCAATCCTACTGTGTTGTATGGTTCTGGTTATCGCGGCTCACGCCTTAATATCTAAAATGCAGTCGTTTTATTAAAACATTATATATAAAACTTATACTACCTTTGTCATTTGTATATGAGATCATACTGTAAATGAGAGAGTTGGTTTGGATCTGAGTGACCACGACTTCCCTGAGAAGTTCCAAAGATGTCATGCGCTCGGCTGCCCAATCATCTCTTCCCTGTGGGAGAAATGAGGCACTGCTAGTTAGCCGGAGCAAAAACCGGATTTAGGGTGACAGCGTTCCTTACACGTGGGTCAGACTCAGTCCCCCACACCGTTATCGATCCTGCCGCCTAGAAATCCAGTAGTCTCATTTAGGATAATGAGAGCCCACGTGACATGGCGCCGCCAACGATTGGTCTGGCTCTAATTTTTAGGTCCGGCTGACTCTCTCGGTCTCATATATATATTGACTCCTCGGTTCCGTAAACGGAGACGTCCGTGGGGCTGAGGATTTCCGCCACCACGGGATAGGCATCCTATTACTTAGTGGTTGGTTGTTCAAGCTTGAACTTTGAAAGGAAAACCCCAATTTTGGTGTGCCTTCTCTGACCGAGTGCTGTTTGTATAAATGGCGAATCCTGTTATAATGAATATAGCGCTTAATATGCGACATCCGCTCACAGGTCACCTGATAGCACATGGACTGACGGTCCAGGGGGGTCCGGTCACTTTTGTGGTGGACGCCCATGCAGCCTATAGAACTGAACTTTTTTATTCTTGGGTCGTATTTCCAGCAGTAGATGGGGGTACAAACACTTTTCACGAATACACTGTTGCGAATGTCCCTGGACAATACAGGGCTTATGCATACTTAGAGATACCTTTATCTTATCAAGAACATCATAATTGGCTTGATGGCGCACTCCCACACACAGTAGCACAAGTAAGGTTAGGTCCACTGAGTAATGATGGTCCGACCTGGCCTTTATTGGCTACATACACACCATATCCTGCGGTTGCTACTTTGGCAGTGCCTGACGTGCGTCGTTTATATATAGACTTAGCAACTACATACAGAAGACTGGTTCAGTTTGTAATGCAGGCATTAAATACTAATGCAGCGCGTGCTGCTCCGGCGCACCCACAAGCAGTGGTTCCGGGTATTAATCCGGCCACTGTACACTCAGTTATGGGTAAATTACCGGCTAAACGAGAGGAAACTCCGTTTTGGCTGGCGCAAAAAATGAATACGCTGGAAGCAGTATTTCCCAATACGGGACCTCAGGATAAACATAGAATTTTGACGATGTGTTTGCCGTATGGGATGGTTCCCACTGTGGATCATTGTAATACCTGGGGCACGGTGTTTGCTGCGCACTACACTACGGCACACAGTACACCGACATTAGCTAATTTACCGGAGGTGCTTAAACAAATTCAAGATGAATATGGGGCTGCCCCTGCCTTAGATTTGGGCATGCAGTTGATGGGCAATTTTGCCGCTGTTTCTTCTATTATTTTGAGTAATCTCAAAGGAGAGGCAGTAGCACTAGCAGTGCGAATGCGTCTTCGGGACGTTCCGCAGATCAATCAAGAACGGGAACTCCGAGAATAATAGCAGAAACATATTCTAGTATTGGTCGCGATAGCATAGGGGCTAGACCGCAAAACCCCCAATTACAGGGTAAGAATAATAAAGATAATGCTAAGCAACAGCAGCCTGAGGGTGCTAAAAAGCGCTGGGAAAAGAAACCACAGCAAACACCTAAGAAAGATGAGGGACAGTCTCCGCAACCGGAGACCCCACAGAATAAGTATAATCTCAGGAATAGGGATAATTTGAAAACGCCTGACAGATATCAATATACTGATACACGCCAATCTCGTTCCTTTCAGGACTCCTCGGACAAGAGAAGTGAGAGAGGTGGGCGGTCAGAGCGGAGAAATGAGTACGTGAAACCGAGACAGGACTCACAACGCTCAACTGAGGTTTCTATTAAACAAGAAGAGAAACCACTACAGCAAAAGCAACAATTTAAAAAGAAAAAAGTGGCAGCAGTCTCAGTTAGACATGCCGCTCAAGAAGAGAGTTCTCTTGATGAACAGGACATGGGCGTTGGCACTGTTAGACAGCGCGGCAGAGGTCACAATAGTTCGCCAGAGTCTTCTAGAGCATCTGGAGGTGAAAGCAACTTATGACTTCATACAAGTAGAAAGGGCGGATATGCGAGTCTCTGATCCTGATAGAGTATATAAAATAACTCTGCGATTAGCAGGGGACATTGACCGCATTGTACACGCCATCTTTTGGGACCATGTGGTAAAATCATATGATGTTCTGTTGGCCGAACAAGATTGGCCACCTGACTTTGTTCGCGACTGTCCGGTTGGGGAGGAGGTTATTACACCTTCATTTTCACCACTTGTTCCGAGAGAACTAGCGGAGTCCTATGGTAAATCATGGGCTCTAGCACAAGCCCCCGCCCTATATAGAAATAACGTGGGGTGGGATAAACAATCACCTTATCATGTAATTCCAATAAAGGGCGAACCTCAGCCGCAGTATCCTATCAAATTTGAAGCAAGGGCATCGGTTAGGAAAATTCTTACACAGTTGGAGTACCAGGGTGTGATTGAACCCTGTGTCTCGCCGATGAATAATCCCTTATTTCCAGTTGTTAAACCGGACCATTCATATAGGATAGTGGTGGATTACAGACACTTAAATGGTCATACACGCACATATGCAATACAGAATTCACATAGCGCAGCGCTTATGAATAATATAGTGCGTAAAAAATACAAAACAACATTAGATATCTCGAATGGATTTTTCTGCCAAAATATAGCGGCCGAAAGTCAGGACTATACCAGTTTCAGTGCGTTTGGCTCTCAGAAAAAGTTTTGTCGTTTACCTCAGGGGTATAAGAATAGCCCAGGACTCTTTTCCGCTCGTGTGACTGAAATTCTGCACGAGTTGGACACTGAGGCGTTATCATATGTTGATGATATATATTTGACAGATGATGAGATTCTGCAGCATCTAAGGCGTGTAGCACGCATTGTTGTGGGGTTTGCTGACATTGGCTATAAGTTTAATTTTAAGAAATCAAAGATTGCCTTCTTCAGCGTCATTTTCCTGGGATATGAATTGTCGGGTGAGGGCAAGAGCTTAGCGCCACATTTTTTGGAGAAATGTGCTCAGTTGCAGCCTCCTAATACGGTTCTGAAGCTCCAGTCATTGTTGGGGTTTCTGAATTTTGTCAGAACTTACATTCCTGATTATGCTACGCGTATAAAACCATTATACGAGTTGATTCGCCCAAATTTCTCGAGTAGATTTTGGACGATTGAGCATACACATATACTACGAGATTTGCAAACTGATCTCTTAGCAGTTCAACATTTACATACACGGGACAATAAAACGCATCTAGTGATCAGGGTGATACCTGGGGCTGTTGGGTTTACGTATGTCACCTTTAATGAGGGTGAGACAGTCCCGATTGCATACAAGTCACACTTGTATTCTGCTGCAGAACAACGTTTTGCACAGATTGAGAAAATACTCACTGCAGTACAGATGGCTGTGATTAAAGAACGACCTCTTGCCCAGGGCCAACGCATCATTGTCGTTTCCCCGATTCCAGCCTTAGAGGCTGTTACAAAAGCGAGTGTTCCTAATTCGAAAGCTTTACACCCGCGATGGATACAATGGGCTACGTCTTTGACAGCCTCTGATGTAGATTACATATTTGACCCTAAGTTGCAGACTCAAGAATTTCTCCAATATGAAATGGAATACCCAGTTCCTGCTGGCACGTTGCCTATTGACCAATATCAAACAGTCATGTATACCGATGGCTCTGCGCAGCCGGCGGTTGGGACTAGAAAACAGTATTCTGCTGCATGTGCGGTGGTGAGCGGCACTATGGAGGGGGAAGTGTTCTGCCCCTGACATACTTATACTAAAACATTGGGAGATTGTACAGCACAGCTGGCTGAGCTCAAAGCTTTATTGTTAGCATTGGAAAATGCGGATCCGGCGACTTTGACCTTGCTGGTCTGCGACTCCTACTACTGTGTTCAGTCTTTCAATGAATATTTACACTTTTGGAAGTTAAATGGGTTCAGAGACTCTAAGGTCAACACCATTAAACACAAATTGCTGTGGGGGAAGGTTGCGGCTCTGAAAGAACCGCTTCCTAAAGTCCATGTTGTGCATACACTTGGACACCAGCACGTTGGAATATACGTTGCTGGGAATACTTTGGCTGGTGAAGCCGCGAAGTCGGCAGTGGCTATCGCCACAGTGGCCGCAGTAACTCGTTCGAGTTCCAAACCAGACACAGAGATTTCGGCTGCCATAAGGGCTACGGCTGATGGCACGCCCTTTCCTAAAGGATTTCCTTCTAAATATGGTTACTGCTTGAGTAGTGCACTAAATGCTGTTGTTAATATTCCAAGCATTGGTGTACGTGAAATACCAAATAAAATTGAGAGACCTCGATTAATTTCTGCAGCACATGAGGGGGCGGCATCTGCACATGCTGGTGTGGCTGCCACGATTTCACTTTTACAGGCTCGTTACTGGTGGCCTGATCTCTATAAAGAGACAAAGCAGTATGTCCTTTGTTGTGACGTTTGTCAACAAATTAAAGCTTCGTCAGCTAGACGCCCGCAGCAGACGCCCCTTCTGATTTCAAATAAACCTTTCCAGTGTGTGTACTTGGATCATTGTGGTCCGCTAACGCCAGATAGTGCATACAAATATATTTTGGTTGCTGTAGATTCTTGCTCCAGATTTGTGTGGGTCTGGCCACAGCGCTCGGCTGACGCTCGGATTGTTATTAAAGATTTGCGCATCTTTGTCGATATATTTGCAGTTGCGGCTTTTCATTCGGACCAGGGCCCTGCTTTTGCCTCTAAGGCATTCAGGGACACCATGGCTTCGTTGGGGGTCCAACTCCAATTCTCGTCTCCATTTCATCCCGAGGGAAATTCTGTCGTGGAGCGTTTAAATCGTGATTTAAAGCAATCCTTAACGGCCAGAGTTATAGGTACGGGTCGTAGTTGGCTTGCCCACCTGTATGGAGTACAGAGAGCACTTAATAATTTGCCTAGAAGGTCACTGGGGGGTCGTACTTCATATGAGTGCCTGTTCGGAACACGAATGTATGTTCCTGATCTAGATGGTCCTGGTGTGGAGGCGGCAGATACGCCTTTTGACATAAATGATCGTGTCACTGTTTTGCAGGATTTACGACAATTCCGTGAAGATAACTCTTCTACAAGTGCTGCCTCCACAGGAATTAAGGATGAACCAGTAACGCCTACTGGTTGGATACCCAGAATTGGGGATCTGGTGCGTGAAAAGGTCGCAGTGAAGAAAGAATTTGGTCCTTCTTATCGAGCACCTGTCCCTGTGTTAGGGGTAAGCGGCACGAGAACTGTGATTTTACCGCCGCTGCAAGGGCCAAAGGAAATCGCTTTGTTTCCATTGATAATGTCAAGTTACAACATGTGGCCGATTCTGCACAGCAGACCAAGAGGGACACCCAGTAGTTCCGGAATCCCTCTCAATACTGGGGAAGAAGTCCCGCTGCAGGTGATTTGTACCGACGCTGTTTCCTCTCTGGGCTTGGGGAGGGTGGAAGATGATCTTGCGATTGTTCCACAGACGACGATTAATTTGGAATCTTTTGATCAAGTTGCTATACGTTCTACTGATGTTTCTGAACATGTGGTTTATAGTGTGGCACGGCGAGAGCCTCCTTCTGCGTCTTTGTTCACGGTTGCACCTTTTGCAAGAACTGCCTCTGGCTGCTTCAAAAACACTGATGATGCTGTGTCAGGCTCCTCGTCCTCACTATCGTCAATCCGAGGTCCACGTAAGCTGCTGTGTTGGCTTAAACGCACATACTTTGTTTTTCCTTGGAACTATTTATGGCTTTCTATGGCTGTAATGACTATTTTTTTGTGGTTGGGATTTGTGATTACTTTTTTTCTAGTAATACATGGTCATTTTCTTCCTGAACGATCTGACATTGAGCTCGTGGAGACAGTGTTAAAACCACATTTTTCGTCTCATATGGTTCGAAGAGACTTGTCCAATGTAAACATTTCTGCGATACCGATTCCGGATGGGATTGTGTGGGATAAAGTAATGTTTGATATCTATGGTCCCACTGAATTGATTCAAATACCATATGTCCTCAAATTATCAATGAATGATATTGTTATACCAGGCATTGTTTCTGATGATTGGGATGTGAAGACAGTTGATTCTATGCTGACAGACTTACAATATTATACTGTCTATGACGATGAAGATGCTTACCAATTTAGAGATAATCATGGTGACATGTTTTGCTACAACTATTATGGACACCACTTTATTCATAAAGCCAGTAGCCCTAAGTCCATATTTAATTATGTGCAATGGGAACATTGCTCGACTCCCCCACAAGGGAGTTCGAAAACGTATTATGATAAATTTGCATATTTTTCTGGGCACAATCAACAAAATGCTAAGTCTTACTATTTTAAAGTTACTCCGTATTCTGATAAGCAAATGTTATTGACCGATACTAAATTACTGTATTCAAATTTGTTTGTATCTAAACTTTCGGTCGAGGGGTATGAATATTGGTTTAAGACTGTTGACTTGAAAAGTGTTTGGGGTACGAAAAATTGGCAAATGCAAGGCAGGGACACATTATTTAGAGCATGTATTATCCCTGTGCAGATGATTTTCCTCAATGACACAGTACAACAGACTAGTTGTCTGGGCTTGGCAACAGTTAGAGAGTTGACTTTGCTTAGTATACCTGCCCCTTCCAAATTAAACAACTGGCAGCACTATGTGAATGCTACTTTTAGTGAATTTACACATTGGGTCCAGAATGGTACGCTTAACACTTCATCGCTACATCCGGGCGGGTGGTTATTATGGCCTGTAGACACTAATAAGTGTCATCAACGTTTTGTCACCTCTTCAGGGGGGTTCAGGACTAATAGGGCAGACTCTCGTTACATTTCACCAGAACATGCTGATATTATAACTACATACAGCGTGGGGAAGCTTTGTCAGCAATGGTTGAAGTCATCCACGCTGGATGCAGTTAAGTCACATCTCACGTTACTGTCTAATGATACTGATTTACAAGATTTTTTGTCGGGTCCCAAGGTGCCACGGAAGAAAAGATTTTTATACGAAGTTTATAATGAGATTTGGAAGCTTTCACAACAGGAGGCTGCAGCCCGGTTGAGGCAGATTGATCAGGATAACCTGATGCAGACTTTGTCTGTTGTTGATAATGGCATGCATACCCTTTCAGACCGTGTTTACACGATTGACAGCATTGTTTCCTCTGCTATTGACATTATTAAATCAGACATGTCTTCTTTATATCATGGGCAGAGTCAGACGCGGTCCATCATGCAGCTGGGTTGGACTCTTCAGACCTTGAAGGCAGGTCGCGTTCCATGGCAGCGCATTCGTGCCAGAGAGATCTTTGTCTCCTTTAATTTGACTCGTCAACAACAGCTGATGGCTAAAAAGGAAGCGACGTATGTCATGTTGAATATTGAAAAATTGGAGAAACTGCCTTTCACGGTTGCTGAGATTCCTTCAGCTGAGTGGTTGATTCATGGGGTTATTAATTTGCCTATCTCCACTCTGCAATTTACTTCTTGTTTGAAGCACATTCCGGTGGGTAGATATGAACTTCTGGGAGACAGTTACATACACGAGGTGTGGGAGCTTCCCTTTCAGTACAGATGTATTAATGGTTTGAGGGAGGTTTTTCTTAGCGGTAGTGAATGTGAAGCTTCTGTCAGCCATTCAATGGTTTGTAAACAGCTGTCCTTGCACGGTACGTGTAACGCTTCGATTGCTAACTTAGCTTGTTATCTGAAGGGAGTTCCAGTACCGGTTATTAAAAACACTTTCCAGGTGCTTTCTAACGGCAGTTACATTGTTCTTAACAGCGAACGCTGCTGTGGCATGCGTGCCGGAATAGTTTACGTTGTCGTTGTCAACAAGGCCGTTACATGCTGCGGGAATGTGTTGTTTCCCCCCACTCAAATTAGGGAGGTAGCGGACATCTGGCCTCATATTGCTACTTCCAAGGTTAGTTTCGACAAGTTGAGTCGACTAAAGGCTTTATTGTTTCAGAAGCATGTGGCCCTTACCTCTGCTAGCGAGACCTACACACTTCAGGTGGCAAGGTCATCGGCGGAAATACAGTCCCTTTTGAATACTAACTTTCCAAGTCACTTCGGTAAACTGGTGGGACGTATATTTAATGCATCCAGCACTGCTGGTATTGCACATTTTTTCAAAGCCGTTGGTGTTGGTTTTGCTCACACCTTCTCTTCTATATTCGGTTTGATACCTTTGGCTATACACTCTATTTTCGGAAGCATTTTTGGGGGTTTCCCGATTACTTTGGCTTTATTGGCTGGAGTCTTGCTGTTGTTGCTATTTTTCCACAATGGCTGTCCCGCCACGACGAGATCCTGCATTGCTGCTCCCGTCAGCGCAGCTGTGTCGTGAACGCATGATGCAGCATTTTGGAACAACACTCCTGGGCCATTTGGAGTATGACTGGTCTCTGTCATTCCAACCGGTTTTGGATTGTGTGCAACCCGTGTTTCGGTGCCTTTGGTGCTCGTTTGAACATGCACTGGCTCTCTGCCTCTCACTGCAGCGCCCTCTAGTGGTCGATCCTGATCTGTTGATGTTCCCGATTAGGGCTCATTCCCAGACTTGTGCACTACGGTTGCGTTTGCTTCGTGAGGCAGTTCATGAGATTCCCTTCCTGGAGGAAGATGGTTTTGTCTCATTAATGGGCCCTGCACGGGGTGCCGCCCTGAATGGTTTTGGGGCTTTGGAACACACCTGTTCCGTGGTACTTTGTGGCGTGGATCTTCCGATATTGACATATATCGAGGTGGAGGAGCTCCTACTTTCTATTGCTTCTGTTTAACACATTGGATTTTTTCCTCTCCTGCAAAATTGACATTATATTGAATTTGGCTTTCTCGTCACGTTTCCTAAATTTTATGACTTTGTTGTCTTCTGACCTTGTCGAAATATATATATAAATTTGTAGGTATCATTTGTATCTAGGGCATATTTTTATCTTATTGGAACCACTTGCTACCGACAAGGGGAGGGTGTAGTGTGGTTAGTTTTACGTATCCTTTGCGCGTTAGCTTCAGGCTTTAGGCCTTTGTGCACTTTGCCCTGGATGTATTTTATTCAGTTGCTTGAAGCTTAGAGCCTCTGTGCACTTTGCTCTACATGCTTTTTATTAGGCTTCGTACTGTTATTTTTCAGATAGCCAGCTCTACGGTTTTGTTTTGTATTCATATCACACTGTTTAGCCTACTTCAGCACTGGAATTCTCCATAACACATTCTGTGCTTCAGTCAAGGATACAGTCTGGTACATTGCCGATAAACGTGGTAGGAGTTTAGACTTGGCATTCCTGCGTAGGGACATTTTGTGATCACGCTGACATGTTAGTTATAAAATCACTTCCTTGTCCCAATACACGCAAGAGGGAGATTCCAACCAGGGAACCACAACTAGACACTGACTGCCTCGTTGCAGATGCTGAACCAAGATCACAGGCCTTTGCTCAGGTATGAGGGCTGATGTCTCCCCAGTGATTCAGAAAGGCAAGTTAAAAGCTTAACATGCTGTGCTCGAAATAGACCAAGCAGATTGAGAGTAGAAACTATTAGACACGATGATCGCTTTGTTCTTATGTTTTACTCTCCTGGTGACTATTTCAATCCTACTGTGTTGTATGGTTCTGGTTATCGCGGCTCACGCCTTAATATCTAAAATGCAGTCGTTTTATTAAAACATTATATATAAAACTTATACTGCCTTTGTCATTTGTATATGAGATCATACTGTAAATGAGAGAGTTGGTGTGGATCTGAGTGACCACGACTTCCCTGAGAAGTTCCAAAGATGTAATGCGCTCGGCTGCCCAATCATCTCTTCCCTGTGGGAGAAATGAGGCACTGCTAGTTAGCCGGAGCAAAAACCGGATTTAGGGTGACAGTGTTCCTTACACGTGGGTAAGACTCAGTCCCCCACACCGTTATCGATCCTACCGCCTAGAAATCCAGTAGTCTCATTTAGGATAATGAGAGCCCACGCGACAGCAGAAGTGCCAGCCTTGCAAATCGTAGAGCTGATCTTTGTCTGGTGGTATAGGCATTTCTCAATGACATTGAGCATGGTGTCCTTTGGGTTACTTTTTTCATTGGTGATTTTACGTGCCACATATTTCTCCTCACTCTTCGGTGGAAATGTATATTTGTTCACATGTACAGGGGCGGCTCCTCCATTAGGGCAGAGGAGCGCCCCCCCTGCCAGCAGTGGCAGCTGCAAACTTTTTGCCAAAAAACGATATTAAACTGCGTTTATTATAATTTTTTGGTAAAAGGAGCGGGCCACAGGCTGTGACGACCACTGAGGAGGAGTGCACAGCACTCCCCATCAGTGTGCATGTATGTTTGGCCAGTCGTTTCGGGCCGTCCAAACATACATGCGCAGTAGGCTCTCTCCAGCCTAGCAATACAGTTGGAGAGAGCAGACACAGGCTCCCAGTCTGCCTGGGGGGATGCCCTGACTGCGTGCTCCCAGTCAATCCGGCTGGAAGCCTGTGCCTGCAGCAGAGGAGCGGATGGAGCGCTGCGACGGTGATCAAGGTAAGTGTTTTTTTTAAATGATTTTAATTTTTATTGCCTCCACCCCCCGGACACCGCCCCACCCTTTCTGCTTGCCGTCAGCCGTGACTGCAAATGTATTGTATTGCCTCTTTCTGTTAGTACCTCTAGTACTCTTTCTAACGTTTTGTTATGCCCAATTACTGAATTTGCAAAAATATTGCCTTCAAATATCATTTGGTTGGGCAGATGCTGTTCTGAGATACGAGAAGGTCCCATTGGGAATAACTATAGAGATACGATATCTACTTTAATCCGTTCTGTGCCGGGGTCGTAATGGTTACGTCTGTCGGCACAGTGCTCCTTCCAACCCGACCCCCCCACCCCCAGTGACGTCTGATGACGTCAGCACGCAGTCGCGTTTTAGGCCATTTTGGCCCCCCAAGGGCAGAAGCCACTAGACACCAGGGAATTTTATTTGTTATACTAACGCATAAGGGGAGCGGCCCCTTGGGCAAGGGCCACTGCCCGGGGTTGGCAAAATATTTTTAGGCCTTTTCTGCCCCCCCCGGAGGCATTTGGGCCTAATGTAATTACACCGATCTGCCTCCGGGGGGGGGGGGGCAGAAACCTATAGATACCAGGGATTGGTGTGTGTTTTGTTTTGGGTGGCAGCCCCTTGGGCAAAGGTCGCTCCCCATGGGGGCACATTACTGTTGGCCATAGGCCTATTTTTGGAAGGCCCATCTGCCCCCAAGGGGGCAGAAAGCCCACCAGAGACCAGGGTTTTTTTTTCTCCAAAATAAGAGGGTGGGGGTATGGCTATACCCCTATCCCAAATAAATGGGGCCAAAGTTGTTCTGCCCACCAGTGGGCAGATGGCGCAATTACCCCCGACCCACAACTGGGGGGGGGGGGGGGCGGGGGGGTGTAGAAAGTCAAAAATTAGTAATACACTGTTCCAACCATGTAAAACAGAAAGTCGTGACCGGGGTCCTAAATTTCAGGAGCAAGAGGCCTCACACACCCATAGGGTGTCATGCTTCATCATAGGCACTGCTCCTCGTCAGACCGGCGCTGCAATGTCTGACGGGCACCACCCCGTGTGGGGGGGCTCTTTGCCGGAGATCTTTTTATGTGGTGGTGCCGTGACCCCAAAGGTAATTGAAGTGTCAACGGAGATCAGAAAAGAATGTGATTTAAAATTGACTACCAAAACCGCCACTGAGACAATGGATTTTATTAGACCAGATGGACGGTCAGGGCCAAGGTTAAAAATATATAGTCAGAAGAGTGAATAGAGAAATTAAGATCAATCACTCTTATAGTGAAAAAATGTATCAAAAGGAGGGGTCTGGGAATTTTCCAAAGTCTACCCTCTCATGGGTCAACATGTTTCGCATCCTGGTGGTCCAAACGGATCCAGTGATGCTTCATCAGGACCTTATATGACTATGTGTATCTCCTAGGTACTAAGGGCCACATATATTTCCAAAAAAGGTATACAAGTTACTATAAGCCCGCAATTAGCTGGGGGGAGTAACAATCACTTACATGAACGTGGAACCAGTCGTTCCTAACTCGTGCCCGTCCTAAACTTGAAGACGAGCATCCTAGGAATACACAGACCAATGGTCCAGCGCTAAATGACGTTTTTGTCTGCTGCTGTGACCAGGAAGTAACCTACCCCGGTCCGTGGTGTAGAAAGTCTACTAGATGCCATGGAATTAAAAAAAATAGTGGGGTGGAAAGCTACCAACCAGTATGGGCCTGGTTATGCCCCCACCCCAACTGAAGGGGGTAACAGTCTTTCAGCTCTCCCCGCACACTAAAACATCTTATCCCACGGCAAGCAAGAGGACATTTGATTATTTTGGTTTTCGATTTTACATTTGGGCCATAAGAGCTTGGTAACTCTCAAAATCATCCCACTTGGAATGGTGAGGGCTGCACTTTTTTGACTTTGGGACGCTTCCATGTAGAAAAATCCACAAGACCTAGACACATCTGAAAACTAAACATCTGGTTGATTCCAGGGTGGTGTGCTTCACATGCACCCGCAGCACCATTTTCTTACCCACAATGCCCTGCAAACCTCCACCTTTGATGGAAATCACACATTTTCCGCACATTTTTGTGATGGAACCTTCCGGAATCTGCAGGAATCCACAAAATTCCTACCACCCAACATAGTCTCATCTATACCGATAAAATTTCTGCTGCACTTGTCAGCCTAAAAATGTTTTTTTCAATCTGCCCTTTTGGACCCGCTTTGGTTCCCCCTCAATTTCGACATGTTTTTAGGTCTTCCCTGTCACAGGCACTTGGCCCACCTACACAAGTGAGGTATCATTTTTACCGGGAGACTGAGGGGAATGTGTGGCCCGCAGTAGTCACTCACATAGCAGACGAGAGGGGCGTAACGCAGACCCTACAGAGGACCCACCCTTCAAGGGCGCTTATTGGCAGGGGCGTAACACAGATGGAGGACCCGATTAATAGGGTGTAACGCAGGCCCCGTGGTGGACCAAACTTCAAGGGTGCCCATTGAGAGGGGTGTAGAGCAGGCCTTGCGAATGTCTCACCCTTCAAGGGCACCCATTGGCAGGGGTGTAACGAAGGCCCCTGCAAGGAGGACCCACCCTTGAAGTCCGCCCATTGACAGGGGTGTAATGCACTCCCGTGGTGGACCCACCCTTCAAGGGCACCCGTTGAGAGGGGCATTAATACAGACCCTGCAAAGAACCCACCCTTCAAGGGCACCCATTGGCAGGGGTGTAACGCAGACCCCTGCAGTGGAACCACCCTGCAAGGGCACTCAACAAAAGGGAGTAATGCAGGCCCAGCGGTGGACCCACCCTTCAAGGGTGCCCATTGAGAGGGGAGTAATGCAGGCTCTGCAGTTGTCCCACCCTTCAAGGGCGCTCATTGACAGGGGCGTAATGCAGGCCCCTGTGAGGACCAACCCTTTAAGGGTGCCCATTAACAGGGGCGTAATGCAGGCCCATGGTGGACCCACTGTAGGAGGCTGGACTGGCTTGTAGTGAGTACCAAGGGGTACTTGCACCTTGCACCAGGCCCAGTTATCCCTTATTAGTGTATAGGGTGTCTAGCAGCTTAGGCTGATAGATAATGGTAGCTTAGCAGAGCAGCTTAGGCTGAACTAGGAGACGTGTGAAGCTACTACAGTACCACTTAGTGCCATATGCACAATATCATAAGAAAACACAATATCATAAGAAAACACATACTAAAATACTAAAAGGCACTTTATTTTTATGACAATATGCCAAAGTATCTTAGAGTGTACCCTCAGTGAGAGGATAGGAAATATACACAAGATATATATACACAATAGCAAAAATATGCAGTATAGTCTTAGAAAACAGTGCAAACAATGTATAGTTACAATAGGATGCAATGGGGAAACATAGGGATAGGGGCAACACAAACCATATACTCCAAAAGTGGAATGCGAACCACGAATGGACCCCAAACCTATGTGACCTTGTAGAGGGTCGCTGGGACTATTAGAAAATAGTGAGAGTTAGAAAAATAACCCTCCCCAAGACCCTGAAAAGTGAGTGCAAAGTGCACTAAAGTTCCCCTAAGGACAAAGTAGTCGTGTTAGAGGAATAATGCAGGAAAGACACAAACCAGCAATGCAACAACTGTGGATTTCCAATCTAGGGTACCTGTGGAACAAGGGGACCAAGTCCAAAAGTCACAAGCAAGTCGGAGATGGGCAGATGCCCAGGAAATGCCAGCTGCGGGTGCAAAGAAGCTTCGACTGGACAGAAGAAGCTGAGGTTTCTGCAGGAACGAAAAGGGCTAGAGACTTCCCCTTTGGTGGACGGATCCCTCTCGCCTTGGAGAGTCGTGCAGAAGTGTTTTCCCGCCGAAAGAACGCCAACAAGCCTTGCTAGCTGCAAATCGTGCGTTTGGCGTTTTTGGACGCTGCTGGGGCCCAGGAGGGACCAGGAGGTCGCAAATTGGACCTGAAGAGAGAGGGGACGTCGAGCAAGACAAAGAGCCCTCACTGAAGCAGGTAGCACCCGGAGAAGTGCCAGAAACAGGCACTACGAGGATGCGTGAAACGGTGCTCGCCGAAGTTGCACAAAGGAGTCCCACGTCGCCGGAGACCAACTTAGAAAGTCGTGCAATGCAGGTTAGAGTGCCGTGGACCAAGGCTTGGCTGTGCACAAAGGATTTCCGCCGGAAGTGCACAGGGGCCGGAGTAGCTTGCAACGTCGCGGTTCCCAGCAATGCAGCCCAGCGAGGTGAGGCAAGGACTTACCTCCACCAAACTTGGGCTGAAGAGTCACTGGACTGTGGGGGTCACTTGGACAGAGTCGCTGGATTCGAGGGACCTCGCTCGTCGTGCTGAGAGGAGACCCAAGGGACCGGTAATGCAGCTTTTTGGTGCCTGCGGTTGCAGGGGGAAGATTCCGTCGACCCACGGGAGATTTCTTCGGAGCTTCTGGTGCAGAGAGGAGGCAGGCTACCCCCACAGCATGCACAAGCAGGAAAACAGTCGAGAAGGCGGCAGGATCAGCGTTACAGAGTTGCAGTAGTCGTCTTTGCTACTATGTTGCAGGTTTGCAGGCTTCCAGCGCGGTCAGCGGTCGATTCCTTATCAGAAGGTGAAGAGAGAGATGCAGAGGAACTCGGCTGAGCTCATGCATTCGTTATCTAAAGTTTCCCCAGAGACAGAGACCCTAAATAGCCAGAAAAGAGGGTTTGGCTACCTAGGAGAGAGGATAGGCTACTAACACCTGAAGGAGCCTATCAGCAGGAGTCTCTGACGTCACCTGGTGGCACTGGCCACTCAGAGCAGTCCAGTGTGCCAGCAGCACCTCTGTTTCCAAGATGGCAGAGGTCTGGAGCACACTGGAGGAGCTCTGGACACCTCCCAGGGGAGGTGCAGGTCAGGGGAGTGGTCACTCCCCTTTCCTTTGTCCAGTTTCGCGCCAGAGCAGGGGCTAAGGGGTCCCTGAACCAGTGTAGACTGGCTTATGCAGAATTGGGCACATCTGTGCCCAAGAAAGCATTTCCAGAGGCTGGGGGAGGCTACTCCTCCCCTGCCTTCACACCATTTTCCAAAGGGAGAGGGTGTCACACCCTCTCTCAGAGGAAGTTCTTTGTTCTGCCATCCTGGGCCAGGCCTGGCTGGACCCCAGGAGGGCAGATGCCTGTCTGAGGGGTTGGCAGCAGCAGCAGCTGCAGTGAAACCCCAGGAAGGGCAGTTTGGCAGTACCAGGGTCTGTGCTACAGACCACTGGGATCATGGGATTGGGCCAACTATGCCAGGATGGCATAGAGGGGGCAATTCCATGATCATAGACATGTTACATGGCCATATTCGGAGTTACCATTGTGAAGCTACATATAGGTAGTGACCTATATGTAGTGCACGCGTGTAATGGTGTCCCCGCACTCACAAAGTTCAGGGAATTGGCTCTGAACAATGTGGGGGCACCTTGGCTAGTGCCAGGGTGCCCTCACACTAAGTAACTTTGCACCTAACCGTTACCAGGTAAAGGTTAGACATATAGGTGACTTATAAGTTACTTAAGTGCAGTGTAAAATGGCTGTGAAATAACGTGGACGTTATTTCACTCAGGCTGCAGTGGCAGGCCTGTGTAAGAATTGTCAGAGCTCCCTATGGGTGGCAAAAGAAATGCTGCAGTCCATAGGGATCTCCTGGAACCCCAATACCCTGGGTACCTCAGTACCATATACTAGGGAATTATAAGGGTGTTCCAGTAAGCCAATGTGAATTGGTAAAATTGGTCACTAGCCTGTTAGTGACAATTTAAAAGTAATGAGAGAGCATAAACACTGAGGTTCTGGTTAGCAGAGACTCAGTGAGACAGTTAGGCACCACACAGGGAACACATACATGCACACCTATGAGCACTGGGGCCCTGTGTGACAGGGTCCCAGTGACACATACATATAGGACACAACCTTATGAGCACTGGGGTCCTGACTAGCAGGGTCCCAGTGACACATAACAAATATACTGAAAACATAGTGTTTTCACTATGAGCACTGGGGCCTAGCCATCAGGATCCCAGTGAGACAGTGAAAACAGTGACAAACATCCTGACATACACTCACAAACAGGCCAAAAGTGGGGGTAACAAGGCTAGAAAGAGGCTACTTTCTCACACCCACCCTTCAAGGGCACCTATTGAGAGGGGCGTAACACAGGCCCTGTGGAGGATCCACCCTTCAAGGACGCCCATTGAGAGGGGCATAATGCAGGCCCCCATGGTGGAACCACCCTTCAATAACACCCATTGAGAGGGGTGCAACGCAGGCCCCCGCTGTAGATCCACCCTTTAAGAGCACCCACTGACAGGGGTGTAATGCAGGCCCCTGCGGTGGAACCACTCTTCAAAGGTGCTCCCTTGAGAGGGGTGAAACATAGGCCCCTGAACTGTAACCACCCTTCAAGAGCGTCATAATGCAGACCACATGGTGGACCCACCCTTTAAGGGCACACATTGAGAGGGGTGTAAGGTAGACCCTGTGGTATACTCAACCTTGAAGGGCGCCCTATTGAGAGGGGCAATTCGCAGGTCCCTCCGGTGGACCCAACCTTCAACAGCACCTTTTGAGAGGGGCGCAACGCAGGCCCCCGCGGTGGACACACCCGTCAAGAGCGCCCAGTGACTGGGGCATAACGCAGGCCACCGCAGTGGACCTAGCCTTCAAGGCTCCCAATGATAGGCGTGTAACACAGGCCCCTGCAGCGGACCCAACCTTTAAGGGCGGCCGTTGACAGGGGCATAAAGCAGACCCTGTGGCAGACCTACCCTTCAAGGGTGCCCATTGAGAGAGGCGTAATGCAGGCCCGTGCAGCAGACCCACCCTTCAAGGGCCCCCACTGAGAGGGGCATAACCCAGGCCCAGTGGTGGACCCACCCTTCAAGAGTACCCATTGAGAGAGGCATAACACCGGCCTCGCAATGGACCCACCCTTCAGGGGTGTCCATCAAGAGAGGCGTAATGTAGGCCCCTGAAGCGGACCCACCCTTCAAGGGCCCCTACAGAGAGGGGCATAACCCAGGCCCCGCGGTGGACCCAACCTTCAAGAGTACCCATTGAGAGAGGCTTAACACAGGCCTCGCAATGAACCCACCCTTCAAGGGCGTCCATTGAGAGAGGCGTAATGCAGGCCCCTGCAGCAGGCCCACCCTTCAAGGGCCCCCACTGAGAGGTAAATAACCCAGCCCCTGCGCGCTGGACCCACCCTTCAAGAGCACCCATTGAGAGAGGTGCAGGTCCCGCGATGGACCCACCATTCACGGGCGTCTATTGAGAGAGGCGTAATGCAGGCCCCTGCAGAGGACCCACCCTTCAAGGGCCCCACTGAGAGGGGCATAACCCATGCCCATGGTGGACCCACCCTTCAAGAGCACCCATTGAGAGAGGCGTAACATAGGTCTGCGATGGACCCACCGTTCAGGGGCGTCCATCGAGAGAGGCGTAATGCAGGTCCACCTTAGCGTGCCACTGACTCTGAGACAGCTCTAGAAGCCTTTCCAAGGAAAGTGACTGTTAAGATTTTTTCTTCCCCTATCTCTGATGGCCGGTCAGGGTCTATTACAAAGGTTTAAAAGTGTCTTAGGCTGAGAGCCATGTGGGCCACCTCTCCACCCTAACAATCCAAAGCAGCCCACAGCCTTCTTCTTATCCAGACCTCTTCATGCACATAGACATTGGGGTGGAATCAGAGCACCATGCAGGTTGTGTGCATGTCCTTGCGTTTATTTTAAAAGTTAATGCAATAAATAACTCTTCTTTAGCATGTACATTCTCATAGAATGTGATAAATGTGTTATTTCATAGCTGTGCAGAAACGCAGAACGGATGGTACTGCCTCAAAGCCACGACAATAGCACTTGTAAGAATAACATTTCCCAAGAGTCAGTTTTAAGGATAAATACTTGAAATTCGGAGACACTTCTCAAAGTGTTTATTCCCAAAATATATTGAAATAGGACAATACGAATGGGGTAATGGTGTTGCACTCAGGGGCGCCCATCGAGAGAGGCGTAATGCAGGCCCCTGCAGCGGACCCACCCTTCAAGGGCCCCCACTGAGAGAGGCATAACACAGGCCCCGCGGTGGACCCACCCCTCAAGGGCATCCATCGAGAGAGGCGTAATGCAGGCCCCTGCAGCAGGCCCACCCTTCAAGGGCCCCACTGAGAGGGGAATAACCCAGCCCCTGCGCTGGACCCACCCTTCAAGAGCACCCATTGAGAGAGGCGTAATGCAGGCCCCTGCAGAGGACACACCCTTCAAGGGCCCCCACTGAGAGGGGCATAACCCAGGCCCTGCGGTGGACCCATCCTTCACGAGCACCGATCGAGAGAAGCGTAACAAGGCTTCGCAATGGACCCACCCTTGAAGGGCATCCATTGTGAGAGGCGTAATGCAGGCCCCTGCAGAGGACCTACCCTTCAAGGGCCCCACTGAGAGGGGCATAACCCATGCCTCTCGGTGGACCCACCCTTTAAGAGCACCCATTGAGAGAGGCGTTTCATAGGTTCCGTGATGGACCCACCCCCTTCAAGGGCGCCCATTGAGCCTTTGGCCTATGAATATCTGTGAGATATGCTAGCCTCAGGGGCTCCACACAACATTCTGCATGGGAGCCTCATATTTTTTTTTATGCCACTGGCAGCCGGACAGTGGAATCTTCGGGCCCAATGCTACGCTTCCATACAAAGTAATCCTGGCAGAATTATCAGAACCTGCGGATGGCTTTTTTAAATAGTTGGATTTTTAGCTTGCTGAACTTAGTTTTCTACTGTTGCAAAACTGTTGGTACAAGAATTCTTATTCTTGCTACATAAGGTTTTCAGGAGGGTGACCCCCAGTGTCCTCAACAAAGAAGGGGCAAATATGTGTCATTGGAGGAACAAGAACCTCCCGCCTTAATATAAAGTTTTAAATTACCTTCACAAGTTTTAGAGCAGCAGGACAGGTTGTTAAGACGTAACAGAAGTTATTCATAATTTTGGGAATAAATAATTTGTTAATTATAAAAATAAACATGTTGAAAGATTCAGGTTTCTTTTCTTAAAATGTTTATTAATAATAATAATAATGTAATGTTTATTTTATAACCTTTGGTACTATAACACACAAATATGAAAAAGTCACAACTGAGTCATCAAATCTTTCAGGACAAGCTTTAAACAAACATTTCTACAGCTTTTAGTAGTGCACTTTGCTAAACCACATTTAAAGCAGTTATATTTCAAAGCTCCTCATTTTTACAAAAAAACGTGTTCAGATTAAAATTTCAAAATAGAATCAGTCTGTAGTCTCAATAAAAAAGTTCTATCAGAGCTAAATACAACCCACATAACAGCTCAATCTGTTCTCTCTTGCAATTATACAAACCCCTTTACCATAAAACCAAGAAAGCAAGTCTCTGTCTTAGCCTCACTAAACGGTACCAACTTTTTAAAAGTTATTTTGTCAATTCAATCCGAGTTTTCCCCAAAATCCTAATAAACTTTATAACTTTTGCCTCTGTGATAAAGTGCAAAGCAGGAATTGTCTCCCCACTTTTGAGAATTCACACACAACAGACGTGGGAAATTTAACTTGGGTCCACCTTAGCGTGCCACTGACTCTGAGACAGCTCTAAAAGCCTTTCCAAGGAAAGTGACTGTTAAGATGTTTTCTTCCCCGTCTCTGATGGCCGGTCATGGTCTATTACAAAGGTTTAAAAGTGTCTTAGGCTGAGAGCCATGTGGGCCACGTCTCCACACAACCAATCCAAAGCAGCCCACAGCCTTCTTCTTATCCAGACCTCTTCATGCACATAGACATTTGGGTGGAATCAGAGCACCATGCAGGTTGTGGGTAATGTCCTTGCATTTATTAAGAGTTAATGCAATAAATAACTCTTCTTTAGCATGTACGTTCTCATAGAATGTGATAAATGTGTTATTTCATAGCTGTGCAGGAGCTCAGCACAGATGGTACTGCATCAAAGCCACCACAATACCACTTGTAAGAATAACATTTCCAAAGAGTCAGTTTTAAGGACAAATACTTGAAATTCGGAGACACTTCTCAAAGTGTTTATTCCCAAAATATATTGAAATAGGACAATACGAGTGGGTAATGGGGTTGCACTTAAGGGTATAAGATATAAGGCACAGGGTTTCAGAATATGGGATTAGCAAGTATGTTTTGAAATATGCAGTTAAGGAAATAGGGTTAGGGTCTTGGGGTGTAGGGGATTACGGTACAGGGTATTAGTTTAGGGTGTAGAGGACAGTGATATAGGTTCAGAAATTAAAAGTTAGGGTTTGGTGTATAGGGTTAAGGTTCAGGATTAAAGGTATAGGGTTAAAGGCACGGTGGCAAGGGGTAGGGCATACAAGTGAAGGATAAAGGGGTTAAGGTGTTAATTGTTAGGGCGTTAGGACATAGGTGTTAGGGGTAAGGAGTTACGGATTAGGGGTATGCGGTTAAGGGTACAGAGGTGAAGTTTAGGAGGTTGGGTACAGGGTTAGGCGGTTGTGGTATAGGTTAAGGGTTTTAGGGCATGGATTAAGGGTATGGGGACAACCTTGTAGGGTTATGGTTAAGGATAGAGGGTTTGGGGGTTGGGGTAAAAGGTAACCCACTATGATTAAGCTATTTCGTGTCACCGTCTGAAATGTGTTTAAGGTGTTTTGAAGAATGCTTCAGTTATTTTCAGTCTTTCTGTCCAAAATAAAAAAAAAAACAGAAAGCGTTGCGTTTTATACTATTACTACACTTAACCCATTTCAATGGGATCCACTACAGTTTTGTAGTGATGGATTAGAATTGGTAAAGAGAAATGTTATTTCTTAGTGAACATTTTGAATTAGTAAGGTACAATCAAACAGAACTTTTACCAGATGCATAACACAGAAAATGGCTTATGAATGTTTAACAGCAGATAATAGATACATTGCTGATGCACAGAAACCTGTTATCGTATTTCTTAATGAGTACATACCGGATAACATGCATATTAGTACAGAATGTGGTACATGATCATTGCATGTCTGTATAGCATCACAAAACACATCTTGTGTACAGGAGACACAGTGTGGTAAATATTTATATATCTTAATAGGATCAGAGAATAGATATGGTGAGGAAATGCAGTGTTAATTAGGACTTGTCTATTTTTATATGTGCTAAGATTGACAACTTCCATATTAGCGCAGACTATGATGAAGGCAAACTGCATACCAGTATAGAAACACAGAAACGGTATTTTGTAGAGTAGAGTAGAATATATTTCATATATGTAGATCCTGACAGCAGCCACGGATAACTATTGTGCAGATAAGCAAAGTGTGTACTAAATAAATATTGTATATACCAGATAGCTCACCTCTGGTACATAAGCAGAACATTTTGCAAATCCCTCTGGTGTGTCTGAAGAGCAGCAGAGAGGAGATATCTTGTACACTGATTTATTACATGAAAATCACATCCTATGTACAGAAGGACTATGATTTTCCTAAAAATAAAGGTATTAGACGGTTAGCGATGCGGGGAGCAACGTTTATCAGACTGTTAGTGAAATCTCAAGTGCCGTAAAGATCTCGAAGATGTGTATAAAAATCCTAAGATATCTCGAAAATATGTTTAGGAGAATGAGAGAGACCTCAAAGATATGTGCATTAGACTACTGGTGGGATCTTGAAGGTGTGTGCATGAGAGTACTGAAGAGACCTTAAACATATGGGTATTAGAGGGATGGCAAGACCTCATATTTGTGTATTACAGTGTTGAAGAGTCGCCTCATATACGTATTGTTCTGGAGAAGTTTGGCAGTCTGCATTTACAAAATGATGGGGACATCTCATAAACATGTCCACGCGTATAAGAATGATGGAGAGATTTATTTGTGTATAGGAGGGGTTCTTGGAATCCCTTGACAAGGTCTCAATTATGAGTTTCAGTGCTTCGAGGGACTTTAACTCGTAGGAAATAACTGCAGTGACAGGACCAGCTGCATGAACATGAGCAATTAGACCACAAGTTTGTAAGAACACTGAGGCCCCGACTGAGAGGCAGGAGGGGCGATATTCCAGTGTGAAAATCCACTTCTCATGGTTACGACTGGTGTTCCCACACCCGGACTCTTCTGGAAGTGTGCACAGTGGACCCAATACTAACTAATAATCAACTTTGTCCATTATATCCAGTCCTGCACAGTGAATCCCTGTACTCTAGGGTTTAACTAATAGCTGCATGGACCTGGTGAGGTGTTAACAGCACTGTACTGATTTTGATGCTGCAGGTCTGTCATCCCACCAGTACTGTACAACTCATAATCATGGCCTTAGCGGACATCAGATGGTCACAGGAGCAGAAACACATGTGTGTAGGTGTGCAAGAGAGACCTGTATGTTGATACAGGACTGCTGAAGAGGTGGGGGTTTGTGAAGGAGTGCTGATGAGACTGTGTATGTGTGCACATGTGTGTGTGTGGGGTCAGTAGAAAAACTGAAGAGATGTGTGTCTGTGATCTGTGTGGAAGGATGTGTCAAAATACTTCAGGGACCCGTGTATACGTTCATGGGAGGGTGTGGAGAGATACTGAAGAAACCTCTGTGTGTATGTCTGTGTGTAGAAATGCTGAGGAGACCTGTATATGTGTGTGTGTGTGGGGGGGAGGAGGGGGTATGCATGAGCACTGAAGAAACTTGTGTGTATGTATCCAAGTGTGGGGGTTGTGGGAAGGCAGACGAGACCTGTGTGTGTGTATACATTTGTGAGGGAGGTTTTAAAGGAGTGCTGGTGAGAATACTGGGAAGAGCCGTGTGTGTGTGTGTGTGTGTGTATACATGTGTAGGAAAGGGTGGAGGGTGTACAGGAGTGCTGAAGAAAACTGCATGTGTCCACAAAGTCACTGAGACTTTTACAGACTCCTCTCTGCTGCTGGGCCACAGGATGTCAGTCACTGAAATGGCACGGAGGAAATCAGGTCTGCGTCTTTGGCCAGAAGATAAAGTTATATCACCAAGCTCTCCAACTCTGCCTTAGGGTTGGTATTCAGCGCCCACACATATAGGAACATTTCTTGTTAGACACCTACGCCTATGGATCAGGGAGGGTAGAAGGGATGAAAGGAGGGGAAGCAAGAGTCAGTGTCTGTGGGCACCAGGATCCAGTCTTCTCCAGTCCTCGCTCCTTCCCCAAGCTAGAGAGAGCTTGGGGTCAGTTTAGTTATGGTGGTGTCGTGCGTCTCGCAACATCTTCATTCTCCGACTGTAAATTTCCGCATCCTGAGAAATAACAAGAGGAGAAGGTGAGATACAGGAGTATGCAGAGATGACAGTGGGATCCGCTCCAGCGAGTGTCTGCCTGCTGCACTCTTAGAGCTACTGTCCGGGGCTTGACATCACTGTCCTCTGATATAAGTGTGAAGCTGTGGTAAACTGAGCACACAGAAATATAAGAAGGGTTGTGTCAGTCCAGAGAAGTTTTAGGTGATGGGGGCCAGCCTGAGTGCTGTGATCAAAGTCAACTTTCCTGAAGAACCTAGTTGAAATGCTGCAGATGCTTTGCTTCTTGAAGCAGTAGTCAACCCACACAAGCAGAATTCAGAGCCACCCACATTCCATGCCAACCTAGAGGCAAGCTGAAGCATCACCTGCTGGAGAACAGAGTTTACATGCCTGAGGCCTAGTTCTTCTCCTGTGCTTGAAGCTATGGGCCACGCTGAGTCAGAAAGTGGTACTTCCTTGCCAACCATGTCATTCTCACCAGTGCAGACCATCCACATAAGTTGGGGGACAGAGGTCTAAAAGCTGAAGGGTCTCGCCATCCCTTAGTAAAGTACCGGCGTATGGGTTTTAAAGTTTCTATATGCTCAGGACCTCTTAGAGTCTGCCTTGCCAGATGCCAAAAGGCAAGCATTAAAATTAACCAGAGCTGGCACAGAAAGATGTTGACATGGAGAAGATGAGTACATCCAAAGTGCTGTTCCTAGAAGTCTGAGTCTCCTGCTGGCTGGCAGATTTCTCCCCAGACCTCACACCATATGTGAGCTTCTTGCCCTATGGAGGTTCTCTGATAGACACCATCGGTGTTACAGCAGAATTGCCTTAACTATATCAATAGCCTGGAAGAAATAATTCAGCGTTCGGCTTCTCCGCCAGCGAATAATCACCACAAAGCATAGTGGGCCAGATGTACTAAAGCTTTTAGCTCTCGCAAACACTCATATTTGCAAAATCAGAGTGTTTGTGACAGCTAAAAAGTTATTTTTATGGACTAAACTCCTTTCAGGACACAGCAAAGGTTTACACACTTCTAAAATCGCTTCAGAAATGGATAATAAATCCCAATTTAGAAGGGATGTATGGTGGGCATTCCTTCCAAATTGTGATTTGGTATCCTAAGTATCAATGGTTTGAGACTGGAATTTCGGTCACAAACCAGAGATAATTTTCTAACTCCCAAGGAAGGGTGGTAACATTCGCAAAAGAGGAAGTGGTCCTATTTGAACCCTTTAAGCATTAGTAAATTGGCGTGGCTGCTTCAGGGGGAGGAGGCAGTGGTCCAGGGGACGGCAGCAGAACTCTCACTAATGTTTTGACATATTTTTTTAAAGCAGTCCCATTTTCTTTAAGGAAACAGGGCTGCAAAAAAAAAAAAAGTTTTCAGTTTTGAAAAGCAGTCACAAGGATGGTGGTCTGCCGCCTCTTGTAAGCCACCTTTTATGTAGGTGTAGCCCGTCACAGTGGGTCAAAAATTACAGACTGCCTCGTTAATATTCACTAGGTAGATCGGTCTGCAATCCACTATGATTTTTTATTTTTCAAATCGACCTATTAGTATATAGGTAGTTCCGCACATTCAATCAATGGTTGAAAAAAAGGTCAGTGTGCAATATTCAACCAGGTTTTTAGTACACCTGGTCCAGTATTTTCTAATACCCTAAACCAACTCATTACCACTTTTAAAGGCCATTCAAGGTATTTGGACCAGGCCAGAACACGACCACATAAGTGGAAGCCATGACTTACTGTCGAGATTTTCACCTGCCTGGCATGGGGCTCTCAGCCTACATCTGAACACCCGGTGCAGAGCTCCACTGCAGACTCAATCAAACACTCAGAAGTTACCACGCTGTTTTCGCCCGCTCTGCATTTCTGTTGTTTTAACACAAACTTCCAAAGCATTTATTTTTTTGTTTAAACAGTCAATCATTGTCTCTGATGCAAGGGAGTTTTTTCCTCCTGTGCAGTGCATCTATTAGATTGCCTGGTGCTCCCAAGCAGGGGATGGTCACCCTATCCGAAGTAGTTGGAGTAGGACATACTCATGGTGAATAATAAGCTAGGTTAGTTTTTAAAAGAAATTTATAATTCTAACGAGACTTAGCCAGACATCCTTTGAAGGATCTTCAAAGGTTTCATTATTCTTTCATACTCTAAGCTGTCCCTTCACAAACCTTTCATAGAAAAGCAACGTGAGATCCATTAGAGCAGTAAAGTTGAGCAGATGGTTGCATCGGAGACACGGCTTATCCAATCGAGTTATTAATGGGTGATCTCCTCTTAGGGATGTCTACCCTCAGGGTTTTAAGCCGTAGGCCTTCTCTGACTCTTACACTATCACAGCCACCACCTATAATCATTTAGTCTCATCTCTTAGCAACCAACCATCCCTGATCTCACCACAAAGTCATATCCCTTCCCAGATGGAGGATACTCACCAAGAAGAAAGATGACCCAATGAGGACAGCCTTGATATTTACATCCAGATCAAGGGGGAAGTGGACGGTGAACTGGCCGCTCTCCCGGCGGATCATTCCCACAGTCTGGGTTTCATCGTTGGACTTCACCTGTAGGCCAACAGGGTGGAGAAGAGTCTTATCAAAAAGCAAACCTTTGCCTGTAGCGCCTACCACACCACCACCTTGTTTACATCTGACCCAAAGCAATTTCTGTACAGAACTGGTTGACTTTTGAGCTCATAGGACAAGAT
Source organism: Pleurodeles waltl (assembly GCF_031143425.1). NCBI lineage: Eukaryota > Metazoa > Chordata > Amphibia > Caudata > Salamandridae > Pleurodeles > Pleurodeles waltl. Next base: position 697,780,341 of record NC_090451.1, read on the forward strand.
GGCCCTTCTAACACTGCCACTAATTTGACTGAGGAACAACATCAATTTTTCTCGAAAGCCAAGACAAATGCTCAGGAAAATGTTGTCAGCCAAGCAACAATCTCTCGTAAAGATGTAAAACAATCATAGATGTTTTTGTTGAACAGTGGCTTAGTATAAATACTTACACATCATAATATTCATGAGTTAAAGTGCCACCTTCACCTCTTGAACCCAAACTTTTCATACTAAGTCCCACCCTAGTTACAACTTGAGAACGCTTGAAAGATGATGTGTTTCAGAGACTTATTGATTATGCTTGTAAGTTTGTAAAAGGCTGCAAGGTGGTGTTGTGATGTTCTTGGAGTAACTCTGTAGAGCATTTAGCAAATGGTAGCTCTTGGGGTGAATGATAATCAGTCAGTTGGCATATGCTGGTGGGTTTGTGCTTGTATGTTGGTGACTGACTGTATGATGGTTAGTGTTTTGGGGTATAAACATGGTGCGAGTGTATGATGATGGCCCTGCAGGCATTTGGTGGTTTGTACATGAACGTATTCTTGGTGGGTGTGGGTATGTGGACGTGGCTTTATGGTAGTCTGATCAGGGATGTGTGGGCATATTCTGGTGGTTGTTTGGTCATATAATAATGGGTGTATGGTCGTATAATATTGGGTGGGTGGCCATATAATGGTGGTTGGATGCATGTACAAAAGTGGGTGTATTGGCATAACATGGTGGATTTGTTGCAATATGATGTTGGATGTGCAAACAGGTTGGTGGATGGGCTGCTTTATATTGTGTATTAATATTGTGTAGTGTGTTTTTTTTTGTTTGAAAAGTTTTGTCACACTCCAACACTGTGTGTAGGAGTTAAGGCTGGCTAAGTACGGTGGAGTTGACACACCAGGTGAACTCTGTACTTTAACAGAAAAATCTTATGACTGCTTCCTTTTTGTGATGAAGCTATTTAACAGATTAGTCAACGTATCTCCCTGGGTCAACTATAGTTGTTGTAGGGAATTTCACTGTCTTCTATTATGTTGACAACTGGTGCTGGTTGTGTGGATGTAAGATAGTTGGTATACTGGTATGCTGGTTGTGTGGAAGTTTGATGAGGAGTGTGCTGGCATGTGATATTGGGTGTGTTGGTGTATGATGTTGATTGTGTCAACACATGATTGTTGGTATATTGAAATAAGATGTTGGTTTTGTGGACATATGATAGCGACAGTGTTTGCGTATCATTATGGATGTGCTGGCATATGATGGTGGTGTGCTTGGTGTGTGTGTGTGATGTGTCGGCCCATTATTTGTGTTGTGTGAATGTGTGGTGTAAATTGTTTTGGCATATAGGGGGTTATTACAACTTTGGAGGAGGTGTTAATCCGTCCCAAAAGTGACGGATTTACCACCAGCCATATTACGAGTTCCATAGGATATAATGGACTCGTAATACGGCTGGTGGTATTTCCGTCACTTTACCGTCACTTTTGAGACGGATTAACACCTCCTCCAAAGTTGTAATAACCCCCATAATGTTGGTTGTTGTGCCATACAAGTTTGACTGTGAAAACATACGATGATGGGTGTGTTAGCTTATAATGTTGGTTGTTTAGATGCATGATGGTGAGTGTGTTGATGTGTGATACCATGTGTGGTGGTAGTGATAATGATGATAACTGCAGTATTAGTGGTGGTGATACTGGTGTGGCTGGTGGTACTGGTGGTGATAGTAGCAACAAGGTCACACTAATGATGGTGGTAACAATGGTGTTGGTGATGGGAACTGCGGTGGTAACGCTGACAGTAATAGTAGTGCTGGCGGTAATGGTGGTGGTGTTACTGGTGATAATAACAGTGGGACTTGCAGTGGTGGTGGTGCTGCATCTGGGGATGGTGCTGGTAATGTTATTGTGGGGCAATGGTGATAATGGTAATGCAGTAATTGTGGTAATAATGCTAGTGCTGGGGTAATGGTGGTTGTGGTAATAGAATTGACGTAACTGTGGTGATTGTAATATTGTTGGTAGTAATGGTGGAGGGGATGATGGTGCATCTGGTGGTAATTTTGGTGGTGCTGGTAGTGGTGGTAGTTGTAATGGTTGTGTTGTTGGTAACAGCTCAGGGATGTGGAATTCCTATCGCCCGACGCCCGGGAGGACATCTTGTTTGGGGTCAAGGGCAACAAGTTTTCATGTTTACTTTGTCCTTGGGACAAGTAGGCCCAACCCCCTGCAGCACAAACCCTTTGGCTGCCTGTTTACAGAGAGTTGAACTCTCTGCAGTTGAGGTAATGTGTTTCCAAAAGATAATGCTGTTGGAACTTGTATTTATGGTTCATTATTTGAAAGCCTTCATTATTAGGGTGCGTGCTGTAAATAAATGTTTTAAGGTCACACTTCACTACTGACGTTGGTTCCAGTACAAAAAAAAAAAACGTGTACACACGTTAAAAAAGTTTAGGCTAAGAGGCTAAGTATAATGCTCCCAGAATGCTCTCTGATTATATGCAAATGAAGTGTCATTTAGTAAAATGTGTTGATGCATGCTAGTATTTCCCAAAAATATTTCTAATGGAAAATCAGTGTAACCATTTTCAACACGATTATGGGAAGCATGAAAATAAACAAACACTGACAAAGTAAACTGATCTGACATACTTTTATAAGTCTTTTAGTTTCATCAATGCGTGTCTTGTTTTGACATGGCTTTTGTAACACTTTATTGTTGTGGGAGCTACCAGGCCCTCAACATTGTAACAAACATTGGCAAAACCCCCCCAAAAAGTTTTTGAACTCTTAAAGCACACGTTGCCACCAGCGGCATAACAAAGGCCCCGCAGCCGCCCTCAAGGGGGCCCCGTCAGCACAGCACCTGCCCTGAGTGAGTCTGGAGAGGAGGCTCCTCCATGTTCTTTGCAAAGGGGCACCCTCCAGTTTCGTTACGTCACTGATTGCCACTGTAGTTCCTGACACTGAACAAAACTACTTTGTGTGGCAATATGCTCCTTGTGGAAGAGCAGAATGCGATCACTCACAGTAAAGCCAGCCGAAAGAGAGAGAAATAGAAGTTTAATAAAAACAAAATGTCTTTGTTAACACCAGACCTAATTAGGGACCAAGACCCACATGTAGGTAGCTTTTTGCATGTCGCAAACAGCGACTTTTGCTGTTTGCGACATGCAAAAAGCACATTGCGATGCACAAACCCAGTTTTGCGATTCAGTAACCTGGTTACCGAATCACAAAACGGGTTTGCGACTCGCAATTAGTAAGGGGTGTTCCCTTCCTAATTGCAACTCGCAGTGCAATGTACCGCGAACGCGGGCGCAAACCAATCGCAGTTTGCACCCATTTCAAATGGGTGCTAACACTTTCGCAAAGGGGAAGGGATCGCCATGGGACCCCTTCCCCATTGTGAATGTCACTGTAAACATTTTTTCAGAGCAGGCAGTGGTCCTGCGGACCACTGCCTGCTCTGAAAAAATGAAACGAAAACGTTTCATTTTTCATTTTTGTTATGCATCTCGTTTTCCTTTAAGGAAAACTGGCTGCATTACAAAAAAAAACCAAAAAAACTGCTTTATTGAAAAGCAGTCACAGACATGGTGGTCTGCTGTCTCCAGCAGGCCACCATTCGTGAGGGGGTCGCAAATTGCGACCCACCTCATGATTATTCATGATGTGGGCATTTGCGAAGCCCTTGCGAATCACAGATGGTGTCAAGGACACCATCCTACATTCGGATTTGCGACTCGCAATTTGCAGGTCACAAATCTGAACCTACCTACTTGTGGCCCCAAATTCTTAAAGAAAGTCACAAAAGTGCACCCATGGTATATGTCGTACCCCTATAAAATATTTGTGAACTGTATTTTAGCGTGGGTAAATACGATGTGTAGATGTGCTCATGTGAAAATCTATTGAGCATTTGCAAGTTCATTTTGCCTCCAGCCACTTTCTTCCCAACCCTGGAAGAAGTTCTAATTCTGCCATTGTCAGGAGTAAATGTCCAACCTTTTTTATTATGGGAAAATATTAGAGAGAAGCTGGTAAAAATCTTTAAAACATGCAGGTTAGTAGGTTTGCAGACTCAAAGGTATTCCAGCCCTGGAACTATTGCTTACTGCTTCCTCCAGCCCCAGTATGCAGATCTGCAGAAAGGTGGCAAAATAAAGAAATTGCTACAGTAGGGATTGAAACTCCAAGTATTCAAGCCCTACTATGGTAGTAGCCCTGGCATAATCAGAGAGGCTATTAATTGCTGCCATAATTTGTCGCCACACTACATGGCACCAAAGGGACAAGTAGATCTTTTTACAGGACAAGTAGATTTGAGAAGCAACCTGTCCCCTGGACAAGTAGATATTTTAATAAATTCCACACCCCTGCAGCTGTCATGGTGGTAATGCAGTGCTGGTGGTAGTCATGGTAAGGAGGTAATGGTGGCTGTAATGGTAGTGCTGGTGGTGATGGCGGTGACGTTAATAGTGGCAGTACTGGTAACGGTGGTGGTGCATCTTCAGGTGATAGCTGTGGTAATAGTGCTGCTAACTTTGAAGTAATTGTGGTAATGTCATTAACTGTGCTGGTAACCTTGGTGTTTGTGGTAGTACTGGCGGTGTTAATGTTGGTGGTACTAATGGTGACAGTGTTAATAGTGTTGGTGATGGTTATTGTGGTGGTAATGATATTAGCAGTAATGGGGGTGGGGAGGTAATATATTAGCTCTACTGTTGGAATTTATGGTGGCAATGGTACTGGTGACAGCGGTAATAGCTGTTGTGGTGGCAATGGGGGTAAATAATGGTGATGGCAATGATAGCAATGGTGTGGTACTAATTGTGTCAGTGTAACAGTAGTGGTGGAACTGTTGTTACTGTGGGTCCTGGTGATGGTAATGGTGAAAATGGTGACGCGGTAACAGTGGCTGTTATGGTAATGGTGGTGGCAGTAGTAATGCTGATGGTAATGGAATTGATAGTAATAATGGTGCCTTTAAAACTGTAACCCTAACATTTTTTTATTTCTCTGGGTTTGGCCGGATGAGGGGATTCTGAGAGATAAGAACATTTTAACTTGACACCGCTTACTTTCATCTCTGCGGTATCTGAATGACATGGGAATAACTTTGCCCCCAAACTTACCGCCATACAGAGGCATCAATCAGAAATGTGACTGGCTACACAAAAGCCATTTCAGCCTTCCACGGGCACCAACTGAAAATCCAACTAAAAGTATCCCAGCCCTACCAGTAGTCCTGAGGCACTGACCCTTCGTGTGGTCTGCACATTCCCTCACTACCGAGCTCCACACATACTGGCTTCATAAACAACTGACACCATCTAGGCCCCATCAACCTTCCATAAGCAACGTGGTTCAGGTGACTGACTGACGTTAACCCTGCTGACCTTCTTTGAGTCACCATCTTGTGTGAGACTCACACTGGCCCAGCCTGACCCACCTCTTTGCGTGTCTGACATGTGGGATCCTAGCACGTAACAAATTTTGTGCCACAACTGCTGGCCTTTCAGTAGCACTGAACTGAAATGACTGATTCCACTCCAGAAAGCCTTCCAGAAGGGAAAGCAACAAGGCATCAACCTGTGTCTCTCTCTCTTTCTACCTAAACCCTCCCATCTCAGACCTCGTGCATGCCGTGAAAGGTGGAAGTTCTCAAGTGGTGCATGGAGCTCAAGCACATGATGTAAAAATTTGTTTTAACATCTTTTAGAAATGGGGTCTTTGGTTGGCAGTCAGGTTACCCCCTGTCCAAGCAAGGACCCTCACTCTAGTCAGGGTCAAGGAGAATCACCCTTAGTTTACCCCCGCTCACCTCCTTGGTAGCTTGGCACGAGCAGGGAGGCTTAACTTCAGAAGCAAGGTGTAAAGTATTTGTACCAACACACACAGTAACACAGTGAAAACACTACAAAATGACACAACACAGGTTTAGAAAAATAGATAATATTTATATAAACAAAACAAGACCAAATACAATACAAATACACAATATACAGTTAAAAATATGAATCTAGCACCTAAAAGTAAGAAAACAGTGATCTGAGGTGAAAACACTGCAAGTTGGTAAAACACGGCATCGTAACAGAGTTGTTTCCTACAATGTGACGCCAATGGCGCCGGTTCGACCCCCAGGTACAGTACCTTGAGAACAAGTAGAAAACAGGCCGGTGAACGGAGTCAGGGAAAGCGGCGTCGTGAGGTCCAATGCAGCGTCGGTTACGGTGCCCCAGGGCAGGACAGCGGTGTCGCGCAGCGGACTCAGGTCCTTACCGCAGGGCGGTGGAGGTGAAGCTGCGTCAGATACGAAGTCGGTCTCTTCGTTACGGCAGATGCGAAGTCCAGCGGAGTCACGATGCTGTGAGGCGACCTCACAGGGTTGCGATGACGTCACAGGGCCGCAGGCGCTGCAATGGCATTGGGTAGTCATGGACGTTGGACTTACGACACTCCGGTGTCAGCGAAGTCGGGTGGAATTAGCTGTTGCAGAGACGCGGGGCCTACAGGGTCGGACTTCTACGAGCTCCATGGCCTGGGCAGGCGGCGTCACGGTTCTGGGGTAGCGGTGTCAGCTCACAGGGTCGTTGGATCTGCACTCGGCGAGGTCCACGGCCTCGGGGAAAGCGGCGTCGCGGTTCCAGGCAGCGTCGTCCTTTGGGAAGTCGCATGGCATCGTCCGATATCTTTAGACTGTTTTTTCTCCAGGAATTCACTTTTGGGGGGCCAGGAACTGGAATGGCACCCACTGACACGCTAGAGTCCACAGCAAGTAGACTTAGGTATGGTTGGTGAAGCCTTTACTGTCCCTGAGGCTTCAAAACAGGAGTCAAGCTCTACTCCAAGCCCTTGGAGTTACTTCTCAAGCGGGAATGCAACAAAGTCCAGTCTCTGTCCCCTTGTACAGGCAGAAGCAGCAACTGCAGGATAGCTCCACAAAGCAGTCACATGCAGGGCAGCACTTCTCCAAGCAGAGGTTCCTCTTGAATCCTTGAAGTAATCTGATTTCTGGGATTTGAGGTGCTCTTCTTACACTCCTTACTGTCTTTGAAGTAGACCTACTTCAAAGTAAAGTCTCAAGTGTCTGTGAGATCCTTTCCTGTCCAGGCCAGGCCCCAGCCACAGACCAGGGGGTTGGAGGCTGCATTGTGTGAGGGCAGGCAAGGCCCTTTCAGGTGTAAGTGACCACTCCTCACCGCCCTCCTAGCACAGATGGCTCATCAGGATATGCAGGCTACACCCCAGCTCCCTTTGTGTCACTGTCTAGAGAGAGGTGCAAAACAGCCCAACTGTCAAACTGACCCAGACAGTCAATCCATAAACAAGCAGAGTCACAGAATGGTTTAAGCAAGAAAATACCTACTTTCTGAAAGTGGCATTTTCAAACACACAATCTAAAAACCAACTTCACTAAAAGATGTATTTTTAAATTGTGAGTTCAGAGGCCCCAAACTCCATCTGTCTATCTGCTCCCAAAGGTAATCTGCACTTTAATCGTATTTAAAGGCAGCCCATATGTTAACCTATGAGAGAGATAGGCCTTGCACCAGTGAAAACCGAATTTTTCAGTATATCACAGTCAGGACATCTAAAACACATAAGTAAATGTCCCACCTTTGACATACACTGCATCCTGCCCATGGGGTAACCTAAGACCTACCTTAGGGGTGCCTTACATGTATGAAAAAGGAAGGCTTGGGCCTGGCAAGTGGGTATACTTGCCAAGTCGAATTAGTAGTTTAAAACTGCACACCCAGACACTGCAGGGGCATGTCTGAGCCATGTTTAGAGGGCTACTAATGTGGGTGGCACAGCCAGTGCTGCAGGCCCACTAGTAGCATTTGATTTACAGGCCCTGGGCACCTCTAGTGCACTTTACCAGGGACTTACCAGTAAATCAAATATGCCAATCACGGAAAGCCAATCACATACACATTTTGTATAGGAGCATTTGCACTTTAGCACTGGATAGCAGTGGTAAACTGCCCAGAGTAATAAAAACAGCAAAAACAGAGTCCAGCACAAATCAACAACCTGGGAAACAGAGGCAAAAAGTTAGAGGAGACCACGCCAAGGATGCCAAGTCTAACAACATCTACATTGTGCACAGAGAATAAAGTGATTCTGAGACAGGCACACTGTAATATCTAGATTGTACACAGACACCAAATATGATACTATGACAAGTGCACATCTGAAAAAGAATGGAATAAATATTGCTGTTCTTTGTCCTTGTGAGCCACATTGCTCTAGGAGTTATCATCAAAATGTACCTCATTCAGAGGAATGAGGCTCTCACAAATCAATGTTAGACAGTACATGCACAGAAGAGGATCTCCTTAAGTTGAGCTGTAGTTCAGAAATGTTTCATTTAAAGCCTGCTTGAAGAAGCAACAATCAGCATGAAAGCTTGGAAACATCGTTGGGATGGTTAACCTCAGTTTGAATGGACCAGATCTCATAGTTGGGTCAGGTGACCTTTGTTTGACTAGACCAGATTTCCTATCCGTGTCATGGTTGGGTTGAGTGACCTTGACTTGACTAGACCAGATCTCCTTTTCTTCATAGTTGGGTCGGAGGACCTTGGTTTGACCAGATACGGCCTGCTATCCATGCCATGACCTTCATTTGACTAGAAAAGATCCACTGTCCATCTCATGCTTGGGTTGGTCGACCGTGGTTTGATTGGATGGAATCTACTACCAATGTCATGACTGGGCCAGAGGACCTTGGTTTTAGTAGACAATAGTCACTGTCATTGCCATGTGTGGAATGGGTGATCTCAGATTTAAGAGACCAGATCTCATATCCACGTCATGCTTGGGTGACCTTGGTTTGGCTAGATGGGATCTCTTAACCATGTCATACTTGGGTTGGGCAACCTTGGTTAGACTAGATGGGATCTTCTATCCATGCCATGATTAGCAGGTGATGGCTGAGCCGGATGACCAGAGTTAAGATACACATGATTTGTCAATAAGTTACTATTTCACCCACACAATGTACACTGCCTAGAGTTCATACATTAGGTAGTGTTTATTTAATCATTCTTATATTAAAAAAAGCAGACAGTGGGTATAGTTCTGAGTGTGAGGGATTCCTAGAAATTAACAAATGAGCTAGGAGGCTACATAGGAGGCATGCTGGGCCTGCAGTGGCCATATGAAGAAGGTGTCACGGTCAATGTAGAATACATTGTTATGGGCCTCGAGAAATGAGGTGTCCAAAAAGATTTGGACATACAAAGTACTGAAATCACTCTGGGACACTTGGCCAGACAACAAAACTAATGCCCATATTTTCATCGCGGCCATCATCAGAAACTTCACCATAGGGCCAACCCCTTTTACTGTCTATCACAAATCCAGCAAGATTTTTAAAATGGCCTACCTCTGGTATTTGAAAGTTTGGGCACATCATCCGAGAAAGAAATTTCATAACACTGAAAAGACCGTTAACCACAGGTCAGCACGGAGGCATCTGACGTTACCTTAACTGCAGAAGAAGGGAGCTATTGCAAATAAAAAACAGCTGGAACAAGAACTGGCAAAGCCAATAGATCTCTCCTATGTGAGAGTTGCCGACTTTGTTGATATGTTTTAGCCATGTTCTATAGTAGCATGGCCATTTTGCAGCATGGCTGAAAGTAAAGAAAAATGTGCTATGACGCAGTCAGCTCTGGTAGTGATATGACAGGGATGTGTCACATCACCTCTTTTTTGTTTTGTCTTGGCGTTGGCTCAAAAACCTGTGATTCTGGGCAAATCACTTGATGTCCCCGTGCCTTCAAACATACGCAAAATGAGTCTAGCAAATCTATTTCCCCCTATAATTCCCTTTGGGAGAAACTCCTGATTCCAGCAATCTCTGAACCCAAGGCTGCCACCTAGCTCTCCTGGCTGGGTGTGAAACACATGGGCGATCTGTTTATTAAAACAGAGAAGCCAAGACCACTTCAGAGGGAGTGGATATACTGAAGGAACACTGGATGGTTTTTTACAGACTACACAATGTCCTGAAAACTGTACCCTCACAGTACCTGAAAGAACTCAACATCATGCCACCCCTATCACTAGTGAGAGAAACCCATTTAATATCTCAGCTATGTAGATCGGCCATCACTGCTCAGCGATACCTCACTGCCGTGCAAAGCATTGATGGGAAATAGATTTGGAATCAACAGTGACTGATGAACACTGTGCACAAACCAGACATGTGTCCCTAAATAGCAGAGACAAACTTTTACACTTTATATGTATACTTCACTTTGCTATACACCTGCCACTTACTGGTACATGGTCTGGATGAAACAGCTGGAAAAGCCAGATGTGGCTATGAAGGGGCAGGTTCCACCCATGTGGCCTGGGAGAGCTCCAGGCTGAACGCATGCAGAGGAATGATATTCCTGGAAGTTGGAAACACAACATGCCACAGTATCTCACCCCAGAGGTGGGACCACTATTGGGGTGAGATGCTTCACCACCCTAGCCTTATCATTAGCGAAGCTGAGACTTACAATGTGCTGGACCAGTGTCCTCTCTACAAGATAGGAGACTAGGTCAAAGATCTCATTTACTGCAATGATGCTACAGGTCCTTATGTCAACCTCCTTACCCATAAGTCCCGACCTAAAGATATAGTGATTCCCCTTACACCAGTGTTTCCCAACCTGTGGCCCGGGGACCCCTGGGGGTCTGCCACTGCTTAGAAAATTAAATAATATGAACAGATTAGGTCCCCATCTTTCAGTAATGACTCAGTGGGGGGTTCCCGATTCCAATATTGATTCAGTGGGGTCCCCGAGTTCCAGTAATGATAAAGTTGGGGTCCACAGAAGTTAAAAGGTTGGGAACCACTGCCTTACACAATACTTGGCGACTCAAGCATTGTATCCTCAGGCATATCCTACGCGTTAATGTGCAACCCCTTTAATGGAAAAATACAAATTACATTAAACTATTATACACATGCTTGGTGTGTGCTGAAGAATGTTCACGTGAAGATGTACAACCTGTTCATACGTACAGCTTACAAGATCTTCTTGCTATGTCACATAAATCTGAATATGTGTGAATATTAATTGATGATGAAAAGAGAATACATTAAACACAGAAACCATCTTAAAATGTACAGATCAATAGCAGCAAGAGATCTTGATATAAACGTTCAACCTGCAATGCAATACAATGGGCAGAGCACTTGGGCGGAGCCAGAAAGGTAAGTTACAAAACACAAACTGTAAGCGGGATTCCCATCGTTATCCCTCCCAGCCAACAGGAATAAAGTGCCTTGTTAGTAGAATCTCAACCTGTGCAGATTACACAAAACATGGAGAATTACATAAAGCATATGGATTTAGCAAAGATATTCTGGGGAGGTCCTGAGTAGGACGAACAATATAATTGGGTAAATACTTCTGGGTTTCATTACTCGTTTTTTATTCCTCCCTCTGCTTCTTTTTTCTTTTATCCTTCCTCCTGCAAATATTCCTTGAATTCCTTTCTCCACCCTTCCCTTCCACCTTTTCCTCTCATTTCTTGTCCGAAAATCCCTTTTACCTCAAAGTTCACATCGCCGAAGATGTTCTGCTGGAAGCCAGGACCCACTACTACGAGAACCGTCTGCCTTGTGGCATTCTGGATGGAGAGACTGGTGACGAAGGCGCTCCAGTTCCAGACGCTGTATCCAATGATATTGCCAGGTGGGCAATGGATCTCGATCTGTAACAATGGAAACATGTAAAGATTGAAAAACACTACATGTGGTCCTTTCATGTGAGCCTGACCGGCCAGAGGGGATCTTCCAGTGGTCAGTGTTTGAGCCTTGGGACTCTGTTTCAATAGACAGGTGGAGCTGGAATCAAAGTGTACAGGAAAGATGGATTAGACATGTAACAGAGCTGTTGAGGGTACTAACATACAAGTAGGAATCATCAACTTTACAAATAGTTCAGTGTGATTAAATAGACATAGCAGAAGTCCACTATCAGCCAGAACTAGTCAACCACTATTCCCTCAGTGTTAGAACATTCTTCTACTTTGAGAGTGATGCAGTCTCTACTGGGACCAGAGACAGTCAAATTTAGAGCCTATCCTGGGTGGCCAATTGTGCTAGAATTTACCGTTGGTTGACTGTAGTGGGGGAATCCATTTTTTAGGATGTTTTAATTAATTTTGGGGCAGACCTAAATTCACTATTGGTCAATTATAAACCTATGGGTGCCCAGAGATGTTTTTCTGAAAGATGTCAGCAACAGAAATTGTTAGCAACGATGAACACCATCTTCACAAAAGAAGGGACCCTACTGCAGTTCACCGGACCACAGAGGCAACCATGAACCTTATTTCCCACTTTCAGCATTTCTTGCTATGGCCGACACTGGGCCCAGACACAGGGGGCCGCAGGTTCCCTGGAGCTTACATCAGGTGAGCAGGTGCACTTGCAGTTCTGCAGGAGTTGCATCACTTCCTTGCTGTTGTTGTCGGTCAAATGGAGGTTGTAGAGGGGACCACAGCATTGTATCTCCTGCTTGGCAAAAAAGATCCTCTGGTTCAAAACGTTGAGTAGTTCGTAATTCCGTCCCCATGTCTGTCCACTGGAAACTGAAATCACAAGTGATCAAACTTCACCTTTGGAAAGGAAATCCTCTTTAACATCACATATGCTTGTAGCAGAATCACTTGACATTAACCTCATCACAGGAAACAACACTCACAGTCTTAATCATGTAGAACAGAGGGGACAAACAGTCAAATCTTTGACGCTGCCATTAACAATGAGAGCAGAGTGAGCAACATCCAGCCGTCATCAACTAGATCAGAGCCAATATCTTCTAGTTTTGCCCATCACTTAATTGACCGGACAGAAGAACACATCATCCAATATTTTCATTAATGCACAGATAGCATTTAAGTCTTGATTGCAGTCATCATTCACCAGAGCACAGCAAACAACACCCACCTCATGTCCATCACATCATCATCCGCACGAGAATCAACAGCATTGAATGTCCTCATGAAGCAGAGAGGAGGCAACATCCAAGTCTTGCTAGTTGTCATTATCAAGCAAAGACAGTACTGAAGTATTGTCTTCATCAACCAAAGAGAAAACAGCATCAGGTCTTCAATGCTTAGGACACAGACTACAGCATCCAATTGTGACCATCATTAAACACTTTAGAAATAACAGCTTGCAGGTATCCCCAGCCATCAGCATCACAACCACCACTGGTCACAAAGACAGCAATGTGTAAGTATTTCTCATCATCAACAAATGCACCAACAATTTTTAAGTGTGTTTATTGTTGTCATGTGTACTGCCACTGCTTGGGTTAATAGTAAGGTATTTAGAACCACTGTCAGGTTTTCTGCTCGATTCCAGAAAATACCAGACCTTAAAGGAAGTTAGGAGTTTGCTATGCTAAATCCTTTATTCTTAGATAAGATGTGATTAGCTCAGCTGAAACGTGCAACTTTCGATAACTTACTATCAACGAGCATCGAACCAGGTTTGTGTTTTTATTTCCCTTACATCATAAAGCAACAAACAAGTGGCAAGTCAACCTTCTCCACCACTGATGACTCCCTCATCTCCCTCATGCGACTTCATTCAACTCCACCACAGTACATCACTCCTCTCCATCAGCAATACTGTGCTCCTCTTCACCACCCATACTTGCCTCATCTGTTCTACCGATATTCCACTCAAGGTCAGCACTGATTGCTACGCTTCAGCGGCAAAACCATGCTCATCTACACTAGGGTTTGGAGGAACTCACGGAGTTTCACTCTGCGGAATTCCACAGACTTGCATGAAAACTCAGAGAGATATTCTGAGGAGTTCCGCGAATGGGCGGAAATTGGCATGGTGTGCAGCTTGTGCTGATTTTTAGCCCCGGAAGCTTGTTCCACACTGAAAAATCAACATGAATGGCACCATGCGGCGCGCAAGAAGGCGCTGCTGCTGGAGTTGTTTTTGCAGTCACTTGAGTAGATTTTCTACTAGAGGGGCAGCTTTCTTAAAGCGAATGGTCACAACCGTCCACGACCATTCGTGGAAGAAAATCTCACCTACCGGGTCCCTGAAAATCACGATAGGGGACGTCAATTATTGCACGCGGTCCCCAACTTACCGTTGGTGAGACGCATGCAAGCAAAACTCTGCCACGCTGTGGTTGGTGGAATTTAGCCAGAACTCTGAGTTACAAGTGTAACACAGAGTGGCCAAAATTCGGCAACTCCACCGGCTGAGAGGAATTTATCGCCGTCTCCAAATCTATATCACAAATATTAATCTGCAACATAATATTCCACTCGTTTCCACCACTAATGCCAAACTTCTATATACCAGCAAAGCTAAACTCCTCTCCACCCCCTCCAAAATCATGTACGTCACCATAAGTTCATCCTGGATGGATAGTGGATTATCTAACAACTACCACAGCATGACAACAATGGCCTATTCTAGACCACCACCCCTTCACTGCTCTATGCTACTCCGTGCTGTAAGACTAACCGGTCACATGAACTGTCCATGCTACACTTGTCGAAGCAGCTAGCAAAACAAGACCAGCAAGATGCAAGGTTTGAGGTACCCCCAAAATACACAACTGCGAATCACCCCACAATTATATGCATTGATTTCTGGCATTAAATCTGTTTTCTGTAGAGGCTGGTAGTGCAACTTTAAGTCTGTCTCCCACTGTGTTATCTTCCAAGTTTAATGCACATGCACACAACCCATCCCTTTTTTGCTGATATCATCTGTTGCAAAAGGTTACACATGCTCTGGTACAAAAATACTTAGGATATCCAAAAGCAGCTTCCGTAGTGACCCTTTTTACTGAACCTTTTCATTAATTCAAAGTGCCACAGGAGGGAAGTGCTGTGAACAGAAACACAAGGAATCAGTCACAAAGATCATATCACCCAGAACAGAGACCTTCCTGGCACTGACCCTGTAGATTTTTCTAAGTTTTAATTTCATATTTTGGATGTGACTGCAATAATTATAACTACGCATTGCAGTTTGGATTTCTGTAAAGTACACAATGAACTAAAGTTGTCTCCAGCTTTGCCTTCTGTAAGGTCTGTCAGAAAGCAGCCACAGCTCACACCTCTCCCCTCTTGTCAGTTCTGGAATGTGCTGTCACAGACCATCCCACAATGTGTGATACCTGAAGTGAGCTTAATCAGTGTCAGGAGGTGCAAAGCACCATCTAAAATCCTTCATCTTTCCCCCTCCATAGGAACGTGCAGGGGCCCTTGGACTGCTTCATCTTTCGTAGCCCTTCTGGTTGCTTCCCCTTGCAGATGGTCAAGCGAGACAACGCTCCACCAAACTCACACTGAAGGTCATGGCAGTGGTTCTAGTGATGGAAAGGTATTGTGTCTGCATGCGTCTGGTTTGTCTTTGTTTCACCTGATGTAAAAAGGGCCCACAATCAAGCCAGAGCTAAACCAGGGCACAGACGACCGAGCATGTTATCTTGGGTTACGTGCTGAGTGCTATTAAATATCCCACCTCTCTCTTGCTGTCGCACCTCTTACGCCTCGCTCTTGCCAAGCCGTTCATTCAGAAGTTCAGAATGAGGAATTGGTAGCATGGTCTCAGAAAAATGGACATTCTTGACCTTACCCAATAGGATAAAGGACCAGCAGATTCCTTAGGAAGGATTTGGTAAAGTCAACTTCCTGGAGGAAGTTGAGGCACCGCTGGTGACCTTCATGGACAGAGCAACCAGCAGTCTCCACCAGAGCTGGGATTCCGTTGTCTGAAGTGAAGATATTAATGCCTGGGCTCATCACGGAAAGGAGTCTACAGTATATTCACAGCCTTCTGATAGATCCAATACACCAAAACTTATCATCAGTTTCTACAACAATGTTGGTCCTGATGACGACCCCTGTAGGCTGGATGGAGTGGCGTACTGAAACTTAAGAGGCACCCCCTGCAAAGAACCTGTAGGGGGCCCTTCCCCCCCGGACCCAGTCAGGGACTTGTCGCCCGTGCACAGTGTACTGTGCTGAGGGGGCCCTTTGGAGCACGAGGCCCACTCCGCACCACAGGGGCCTTTGTAAGGTCACTGGCTGGATGTGAGGTCGAAAAGATGGACATTGTATTTCCTTGAGGCCATGACACAATGTACTCTACTCTACGGAAGAATAAAGCAACTTTTAATGGTTACTTACTAGACACAAGTATAAACATTTTTGGAAATTATCTACTGATCCACCCAACAGTCATCCTTAGATAGATTCTAACTGCTGATCGGTCACTCCAGAAATTACCTCAGCTATTCCATAATCTGTTATTTTCCATTTGTGAACCATAAGATGTCAACTGTGACTGCTCAATTTGTGCACGCCATTTTGTCTCTTTTTTTTTATTTTGAGTAGTTATAAATACTTACTTCTGTATAGTGGGTCATAAAGAGTTTCTGCTGTGCATATGTGCTTTAACAGGTGCCGTCTTGCAATTTACCATAAAATAAATTGAGTAATCACAGAATTTACGGTCTGAGTCATATCTGGATTATTTGGTATGTTTTCTGTCACAGATTGTCTCTATTCTAACATGCTGAATTAACTCAAGGTTGCCAGAAAGAGATTTGGGACCAGATGCACAAAGCCATTTTGCACTCGCAAGACCTGCAAATGGCACAAACAACAGAGTCCGTTACTGCAAGGTGTTTTTCCTCTATTAGGTAAACTAATTGCGAAACCCATGTTGACAGAATGGCTTTTTCAACTTGCAGTCGAATCTGAATCGCAGTTAGGAAGTGGTGTGAAGGGGCGTGCCCTCCTGACTGTGAGTCACAGAGGGGTGCATCAGTGGTTTGGCACCGCAATCATTTACTGAGAACTCAAAGGAGGTGGTAACTGAGTCACATGCGGGAAGATGGCCACTGGAACACCCGCTCTCTTGGGACACCTACCAGCAGCCTGGGGCAGTAGGCAGTGCTCCAAAAAACCTCTGCCTGCTCCTCCAAATGTTTTCCAAAATCTGAATATAATGTTTTTTTAAAAGCAGCACTGCTTAATGTGAGACATGTGAGGAGTGCTTCAAAAAGGTTTCTCTTTTGGATACTAAAACAGAGGGTGATCTGCTGCTTCTTGCATGCCACCCACCATTCCTGTGTGTGCAGCCAGTCACAAAAAAATCACAAACTGTAGCCTGCTTAATTTACATAGATTAAGCAAGTTGTTCTGTGACCCCCTGTGACTGCAGATTTTGAGATGCGACTTACTGGTGCAAAGGGTTGCAAAATTAAGGACTGGTTGCAAACATTGGTACTTAATTTGCAACCACTCTCTGCGACCAGTCTTTACATACGTCTAACCCTTTTTTTTTTTAAAGGGCATTGTATATGGTGTGTATTATACCTCTTTCTCTTCGGGGTTTATAGGGCGTTCTTATCCTATATATATACTGGTGCCTTCTTACACAGACACCAAATGTGTAAATTCTTAGAAATTATGTACAAGAGTATGTTCACATCCCAGTCGGGATATGCATTTTTTCAAATGCATTTTTATGTTTTTTCAAATAATATTCAAATCTACAGTGCATGCATATGAAAATATATAAATTTCCCTTGCACGCAATGGCTACCACCTTACCTATCACGCCATGTGGGCCTCTATGCAGAGGCAGCACAGAAGTCACACATGAGTATCTATGTTTTTACCTAAACAGTACTTTTTGAAGAAGTAGTAATCACCCGGGCGGGCTGACTAGAGCTTCTGTGCCACGAGGTCAATTACTCATTAGTTAACTTGGAAGGTTGACGTTTCGACCTTTTTCCCTCTCTGGGCCTTCCTCATGACCAAGGGCCGAAAGTAATGTTAGACAGATGCCTTGTTAAGACTGCATTGATGTCAAAGGACATACTGCACTTTATAGCAGAAGCCCTGCTCTGACAAACTCTAAACAGAGGATGTAAGTCAGCATCAAACAGCATCTGCGAATAATAGCGAGTTATTGCTAGTCAGTCCTATGTATGCAAAACATAATCTGTTCTCCTAAAATCGAGGACATTTACAGCTGCAGAGGGGATACATCCCTGAACCTGAACACGCTTGAACTGTGCACTGACATAAGCATTAGAAGACGGGTTGATGAAGGGTATACGTTAATGATACAGCCAGCCCATTAAATAGTATGGGTTATGCCATACAAAGGGGTGATATGATTATCAGTCCATCATTGGGAATGTAAAGATTTTCGAAAATAACACCATCGCAAAAGTAGGAGGAAAAATGAAAACTAGAGAGGAACAGCATGCAGCAAACCTTTGTGGCTGTGCATGCTTAACAGTCTGTTAATTATGGATCAGTTTGTGATTTGAAAGTGTGGGGTGTATATAAGAATATTGTTGTTAGAAATATCATCTGAAAGATAGTGTGTCCTAAATATCGTTTACAAAGCTATCGTCCTATTGGCTGTAGATTTTCTGTCATTAATACCTATGGGTGATATTTCTGTAAAGAACATTTAAGGCATGATATTTATTTCAGACAATATACTGCCAACTATATTCTAGTGCCATACAAAAGGGCAATATGAGAAACACTATAATTAGACTTTTGGTGGGAAAAAAACATTGTGGAAGTCAGTGCTTAATTTGCGCCGGTGGTTTCTGGTGCTTGGCACCAGCACTTCATTGTCAACACCGGCTCTTATACCAGCCTGCCACATGGTGGCGCTGTTTGTCAAATTTTGCGAGGAGCACAACAGCAGTTTGTAAATAATTAAATATACATCAACAAAACTGATGCCTGCAACCTGAAGGTATAAGAATAGCTTGGGCGGCATGTATTAGTAGTTTTCAATGTATATTTAAAGTCTAAATTGTCACAATTGTATGAGTGTGATGGTTAGTTGTGATGGCACTGTCACTGGCCGTGCTAGTGGGGACAATGGGTGGTGAAAGCTGTAGCGAACTCCTGACAAGGGCCCTGGCATTTATTTTTGTTTACAAATTAAGTACTGGTGGAAGCAGAAAAGCACAAACCGTTCACCCAGAAGTATTAAGAACCCTGACCTAGGAAATAAAAAGATGCTTTTTATATGTACAGAATGATTGCCACAAACCATCAGAAAGACTCCAATGGTAAGAAGACGGTGTAGGCTTCATTACCTGGCACTTAAAACCATAGCTACGTGCGTTCTTGCAATTGTGACAGATTGCATGTGGCCATCTATTTTCATAACGGCCGGGTCAAAATTGGCAACATTTCCACAGTGCACCGTAGTACTTTTAGCAGCTGAGGCCGAGTGAGTGTTTTTAAATTCAGAGATGGCCACGACCGTCAGGTTTCACACCGTAAACTGTCAAAAAAATATCTTTACGTAGAAAAAAATGGAAATTAGCCAGCGATTGGTTGTTGAAAAAAATAGCAAAAAACAACAATTAGGAGAAGAAATGTCTTTGTTCTTTCTAATTTTCTTTTTAGAGTATGACAATATGGTTAGGGCTATTAAAGCCAACCTTACCAATATCTTGCTGAATTGCTTTTTGTTGCAGGAAGAGATTACTGGTTTCCAGATGAACTACTGTTTTTGAAAATATTACCCTACCTCGGTACAACTGTCCTGAAGAAGGCAGTCCTGCTCCTCTCTAAATTGAATGTATCACCTAGTTTCTCACCACCAGGGAGAAACTAAGGAGGGAGGGCAGCTGACTGCAAGCCACCAACCAGCACCACCGAAGAGAAGCTAAAGAAGGAGGGTGACTCACTGAGTGTCACCTACCTGCACCACCCCAGGGAAGCCAAGGTGGGAGGGTGACTGACTGCATGTCACCTAACAGCACCACCGCATAGAAGCTAACCAAGGAGGGCCACTGAAGGACTGTGAGTGAACTGGGCCCACCACAGCAGAGAAACTAACGAAAGAGGGTGACCGAGGGACTGCGTGTCACCTACCAGCACCACCGCAGAGAAGATAAGGAAGGACTACGACTCACTGAGTGTCACCTACCAGCACCACCCCAGGGAAGCCAAGGTAGGAGGGTGACTGACTGCATGTAACCTAACAGCACCACTCCACAGAAGCTACCCAAGGAGGGCCACGGAAGGACTGCGTGTCAACTTTGAGCACCACCCTAGAGAAGGTATTGAAGGAGGGCGACTGACAGACTGGTGTCACCTTCCAGCAACGCCGCAGTGAAGCTAAGAAAGGAGGGCAACTGACTGTGTGTCACCTACCACCACTACTACCACAGAGAAGCTAAAGAAGGAGGGCAACTGAAGGTCTGCATATTACTTACCATCACCACCACAGAGAAGCTAAAGAAGGAGGGTGACTGACGAAGTTTGTGTCACCTACCAGCACCACCACATAGAAGCTAAGGAAGGAGAATGACTGACAGATGCTTGTGACCTACCAGCACCACCACAGAGAAGCTAAGGAAGGACAATGACTGACAGATGCTTGTGACATACCAGCACCACCACAGAGAAGCTAAAGAAGGAGAATGACTGACAGATGCGTGTGACACCTACCAGCACCACCACAGAGAAACTAAGGAAGATGAACGACTAACTACGTATCACCTAAATGCACCACCCTGGCTAAGGTACGGAAGAAGGGCGACTGAGGGAATTGTATCACCTGCCAGCACCCCCGCAGAGAAGACGAGGAAGGATGACAGCTCGTTGTGTATCACCTTACAGCAGCATGAGAGACAAGCTAAGGCAGGAGGGTGGACGACTGCTTTTTACCTCACAGCACCACCACACAGAAGCTAAGGAGGGAGGTCGACTGCCTGTGTGTCTCCTAACAGCACCACACACTACTCTTCTCTCGAATGAGTGGCAGTCCCTTTCTCCTTGATTCTGAGCAGCTCCATCATCACTGCACTGATAAACCACCCACTAGGACACAACTATCAACTCCTGGATGCTCTCCTCGAGCTAGACTAGCCCCCTCAGTCTACAGTACAAACTCCGGTGAAGGAGACACAAAGGCGGCACAAAGAGAACTGGATGGGTTAGGAAGAGATATCTGCAGACCGACGAAGACAAGGCTCGCTGTAAAATCAAACACAATGGAAAGTCTACCGCAAGCTACAGGGGCCGGATCCACCAGACAAGCATGCAAGGTGCTCAAGACAACTAGAGAGAGCTTGGATGCAGAGATATACTTGGCATCCAAGTCTGCATTGTGGTCGAGGGTGCCTCACCTCAAGATGGTCATGCTGAGGGAGATCTTCTCATTGCGCCAAACCAACCAGCAGGGGGTGGTTTGTACCCATAGTGGCTCCTGTGAATTATGGACAGGGTGTAACAACTGTAAAATCAGGCAGTCAGAAAGGCTCAGTCCTAATCAGTGCCAGCAGGAAATCAGCACTGGAAACACTCCAATCGCTCCTTGCATCCAGAATCACATGTTAAATACTCTGGACTGTCCGCAAGGCCTCTCTTCAATCAGACACCGCACTGCCAATCACACAACGCGTTTAAGCAACACAACAGAGGGGCAGGACATATGGAGTTCACACCACAAAGACCCTCCACTTCAGAGAACCTGACGCAGAGCACAGAGGCCAAATACCTGCAATAGGAATAAGGCACAGGTCATACACATGCAGTGAAACTAGGCAGGGTTACTGGACAGCATCCAGCTGGGCGCACACTACCTTCTCAGACACTTTACCAAGGATTCCACAGGATAAACGAGACACCAGGGGCGTAGCTTGGTCAGTCTGACCGGGGGTGTGTGAGCTTCAGATTTTCCAACACCCAGGCTAGCATATAAAGTTAAAATACATTATACCACAAGCAGCGTGCATGTGAGGGGCCTAAGAGGAAGTGGAAAGGGAGAGGAATGCGGATTGGTAGTGGTACTAAAAGAGGAAACATAATATTTTGTAAAATGTAGGGGTGGGCTGAGTTCACGGAGTTAAGCTACGTGGAAATCTGCAGAGTGCCAAAAAAGACACTGCGAACTCCAACACTCTTCGTGAAGGGGTGTAGTTGTGCTTGGCCGCCTGTTCGCACTGATTGGTGCTAGTAACGTGCTCCACATTACAAAGCGGGCGCGAATGGCACAATGCATTTGCCCGTGTAGGCATTTTATTTGCATTGCACTCATGAGCGGCACTATATTGCCATTGCTGCGACTTGAAACTGCTCGAGCTTGTACAAAATCTTGTGCACGCTCGCTAGCGAATATCTTGGCGCATGCAGGCGAGCGGGCAAAGCAAATCTTGGGCTTACGACAGAAACAAAACAACTCTGTTATGTGCCATATGGCAGAATTTGGGAACTCCACACTACTTTACGAAGCGCATTGTGCCCGAATTCTGATAACTTTGTGAGCCTGATTTTGATTATCGCCAGGGCCTAAAAATAACCACCACTTTTTTAAGACTGTCAAAACAGGGATAGAGTGTGCATGTGCTATGAAAACATTACTAGTGAATCGACAGACATCTTACTATACTCGACTGACCGCACAGCACTTGTACCCAACTATTTATCAGAAAATACATTTAAGTGGGGTGTAACACCCCAACGCCCACTCCCCCCCCCGAAGCTACGCCCCTGCGAGCCACCTGAAGCCCCACTTCAGAAAACTTCTAAATAAATGAATTAACTATAGAGCTCTCTCGAGTGGCCAGACCTGGAGAGAGAGGTCTTTTTAGTCTTTAAGGGATCAGCTCTCCGGTTAGCCAGTCCGTATTAGCCAAGTGCAAGCCAATCTCCCAGGGGCTGTGTCTCATCCCACAGCTCTTCCATTCGTCACTTCCGTCTCACATGCGTTCTATGCAACCAGAAAAGAGATAGCAAAAAAGAGACTTACACTTTTCACGGACGATAACTTGGTCGATCTGACAGTGGAAAAATAAACAGAAAAAACAACATTAGGCCAGGTACTCTATGGTGCATCATTGGGGCACGGGGGAAAGCACGAAGTCAGCTGGAGTTGGTTGTAGAAGTAAGGTTTATTAGCAAGCAGTCGTGGGGCGTGGAGGGGGTGGGGTGGTGCGCGGAGGGGAGGGGAATGAACATTAATTTAAAAAAAACAAAAAAACACTTACCTTCACTCACCGCCGTGCCGCTGCGCCATCGCAGGCTGCAGGCACAGGCTCCCAGCCTGCCCTGTGGCCAATCCTGACGCTGCTCAGAGCAGCATCAGGATTGGCTGGAAGTGCCCAGGCAGACTGGGAGCAGTTGCCTGCTCTCTCCAGAGACAGCCTACTGCGCATGTGTGTTAGGCCGGCCCGAGACAGTCGGCCAAACACACATGCGCTCTGAGGGGGAGTGCTGTGCACTCCCCCCCTCACTGCTCGTCACCCCTGTGGCCCGCCCATTTACAAGAAAACAATAATAAACTGAGTTTATTATTGTTTTCTTGTAAAGGTTTTGCAGCTGCCGCTGCTGAAGGGGACAACGCTCCTCTGCCCTAACGGAGGAGCAGCCCCTGTTAGCAAGTCCAAAAGGTTACAATCCACGACAGAGAACGAGGTAGAGAGCTCAAAAACAGCAGCAGAAATGTCTGAGCAACCAATGAACTCTACCTGCAGTATCCTTTTGGGATGTGGTGATGCACAGTCACATTACAGCATACAATGAATTACAGTACAAGATGAACACAATAATGAAAACAGACACATACTACACACCTCCCCCTTTATATAAAAATAAAACAAGTGGCATACCATAAAAAAACAGAAAACACAAAATAATGAAAACAGACCCACACTACAATCATGTATGTTCGGTTCTGGATTAGCGCACCCGGAAAGTCCATAAGCAGGAGGCATTCCGGGCTCCTTCAAGCACCCCAATAAGGATTTGGCAACCAACTGAGTACACAAACACACAAAAATCACAGCACGCAAGATCGAATGTGAGGGCACAATGTGGCGAGTACAAGGTGGAACCTCACAGCATTTTATTGTGAAAGAACACGAAGGTTACACGTGTTCCCACGAAAAATACAACTTTCTCAGCAGAGATGCTCTCACATTGGGAAGCAGGACGCGCTAGAATATTGAGTGTTCACCAACTTTAGAGATGTTCAGGGGGGACAGAAGTGGGGGGCGAGGGGCACAGCCAGCAAATAGCGAGAAGTTACATGGAAGGTAGGAGGACAGGAAATGTTGTAATAGGGTAAGAAACAGATGATGGAAAGACGATAGGAAGCACTTGAGCATATTTCAGTCAGCGCTTAATTTGAGCCGGTGTTTGTAGGTGGGGTCCACCGTCACTCATTCTTGTGGACCACCCAATAGTAATGGTGGCTACGCAAATAAAGGCGTACTCCTACCCGTACCTAAAGTAATGTTGAAACAATAATTAACAACAAGTGGTGCTCAAGGGAGGAAGACAAACCAAAAAAGTTTTCATATGGAAAAGTGGTCTTAACTATCAATCAATCAAGGATTTATAAAGCACAGCGAATCACTTGCAAAGGTCTCAAGGTGCTGAAAAAACAAGAAGACAGGAGCAAGAGTAATGCACCAGCACGGGGATAGCTGGGACCTGCTCAATGGAGTCGCGCTGCGGTTTCCATGAAGTCAGCCCTGGGAGGAGTGCTGGGAGGCAGTGGGTGGGCCAATAACCGGCATTATGCAGGAGCATCAAGGAAAAGCAAGGAGAAAGCAGTCAAAATGTGGGAAAAGCAAGGAGAAAGTACACAAAAAACTGGGGAGAAGGCAAGGAGAAAGCAGTGAACACGAGGGAAGGAGAAGGTACACAAAAAAATGGGAGAAAGTCACGGAGAAGGCACACAAAAAACAGGGGAAAAGCAAGGCGAAAGTAGTGAAAACAAGGGAAAGGCAATGAGAAGGCGCACAGAAAAATAGGGGGAAAAGCAAGGAGAAAGCAGTGAGAATAACGGAAAGGCAAGGAGAAGGCACTCAAAGAACAGGGGGAAAAGCAAGAAGACAGGAGCATGAATGAATGAGACGCAGCAGCACAGGGAGAGCTGGGCCTGGACCTATAAGTACCCAGGAACTACAACTACTCATTGGCAATCACCACTGTATATATTACACTGTTGTGGTCGCCACGGAGTAGTTATGGTTCAGACTGTGTTTCCATTGAAAAGGCATTTTTTAATTGCTTATAACTTTGTTCCCATAAATGGAAGGAAATCTACTAAGTCAGTGTGTAGATCTTTCCGTAGGTTGCCTGTGAGAGTTAGTTGGTTGGATCTGAGGGTGAGGTTTCAGACTTCTTCTGTTATGTTGCTCCAGTTGCTGCTGAGTTTGATGGTCAGTTTAGGGTTGCTGGAGTGAGGTGTGTACGATGGAGTGGTCTGTCCAAGTGAGAGGGGAGATGTGACTGAAGGTGATTTTGCTGCCGACTGTGAAGCCTGAGTCGAATGTGTGTCCGGCAGCATGATTCCGGCTTTGTACAAGCTACGCGAGGCAGGTTTTGTTAAGGCTATCTAGATCGGGGGCGCTGCAGTTAGTGGGGTCATCAAAATGAATGCCAACGTCACCGAGTAGGATGAAGTGGGTGGATCTGGTGGAGAGGGAGGTGATGAAGTTGGCGAGGAAGGTGCTGAAGGTGGTTCTTAAGGTGACAGTCAGTAAACGTGAGTACCTGAGATGGTCATGGCGTAGCTGATCTGCAGTTGGAAGTGCAGGTGTGCCATGAGCGTGCTGGTTCATTCCAAGAGGTGATGCAGGTGATGGTATCCTTGTGGATGATTTTGTTCCTTATGGCCTGTCACGGCGGATGATCCTGAATCCAGGAGGGATGGCCCTGGCGATGGCGAGGGTGGAAGACAGGCTGAGCCAGGTCTCAGTGAGGAAAAGGATGCCCGGGAAGTGACTGTCGATGAGATCCCAGATCTCGGTGGCGTGCTTGCAGAGGGGTCTGGTGTTGAGAAGCAAGGTGTGTGTTGAGGGTTGTGTGGAGGAGTATGCTGCAGGTGAAGTGGCAGTGAGAGCATGAGAAAGGACCTACATTGTGATGCAATGTGGCACGGGGGCAGTGGCGTTCAGTGTTGAGTGCTGGCAGGTTGGCTGAGCTGTAGTGGTTAGACGGACGGGATCCATGGCGCTGGGCGCGGACCAGGCACACAGTTGTGCAGCGGCCACCATTAAGTAGGTCCTCAGAGGGGAAGGGAAGAGCGCGGGTCTTGGGAGGAGTAGGAAAGCAGTGGGAGAAGCAGGTAAAGAGAGTGGGGGAGGTGGGACGAGTGCGGGCAATGAGGTGAGAGAGCACAATTGCGGGCACCAAGACTGGGCAAGGCAAAAATGGCACAAAAGCACAAAGGCACAAAAAACTGGCAAAACGAGCACATAGGATCAAGGCACCAAAGACAAAACGGGCACAGAGAAAAAGACAAGTGCAAAATACCAAAGCACAAAAGGTAAAATGAGCCCAGAGGCAAAACAAGTACAAGAGACCAGGCACAAAAGATAAAAGGACTGGGTAGAGCAACAAAAAGGGTACACACGACAATGGGCACAGAAGGCCAAACGCAGGGACAGACAGGCACGAAGGAAGAGCACAGAGAGGCGGGGGTCTCAAGGCAAGACGGCCGGGTCCGGAAAGGGCCTTAGACTGGTCAAAGGACCAGTCGAAGGCGAGTGGGAGCTGGGCCCTACACACCTAGATAAAAAAATACAATGCTCATAAGCTTGGAGTGCTGCTTCTCAGTAGCTGTCAATGCCAGGTTGGACAAGTGGCAAAGCCTTTTGCTTATTCAATATAAAGATACTGGATTAGTATGAAGGCAGAAAGAGAGAAACATAAATATGGCGAGATTCCACTGATAAAAGGTAGATGACCAAAGTAAGAAGATTAAGAAGGAGTGATAAGGTCAATAAAGATAGTTGTACAACAATAGGGCAACCCAGAGGAAAGGTGGGCTACAAGGACAAATAGTGACTACACAGGCATAAGAATAAAGACAGAGATATGTAAAAGTACAGAGATATGTATGAAGGTACACAAAATACACAGAGAAATATGTGGATGTAAGTAAGAAGATAGAAAGCTATAAAGGAGATATAACAGAGGAATACAATACAGAAAGATATATGTAGAAATAAGGTTGAGAAAATTAAATAAAGACAGTAAAACAAACATGACAGGATAAAGAGAAAAAGGGAAAACCCATCATGAAAGAGAGAATTAATTAAACATAATCCAGTTTAGGAGAGACAACATACATAAGTATCAAGGTACCGTTAGCAGGAAAACAGAACAGATAGTACAGTTAGTAATAACGAGACAGAAATGGGCAAAGATGGAGAGATATAGATAGTTGAATTGAAAAATAATGAGGCGAAGAAAAATAAAAGTTGAAAAACAATACAGTTAAAAATGGACACAAGAGTATACAGTGATAATGATGAAAGTATGCAGCAGGGAGAATATACTTCACCTGTGTCAAGTACTCCAGCCCCGGGGGGACTCCAGGAATCTCTGCCATGTATGGCACAATAGCAGTTTGTTGGGGTGCCGGGAACCCCTGAGTTTGAAGTGGGACGTTGGTTGGCACAGGAGGATTTGTAGAACTGTAGCTTGGCGGAAAGGGCTCCGTGCCTTTAATAGGTTCACTGGGGACATGAGAATAGTCTGAAAATAAAAAAGAATGTTTTTCCCATGTAAAGAGGTTCTGTACACTTGCACAAATGGGGTGCTGTAGGCACTTTCCAATACTTTTTGCTCCCTTGACCATGCTCCATTTAGGTGTAAGTTTGAAAGTGGAAAAAGTCGTCGGGGAATTTGTATTGCAAATGTGAGTGAGTACCCATGTAGCTTTATGGCTTTTGATACCATTTACATGACCCGCTTACCTTATCCACCGCTGGGAGCACCCGCTTCCCCGGCTTGCTCCATTTGATAATAAATAAATACATCCAGAATTTGTAAAGCATAGGAAAACACCTGGGAGGGTTTCAAGGCGCGGAATTATAGGCAAGGGGAGATTAGGGGCCGGATTACGACCTTGGTGGATAGGCTACTCCGTCTCAAATGTGACGGATATCCCTTCTGCTGTATTACCAGTTCCATTACATCCTATGGAAGTTGTAAAACGGCGGGCGGGATATCCGTCCCGTTTGTGAAGGAGTATCCCTTCCGCCAAGGTTGTAATCAGGCACTAAGGCACTCATTATGACATTGGCGGCAAATGCCGCCTATCGCCACAGCAACGGCCGCCAACATACCGTCGCCGTGGCTACCAGCCGCCAACCGCATTATGACCATAGGCAGAATTCAGCCGGAAGGCTGGCGGAATTCCGTCGACAGTCATGGCGGAGGACGGCAGTAAGGTGGTGCTGCCGCTAGCAGCAGCGCCACGCCAGCAAAATACCGCGACTGTATCATGACACATGATACGGCCTGGCGGTGTTCCGCTGGCGGACGCTGCTGCTGCAAGCAGCGCCGCGTCCCGTCTCCTGCCGGAGGACCCCCTGCAAGCAGGTAAGTCGGGTTCTCCGACAGGAGAGGGGGTGTTGTGTGCGTGTGGGGGGGGTTGTGTGTCTGTTTTTGTATGCGTGCATGCGAGTGTGAGTCGCGTGGAATGCGTGCGTGAATTACAATGTGAGTGTATGTTGTGTGTTGTGAATGCGTGTGTGCGACAATGTATGTTAGTGTGTTGCGGTGTGCGGGTATGTATGTGTGCATGCGTGGGTGGATGTGGGTATGCGTGTGTGTATGTGTGCACGTGTGGGTAGATGTTGGGGGGGTCGGGAGGGGGAGGACACTGGGGAGGGGGAGGGAGGCGATGGAGACCCCTATCAGTGCCAGGGAAGGAATTCCCTGGCACTTATAGTGCCTACTGCCATGGTTTTCGTGGCAGTAAGATTGTCACGCAAGCCATGGCGGTAGGCGGGGTCATAATCCCGAGGGTGGGATTGTGACGGCTGCCTGGCTGGAGACCGAAGTCTCCAGCCCGGCAGCTGTTACCACCCTGGCAGACGGAGTAGTACATTGGCGGTTTGGCTTGAGCCAAACCGCCAATGTCATAATTTGGGGAAAGATACCGCCAGCCTGTTGGCAGTACCTTTCCCCAAATTAGCGCCGTCCGCCAGGGTCGTAATGACCCCCTAAGTGCCTATAACCACAGGATGTTGAGCAGACGCAGAGACTTGAACTTGGTTCTCCAGCCGGCCTTAATACCACATGCTCTCCATCTGATGTGCAATTTAAGTAACCTCTGCCCACCTGGCAGAAGTTCATTAGTAACAGTTGTATGTCAGAATATCGGTAACAAAAATATGGTCCGACAGAAATGTTGTGGTCAAAATATGGTTTAGAAAAATATCACTCACAATGGTATCCATTTTCTAATAATAATTCCAATCGGCCAATCGAGTTGTAACAATACTTAGGACATCACATTTTTGTCAGATGATATTTAGGCCCCAATATGCTGTTACCAAACCCAAGTGACATTGCTGCATAAATACCTTCTGAGCCTGTATTGGGGGCTCAGGGGCTTGTATTCTGAAGCAGAAATGCAACTTTTCTGGATGCAACTATCACTTTTGCTCGGAAACAGTGCAGAGAATAAAGCTCAGCAAATATTACACAGATTCTGCCAAAAATCACAAAAATGTTTGCATCCTTTGGTAGAATATGGCTGACTGTGAGGCCTATGCTAGGTGGTGTGAGGAAAAGGGTTAACATTCGTACAATCTGAAACCAGTTAAAAGCACATGATGAAATGTCCTGACAGATATAGTGAATCCAAATAAAATAAAATGTACCAAGTAGCTGGAAATGTTTAGAGAGTACTTAACTTATTAAGTCCAGCTAGAAGAGAACCAACTCGAAATACAGTTGCAGGATAAATGGCTACTTATTAAACAAAGTTTAATAACCTAAACAAGAGCTCTGTTAATCAGCTAATAAGAATTAGATAATAAAACATTATGAGACACCAAAGCAAATCTGGTTACCAGCAAAAATATCTGCTGTGGCAAATACCACAATATAAAGCAACTTAGGATCTTCTGAAAAGCAAATCACTACCAGATTTGGTGGCTTTACGGCTGGCTGGTTGGAGGTTTTACTGAAGCCATAATGACAACAGAAAGTCAGGGTCTGCTTTTGTAAACACCATGCTTGTTCTGATGTAGTGCATGGAGGATTGCTTCTGTGTCTGTTGTTTATTGACTAGAAGTCAGGGCAAACATTTGATTGCTCTCGCTGTTCTGATTTAAAGGAAAACTTTACTTACCCTCTTAGCATCTGTTTAAAGCCGTGTAGTGCTGTAGATAGATTCACATGCTCTACATAACCCTGCCATCTAGTGAATCTTGACAGCTAGTGTTGGGCTTGGACGTTGCAGCTTGTTTTCGTTGGAAGAACTTGGAGTCCCAAGAACTGTTGTAACCCCTCTCATAGCCCACAATGCATAAGGAAACAGGCTCCACCTCAGACCGTTTTCCATCCAGTGGGTGATTAGCGTAAGTGGAGTGTAATGTCATAGACAAGTGTACAATGCATTGTTATATCTAAATATCTAAGTGGAATAAAAAGTGAGAAAAACCTATGTGATCATCGAGCTTCTTGTGGGGGGGGCATGTGAATCTACAGCACTACACATTGTGATCATATGTTTTATGTTTGTAGCATATTTGGGGCTGTAGATACACATGCTCTGCATTAACAAGCTGTGTCCCTAAAAGTGGTGGCTAGCGGGCAGATGATGCAGATGTTTGGAACAGAGTTTGGCCAACCACTGGCTGTTGATGGATAGAATGTCCACATGGTACTGTAAAGTGAATGTGTTGATCAGGTGGCAGCTTTGCAGAAGCCAGTTAGCAGGATATCACAGGGGAAAGCCACAGTGCCACCTTTTTGCGTGTGCTCTGGGGGACACTGGAAGTGATCGCTTCACCTTAGCAACAATCCTGGATAAACAACAGTCCATGGTGTAATGCTGGGTTCAGAGATCAAGTGTCCCTTGCATGGTTTGGCAAAAGCCACAAAAAGTTGATTTGTTTTACAAAAGGGTTTGGTCCTGTCTATACAAAACATAAGGGGCATTTTAACAATTGGAGTGTATAAGGCTTTCCATTGCAAAGTCTCGTACTGGGAAGAGGACGAGCAGTTCAATAGTCTGACTTAAGTGGAAGTGCAAAACTACCTTAAGAAGAAATCTGGCGTTGGTCCTGCAGACTTTATTAAGAATGGCTTCCCTCGGATGAACTTGAAGAAGGCTCGGAGGACTAGATGTACCACCAATCTGACCCAACAGAAGTTTGATGTGAAGTCCATGGAGCTGAGGAGTCAATGTGCCTTGGACAGTAGTGTGACTCAGTTGCACACTCAGAAGCTGAGGTATCAGTCGCAATAGTCAATTGTAGAAGAGGTTTGAGGAAAGGCCTGCAGAGCAGCTGGTTGTTACTGTCACAGCACTGGAGGGAGCAGAGAGCATGGGCCTTTACCACCACTAAAACGTCCCTTTGACCCTCTGCTTTTGACCACTGTCACGCAAGGCAGTCTTGGAGGGGGCACATCTGGAGTCCTGAGTGTGGCACAATTGTAATGCATGAGGCCATCATTCCCACTGCAATGGGACATCCTGTCTGAAAAAGAGGCGGCAGCTGTTGGAATGCCATCGACCTCTGCTCAATGGAGTATGCTTTCCCTGTAAGAGCATTTATGATGGAGCCAAGGAATGTTGGAATTTGTTGTGGTTGAAGGTCAAACATTTTACATTGATTGTGAACCCTAAAGTATGGAATGGGGACAAAGTCATCTGAAGGAATGATAGGCAATGTTGCCTACTGTTCCTGCTCCTTTTCACTCAGTTGAACAAGTTACTTACCTTCGGTAATGCTCTCTCTAATCTCTACCTAACCGCAGATGGTTCACCTTCTGAATATTCCCCAGGTGTCAGACTGGATCCAGAAATCTTTCAGCAGTACCTCTGTGTTGGAAGAAGGTGGTGCCTTACAGCTCAGCACTGAAGCCATTCCTGCTCCGGAAGCGACATACAGGGCCTATATAGGCACCACTCCCGCGCACTGGAGTCAGTTGCTTTTTAGGCTGTCCGTACCCTCAGATGCAGAGTCTCAAAAGCAAATTGGTCACAACCAGTGTGCATATCCATAGACCTGGGATCTTATTAATGGGTAGGGCCCAATCACAGAAGAGGAAGGATGGGAGTGTCAGTGAGGAACCTGCGACTAGATAGAGTCTCTATCAGAAAGAGCATACTTGTTCTTCTGATAGAGACTGCTAGCCACTGAATCTTCACCTTTCAAACAGATACAAAAGCAATACCTAATTAGGGGGGGGGGTGGGTGTCTTTTAATCATCTCACACCAGAAAGTCACACACAAGCACGCGGGCAAAATGCCCCTCCCGGCTAACCTGTCTGTCCAGGCGCTTCATGAAGGTGTGGAGCGATGCCCACATAGCTGATTGACAAATGTCCAGGACAGGGACTCTGCATGACAATGCAGTGATAGCAGCTTTGGCAGTGGCAGTAGGAACATGCACACCTTCAGGAGGCTTTTTTGCCATTGCGCAGCAGAGATTAATGCAGACCACGATCCAGTGGGAGATGGTTCTCTTCTGAACTGCCTCACCTTTTTTCACTCCAGAGAAGTCTGCAAAAAGCTGATCGTCCATCTGGTACTCTTTGGTATGATTTACGTACAGCCCAGGAGTTCTGGATAATATACTCTCAGTGCTCAATACGGAGCCACTAGGATGACTAGGTGTAGGAAGCTGGCCTGGTGTGTGGTGGGTACCTAAGGTACTTTCACCGAATACCAGGTCCAGGAATCCCCTATTAGTGTAGTGTAGGCAGTGTCTAGAAGCCTTTGTGGAAGCGTGCAGCAGTCATTAGACAGGTATGGAAACTTGGACCTGAGAACAGAAACTGTACATACAGGTAATGACACTCCTGCCGCACTGGAGAACTGCATCATCATTTAACTGTAGGTCTAACTTAGCAGCTGATACAATTGGGTTTGAAGGAAACATCGTAGATTGTCCCTCAACTGTTCTGTAGACCTTGATTGATGGAAAGATCTTGATTGATCTCAAAGTGAAAGGCAAGGTGTCCACCCATTTCAGTTGTGTTTCAAAACAGATTTTTTCAGTCTTGTTCTTAAGCGCAGTTATTTATTTCTACCATTCATGCTGACTTGATGGGATGGGCACAATTAAAGTGCTCATTGTTCTCTAAAGCTCTACAAATCTCCTGTACCACTCCTGAAATAAAGTGTGTTCCTCGATCACACGAGAAGGGACGTGGGATCCTGACGAGAGGGATGAACACTGCAAGTAACCGCTTGGCTACAAAAATGGCATCTGCTCTTGCACATGGGTACGCTTCTACCCATCTCGGAAACATACAATCACAAATAATCCCAAACATAGGATATTTGTAGGCATAAATCAAAGCACAGGAGAGGGGTACAAACTACAGGGAAGCAAGGAATAACCACATTATTTATTGCCCTTAAATCTTGGACAAATCTCCACACATTGGTCTTCCCCAATTTTATATATACATTAGGAGTATTAAATTTGCTAACAATTCGCACCAAAAATGGTTGCTTGATAGGATCTGCAATGACTGGTCAAATTCTTTGGCTTCAGGTTTTAGAGGATGCTGCGGAATACAAGGCGTTTTTTTTATTGGGTTGATCTTTGACTTTACAGGTTGTATGGATAAGATAAACCCCACATAGCAGGGCCCGGTCGACCATAACGTGGAGGGTAGCTGAGCAGGCAATTCTGACAAATCTTTAGAGATCTCAGTTTTATCAGTAACAGGTTGACTGTTTCTTTCGCACAACAAGACAGGAACCTCGTCTTCTTTACTCTGTAGCATCTTTAGGAAGACTCAGGCAGGTGGCCAAATACTGTAGAATTCAACTTACATAAAATATTATGGCTAAATAGGTTAGCTGGTGAGATGGGGCTTAAAAGTGAAATATGCTTGTAGTAATGGTACCAAGAGTTATGGAAACAGGATCAGAAACCTGGTGTGGAAATGGAAACACCAAATGCATCTTTGGACAACCCCGAGAGAGGTAATGAAGGGAATGCAGAGGTTTTCAGGGCAGAACAGCTTGTGCTACCAATAATAAGTGCTAGGCTTTCAGTTTATCATGCAGTAAATTTAGGGATCTTTCTGATTTAGAGGAAACAAGGTGCTCAGGATACAGCTGGCATCTTTCAAGCACTCCTAGTTTTCAGGATATTAATTTTGTGTAACTTGATTACGTTTTGGTGGGTCGGAAAGGTGAAACACATTTGAAACATTAATACAAGGTATCTTCCAGTGCCCCAACTGCCCGTAAACAAACCATGACCCTTCCACTCCTGAGGCTTCTACCCTTCCTCTCCCCACTTTCCCTCCACAATGGGTTCCTCCTGA
Organism: Pleurodeles waltl; assembly: GCF_031143425.1. Taxonomy (NCBI): domain Eukaryota; kingdom Metazoa; phylum Chordata; class Amphibia; order Caudata; family Salamandridae; genus Pleurodeles; species Pleurodeles waltl. The sequence continues at coordinate 697,814,669 of NC_090451.1, forward strand.
ACCAGGTTCCTGTCCCCTCCCCTCCAAATTATGTTGCAATTTCTGTTACTTAAAAGGCATAATTTTAGATTCAACAGATTCTTTTGCTCCTGGACCGCAATGCAATGGTTGGCGACTGTTCCGCATTCGGCCAACTTTATAGTTTGCCATGCAATACAAATGGACATCAATTGATTTCACACATTCGCTAATGCCCCCTGCACAAAAGCAGAACCTAGAGCTTCTTGAGCCATCTCCATCTGACATGTGATGCCCAAATGCATCATCCCCATCTGACATGTAATGCCCAAATGCATCATCCCCATCTGACATGTAATGCCCAACTACATTTCAAACACACCCTGGAACCTGTACAGGTAATCTACTAGCAATTCTTCTTTATTTTGCTTAAAATTTTCAATCTTAGTCCAATCAGTCTTCACTTACCACGCATCTGTAACTACATTCAATAAGACATCCTTTGCCGTGATCAGGGTTCCATCACTCCTGGGATCCTGCCTCGGCCGTCTTGGCTCAACCAGTCAATGGCTCACATCACTCGGCAACACCAAATACAACTGATTCATATCAGCCCTTTTGGGTCTATACATTTGAAACACACTTTGTAATTATTGAACCGTGTAGAGTTTTCTTTAATATTAGGTAATCTGTTTACTAATGTTCATTAAATTAGAAGGGATCCAAGGAAGATGAACAGTGACTCAATTGCCCAGGACATGGAAATCTCTTGAAGACGGGTACCGGTAGCCAGTAAAGTGGGATCTTCATCATCCGTATAGCTAGAATGAAGAGAGTGCTCTGCCCGCACACTTTGAATCCTGTTCCTAGCCAGTCTATCCGTCCCTCATCTTAAACTATCTCAGGTAATAGTAGGGCTGCATGTACAGGGACTCCCTCTGCCCTGCTGGTACGGAATACGCAATCGGTGCAGACTGCTACGGAGTAACGGAGTCTGCGTATCGCCCAGCTACCTATGTGTTCTCTTCGAGTTGCTTGCAGTGCAGCTATTCCATGTTACCTTCTTCTGCTCCATCTGCCGGCAGCCCCGCAGATGCCGCCCTGCTTCCTGCAGTATCATCAGCCAGGATGGGTCACCAAATAAATGATTCCCTCCTTCCTTCTCACACGCCTCTTTTTCTTGTTGTGCAGTGATCTGGGAAATAGACAGGAAGGCGGTGGGGCAGTAGGAACACAAGCCCTGGCCATGCCCTGTGTTGGATTACTTGGTTTTCTAGTCTCTGCAGAGTCTGTTTCATACCACAGACATGGGATTCATGTGTGCTTCCTCATAACAATTCAGAAACGCAGGCCATTGTCAGCATCTAGCTTATTTTTAGGATCCTTCAATGTCTTTTTCAAATTAATCAAATGATCTAGGTCAAGAGTACTGCTATCAGGAAAGGACTTCTGCCATCGTCATTAGTGGGGCCAACCCACTGCTTCAGAAACATGCATGTGCCTTTACCTCACTAGTGGGACATAGCGCAGGCAGGAGTCCCTTTCAGTGTTAAATCGTTATGCTTAGATTTTTCCCCACCCATTACTTGTACTTCATTGATTCGCGGATAGCAAGAAGTTATCTGTCAGCTATGAGTTGCAGCTCGTTAGTTGCCTAAAAAGTGCCTGTTATCTTTGTAAATTATCTTGTAGAAGGAGGGGGGGAAATTACTGTAAATTCACACTCAAAGATCCCCTTGCATTTGGCCTTTGTTTGGCTATAGACCCAGAGGCGCTAGCAAAGGGGCAGGTGCGATTGGATCAGAGAGCTGCTTCCTCAAACACACTGTAATGGGTTTATGTTTCAAGTCCTGGTTCTCCGGTCCACCTTCCTCGTTCCCGCACTAACCTCTAGAGTCTTCTTGATCTATATCGATCTATACGCAGTCAGACTCCTCCCATTCTCACCTACCCAACCAGTCTAGTATCCCACCATCTCTTATCCCAACAACAATTTTGTTTACTTTTAACACATCACATACATTACAAAATAGCAGATGCAATGCAAAGCAAAGCAACAAGTAATAAACATGATCAGACTTCACCTTAATTTAGTTCAGTGTGCTTACACTGTCCGGACGAATCACTGGGTCGAGCACTGGGCCGTGCTCCACCCCAGTCCCCCTGGAAAAATGTCTCCCTTACCTCCAGCACCTGGGGCCGTCGTGCGGAGTACGGTCCAGTGCTTGTCCCCCTTTGGTCTCCGAGTGTATGCTTTCCCAGCCATTGGACCAGGTTCTATGGAAGAAACCAGACACTCTGGAAAACTCATAGAAGTCTAACACATGTTTAATGCTAAAACAGGAAAGCAAACATCAAAAATATTCTATGTGCAATTCACAGTTTCAAAGGACCGGTGCTTCACCATCTGTTCAGCTGAAGCACTCAATGCTAAATTCTGGACATTTTCACACTACTTTTAAGCCTGCAGATTCTCACAAGCCTCTGGGACCTTCGAAGCCAAGGGACCCTCTCAGCAACGGCACCAAAACCCACACTGAAACAAGACCTATGTCGGTGCTGAAACCAGTCTTGATGTTTAGAACTCCTTCAGCTCCAAAAGCACAGAGGGCGCCGAAAACACCCTCGACGACAGCTCTGAAGATTCGGAACATCTAATCCTCCGGCAGCTGCAGGAGGACCTGGGTGCACGGCAGAACTTCTGTTCATACATCTGCAAACAGGCAAGAGCTTCACCAAGCTTCCCCTTAAGCCAACAGAAACTCTTCCATGGAAGAGGAAGTTTACATTCGGGGAGAAAAAAGCTCTGAAAACTCCTCCAGCTCCCGAGCACAAAAGATGCAAAGACAGGGGCACCTCCACCTCTTCCTCCTCCACATACACTGCCTCTTCCATATTCACCTGAGGGATCACCCCACTCCTCTTAGGCAGAAGGCAGACCATTTCACCCTGCTGACCCCTACGATTCACCTCATGACCCAGTGCCTACTGACAACCTGTAGGATAGCTACAGTATCGATCCTGTGGGTGCTACAGAATGAGATCTGTATCCAGCTAGGCCTCCACCTCAGGTGAAACAACAGCGTATTGTGAAGTGATACAGGGGGCGGCCACATATCACAGGGTGGACGCGCGTGTCCTCCAGGAGGATGATACTTTCTAGTGAAGGCGCTGTCTAGGATCCCTCTCACAGTGCAGTTCCTCCCTATGCTCAAAGATATGCCCCACACCGCGACACATCAAAAAGCCTATCAAAGCAAAGATAGTAACACCCCGGGTGCACAAAAAATAGAAGCCCTCCCCCAAAGACCCACCTTACATACGTAGTCATGTGACTGCCTCTTCGTCTACACTGCAAGTAAACACGCAAACACCCAGGTCAAAGGAGATGCTTCCCCCGCAGACAAAGAGAGCAAGAAAATAGATGCAGAAGCGGAAAATGTTGCAGTGCAGCTAGCCACACAACGAAGAGTTGCAAACTCCTCTGGCCCACTATCCTGATACAACAGGGTTCATTATGACGAGATGTAGGACCTCCTTAAGCACCTCCCAGTGGAGTATAGGTAAAGAAGAGAGGAATGGATGGCGGAAAGGAAGACCACCATTGCCTGTACCCTGGACAATGCGGACACTGTGGCACATGGGGATAACTCTAGCATCTCAAGACACCATGCCTGGCTCTGTGCCTCGGGTTTTAAACTGGAAATGTAATAGCATCTGCCCTACCTGCCCTTCGCTGGTGAACATCTCCTCTGCTCGCCGGTTGATCGGATGCTGTAAAAACGTACAAATGACACCGGCACTGCCAAGGCCATGGGTGCCCTCCAAACATCCACCCCTAGTGGATCCTTTTAGAGGCAACAATACAGGAAGGGTTGCAAGACTACTTCCTCAGTTCCTCCTCCCTCCTATAATTGACAGCAGCAGGCCTACTATCAGCTGTCTCAGCAGAGATACTCCAGGGATGCCTACAGGGGCAACAGTAACAGGGGCAGGGGTAACACAGGCTCGGGCACAGGGGCCTACAACTCCAAACAGCGACTCCCCACACCCCACCCTGATCACATGACACCTGCTGGCAGTAAATCACATCAGATGAGTGGATATTAGTGGTAGTTCTGCGCAGCTACAGCTTGGAGCTTCTTGCACCTGTTCCCAACATTCTATCCAACAGGCACGTTCTCAGCAGGGAACATCTTCATCTTACAGAGGAAGATGTCCAAGCGCTCCTTCGAAAGTGCAGCTATCAAGCCGGCACCCATGCACCACCAGGGCAAAAGGGTAACATTACGTTACTTCCATTAATTCCAAAAAAGGACAGCTCCGTCAGACTCATTCAGAACATTTCCAGATGGCGACGCTGCAGGATGTGATATTGGTTTCCTCAAGGCCATTACAAGGCAACATAAGACCTCAAGGACGCCTACTTCCACAGCCCCATCCATCCCACCCTCCGAGCCTACCCATGTTTCATGGTAAGTGGTCAGCACTGTCAGTTTAAAGTAGTTCCCAGGATCACTGCTGCCCAAAGGGCCTTCACCAAGAGTGTGCTAGTGTTTGCTGCCCACTTAAGGAGAGTTGACATCTATATTTTCCCACCATCTCGACGACTGGCTGATCAACAGTGCAGGCAGCCACAGTGTCTACGGGACACACAGGCAAGCTTCTTGCTTCTCCACAGCCTTGGGTTTACCGTAAATGTATCCAAGTATTATCTACAATCCCTCCAAATCCAACCTTTCTAGGAGCGGTACTGAAATCAGTTACACATCAGTTACCCAAGTCAAACATCCCCTCACAGTCTGAATTGCAATGTGCCTGGGCATGTTGGCCTTGTGCATCACTACTGTACCTCAAGCCTGGCTAAACATGCATCCAGCGGCAACAGCATCTTTTAGCACAATGGTCACAGGTAGAGGGTCAGATGGTGAGTCTATTGTCGGTAGAGGCCAGCGTCCATCCCTCTCTGCATTAGTGGAACAGCAATAACCTGTTGCAGGGCTGACCTTTCCTAGACCCCACTCCGCAAGTTACTATCACCACAGATGCTTCTCGAGCTGGGTCAGGAGCTCATGTTAATCAGAACACAGTGCAGGGTCTATGGACTCCCAGCAACAGAGCTACCACTTCAACTCTCTTGAGCAGCTGCAGGTAAGCCTCACACTGAAGGCTTTCTAGACCGCTCATCCAAGGAAAGGTAGTTCTGGCCAGGACAGACAACATAACCACCACGTACTACCCGCAAAAGCAGTGGGGCACTCCTCAGTCTCCTTTTCCCTTCTAGCTCAGGTAGCCTGGCATTGGGCGCTCCAACACCGTATTCATTTGGTGGCAGAGTACATGCCAGGGATGAACAATAATCTGGCGGACATGCCAAGCAGGATTCATCAACAAGTCCACGAGTGGAACTCCAACTTGCAGGTCCTGCACCAGTATTTCCAGCATTGGGGCACTCTGGACATAAACCTCTTTGGCTCGTCAGAGAATGCAAAATGCCCAAACTTTGCCCCAAAGTAAACACACCCACACTCTATCGGCAATGCACTAAGGATCAACTGGTTATGCTTTTCCACCTCTCCCGCTCCTTCCATTGGTGGTATGGATGATGTGCCAAACATCACAGACCCTCATCCGTAGCCCCTATTTAGGGCAGGCAGACCTGGTAGTCTGCCCTACTCAAGATGGTGGCAGGCCCACATGAGAACCTCCCCACAAGGCTAAACCATCTCACCAAGAACCAACGGCCAATCAGGCACCCAGATCCCAAGCAACTCCATCGAATGATCTGTCACCGTAGGCCTTAGATTTCCGTTATCAGAGTCTCTCTCGGGAATGCATGGACATCCTGCGGGAGTCCCGTAGGCTTACCATACATGCATGCTATACAGCTAACTTGAAAAGATTTGTCCACTACTGCATTGCCAACAAGCTAGGATCCTGAAGCCTGCAGTCGAAGATAAAATTGGCTACTTGGTCCGCCTCCAGATGACTTGTCTATGCTACGGCTCCATACGGATCCATCTACCAGCTATAACCGCATACGTACAAAACGGGGATCATTCCTCCCTCTTCCACAGACCTGTAATTAAGGCAATCATGGAAGGACTGAAAGGGGTCATGCCTCCCAGGGTTCCTCCAGCACCATTGTGAAACCTTAATTCCGCCCTTTGCGACGCATGAGCAGAAGCCCTCACACTGCAAGAGCACTTCATTCAAGTTCAAAGGGACAGAGCATTGCCAGGACAAACCCTATGTTCCTTCCTAAGGTGGTTACCCCTTTCCACCTTAACCAAATCATAGAGCTCCCAGTCTTCTTCTCCCAACCAGACATAGTAATGGAGAGAACTAAGGGGGTGATTCTGACTATGGCGGACGGCGGAGGCCGTCCGCCATAGTACCGCCGCCAAATGACCGCACCGCGGTCAAAAGACCGCGGCGGCCATTCAGACATTTCCTCTGGGCCGGCGGGCGCTCTCCAAAAGAGCGCCCGCCGGCCCAGAGGAAATGCCCCTGCAACGAGGACGCCGGCTCAGAATTGAGCCGGCGTAGTTGCAGGGGTGCGACGGGTGCAGTTGCACCCGTCGCGTATTTCAGTGTCTGCAAGGCAGACACTGAAATACTTTGCGGGGCCCTCTTACGGGGGCCCCTGCCGTGCCCATGCCATTGGCATGGGCACGGCAGGGGCCCCGCGGCACCCCCTACCGCCATCCTGTTCATGGCGGGTTTCCCGCCATGAACAGGATGGCGGTAGGGGCTGTCAGAATCCTCATGGCGGCGGAGCGCGCTCCGCCGCCATGAAGGATTCCCCCGAGCAGCGGTAAGTCGGTGGGAGCCCGCCGACTTGCCGCTTCGGACCGTGGCTGAACCGCCGCGGTCAGAATGCTTGTGGGAGCACCGCCAGCCTGTTGGCGGTGCTCCCGTGGTCGGTGGCCCTGGCGGCCACCGGCCGCCAGGGTCAGAATGACCCCCTAAGTGTTAAGTGCAGTGCTTAATTTGAGCCAGTGGTTGCCAGTGGAGGGCACCAGCACTTGTTTTTGGGGACTATCACAAATTTCTCCAAATCTGACATTGCCAGAGACCAATAGAGGGAAAAACATGCAAAACAAAAAAGACGGAGAAAGAGAAATACAGCAAATCCATCACCAAGGGAGAAAGCATAAACCTGTAGAAGTGAGATAATTGGGAAGGGAGAGCCTGGCAGTGAATTAAAGAGGCCTGAGGTGTATTGAGGACTGCGTGCCATTGCTATTCACGCTCTGACATTTTATAGTGCCAGCCGTGGTTGTCTGAGCAGCGCTGTGGGCACTGGCACTTAATATTTTACAAATAAAGCACTGGTTTAGCGTGTACTCATGTATTACACAGACAGAACAAAACCCTTTTGCAAAGCAAATCAGCTTTTGTAGAGTTTGCAAAACCTCACAAGGGACAACCAATATCTAAAGCAGGAATTGCTTGGTGGACAGTTAAGTGTAACTAAACTTGCCATCAAAAAGCTAAGAGAACACTCCCCATTATCCCCAGGGCACCTTCTACTCGCAAGAATGCTGCAACAATGGCCTTCTTAGGAAACATTCCCCTAGCTGACATATGTAAGGCAGCTACTTGGTCAACCCCACACACATGTATCTTTTGTGGATGTTGTAGCCAGAAAGCGGCTATGGTTGGCCAGACGGTATTAAGGACCTTATTTCAGACGTGTGCATCATTAACACACTAGCCACCAATTATGGAAGGGTACTCATGTGTTTCTACTGCAACAAATACTACGAATAGAACATGTTAGGGCTTTGTAAGCCTCTATTAGTAGTGTGTAGTGCTGTAGATTCACATGTGCTCACCCTCCTCCCAGGACGTGTGTGCCTCTGATCACAGATTGCTTCTCTCTTTCAGTCACTGGCTTTTGTGTGCAATACACATGTGCATCATATTGTTTTCACTCACTACCCTATACTACTCACAGTCGCTGCGCAGAAAACAACCTAACATGGAGTAGATGCCCATGCACTCTGCCAGCCAAACGGAGGAGTCGCCATAGCTTGTGATTTGAAAGACTTCTTGGAAGAAAAACAAGTTGCACACGTCCGAGCCTAGTACTATGTGGCAGGAGTATACAGAGCATGTGAATCTACAGCACTACTTACTGCAAACAGATGCTCACTGGGTAAATTACATTTTCCTTTTCTTTTACCACAAACATATTAGCAGATTTAAATGTTAACAAGAAAGGAAGCATGGGAATTACTTCAAAAAGACTATTACTCAAGAGCAAACACGTTTGATAAAATGGGAATTTTGTAACTGTGCAAACTTCTGCCATTTAATTGCTGTGCATGTACAATTATGTGGAATTAATTTTTTCAAATAAATAAAACGTACAAAAAACGAATAAATACAGATAGAATTGCTTTGTTTTCATCTAGTGTTTTCAGTCTAAAACATTACAATAGGAACATGTGAGCCTTTTACATTTTAGATAGACAGACATAGATAGATAGATAGATAGATAGATAGATAGATAGATAGATAGATAGATGGATAGATGGATGGATAGATAGATAGACAGGCTTAAGATGTAAGTTGTGGCCTGCTTACCTGGAGCCGACATGTTGCTGTGTGTCTCAGGTCAGGTCCAGGCTCTTCTGTGAGCTTCTTGGGTGAGTGGGAGGCGACACGTCCTACCTCTCTGGTTTAAAGAAAAAGACACATTCCCCGGATCAGGTACACAGCACAAATACCTGAAAAGGCACAAAACCGGTGGGGCAGGAAAAGCAGAATTGTAGGATGAAAAGACACCTTTCATGGAGAGAGGCAGGGCCGGGGCAGAGTTTGCACGGGGAGTGGTCAGGATCGGGTGAGTCAACAAAGAAAAATATACATCTACTGAAGGGCGCCTAGTGCTTCTCCAATACATCAAGGGCCAGATGTAGCAAAGGGTTTTTCCCATTCTGTGTCAATGGGAAAATGTGTTCGTACATATGGCCCCAAGAGAGCGCTTTCTGCGGTGCGATTTTAAGTCGGTGGATATAATGAGAAAAGAACTACACCTCCCAGAATGCAAAGTGCTTACTAATTATGAAGTGAAATGCCTCAAATAAGGCTTCAACGCTGTTTATTTGTTTGGATATTCTGGTCAGCCCCGCACGTCTGGCTTCAAAGCACTACTCATGGTTCTTTTCTACTGTGAGGTACACACACTCGTAAACCTGGGTGCACGGGAGAAGCGAAACCATGTACATTTTTATTACAACAAAATGGAATTTGCTGGTATTTCATGACTTTTTAATTCCAAGCAAGGGGCATATTTTGAAAAATAAAAAACACAAAACCTCGCATGGAGCCTGGTTCAAGCAGAAAAAAATCCTGTGCGTCACTTTCTGTTAAAACTAGTCTTCCGCGACCAAAAAGTAAACAAAATGTTAGGAAATGTTTTGAATTCCACTTTATAAATTACACCACCGTAATTTAAAGTGGGCCCTCGTTGGCACTGCACGTGCACTATTTTAGGGTATTGGGTGACTCCGTGGTTGGTACTGCACGTGCACTATTCTGGGTTACTGGGAGACTCCTTGGTTTGCACTGCACACAAACTATTTCTGGTTACTGGGTGACTCCTTGGTTGGAACTGCACGTGCACTATTTTGTGTTACTGGTGAGTTCATAGTTGGCACTGCACGTGCACTATTTCTGGTTACTGAGTGGTGCCATGGTACAAAGGAGGCAGTTTTCAAGCCCTGGCTTTTCCTTTACAAATCAATGTTCTATTTTGTCCTAAGTTCAGTTTGTGCTTCTAAAGTGACCCAGGACTACATCTCCCAGAATGCATTGGATTTTCAGACTAAACCGCAGGAATGGCGCACAGCAGGCTTGATGACATGCCACTGTCCGGTAACTTTAGCACTAGTGGAAAAGTGAAGGGGGAAAGGCCTAGGAGTGACCAGATCAGAGGTGGTGGTGGTGTGAATGCTGAACTTATTACTAATGAATTTTATGTATTATGAGTTATGAATTTGCATAGAATTTAGTTAACACAGAAAATAATGTGCAACTTGGAAAATTTGCCACTTGAGCTGCCGCCGTAAAATATGTAATGTTTTAATAAGTGCATACTAATGTTCATTCACAAGCATACACATATAATTTTTTTGTAGTAGTAGGTTATATTAATGATTTGATGCTATGTACTTGCTTATTAATTGTAAACCTTAAGCTAGTGAGATCTGGGCCTAAGTATTGCACAGCCTCATATTAAACTGCAATGTCTGAATAAAATTGTGAATTCATGTCTAGAAAATAAAGATGGATTGTTCAAGCTGAAGTTGACCCAACATGTAGCAGTAGCCTTTAACTTTCTCATGGGAACGGCCTTAGAATCATGTTCTACTCAAAAGGATACACGTGTAGACTTGATGCGTGAGACTGCGATGTTCCCAGGAACTACCAATGGACGCCCTGACTAGAGTATGGGTGGATACGAGAAAGTTACCTGACGAGTCGTACGACGGGAACAGAAGAGCCAATCATCAATGTGTGAAAGATAGTTTAGTTATATCATAGATTTGAACTTAAGCTCTAATTAGATTGACTGTAAACGTATGATTTTCTGTACGATGGTAATGTGGGAAGTTCTTTAGGTGATTTCGACTTAACCCGACTACACAGAGGAAAATACTCTCTACTTTTTGGGTTGTTCTTATTGCCATTCTCATTCTATTCTGTTTGAGAGCTGAACAGTTCCTGATTACCTTATTCTTAACTTTAAGTTTGAAGCTTGATGGCTAACTAATTTGCTGCTGCCCTCGGAGATTGCTTATTCTGGTTCAGACTGCGTAGATACCCCCGTGTCTGAGCCGTCCCCTTTCATTGCCCTTTGTGAAGAAGACAAGACGGTTGCCCAACTAATGAAGAGAATTGCAGCTTGCCGATCCACATTGAGGACAGGTATAACGAAATGCTATTGTTTTGGTTGTAGATATAATTTTTGTTCTATTTACTAACCGCTATTTGATTGAGCCGTAGTTAGATGTTTTCCAAATTATTTTTTACTAAAACTGTTTTGCATGAAGCCGAAACATGCTATTCCAATCTGAAGAACAGACAGACACTGTGGATGCTGACAACTTATTACTAAAATCATTTGTATTTGTTTATTTACTGAACTAAATGTATGCTATCTCTAATGCACAGTTATTCCTGTTATTGATTTGTACCGTGATTCTAGAATGCTTGGCGGTCAATGTGCTAATTAAATTGAGATTGTTTCGAAGATTTGGTCAACCAATGCTATTTGTGTTTGTTTATGAGCTGATTTTGAGATTGACGTATGTGATTTTAGACTGTTAAGCTGGGGAAATAAACATTCTAAATTTTACTAACTGGTGTGGTTATTCATGACCAAATGGGTCATGGTGCGTGAGGATTATTGAGTCCTGAGATATTTGATGATGTTCATTGATTATGATGCTGAAATTGTTTTGAGTTTAGGGACTTATGGTGGAATTACTCTAAGCGTAGTCAAAAGATTCATCGAACTGTAACACGTCCCCTTAACTATTAACATATAAGGACCAAATAAGGACCGACGTGCTAACAGTGGCCCTGAGAGACGGTCTGCCCTCTTTTCACAGAAAGGTACAGACATTTGCTTCATTTGCCGGAGCAGGTGTTGAATCGAGTGACAAGCGCACCTTAAACTACATCGGTAAAGTTTGTGGTCAACAGTGCCAAGAGACATCCAGAGGTAATGTGCACTATGAAAAAACAGTCAGTCGTATAGGCGAACAGGTTTGACAGAATCACCACTTTGGGCCTGTGGTTAATATGTAAATAACAATGTGCCTGTGCTCAAAGCTCGCCTCTGAAACTCACGGCTGCTGTAATTAAATCTGCAAGTACAGAATACTGAGGCAGTGTAATCCTAAATCCCTCTTGTGTCTCCATAATCCATTTACATCCACTTTCTGCCCCATCAGCGCACTCTTGCAGCTTTCTGCTTTCTCCCCTTGTGACGCTTTTTCATTTTTCTCTTCATCCATCTTTCCCATAAGTGTCTTTTGCTTGCAGTAAATGCCAGATGCACAATCATAAGTGCTGGCGCCACGTACTTGCAACCACTGGCTCAAACTAAACACGGTTTGGGCACAAAACACCCTGCACACTGGTTTCACGGAGGGATGCATCTGGGAATTTGTGCATCACAGAGAGAGTCAAGTGCAGGGCCTGCATTCAGGGCAGACATGTGTACACTGTGCAATGGTCTGGGGGCACGGGATAGTTTTTTTCCTTTCATCACTTTTTTATTTTAGGTCTGGTGTTAGCCAAGATCTTTTGATTTTACTAAAATATGTATAATATATTTACTTGAAGGGACTTATAGCCACCTCTCTTGACCCACTGGTCTGCTGTTGTGTCATTCACATTTTCCTCCCGCCCAATACAGCATGAGGCAATGGGTCAGCCTATTTTTTCCTCTCTCACAAGGAGCACATCTGCACACAAGGCAGTTCCCTTCAGTGCCAGTATTTCTGTTTTTGATTTATAATTACTATAGTGTTCCCTTTGTGGTTAGAGCCTGATGTGACAGCAGGAGGCTTCTAAAGCACTTTGTTTTCTTTATCAGATCCCATTTCCTGCCAATGTAGTTGTAAATTCCCTTTTGAGTGCTTCGGTTTTCTGATTGTTGTTATTTATTTCACAGCATATCAGATAAGATTGTGTCTACCTGAAAATGTTCTGTATTAAGTAATCCTCTTTTTACTTTTTCCTTCCCCCTTATTTCTTTCCTTACTTCTAGTCTTTCCTTCTTTCTTTGTTTCTTTCCTCTTCCTTCGTTCTCTCCTCTGTTGCCTTCTTTCATTATTTCTCTTTCTAACCTGTTGTCTTTCTTTCTTTTTCTTGCCTTCTTTCATTCATTCCTTATTTATTTTTTCTTTCCCCCTTCATTCCTTCTTCCATTCTTTCTTTCTTGTTTGTTCTCTTTTTTCCCCTTCATTAATTCTTTCATTCTCTTTTTTTTCCTCTTTACTTTCTTTTTTCTTCCTCATCTTGCCTTCTTTCATTCGTGCCTTGTTTTTTTCTGTCTTCTTCCTTTAAGACAAGAAGCTTGCAGCCAATGCCAGATTGATTGACTTTTTAGGTCTGTGTTAGCCAAGACGTATTGATTTTTCTAAAATAATGAGTATAACATAGCTACCTATAGGGGTTTCTACCAGACGTCACCCATTAATCTGTGGCTGATGTCACGAACATTTTTCCCACCTACTCAAACATGCATTAAGGGGCAATATATGAGCCCACATCAGCCACTTCCTGACATCAGTACCAACAGCACTTTGAATGGAGTTGTGGCATGTCACCCTTTAACAAGGCACACATCCACACACAAGGTAGTTCCCTTCCGTGCCAAGGAGGACTGTGGAAATGTGTGTGTTTTTTTTAACACCCAAAAAAAACTTATTTGCCTTTAGAATTATTTTTTTTACATTGATGAGTGTTCGGCCTATACCCAAAATTTTACAAAAACCATGACACAACAAGAATTGCCAGAAGGCTGGTGGCCAAAGCCAGACCTATTGGCTTTGCCAGTGCTTGTGATTACACATCTATATTCTTAATGCCATTTACAGAAATGCATTTATCGTCCCGAGGGGGGGGGTGCAAAGCCCTGTTCTAACTCATGCATTGGTACCCAGCACCCTCTGCTGACATAAGAAGATGGCAGTCGGTGCCAAATACATTTTGTCTACAAAGCAGTGGGTACCCACAAGTGTAGAAATCAAGCAGTGCTGCAGTGGGCAGGGATGACCCTCGCACAACCGTGTGCACCGTGAACAAACGCACACAGGAGTGCAAAGTGGAGGATTCATTTCCTGAGAGGTGTAATCACCAAATTTGCAAGGATATTCAGAGCTCCATGTACATGTTTCTGCCCAAGGTGTCCCTGTTCTGTGAAGAAGAGGTATTTGCACTGCTGTTGCTCTGTCATGTGGAAAAAAAAAAAAAAAAAGGATATACTGAATGCACCTGATCTTCCAGGTTTTAATCTTGTGCTGATCAGGCACCAGTGTTAATATTTGTAGCTCACCAACACAACTTCAATATCAGTCTAACAAAGGGAGACCAATAATATCAATATAAGGAACTTAACCCCACCACCCAAAGTATGGAACCCATCAGAAACTGTGCAGCCATTGAAGGGGATCATCGCTGGATACTTCCCGGTGTGCGATGTGGAACCCACAGATGCAGTGTAGCACACTGGGAAGGTGAGGGTTTGTCACACTGTGTGAGTACATGGATGTAAGGTCATTCTATAAGAGGTTTGGCTGTCTCTTCCAGGAGTTTACAACTTCTTGTTATGTTTAGGACTGTTTACCGAGAGCATCCTTTAACTGTTCATACTCTCTCTTTACTCTGCTGGCCACCTGTGTTGTACCTCTCCAGTATGTGCAGTGCTTAATTTGCAAAAGACTGAGTGCCGGTGCTCAAAGCTCTGCTCCGGCAGTACTAATAAGCATCGGAGTGTGGTATACCAAGGCTGCGTCCTGTTGAATTCACCTCAGGCCTCTGTAATCCACTGCCAGACACTGCTGCCCCTTTAACTCACTGTTGAAGATTCCTGCTTTCTCCCTTTGTACCTGCCTTTTTTCATCTACTTTTCCATCCTCTTTCCTGGTTGTGTGTTATTCTCTCTCTTGCTTGCTGGGATTACCTGATAAGGAAAAATAAGTGCCGGTCCCCAAAAATGAGTGTTGGTGGGACCTACCGACAACAACCGGCAAAAAATTAAGCACAGTGTATGTGAAAGAATTGTGTGATGTCCATCCTGCTACTCATCTGTCCTTTGCTTACTGAGATACAGGGGGAGGCTGCCCCGCTGCTGTCCATGTTGTACCTTTTGTTGTGTAGCTCATATAAAATTTTACTCTATAGAAAAGATAAAATGATTCACACAGGCAATGCTTATTTTAATACATGATGTGAATGAAAGAGTGAACCCTCACAAAATATGCAAGCACAGTTTACTTTTGGTTTTACATGTGAAACAAGCTATTTTTTTAAACAGACTTGAACACTTTGTAAAAAGTTAAATGTCTCAATGTCACATATAATGCATTTGGCCTACTCTGGCATTTTAGCCAACAGCACTTTGAATTCTAGAGTTTAGAGCCATAATGAAAGTGTTAAAAGCAAACTACAAGTCTCACAATGCAGCACGTTGCCGATGACCGAGCGGTGATGGACAGTATCATAGGTCATAGTGCCCTGTGGCAGAATTGTGAAATACAAAATCAAATTCAGACCCTGACAGTCTGCCTTTTTAGGGTCGAGAGCGCACGCGCTCTGTCCTGTTGCAATCTCTTTGTGGGCTTTTAACCACACCCACTGTTGCTATGCATTCTTTGTTGTTTCCGTCTTTAATGCTTCATTTTATTGGTGCATTTTGTAAAATGTCCCTCCTTTGTGTGCTGAGTTCCCTCCGAGGCGATATCACTATGTGAACATTTTTTATTGACCATCACACTACATCACGCTTCCTCCTGTAACAGCGTGTGATGGCCCCTCCTCCGGTTTCGGTTTGCCTTTCATCCCAGCCGCTATCCTTTCTAGACATTCACGCAGGGAGCCAATAACGTTAGCTCATACTCATAGCGGCCGTGGCACTTTGAATTGACTTGCTTATGTCACCTGTTTTACCTTTCATTTTCAATTTATGTTGCAAAAAAAGTCCAGTTAGGAATTTAAAACGCTAATAGCTCTAACTTGAGCTAACGCAAGACCCATTGCATTGCAAATGCTTGTTTCTTGTAGGCAATCAAGGGTTAAACAGCCCAGAGAGTGAGAGGACAGAGACTGCCTTTTAACTGCAGATGCAAGCATTTCACTGCCAATGGGTGAACATTAGCACTCCTTGGCATGGCATGATAAAAAAGCATTATTTACCACAAAGAAGCCAGCAACAGCAGCTGAAACAACCCCAAGAGAAGCAGAGAAGAGATAAACAATGTGCAACAATGTCCCTCTTTCTGAGGCCATCCCCAGCCTAGAGGTTGGTGGCATTAAGGTGGAGTGCCTGTAGTAACACCATGATGCGTCCTGTCTCGAACAGATGCAGCCCGTGCTGCAGCTGCTGCCCCGCACGACCCGCCAGTGTTTCTTTGCATTCTGGTACTTGTAGTCTTGAATTTTTATTGCGCTAAACAAAAGTGTAAATACCAAAAGCAAATAAAATACTGCCCTGGATGAGCACATGCATGGGATCATGGGTGGTAGGCACCTTGTTTTAACATCCCCTGTTCTCTTTCTGGTTTCCCCCCAATAAAGCTGCTTATTTCACCATTCATCCTTCAAAGAGGATAGGCGTTGCCACCTGACTGGTATTCGACCGGCCTGCCCTGTCTTTTCATGATCATGCCAGTTTTAAAAAAAATAGTAAAAGCTGGAACATGTGCTGTTTCCCCTTTAAAATATACAACTAAAGCAGAAAACACATGAAGAAATCACTTTAAAAGTGAGTGCAGTCTATGTATAAATGATTTTTAAAACAAAGAAAGAATAATTGCCAAGTTACAAAAAATACAGATAGTTTTACACAAATTATTTTTCCCATACTAATACTCAGCCCTTAAAAAACAAAGAACAATAAACAAATGGCTGGTAATTTTTTCTGAAAAAGATGGCAGCCCATTATACAAATGTAAATTTCAGTAGCCCAAATTATTTTATTTGAATGAGTTATGCTCACTGTAGGTGATCATGTGATACACATTTGTTCACATTGTGCTTCAAATCAACTTTAACAAATATTTTGACCTAGTTTCTGCTTGGTGTCAAATTAGTTTTAACACCAGGTTGGGTGTAAAATTTAAATTATGCCGGAGTAATAAGTGTAATTTTGGGAATTTCGTCTTCCGGCAATTTCCGTATTTACGCCATAATGCCGTTCACAGCAAAATTTTATTGTGAGCGCACATGAATTCCACAAATGGCCAAAATACGACCGGCTGTTGGTCAAGGCACTTGGGCATTTTGTGCTATTTTTCACCATGAAATGCATTCTCACAACAAAAAACAACATGGTAACGCTCTTTGTGCTAAACTACAGCTCGAAACGACAGATCTGCATTACCTGTAATTTTGCTTAATTTTCTCCAAATTTTGTATAATTACACAAAAGCTAATTACATAAATGTTTCACATTCCCTAACACCAGGTTATAAACAACCGAATATTCTAATAGTATGGGACGTATAGGCAACCTAAGAAAATACCAATAAGTGCTGCAAAGAGATATTTCCCCCAGACCATCACTGCCAGCTCACAGAGGTCTAAAAAGTACAAAACAAATAACGCCTACACCCACAATGCATTGGGAGAGAAAGAAAACTGGAAGGGAAATAAAGTAAAAAAACACACCTTAAGGCAGCGATACTCCAAGTACACGTGACCTTCTAGTGGCCACCCAGTCAACAGCAGCACTGGGCTGATGCTTACTTAACTGAGCACGAATATAACCCAATTAAAAAAAATAGAGCGTTCCAACTGGCCAGGGAGCTATTTTTTCCTTGTGCCAATTCGCTCCCATAGGAGTCAGACTTTTGCTGGAGCGAGCGCTCTGACTGGCTGCCAGCAATAAGAGAAAAATGTTGGTGGCAGCCATTACACAACTCGGGGTATTAGTACCTTGCCCTGAAGTTTAAAAAATAAATAAAAAATAGGGAGCAGGGGAGTCAGAGGGGCGACCCATTGAAACTTCCTACTGGGGATAAAATTAAAAAAAAAAAAAAAAAAAACAATAAAAAAAAAATGTTTGCTGCGATCCTCGCAGCAAAAACAAAACAAAAAACAGTGAGAAGAGCTTTAGTTGGCCCTTCTTCAAGAGACCATTTTCAGCTCAGGGGACTCCCTCCCCCGAGGCCACATTTTTTTAATTAAGGGGAGGAGGCATGCAGCCCATTCCCCGAGCCATTATAGGCCCGGGGAGCCTAAGGTCATGTGTGCAGCATGGAGTTGGTTGCCTGCGGGGAGTCGGACGCAGGGTCAGGATGCAAGCCAGGCCCTGTGGTCAACCCCACTCATGAACAAAGGCCGAGCGCGGTTGTCTGTCTCCGGGTGGTGGCCTGTGTGGGGCTGGATGCAGCACCTGGCTGCAAGCCATATAGACATCTCTGACCACAAAGTGAGAGGATGTTGTAAAACTGAGTTAGGTGACAAACGTGCTGGGGTACAGGAAGTGAAAGGAAAGACTGCAGGTTGCAAGTTTTTTTTATAGCACACAACATTTAAATGCCTGTAAATGAACTACAGACATATTTCAAAATGTATTACCAATTAGGAACGTATTATTGAACACTTTTTTTGCAATTTTGAAGAGTAATGGAAGCAAAGATTTTAATATGATCAAAACAGATCAAGCCACTTTACTTGGTGATGCACTAAATATTCACTGAAACTCGATTACCATCCATTAGTATGATTTCCTTTGTTGTTTTTCCAGTAAAACTGCTTGACTATGCACATTTAGTGCCAATTCAAGGAAAATGTGCTGTCTGTAAATGACAGTGCACTACCACACCAGTGCTTCAAAATGCACCACCAGCTGCTGCCAATACTAAGTGATGGGGCAGCGCAGGGGAAAAAAATAAATTAAAGTACTTACCTGCAGTTCGCCGCCTAGGTGCTCCTCTGCAGTCCATGGGTCACTCTGCACAGGCTCCACACCCAATCCAGACGCTGCTCTCATGCTGGTAATGCTAGTACCCAGCATAAGAGAAGCGCCGGGATTGGTCTGAGCGAGCTGTTTTGCAGATTGCATGCCTCTTCTCCAACTGGTTGAGTAACACAGCTAGGACTGGAGAAATCTAAGTGTGCATGTCGGTTTGGCTGTGCTCAGCAGACCAAACTGACATGCGCACTTACGGTGCCCACCACTCCTTCTCCACAGAGAATAGCCCAGCCTACACACGGGACAGCGAAAAATAAAAATTACAATAAAACAGTTTTATTATCATTTTTTTACATCTGCTGACTCTTGGCAGTGGGGCGAGCCTCATCCGCAATAAAGGAGGTCCCGTCACTACATATTACACCATTACCACTCTCCTGATAAATGGGCGCAGTTCACTTGCGCAGCCCTGCTGCCCCGCCCCCCCTGCTCTCCCATTTGACGATCCCTCCAACCTCCCCTCCTATGGCGGCCGCAGCGCGGTGAAAGAAGCGAACTCTGACCCTGCTTCTGTCAGGCAGGTCACTTCCTCCTCACCGCTGCTCCACTCAGGTGCCATTTCTATTTTGGTGTTTTGCCCTGTTTTTCATCTCTGTCTCGCTGCTGCGTCCCCGCCCCCCTCCCTCCACCTCAATTCTCCGCTCCCTTTTCCCACCTCAGAGCCCTGCTGCCCCACCCCCCCTCTGCTCTCCCATTTCACGATCCCTCCCTCCTCCCAGCTGCCACTCCCTCCCACCTCCCCTCTTATGGTGGCTGCAGCGCGGACGCGTGCAGCGGACGCGCCGCTGGCGCGCCAAAGGCAAGCCCGTCTGCGCCAAGACCGCCCAGCGCCAGACCCCCTGGCCAACACGCCCCCTTTACCACCAATCACCACTACACTGCCGATGACCTCCACGCCCTCAATCCAGGACGCTTCTCTAGCTGCTTCCAGTCCACTCCGATGCGCACCAAAGGACCCTTCTCCTGCAAAGTCTGCAATTTCACCTGCAACCTAACCTCCAAGCTCCAACCCAAAGCCTCAGACAACCGCCTAAGATGCATCCTGCTTAACACCTGCTCCGTCCACAAGCATGCAATCGAACTCTGGGACCTACTGACCACATCCTCGCCCGACGTCGTATTCCTCACCGAAACTTGGATGAATTCGGCCTCGGAACCAGACATAGCCATAGCCATACCAGAAAACTACAAGATCACCAGAAGGCAAGAAAACCAGGAGGAGGAATCGCCGTAGTCCACAAAAACACCATAAGAGTCTCCACCAGCTCCCACAACACCATCAAATGTGCTGAGCACCTCCATTTCAAAATCCACATCAACGCCAACACCACCCTCCGAGGAACACTGGTCTATAGACCCCCAGGCCCCAGTTCTGCAAAGACATCGCCGACGTCATCAGCTCCCAAGCCCTCACCTCAACGGACTACATCCTCCTCGGCGACCTGAACTTCCACCTAGAAAACAACAACGATATCAACACCACCAACCTCATCGCCAACCTCGGCCTCAAGCAACTCGTCATGTCACCCAACCACACCGCAGGACACAAACTCAACCCCATCTTCTCAGCCAGCAACCACGTCTCCTTCAGCCACACCACCGAACTCCTCTGGACCGACCATCGCTGCATTCATTTCTCCTTTCAGAAGCCGGTCACTCACCACCTCACCACTAAAAGCCCCCGCCGCTACTGGAACAGAATCTCAACAGAACAGCTGATCTTCACCCTCACCCAGGCACGCCCTCCCAGGACCCCAGCACAGCCGCCACCTACCTGCACAAATGGTTAGAAGACTGCGCCAACACCCTCGCACCACTCAAACAACCCTCAGACTTCCACCACAGACCAAAGGCCAGCTGGTTCACCCCCGACCTGCAGGCCTCCAAACGGGAATGTCGAAGAATGGAGAAGACCTGGCGCCTTGCACCCACCAAATCCAACCACACCGCCCTCAAGACTGCCATCCGCAAACATCACCAGCTGATCTGCACTACCAAAAGGACCAACTACAAAAGTCGAATAGACACCAACGCCCACAACAACAAAGAGCTCTTCGGCATCATCAAAGAACTCTCCAACCACAGGACCAGCTCCCACGAACCCTCGCCATCACAGGAACTCTGCAACTCCCTCGCCACTCACTTCCGTCGAAAGATCGAAGACAGCCACCTTCCCGGAGAGATGGAAACATGCCGACGTCAACGCCCTGTAGAAGAAACCCAAAGCAGATCCAGATAGGCCGGTAGATAATGGGGTTATCTCCCTCCTCCCCTTTCCAGCGAAGGTCATTGAAAAAATCGTGAACAGCCAACTTTCCCGCTACATGGAAGACAGCAAAGCGCTCGATACCTCCCAATCTGGATCCGGATTTCGCAAGAACCACAGCACGGAGACTGCACTTATTGCTGCCACAGATGACATCAGGACCATGCTCGACAAAGGCGAAACCTCAGCGCTCATCCTCTTAGACCTTGCCGCAGCTTTCGACACCGTCTGTCACCACACCCTTCAAACACACCTCCACAACACTGGGATCTGCGGCAAGGCCCTCGACTGGATCTCCTCTTTACTCTCCGGCAGAACCCAGAGAGTCCGCCTTCCGCCCTACCTGTCCAAATCCTCCAAAACCGTTTGTGGCGTCCCTCATGGATCCTCCCTCAGCCCAACACTTTTCAACGTTTACATGGCTCCCCTCGCCAACATCACACGATCCCACCAGATCAACATAGTATCCTACACAGACGACACCCAGCTGATCATCTCCCTCACGAAAGACCCCACAACAGCAAGAAACAACCTCCATAAGGGACTTCACGCCATCGCCAACTGGATGGAATCAAGCCGCCTCAAGCTAAACACAGACAAAACAGAGGTCCTCATCCTCGGCAGCAACCTCTCCGCCTGGAACGACCCCTGGTGGACTACCTCCCTCGGAGCTGCCCCCACCACCCAAGTACGGAACCTGGACATCATCCTTGACTCAGCATGACTCAGCAGGTCAACGCAGTCTCCTCTTCCTGCTACAACACCCTCTGCATGCTCCGCAAGATCTTCAAGTGGATTCCAGTTGAAACCAGAAAAACAGTCACCCACGCCCTAGTCAGCAGCCGACTGGACTTCGGCAACGCACTCTATGCAGGAACCATGGCCAAACTACAAAAGAAAATGCATTGTATCCAAAACGCCTCCGCCCGACTCATCCTTGACGTCCCACGTCGCAACCACATATCTGCCCACCTCAGAGAGCTACACTGGCTACCCGTATCGAAGATTACGTTCAAACTACTCACCCACACACACAAAGCCCTCCACAACACAGGTCCGGCCCACCTCAACGCCAGACTCACCTTCAACACCCCTGCCCGCCAGCTCCGCTCCGCCAGCCTCGCCCTCGCCTCCGTCCCCCGCATTCACCGCACCACCACCGGAGGAAGATCCTTCTCATACCTTGCCGCCAAGACCTGGAACTCCCAACCGCTCCAGCTACGCCAGACCCAAGACCTCCTGGCCTTCAGAAAACGCCTCAAGACATGGCTTTTCGACCATTAGCTCCCCCCCCCCAGCACCTTGAGACCCTGACAGGTGAGTAGCGCGCTTTATAAATTGATTGATTGATTGACTTGCTCACTAGTTTTTTGAGTGACGTTTGGATTTTTCATAATACCTATGATTTCAGTGCTATAACATTAATGACAGCACCCCCACTCAAAATTGTTACAGCGCAACTGATTACATGGCCCAAAAACCTGTCATTTCGGGTGGAAACAGACTCCCAGGGTTCAATCAACTCTACAAACTGAAACCTCTAAACACAAAAAAGTATCCAGGATGAATGTCTCTGTTTCCAAACAGGTCTAGGAGTCATTTCAGATAAAACCTACAATAAGCACAAACCTTAATGCACCACGTCACATCACTAATAATTGCCTTTTATTTCACAGGTCAACCTTGACATCGACCTGAGGAGTTAAAAATATAACCATCTTCGAGATTCACATGGAATCTCTGCATTGCTCGATTTAGGTTTAGTTGAAGGACAGATATGTATGTTTTAAAAACAAAATCTTAATAGGAAATTTATTAAATGTTTATATTTCAATATATTATTATTCTTTAAACATAGGTCTGCGTACTGACACACATTCATATATCCTGTAGAATAAAACTGCATGTAAAAGGTGTCAAGCCGCTTTTAGGGGATGCATATGATAGGACAGTAACTTCACTCCCTGTGATGTCACATCACTCCTGGTGACGTCATTGTCCACTGACTATGCTACTACCCTCCCCACTATTTTCTTTTAGGACTTGCATGTCACATTCACAACACCCTAGCTTGCGGGCAAGAGGCCACCCCTGTGAGCAAAAAAGCCATCCCTGGTCCAGGATAGGGCACCTCAGGAAGAAGCCTGGGGGTAGGACGTGGAGAAGGAAAGTACTTCATAGAGCCAACAACTATGCATTTTTTTGTTTTTGCAGACATAAAAACAAGGGCTCACAACACATCTCTCAAAGTGCACGTGGTTTAATCCTAAAATGTATTTTGTGGCTGAACTTCAACAAGCAGGATTAATGAGTACTGGCTAAGCATCTTGGCTCACATCCTGGAGAGTGAAAACTGAAGTGTAGGCCTGAAATTAAGGCGCACACATTCCAATAATGCATTTATGATGGAAACCGCCAAGAAACAGGTCGCTTGAGATTTGTAGGGCATGAGGAGGAGATGTGCAGGAAGAAAACGATTTCACAGCAGGGCTGTGTGTGCGCAACACTTCTGATGCCCGTAGCCATGAGAAAACAAGCATTGGCATGGCCAATAGTCTGACTTTGGCATGGTGGTGCGAAGGGTTCACTTTTTTCCATTGTAAGCATATCGCACAAAATGAAAAACAAGAAATACATTCCACTGCCTAAACGCTGCAGCATATGCTTGCAATTTGTTTTTCATATATATATATATATATATATATATATATATATATATATATATATATATATATATATATATATAGAGAGAGAGAGAGAGAGAGATTGGGAGACAGCGATAGAGGGGGAGAGAGAGATATGTTTACATATAGCACATCAGTACAATAGAACAGTATGAGTGCTTCCTAGGCAAAAAAAATATTTATATATATATATATATATATATATATATATATAAAATAAAGTACCACCTGCTGTACATTATAAGGATAGTGCAAGTGACCAAGAAGTTCCAAAACAATACAGAGGAATGAGGCAGAAGGCCGACCTCCTTTATAAGATTGTGGAAGTCCAAGGTGACTTGTAATAAATTATCATGTACGCCAGGGATATTTTATCTCATATAATATATGGTCACATCATCACTTTTCCACAAACCACTTCAAACTTTGGTGTGTGGGTCTTTTTTTGTATATGAAAAAGTGAGCATGTTTCATACATGAAAATAAAACTAAAACCTGTAGTGCAAAATGAAACACACCAGAAACCTTTCCTCTATTTAAGGAGTGCAAAATAAACATGTGCTCTCTGGTCGCCATTGTAGATGAAAAATAGAACAAAAGAAAGAAAAGCAAAATTTTATTTTTGTAGCTTTAAACTGCTGCTCCGTGTCCTTACCTGCCTTTCACCTTGCCATTGTGACATCAGAACTCATCTGTAATAACTTCTAATAGTCAAATTCTGGCGTCTTTTAATAATCAGTGACTAAGTGCATCACTATAAAGAAACCAGAGACTGAAGTTTATACATGGATTGAAGAATATATATATATATATATATATATATCTTACCTAGTGGCGGTCGACACTTAGGGCTTCTTTTTACTATAGACTTTTTGTTTTTCTTACCATATATGGTGCGTTTTTTTTTGCGTTGCCAATAACTTTGGCACTCCTTGACGAAACTTCACAACATTTTCAAAACCTACTCCTTTGTCAGTTCAGCTGCTTTCTAGAAAGTTTCAGGGCGATCTGTCAAATGGTATCCTAACACATGGCAGCGGGCTAGTAATTAATGCACCTAACCCCTACTTCTCCTTTATATCAATTATTAAATTAAAAACTGTGTGCACTCATACCGCATCTGCTGCCAAGGTGCATTCCTAGAGAAGGAAAACATTGAGAACACGATGCTCATTTTACAGAAACTAAACCAATAACAATAAAATACACACACACTCCTTTAAACCTGTCTGACTAAGTATTTTTTACCCATGATTCTAATTATGTATTGTATGTGCATATGTGTGTGTATTCATGTGTGTGTGTATATAAATATATATATATATATATGTGTATGTATGTGTATATGTTGTTTCTGTGCCTGGCATGTTTGTGGATCATTGCATGGCTCCATTTCTCACTCGGACTCATCCCAAATCCCTTCGACCATTTTCATCTCCTAAATATCTCTGCCTAAGCTCTTCCCTCCACCTCCACATCTAACTCACCAAACCTCACTCTACCTCTGTGACCTCCCACACAACCCCACTAAATTCTCCTGCATTCATCTCACCCTGCTACTATGCTCTCCCTAACCCTTCCACATCCTCTTTCCCCTCCGCTCCCCTTTTATTCATCTCAAGCCTTTGGATTGAGTAAATGAAGGATAAACTCCCAATTAACACTTCTGGATTTCTTTCCTCCTCCACCCCTCCATTACTCCAGTCAATCTAACTAACAAACTCTCATATCCGCAACTCAAATTAACTCATAATAATACTAAAACTGTACTCCTTATAAAATTATACTAATCCATCACTAATTCTTGTTGGGTACCGGAGTAGCGTGCTACTCATCGAAAAGCGCTTCGACGCCTCGTCAGGGGTAGTAAGCGCTATATAAATACGATTACAATACAATACAATGATGATGCACCACAGGACACTAAATTCAAGAGTCCAATTTTTTAATTGAGTCCATAGAAATGTTCTTTTTATTATTCTTGCAGCACACAGACACCTGTTATGGGGGAACGTGGAGTACTCGAGTTTTGGTGTTGGTAGTGGAGGTGTTTGACATTGTTACTGGATGGATTACAGTGGTTGGACATGATGAACCGAAATTATAGCCCTGAAGAAGTCCTATTTTAAAGGACGAAATGTGTTGGCTGTGCTATGCTATGAATATGGGCTGTGTTCAAAAAGAATAAAAATAAAATAAAAAGAAGATTTCTATGGACTCAATTTAAAAAATTGGACTCTTTAATTTAGTGTCCTGTGGTGCATCATCATTTGCATGTTCTGATCTGTCAAGTGGGGACCAAGAGAAAGGGGGTTCCAAAACACTTTTTACCAAGTCTATGTCAATGGGATTTAAACATTTTTGTACATGATTACAGGCCGAACCGCTGAATGGAATGGCAGCAAATTTGGCAGAAAGCTAGACCTTGGTCCCGAAAGCACGCCTTTTGTGACTTGGAGTAAATCTGTTCAGTAGTTTTGGAGAAATTAGAGTTTAAAAAAAAAAAAAAATATATATATATATATATATATATATATATATATATATATATAAAGTGTTGCAGCCATCTTGGGACTTTGGTTCTGTCAGATCCCAGGAAAAAAGTAAAAAACATGAAAAGAAAAGGGGCCTAGTTGTGACACTCTGACCCCTTAGCACTGGTGCTAGGGTCTCAGAGGGACCCCGCAAGGGAATAAAAGCATTTTTTTTTTAAATGTCGGAAAAATTCAGGTATCTGGATCGGCGGATTTTCAAAACAAATGGGTGGTCTGCAACCCCTTCATGAAGCCTCTGGGTGGGCCAAGTGAAAAATAGGGAGTCGGGGTACACGGGACCACCCTCCTGTGCATGCCAAAGCCCCGGGGACCACCACCCCTGGGGCGAAGGTTTAGATGTGTGCGGGCTGCCACAAAGCTCCCCTCCCCCCCCCCCCCCCCCCCCCCCCCCACAGCCCTGGGGTCCACCATCTCCACTGAGCAAAGATTTTGTGCCCAGGGCCAATGTAATATGGCCCACCTGCAGCCCTGCGGACGTTCACCTCCCCGTGGCACATTCTAAAAAACAGATATGGGGCCCATTTTGGACCCTCAGGCCACGGGGACCACCACCTCCCTGGGGCTATTTTAGTTCGAGGGGGGCTGCACGGCCTCCCTGGAGGAGCCACGGATTGCCCTGGGGAGCACCACCCCCCAGGGCCAGCTCCTGTTATGTTCCGAGGTGCCCAACCCTGGGATGTAGCTATTTGCTCTGACTTGTCAGGAGCTTTGACAGCTCCCACCAAGTCAAAGCAAACACTCCGCTCGCAGTGAGGGAGAGCTGTCAAACAGTAAAGAATGGGTGCACTACTGAGGACATAATTCTGTATGTTTATATACACACACACACATATGCTTGTAATAATGTATGTTAATTTGTTTCCCTGTCTGACTAAAACACTACCAAAGCCCTTGCCTTGTTGCACATTGGCATGCATTTTAAATATAAGTCCATGTTGGTTTTCAGTGTTGTACGTTGTGTGTTTAGCTTGACTATTCTAGTAAGTGGCATTGTCCTGAAGTTGGCATTACCATGTGAGAACTGGAGACTTAGGGAAGTCAGCTTTTCTACTGTAGAATGTATTTCAAACGTGTATATGTTTAAAGCAGAAAATTAAGGGCCAACAGTGGCGCATCCTTAAATTAAATTATAAAGTGGTGACCATATTGTGCAGCAGTGTGGGAGTGAGTGGCAATACATTTGTTCGTGTTTGAGGGAACATGACACAGATTTTTACTGAGCTACATCAGTCCCTGATAAGGGAAGCTTGCACAGCTGATGTCGGCCCTTTACTTGTTTGGTATGGGAGGGAACATTGCTGGCCTGTACCGGTTTTGTGCTGCAGTGTGTGTGTGTGTGTCAGAGAAGCTTGCACCGGTGCCATCGGTCCTTTACTTATTCTGTATGTGAGGGAACATTGCTGGCCTGTACCGGTTTTGTGCTGCAGTAAGTGAGGGAGTGTACGAGAAGCTTGCACCACTGCGGTCGGACATTTACCTGTTCTGTATGCGAGGGAACATTGCTGGCCTGTTGTGCAGCAGTGTGTGAGGGGGGGCAAGCAATTGCAATGTAATTGTTCCTGTGTGAGGGAACATCACACAGCGTCTTGCTGTACTACACCTATCCTATGTTTAAGACAAGCTTGCACTGTTACTCCAAGGATTGTCCTGGTGCTCTCCGAACTGCTGCTGCTACTGAACCTATACGTGTTCTCTATGTGGGTGGGGGAACAGTGCTGTACCTGCCTTAGTGCAGCAGTGAGTGAGAGATGCATGCACAACCGTTAGCAATGGATCTGTTCCTGAATTAGGAAAGCTCACACAACCTTTTCCGGTGCACTACCTGGTCTGTACACAAGTGAAGCTTGCACTGCTGCTGCCTGCATTCAGGGCTGAAGTCCTAAAAAAAAATGAGGTAGGGTGACTCACCAAGTTAGGCAGAATGGGCGTGACACCACCAAGCGTGACACCGCCGGAAGTGACATCACAGGAAGTGACATGCATGTGCAGTTTGTCCATCATGAGCACACTTGAATTTATTAAGAGATTTAAGTATTATGCTGATCAATACTTTAGTCTGTGTTATACTAAACTTGGCACCAAGCACAAAGCAGTTAACACACTGCAATAAAGATGCTTGAAACTGCAATTACCCCCTTTCGTATACACATGACTTAGGGCCGGTTTTAGATCTGGGCGGAGGGGTATACTCCAACACAAACGTGACGGATACCCCATCCGCCGAATTACGATCCCGTCATATCACATGGGGATCGTAACAAGGTGAACGAGACATCGGTAACGTTTGTGACAAAGTATTCCCTCCGCCCAGAGCTAAATCAGGCTCTTAGCTGCGATCACGTAGGCAAAAGGTTGTCACTTATTCCAGGAAATCCTACTTCACCTTCAGTTTTAAAACTTGCAAAACACGTGCACAACAGTAGCATTTCGTGCAATTGGAGGCACCAATTATGGCACTTGGAGTGGCTTTTGGAGAAAAGCCTGCCTGTCAAGAGTTTCAAAGAGCTCGGAGCCAAACCCCCCAATTTTTTTAACCTCAGTGAGGCATTTTACCACTAGGTGTATTTCACACAAGCTGGATAAACCTGAATGGAATTTAACAAAGTGATGGATGACTAGCCCAGTGTGTTAATCCAGCAACACTTTCATGCGTAACAGCTCATGAGTTCCAGTGCCAGCAATGTAAAGGATTTTAAAATGGGTCATAGGGACATGCTAGCGCTCTGTGTGAACTGTTCATCATTAACCTGAGAATCCTTCAAAGAAGCTTCTGCAATGCAGGTGAATAACGGAGGCCGGTTAGTGTGAAAATGTGCGTGAGAAACCTGCTCTTTTAAGTGCTTCGGTCATACCACACAGTGCGGCTCTGAGCTGACTGAGAAAGTTGCCAACAAAAACTTCTAACTCAATACCCTGAAAATAGCACAAAGCTATTTAAAAAATATTCCAGTATTTGGCAACCCGCACAAATTAACATTTCCTGTCAGGGCACAAGTCCTAAAAAAATGAGAAGTGAGGGAACTAACCAAGTTAGGCAGTTTGCCAAGGACATCATGGCACGTGACATCATGGTGCGTGACATCACAGTGCTTCTCACCACTCAGTATGACATCACATGTGGCAACACAGGAAGTGGCATCATAACCAGTAACCTCACAGGATGTGACATCAGAGCTTAAGAACTTTCATATGTTTAGTAGGTCTGTTATTAGTACATTTGAGAGCATTACAATATTTAAGAAATTAGATTTTTCTTTGGGGTTGTGCCACAATATTGATGCAATCCTGAGCGAAAATCCGGGCCTCAATTATACATTCACTTTTTTTTTAACCCTCCCACAAAGAAATTAGCAACAAGGAGAAATGTGGCAGTAAATCTGTTCAGCTTAAACGTTTGGGATGTCTGTATTTTAAAATATCTCATGGGGTTACTGCACTCGCTGCAGAGATCCTTGTGTGACAACTAAATCTCAGGGAATGATAATAATGGTAAGCTAACTCAGAAGGATAAAGTATTTGCTGGAGAGATCCATGTTTTGCCTAGTCCTACTTTTGAATCAAAGTAGCATAGAGGGTTAATATGTCCCCTGCAAAGCACATTATGCAACACACAGGTGACAGATTTTTGTTTTTATTTTATTAAGATGAGTAAAGTGAGTTACTGCTTTTAAGAGAGAGATGCTTTTGTTGCTTGTATTTCATAAATAGTAATCCTTCTAATGTAGCACAGTGAGCTATGAAGGACATGTTGCTCCTACACCCTGTATCTCTCCCGGTCTTATGCAACACATCCTGTATAATGATGTGCACACATATACTGTATGTGTGATGGAAAGCGCTCTGAAACCCTGCATTAGGATGAGTAGTGGCACTACTCATGAAGGTGAGGGTGTCACAGCGCTTTACATCACACGTACACAAATAACAATTTAAATACCACTGTTTTATTTCTTTTATAGCGCTTTACCACTACAGTAGTGCTAAAGCACCATAAAAGAAATAAAACAGAATAGTGGTATTTAAGTTGGTATTTGTTCAAATACTGGGACAGACCAACACATCTGACATATGCCCATCTCTCATATACAGGGCCTGAACAAATTCAAAAGCGTATCTCTCTTAAGTACCTGTGAAGTGATAAGATGTGAGACTTTGTTTTCCCTCCATTGCATCTAGGCGTGAGGCTCTGTAGCTCCCTGCCAAAAAAAGGAGGCCTAGTGGCCCTTTAACTTCAGCTTTTGTTATGGGCCCAGCAGGAATCTGATAAGCCTCCTCCCTGCCTGCACGCTGCTGCTCGAAACAAAAGCAGACAATGCGCATGCGCTGCGGAAAATGTTCCGGAGTAAAAAAAAAATGTGTCACTGCTGAAAGCGGCCAGCTTTGCAGCAGGATAGACAGCATCTACCCTCTGAAAATAGTGGGCAGACGGCGTCTACCTGCGTCTACCCTCGACTCAAGCCCTGCCTGCTCCGTACAAAGTCTAAATAACCTGAGACAAATTCAGTATTGTGGTGAGAGCTCTTGCTCCTATCAGAAGCAGAGCTTCAAAAATAAAACAAATAAAACCATTGAAAAATAACAACACAAAAGATTTCCTTAGAGCAGTTTTTTACCAGTTGAGTGCTCCGTTTATTGCCCTGATGAAGCAGGAAGAAGAAGGGAACAAAAGTGGCGCAGCAGGGGCACCACAGGCCCCGATACCAGCAGACTAGCATTATCCAGTACATTCACTGCTGGTGAAAACAAAGGTGTTGCATGCATTTACTGTGAACTTGGGCTGGATGTACCAAAGGATTTTGCATCTCTTAATGGGCCGAATCGCAATTTCTGTGTGTTCTAAGGCCTTTAGGGAATCGAAAAATACCAATTCTACCCAGTATAAATTGCATTTTGCAATACTCAAATCTTAAGCACATGTACAAGGCATTTCCTAAATGTGAAATCGGCAATTAGAAATGCCATTACCATCGACTCCAAGTCGATGGTAACCATATGCAATTTTATAAAATGCATTTTTTAAAGTTGCATGTAGTATGCACATGCCCTTAGGGCATTTGCGCGCATAACATGTACACCACCTGTTTTTGGGGTGCATCAAGGGGGGGGGGGAGGTGCTTTAGGGACATAGTCACCCTGGATATTGCATTTTCTAATTTGTGATTTATTATTTGTAATTTGCAAATTAGGAAATCCAAAACCACTTGTTCCAATGGCCCTTAGGGGCCACTGGAGCGTGTGGCCTAGCATTTCTTAAATAGTGATTTCCTAATAGCAATCTCTACTCTTTAGGAATCACTATTAAGGGAATTGCTATTTTTGTACATTCCATTTTGCATTTCCTAAATAACGATTTCTAAGGAAATGAAAAATAAGAATTTAGCACTTCTGGCCCACTGTGCTTTTTGCGGTAACAGTTTAACTACCACTTTCATGGAAGTAGCAGAGTCGTCAGTGGTTATGTTGAGCACTGCACACGTATACAGGCACCTGGTGAATAGATTATGGAGAATATGTGGGAATAAAGGCCAAAGTGGGAAAGGACGATGCATCCTAGAGTTGGAAAAGTAAGGTCCTAAGTAGGTGAGGGGAAAGGGGTGTTGTGGTTGTGCCCTACCAGAGATCCACAATCAAATGAAGAACTGTGTGCCGACCCACACCCTGATTGCCACTCCCACTGCTACAAGCTCAAAGTTTATCCTTCTTCACAACTTCCCCCTCCCTTCACTGCCACCCCCTCCTTCGCCCTGCTCTTCCCCAGCTCTCCTGTCCTCTGCTCCATAGCCGCCAGGTTTCCCAGGTCCAAGCGTGATGTGCTGCTCCAGTCCAGGTTTTTTTCCTTTGAATTCTGGGGCTTGAAGTCATGTTTTCTAATGGGATAAACAGGACTACAAGTACCACAATCCCAATAAAAACCCTGGACTAGAGAAGCACATCACGGATGGACCAGGGAAACTTGGCAGATCTGCTGCTCCACGTCTCACTTTCCTCACGCTGCTATAACTAGTCCTTCCCTGTGATCCACTTACGTATCATCTAGTTAAGTTACCTGTTTGACCACTCATCTTCCAGGTTATGTTGCCATTAGGACCACTGCATCATTGCTATTCTGTGTACAGCGCTCTGATACCTCGGTCCTCAACGCTGCCTAAAACTGTTAAATAAATAAACACATAAATAAAATGTTACATTAAGAGATGTGCACACATGCCCCTGTCCCTTGTGGTCTTGGGTGCAGAGATCACCCACCCCAGAGTGAAATGCAGGTCATCAGGCGATTGCTCAGTGAGATGAAAGCCCGATCTGCAGTGCGGTCGCCCACCAACGCCGGCTGCACGTTGTTAAAAAGCCCTGGTGTTTGCCAAGGGAGAAGATGCCACAGAATATATTTTAAACACTTTTCCGGAAACTGATGCAGGGTGATGGAAGAGCATAAACTGGGCAACGCCCAAGGTACTTCCAGGCAGGCTGTGGTCTGGCTGCTTTCATGGGCGTCGGTCCCTTGGGTGCCCTCTGGCACTCCTGGCATGACCCTAGCTACTACCGGTATCAAAGGTCACGAAGGCAGAGGCAGGACAGAAATATTCAAGAGCCACTATACACTGCTTTAGACTCCAATCCCTCTCCCGCCCATCAGCAGCACACACGAGACTGTCCAGGGCTAAAGAGGTCAGGGGTCAACCCTGTGATGTAACAGGAGGTTAAAGGGTATGTGAGGTCACTAACTTGACCCTGGCATTTTGCTGAATTCAGAGACATTTTAAGGCATGGGAAAAGTGGCCTCTGGGCCAGGGACCCTACCAGGGCACACCTGGTAGAGCCAGGTGTGCTCACCACACAGTCCTGCCCTCATGACCTTGAATGATTCTTCAATTTAGATTGTTTAAAATAAAATTTTCCCTTAATTTATTTTTAATACAAGTGATGTGTGAGAGTCTATTACAGACATTTTGCAGAGAAGTGTTATTTGTTTTTCAACATCAATAAAAAAAGTTCCTTTTAGATAAAATCAGGACCACACTTATGAGAAATGGGGGGTGTCACATGGATTTTTTGCAGTAATATTAGTGAGCTGCTGTGTTGCAATATTGAAAACACACGTCGCTATCCCTGAATATTAGATGGAAACACATTTATAATTTGGACCAGTGTGCCCCGTCAGTGTCGGTGACCAGACCAAAGAGGACATGAAAAAGCTGAAAATGGATCATAAATTCAAAGCTGTTTCGAACAGGGGGCCCCAAAACATATGTGCCCATGGGCCCCAAAATCCTTAAAATGTCCCTGGCTGACCTGACATCACTGTTGGGTTGCTATCTCTTAGATAATCTCCACTACAGTGGCGCCCAATTTGCAGGGTCGGGGAGGGAGTTGACCTCAAGATTTATCAGGTAACATGTCCCTAGAGACAACATTTAAACAGGGTATTTAAGAATAAAATTCAAAAAGAAAGGATTGGCTCAAAAAGGGAGTTAGAGATCTGAAATTTTGAAAAAAAAAACATGAAGGTTTATTAAAATTAAAAGTGCAATACAGAAAATAGAAAAATGAAATGCAGCAGCGATTCTCATTAAATCAGTCAAAAGACCTAGAAATCAATTACGATAAAGACATTTAGAGTTCAAATAAAATACAGCATTAAGCAAAATCTGGGAAATAGACTAAGCTCAGATTGTGCAACAAATCAATAGAGAATCAAACAGCACCTCGAGTAGAAACTCAAAAGTCACCAAAGAGTTTCTGGCTGAACCTCAAGTTAAAGAGTTTATATAGCAAATTTCAGAAATGATGGAAACAGCAAAGTGAGAAGGGTTTGAGAAAAAGCATAATTATAACAAATCATGTTGCAATATTCTAAAACGTGATCTAACTTTACCATCTAGCACTATTCCACTCCATGAATATTGAATCGCCCCTTCCGACCTAATGTCATCTGGATATGTCAGAAGAAACACGTTACATAAACAACTGAGAACAGTTGTGAATGAATACAATACAGTGTGCTAGCAGGAAGTGCCTTGGAGAGTAGCAAAAGGCTTCCTCCGGCGAGTCCTTAGAAAAAAGTCATACAAAATAAGCAGTGCACGCCTTGATGCGTGTGGTGCCAAGTGAGAAACAAAAGAAGAAAAGAACAAAGAACATAATGAAACAGCAGCCATATTTACAAAGATGGAGCCGAGGCCTTAAAGGGGCCTAGTTTAGTGTAAACCACAAAAACATATCAAAGTACATTATAACAATTTGTTTCAATTGTAATATTTCCATGTTAATACTCACTTATAATTCAAACATGAAATATATTCCACATCTGTGTCTGCACGTAAGAGCCTTTCAGACTGTGAGATCAACAGCCAGTGAGACACACTAAGCAGATAATAGGCAAATATAAAACAGAACAGCAAGCGAAACCACCCTGTTTCAACACCTCTAGAACACCTCTAGAATGCTTGATTAGCTGCCCTCCAGACATCAAACTGAAACCATACATAATTAAGCAAAAACAAGCAGCAATCCAGCAGTGGTCTTTGAACTATTTAAGGCTGCCTCTACCCCTCAGTGGGTAAAAAGATTGTCAGGCCACCCTCAGAATATTTCATAATTATTCTATTATGTTGGCAATATGTTTATATATGTCTCGACGTATTTAAACATTTTTAAAAATGAAATCATATCCATGATTGCCAAACATACTATTCTGGTCAGGCTTTCCTAGTGTGCAAACGTATCCACTGAGTCATTATTAGAACTGGGGGTGGGCTTTTGAAGAATATTTGGAGTCCCTTCCCTTTTGACACATACTCCCAGCTACGTTATAAATGACACCATATTGCTTCTTTTTGGCCAGAGTATGCCTGTAGGATCATGGTGACATACAGAGTTACGGGTTGGCAGCTGGGACAATATTCATACAGTTACACTCCACTAACTTCACAACAATGCCTGCTTAAAGAGCACCCTCTTTAATGCTTTCCTGAAAGGAATCAATTCGATGATCAAGCGAATCTTTATTGAGAGAGCATTCCATACTTTGAACAGCAAGTTTTAGGAAGTTTCTCCCTCCCACCCTTGTTTTCTTGAATCTGGGCACCACCAAGAGATCTGAAGATATAAGATTCTGGGACTGGGAGTGCCTCATAACTACAGCAGCACACGGAGGCATCAAAGGCAGCAGTGAAATCCAGTCTCAGGAAATACCCGAAGAACCACTTTCCAATTAATGGAAACATTGCATTACAAACAAAACCGATAAAATGCCCGGTTGATGCAACTAAAGGAAACTGCATCACATCACTAGAAACGTGCTGCTAAGGGTTATTTCAAAGCTGTTACGTTATAGTTAGGAGAACATTTCAGTGACAATGACATTTTTAAAACATACAGAACCACTGAGATTCACCAGTTATAGTTATCTCAAATAACTATAACTTGCGTCCCTGCATCCACAGTTTTCTCACTGAATAATTTCATTGCAATGTTGCAGTGATATTATCAATGATTTCAGAGATGCCATGAGTGAAGATTTGAATGTTTAGAACGTAAGGTTGACACTGAAGTTTTCACCCAACTATAACGTTACCTTAATCTTTATTTTTTCAGTGACTTTCTAGTTTTTTTTTAACCTAAAACCAGCCTTCAGCTGTGTGTGGTGAGCCCAGTGGACAACCCTGACAGGCAGACAAACCCACACCGTGCACCGCCTTCGGCCAGGCCTTGTATCTAACACACTGGCGCAGCTCCCCCGCCTCAAGCCACTTTGGGCCCCAAGGACCCCATCCCCTGGGCTGAATTACATTCAAAAGGGGAGGGGGGTCACATGGACCCCTTTCCTGAGCCTTAATAGGCCCCAAGGACCCCATCCAGGACCGGCTTTAGCGCTGGCGGTACCCTGTGCGACAGTCTTTTTTGGCCCCCCCAACCCATGACCACCTTCTCGGATTCCCTCACTAACACCCGGCAAATGTGGCCCTCATCTCCCATAGCCCCCCCCTTTCACATATCTTCATTTGTTTTAAAGCCCTTGTAAAGGCTGGCTTTACTAATCCACTCACTTATGCAAATAAAAAATATTTTTGTTCTTGGCAGCAGGCATATAAACCTTCTACGCTACTTTATCGGGAGTCAAAGCTGGCAAAAACTTCAGTCTCTCTCCCTTGCAGGAACATTAATCACAAGAGGTATTTTGACATTTTTATTGTTTCCTGAATGCTGGACACACACAGAACTTTTCAGCAGGTGCTTTTAAATGGCAAGTTTCATAAGTCACTGCTAAACACAGTGCCCCCCCCCCTGCGATCAGCACCCCACAGCCCAGGGCCACACCGCTCGCACCGCCCTAAAGCAGGCCCTGACCCCATCCCCTGGGGCCTGTGTTCGTTCTTGGTGGGTGCCCAGGGGCCCAACCAAACAACAAGCTAGGCTCTGGGGGAGCCCCAGGGCCCCCACAGGCCCATCTCGCATACACCCATCCTGGGTTCTGTAGGTGCCAGCATTGCTCCTGCCTGGCGGGAGAAGCTGTTTCTGTTTGCTCCTTCTGGGTTTGAGCAGACGTTTGTTTCCCTACCCAGAAGAGCGCAGGTAGGGAAACAAAAGTCTGCTCCCACCTGGCAGGGGCATTTTTAATGCTCCTGCCAAACGAGAGCAGCTATGCCTTCCTGGCCCGTGCTAGTGGGCTCCCCAGTACACAGTAATTGAGCCAGCCCCGGGAGGTGGGGTCCCTGGGGCCGTGACAGGCTAAGGGAAGGGGGCATGTGTCCCCCACTCCCTTTGAAGTTCATTTCAGCCCACGGAATGGGATGTTCGGGCCTGTTAAGGCTCAGGGAGGGGGCGGCATGCCCCCTCCCCCTTTATAGTGGAATCTGACTCCAGCAGATGGTGTCCCCGAGTCCTATTAAGGCTCACCCACCCCCCTTACCTTATATTACATAGCAGCCCTGCAGAATGTGGAGGGGTGGCCACCCACCTACCGCCTGTAAAGCAATATTCTGTGCGGCCCTCAGGGGCCTGGCCCGCCTCAGGGGGCAGGAGGGGTTTGATAGTAGTGTGTGTGTGTGGGGGGGGGGTTTGGAGAAAAAAATTGCTGTGGATTTGTGGATCCTTTGTGAATTTGTGGCAACATTTTTTTTGAAAGTTACAATTCCTTTGAAACAATTAATGAGGAAAACACGTTTTGAGACCTCCCTCCTTTTTCTCTGCCCTTGCTTGGTGGCTCACCCTGAAACTTTTGAAGAAGGAGCTGTAAAGGAGCTTGTAAAGTTTTATGAAGATCCGTCAAATGACGCCAAAGCTGTTAGGAAACAAAAATACTTTTCCTATGAAAATGTGGTCATAACTATAATTACCCCGTGGCAACCATCACTGGGTATTGTTACACACACGCACTTTTATCAGCTTACTTTTAGAGGCTTCTGGGACGGCACACTCTTGTGCCAGGTGTGTGTGTGTGTGACTTACCTGAAGGGCCATTCAATGCCAGCTGTTGAGTGAGGAATTTTGGAGCCCTTGCCAAAATAGGCTTGTGCCTCTTGGACACTCTCTTTTCACACAGCAATAAATCCATTACTTTATATAATTTGTTGCAAGGAGGTGCCCCCTTGCGGCACATGCTGTGGCCACTGCCTACAATGTCTTTAATGTAATACTGGCCCTCTGCTTGGTAGGGACTGAAAATTTGAGTTGTATTAGACAAAATAACTTTGCTAACAAGAAATACTCCCTTGTAAACTCATGATAAAATGAACCTTCCTTCACTTTAAAACGAAAGTACAATAACTCAGACTATATTAACTTAGTACCTCTAGTTTGCTTCTTCTCTTTGAGGTAAAAAACACACAAATCCTCCTACAAATATAAACCTCACTGACCACAACAGGTGGAAGTAACACCTTAAAACAAAGCGTGATGTAGCCCAGCGGTAAGAATGACCGCCTCAGGTGCTAGAGATGCGGGTTCGAGCCTTGGCATCCGCGTAACTTCCTGTGATTCTGGGCAAATCACTTAGGGCCAGATGTAACAAAGGTTTTTACCCATTCTGTGTCTATGGGAAAAAGTTTTCGTACATATGGCCCTTAATCTCTCCGTGCCCAAGGACAGCGCCTTGAGACCCTCATGGGTGATAAGCATTTACATAT
The DNA here is from genome assembly GCF_031143425.1 of Pleurodeles waltl. Lineage (NCBI taxonomy): Eukaryota > Metazoa > Chordata > Amphibia > Caudata > Salamandridae > Pleurodeles > Pleurodeles waltl. The sequence goes on from NC_090451.1 coordinate 697,852,981, forward strand.
ATTTACAAGCACGTAAAAAATATAGTAAAAACTGTTGGACATGGCTGACATAGGAAGTAAACTGCAAGCTATTACTAAAAGAGACTTGGATATGTTATGTGAGCATATGCTTTCCTGTCTTGTGCCTGCTCTCTCGGCCAAAAGTTTGTTAACGCTTAATTTATTTCCCTGATTGGCAACGTCATCTTAAGCATGTGTGGGGCCCGTGGCAATATATTTTGTGGCCCTTTTTTGAGTGACTTTGGATGTTTTATCCCCTTGGAGCATATTCAAATCCTCATGATGTCGCACAGTGTCAAGTTATATGTTAAAACTTCAGAAATGTTAGCACTCAAAAACAGCCAAAAGCTCAAGCTACCTGGTGCTCGCCAGTCCGATGGTAACTAAACAACCATGAATAAGAATTTATAAAACAATTGCTGTTTAATTTGTCGCTAGTTAAATTTAATTGCAACATTTTATGTGGAGTTCAGTGCCTAACCATCTTGTTACTCCCATTGTAGGAACAACATGTTAAGAGTGAACTGTTAAATGTTTCTTGATTAGAGCATGATATTAAAGTAAGACATATGCACACAGCACATTAAATTGTAGCTTTAGTTGCTGAATATGTGTAATTACAAATATAACCCCCTTCACTACAGACATTCCTGCTGCAACAGTGAAAATTAAAGAGCTGCTCTGAGGATTTTCTCAATTCCATTGGTTAAAATCTCATAACTTTCTCTTAATTTCTCTACCACTGTCTTATTCCTCTTTATATGTTTACACCTCCCCGACAAGGCAGTTACTTGTGACCAAGAGTAAAAAACAAAATTCAAGAGATGGGCAGAGACATAAAGCAAACAGTACAACAAGAGACATAAAGTAGAGGGAGAAGTGGATAGAGGTGTATATTCTATAGGTACGGTAGGAAAAAGAAGTTAAACAAGCATTTACAATGCAACGGGTCTCGCGTTTGCTCATGTTAGAGCTGATCGCGTTGTAAACTCCTAACCCGACTTTTCACCTATTGGGCAAAAGTGCATTTATGTACATAACCCGAAAAAGTTAAATTAACTATGTAAGCGCTCGACTTCTGCAAGCGAGATTGCGCTCGTAAATTAGAGAAAAAGAAGTCCACGAGCCCGATGGAAAACAGGGAGCCTCGCATGTTTTCTGTACGTGGTCGCTGCGCTCGAGGAGGGCTAGCCACCAGAAAAGGCATGAGGTATGCTTGCCTTCGACTAATGAAAGCAAGCAGATTTTATTAGGCAAGCCCATGAACCAATAAAAAACACTGATGTGAAGTTGACAGGGCTCCGAGCCCTTTTCTAAATACAAAAGCGTCTTGCTGCGATACGCATGCGCGAGCGCATGCAACGCAGGCTCGACCCTAAAAAGCGTCTCGCTGCGATATGCATGCGTGAGCGCATGCAACGCAGACTCGACCCTAAAAACGGAGAAAGGGGGGACGAGAAGAACAAGTCATAAGAGGAAGGTTTAGGTAGTGGAAGAGAGGCTTCAACAAGTTGATCACCAACTGCGCTGACAGTCTGGGCCCCATGAAACGAAGGAACACAGCAAAAACTAGAGGGTAAGTCAGCTGAAATGCAGAAGACCTCAAACTGACCATGTGAGACTGTAAACAACTGGAACGGAAATGGAGAACCATCAAAGGGGAAGTGAGAAAGATGCTTCCAAAGCCGCTCCGAGGAGGTAAACCCAGCTCATGTGAGAAGCCAACATGAAGGTCCTAGTTGAACGAATAAACGCCAGCTCCAATGGCAGCAAAGATATCTTGGCAATCGTCAAAGAATGCACCACACCAACAGCTGCCACAGGAAACATCAACCCACACATCACAGAGGCCCGGGCACCAAAAATTTAAGGGAGCTCTGTTTGGAACAACTTTTAATTTTATTTACCTGTTGTTTCCTACATTAAGCCTCATGATGCTAATTAGTTAAAGGCTGAGATAGAAAAATATAAAAAAGTAGGAAAGAGCAAAAGTTATTTTTACCAGGGACCCTTTGAATGGTAGAGGATTTGGGCAATTGCCCACTTTTCCCGTGCCTTAAAGCGTCTCTATCTCAATTTACTTCTGCAGCAAAATCTCAACCACATATAGTGACCCCCCCCCCCCCCCCCCCCTCAACTGGAGCCCCTGGGCCTCTCCAGGAGACTCCTAGTACAGAAAGAAACCAATACAATTAATAAATGCGAAACCATTAGCAAGGAGGAAACCACAACAATCACAAAGACCATTCACTCTGGGGCCCCAGTGGACCCCGGTTTCCAACACGTCTTTGACAAAGGAGTAAACCCTATCAGCAAGACCATCAACACCTCAATCAGTACCGCCATCTACCCGGAACCATAGAAACAGACAGGCGACAATACCCTTCTAAAGAAACACACGGCTGATGGGAGCAAACTTGCAAATTACTGACAGATATCCCTCCTTCCCTACCCAGCAACAGTCCTAGAATAAGCTATCAACAAGCGCCTCCCTGACCACCTCACCAAACACCACCTTCTGAACCCAATACAATCATCATTCAGATCCAACCACAGCATGGAATCCATCCTTATAGTTGCAACAGAGGACATTGGGATAATCCTCAGCAGGGGGGAAATGCAGCCGTCATCCTTCAAGAACTATCAAGAGCCTTCTACTAAACCGCCCACCCCATTCTAAACTGACCCCTTCACAAAGCAGGCAACCAGGGACAAGCCGTCGAATGGATCTGTTCCTTCCTCACAGTAAAAAACTCAAACTGTCAAAATGCTCCCTACTGCTCGGAAGCACGAGATCTTATTTGTGGAATCCCATAGGGCACATCACTCAGCGTAACGTTCTTCAACATCTGCATAATGTCATGTGAGCTCACAACTTAAACATGCTCACCTACACAAACAACACACCGCTGATACTCTCCCTCTTGGAAAAAAAACACCTAATACCAGAAACAAGTTCACCACATGCATGACAGAAGTGGCCACCTGGATGAAATCTAACTACCTCAAATTGAACTCGGAGAACACCGAAGTGGTAACCTTTGGGAGGAATGCCTCGCCATGGAACTCCTCCTGGTGGCCCACGCACCTTGGACCCACGTCTTACTCACAAGAGAGTAACCTCAGAATCATCACAGGCAACAAACTGGACATGACTGCCAAAGTCAATGCAGTGGTCTTGGCCTCCTTCAACAACCTAAGGAAGCTGAAGAATATCTTCAAGGGGAACCAGACAACACCAGGAAAGCAATCACCCAAGCCTTCACCACCAGCAGACTAGACTATGAAAACACCCTGTATGTCTGGACAACCAACCAACTCACAAGAAGACTGCAGAGCACCCCAAACGTAGCAGCCAGACTACTCCCCAACCTCCCACACAGGCCCTACAACACACCACACCTTGGGAAACTCAACTGGCTCCCAATACACAAGTGAGCACTCTTTGACCTCCTCACCCACACCTACAAAGCTCTCTAGAACGCTGGCCCTGCCTATAGAAACAGCTGTGTTCACTTCCAACCAACCTTCCAAAAACCACGCTCTGCAGCTCTCTCACGTCACACAACCCAAGCATGTACAAACGCAGAGAAGGGGGCCGCGCGTTCTTGCACCTGGCAAGTAAAACCGAGAACTACCGTTCACAACCCATCAGAGACTTCTCTCTTCTTGACTTTTGCAGGAAGCTGAAGACCTGGCTTTTTCGAGAAGGGCCCCCAGGGCTGGATGCACACACCTGCTACGTAGCGATACAGAGAGGTAATGTAGCTAAGGAAGTGAATAAGAGAGCGGGAGAGGCAGTGAGAGGTAGATATAGATAGAGACGAGAAAAAACAAAGAGATGCAAGGCAGAGAAAGAGCAAAATGAGAAGAGGCATAGAAGAACGAATAGGAAAAGAGGAATGGGGAAGAGAAAAAGGAGTCAAAGGTAGGAAGAGAAATATGGTATAGAACGAAAAGCAGAATTGAGAAAAGGTGAGCTTTATACACAAAGAGTTGTGAGACTGGTGAAAAGGAAGAGACGGCGAGGTAGAGAGATTTATCAAGAAAGTGGTTGAGAGAGACATTTGAGGCAGAGATAGAAGTGGAGGTCCAAAGAGAGATGTGTAAGTGTAAGAGCGATGAGGAGAGAGAGAGAGAAAGACTGAAAGAGATAGAGGTAGTGGTAAAGAAATAAATGAAGCCAGAAAAGAGTGAAATATTTAGAGAGGTGGAGGAAAGGGGACAGAGGATGAACAAGAGAAAGATGAGGTAGAGAGGTGAGGTAGAGAACTAATGGTGGAAATGTAGAGGTTAGGAAGTGAGAGAGAAAACGGTGGGGTACAGAGAAGTGAGGGTAGTGAAGGAGATGTGAGAGAAGTGAGTGGAGAGTTTGAGAAAGGGTTAAGAGAGATGAAGAAAGGTAGGGTAGTAGAGAGATGGAGAGAAGTACAGAGAGGTGAGGTAAAGATTGAGATGAGGCTGAGTGGATGGTGAAGTGGGTGTAGGACAGTTACAGTGAGTTCAGATGGAAAACGTGCATTGAGGTACTGAGAAAGGTATGAGGTAGCGAGAGGTGAGGGGAGATCGAGAGTGACCGATGCAGATGTAGGCACAGAGAATGATAGAGAGAGTGACGCGGTCATGGGAGAGAGAGGTAAAGAGAGATAAAGCAGGGAGGTGTCTTGGGTATATAGAGAAACAGATGCAAAGTGGACCTGGGTGAGGCAGAGAAAGCTGAACTACAGAGAGAGGATGAAGGCAAGAGAGAAGCAGAGCTAGAGAGAGAGAAAGGGGAAGAGAGAGGGTTAAAGTAGAAGTGGTTGAATTATTTTAGGAAAGAGAAATGATTATATTTCAATGTAATCGCCACCAACTGCCTGCGAATGTGAGGGTTCAGGCTGTGAAATCGAGGCCTGCCCTCTAAGGGGCATATTTATTTTTTAAAACAAAGCACTGCAGCATCCAAGGTTGCATCACTGAGTTGCACAAGGGGGAGAAGCACAGAGCCGCATTTATTAAAAAAACATCTGCTGCTGCTTGCTACCCCTGTGCTGGTGCAGACCATACTGACTAGCCACGCACAACCTTTGCACCATAGTGCAGACATCTTTCTGTTCTGTTTTGCATAGGATTTGTTTTGGAAACATCCCTGTGTATGCAAAATCCTATGACTAGACAATTTCCTAAAGATTCCGCACATTGTGCATATGCTGGTCAGTGCACCACACATGCAGTGACTAGAACATTTGCAGAAATTAAAAGATTTCTCTAGGTACGCTCCCGCTTTAAGAAGGCATTTTTTGAAGCAAAACCATCTGTCTTAGTAGATGAGGCTTTGCGTAAAAAAATATACATTCTTATGCTAATCCACCAACTTTACCTTCAAGTAATGCTCTCTTCATACAAAGTGGCGCAAAGCTCTAGCAGCGATGAGAAAATAACACCTTTCCAGCTCAAAGTAACTTTCTTACTGCAATGTAAACACCCTTGCAAGAATTTGGTGTGCTTTGAGTCACTTTTCGTGACTGCAGAGCTTATGTGGCCCCACGTTTCTGTTAGGCATACTTGGCTGCCAAATTAGACAAGCATTTTCAATGCAACGGGTCTCGCATTTGTTCGAGTTAGAGCTATTAGCGTTGTAAAGCACAAAAAAAAACCGCAGCGCGATCGCGCTATGTAAAATGCAGAGCAATCGCGCTGCGTGGAAAATAAACAGATAGAATAGTCCGGACTCCAGGCTGAAAACATGGAGCCTCGTATGTTTTTGGTACATTACTGGTGCTGTGTAGGTGGGCTAAACACCGGAAAAAGCATGATGTATGCATGCCTTTCACAAACGAAAGCAAGCGGATTTTAAAAGGCAAGCCCACGAACCAATGTAAGTGACTGACGTGGCATGGGCGTGGTTTCAAGCCCAAAGAGGGATTACAGAATGGACGGAGCACTTAGTGCTCGCCCATAAAAAAGAAGCCATTTTTATGGGCAACGTTATTATTGTAGGAATTTCAATTGTCCCAATCACTTTACCATGAGACCAGCGGCAGCCGCCGCATAACTCGAGTACTGGGGGGAAAGGAGATATTATAAATATATTTTTTTTTAAAGCACTTACCTTGCCTCTGTCCCTGCCGCCTTTGCTCTTCTTCCGGTATCCCGGCATTCACTGCTGGGACACCAGCACAGGCTCCGCAGCAATCCTGGTGCTGCTTTCATGCAAAACCTATCATTTTAGTTATCTTCTTCTGGCACAGCCAGTGGGGCGACGCTCCTTCGACATAGCGAAGGAGAAGCCCCTGCATGAGACCCCCTTGGTCTGTGGGGGTTATGGGCACTTGCCCACTTTCGTGTACCTTAAAACGGGTCTGCTTGGTGTCAAACATTTTTTGTACTTTATTTTGAGAGAAAGTAAGAAAGTGTTAATGGCCCAGGGCCACATAATTTAAAAGCTAGGATTTCTAGACAAGTCTACTAGTATTGACGCAGGAATCCTAGTCACCGCACCACATTCACCCTGTTATGCCAACTCTCCACGCGTTCCTTTCCCAGAGTTAATATGTAGGGCGACTCGAATTATGTGATTATGCGGCCACAGCGACTATTGCATATTTATAGATTACCTGTTTTTGCCACATACTCTATCTTCTGCCACATAATCTGCAGATTTTAACTAAAAAATGTTTCTAGCTCAAACGGTTCAAATGTTACTAAAAATGCAGCGAGACGTGTTGTAGAACAGAAGAATGCTGTTTGCAAAGCTGGATTGATCAAATTGTAGTTGCTTATTGCTATATTTGGGTATTAAATTGGTACTAATGAGGTGCAACCAATGCCCCGACAGTGTTACCAAGTTTAAAAATGAAGAAATAATGAAGTAATATGATTACAAAAATGTGCTGGATTATGCTGCATAATTTGCCTTTTCTTGCCACATAATGTACTCTACCCTGCTGCATGGGTTGGCCCTCTCCTGCTGCATAATTCCAATGGCCCTGCTAATTTGGTAAGGCACAAGCGAGCAGGCAGCAGTCATTAAACAGTCCTGCTAGAGCATTCTGAGGTCCTCTTCCGCTCCAAAGATAATGCTTACTTTTATGTTTTTTCAGACATCTCCTATTATTTTCGTAATATGTATACACCTTGCTTGGAAATATAAACAAGTCTTGAAAACATATATATATACGTGCAGGTGCAACTGATTAATGTTCTCCGAGCCTGAAGAACACTGCCTATGTTTTCACCCACCCATACACATGCTTCTGTATGCTCAATTTTAACTTAAAAAATAAATAAATAATAATAATAATAATGAGGGAACCCCGCGTAATTTCCACAAGTGCCAAGAAGTGGTTTAACCCTCACACTCCACTGGATTTTGTGGCATCAAGGCAGGCCTTAGCGCTGGCGGTACCCTGTGCGACAATCTTTATTTGGTGCTCCCTCCCCAAGGCCTCTTCCTCAGATTCCCTCACTACCACCCGACAAAAGTGCCCCTCATCTCTCCATAGCGTCTCTGTCACATACATTTCATTTGTTTTAAAGCACTCATAAAGGTTGGCTTTACTAATCCACTGAGGTATCCACACAAAATACAAATCTGTTCTTTCCAACAGGCGTATTAACATTTTGCGCAGCTTTATGACGAGTCGAAACTGCCACTAGGCAAAACTAAGATCTCTCGCTTTAGCAGGAACATTATTCACAAGAGTTTTCTTTACATTTTTATTGCTGCCTGAAAGCTCGACCCACAAGGAACTCTGCAGCAGGTGCTTTTAAAACGTAAGTTATTGCTCCACACAGCGTCCCCTCCTTCGGCCAGTGCCCCTCCTTCCAGGTCTGCATCCAGTGCGGCCACACTGCCCTAAAGCAGGCCCTAAGTGGCATTACTCACAGACACTGGTGATCTGCAGCTTACAGTTTGAGGTTTTGCTACTCATGTGTCACAATACCTTGGGCGTATGTAAACACCTCTTTTGTTTGTGCTCTTGGCACACCCACAAGCACAACAGAAACGTTTTTATCATAGCCTGGGGGAGCCCGAAGGTTGTCTAATACAAATACAGGGGCAAGTAAAAAATATAATATAATTAAAAAAAATATATATAAAAAAAAAAGTACCTCTTCCCGTCGCTGTCGCCTCGCTCCTCTTTTTGTGGTGTCCCAGCATTCACTGGGACACCAGAACAGGCTCCCCAGCAAACCTGCCACTGCTTTCATGCTAAACCTAGCATGAAAGCAGTGTCAGGATTGGTCTGAACAACTTGGACTGCCATTCAGACACAGCCCTGGGGTCGGGCAGTGGAGAAACCCAAGTGCACATGCGTGTTTGGCCAGCCTGAGACAGCCGGCCAAACAAACATGCAAACTTAGGTGCACTCTCTCATCATCCCACCTCCAGTGGCCCAGCCTTCACATCCTGCCCTTCACATGCTGCTGACTGAGCCAACAGCTGAAAGATGAAACAATAAAAAACTATTGTTTTATTTTTCAGCTCCTGGCTCAGCCAGGTGGGCGACATCGCTCCTGCCTATTTTACTTGGGACCCCCACAACCGCCTACGTTCCTTAAAATAACTTAGGGGGCCTTGCCTAGAGACGACAGGGGGAGGGGGAGGGTCACAGCTGCCAGGTGGGCCCCCTCTGATGAATCAGCCTGGCTTCTTAGTCAATAGAACATTGCATTCTGGGACTTGTAGTTTCTATTTTAACACCTTAAGTAAGGGTTAAAAAAAACTCAGAGTGAAACCATTTAAAGATCCAGGAATCGAGGACTCTTGGCTGGTATCAGCATTTACTACGCAGGCCCTTTAAAGTTACTTCTAAAACTCAGATCTTCCCACCCACTTAATTAAAAAACACAAAGTAAAAAAAAATTAATAACAAAAATAATTCTTGCTCCTACCCAGATTGCACAATACTTGCGGCCTCGCCCGCTCCCCCCAGCACCGTGTCAGGGGCCAGATGTGCCCGGAGGTGCTTTGGAAAGAGGTGGGGTGCCTCGCGCCGCCGGCCACGCCCCTCTCCCCGGGATCCCAGCACTCACCCGAGCCTCAGCACCGTCCGCGAGCCCACCTGTGGGTAAACAACCCGGCTCCGCCCACACAACGACGCGGACGGGTTACACTGGCGACCCTGGGGAGGGGTCTCGCCGCTGTGTCGCAGGGCGCCCTCGAGACGTCTGCAGCGTAAGTCAGCAGCTGTTGTGATAAATTCAGGTTCCCGTGGGAATGGGCGTCTCACGCATGCGCAGTGGCAGAATCGTGACGACGAGGGGGCTGACTTGATCTTTACAGGTCCTGTTGCCCGCGTGTAGTGTCACTGATGTTTTTATTATTATTTTATTTTTTGTTGCAGTTTTTATACAAAGCTTACTCGACCCGAAGGTATTGGAGCGTTGTACATGAACACCAGTTACATTACAAAAGGACACATTTATTTTTTGGGTAGTCACGGGGATATTAAGTGACTTGGGCAGAATCACAAGATGTTGAGCCCACGCCCAGGCTTGAACCTAGTTCTCCAGCTCCGGGCAGCTCTGGCCCTCACGCCACATCCATTCCCCCAATTTGTTGTTCCTCTGCCAGCTCATGGCTGTTTCCCCTCTCAAGTGGCACATAGAAACATGGAGGGAAATGTATTAAAATGAGAAACAAAGCAGGGAGGAAATAGTGAACAGCCGCCTTTCCTCTACTATGATGTTACGCTGCTTCTTTCTATTATGTTGCCGCGCTTTAGGCTGCCATGCATCCACCCATCAGCTCTTCCAAGTTTCCCAGGTCCATGTGTTGATGTGCTACTCCTGTCCAGTTTTTTTTTCTTTGAATTCTAGGTCTTGTAGTCTTGTGTATTCCATTATAAAACAGAAAGAAAAGTCCCAGAATTCAAACGTAAAAATGTGGACTGAAGCAGAACATCATGCATGGACTTCCGAAACTTAGCTGCTATGACCAACACACACACACACACCTTTCCACCACAGTGCTAGGGTGTATATGTTCTGTCAAGTACTGGAAGGCTTGAACTGGAAGGGGATCCTTCCTGTTCAAAAAAAGGGCTTTCACCCATTTCCCTCTTTTTGTACGCGCTAAACAATGCATCACACATGCAACCTTTAAAAATCACGGAGAAGTGAAAACACTTTTGCCTCTATTACACCTGCCTTGTGGAGGTATTAGGTTTTGGCACAAATCCTTGTCTACATTTGTTAGCAGATAAGGATTTGTGTCAAAATGAATGAGTGGTTGCATGGGTGCACCCACATAACACCCATCAAAAGTCCCCTTGATGCATAGTACTAGTATTATTTTGGCCAAATCCTGATTTGCGTTAGAAAGTAAATACCACCACAACACTTTGCCCAGGGTTTGTGTTACAAAAGTAAAATGTAACACAGAGCAAAGTGTTAGTAAACCTTGTCCACAATATTTCAATTAAGCTCTTTAGGGAAAGTTTTAAAACTTTAACCCTGAAAAGATTAAATCACAAGTGTATACATTACACTGTATTTAAATTATGACGTATGCAAACAAAAGCCTAGAAGTTGCTGTTAAACTGGTTCATTACTAGATTTGTCTCTGTGTAAACTCTGCAGGCTTCCACATAACCAAGCATCTCACCCTCTTGTGATAGGGCAGGATGTGACTAAAAGGACAGAATGTAAATTGCAGCAGCAAACTTGTGGACTGTGAACAATCGCGGGACATGGCAGCGAGCTCACATTACACCATCCCTGAACAGTCCTTACAGATGAGGGTTAACTCTGCTCAACACTGGCAAATTGCAAAAATATAGCACTCAAATAAGACCTCCTGCCATTAGGCAAGACTATCAGATGACATTGTGTCGCCAGGGCCAATTTGCCAGACCGAGGCATTAAACAACCTAATGCTTTCTAGGATTTACAGCCTTGGTTCATTTCATTTGGACCAATTGGACTCACACACCTGACAACAATGATTTGGGAAAGAGAAGCTCAGGACAGGATATGGAGTCATCTGGTAACCTTACACATCTGGTGTTGCTCATGTTTGCCATTTTGGTAAATGGACAATTAGTTTTCACCCCTTCCCATTTGGTGGGAGCTTTTGGTGGCAGACAAGCAATGTGATGTGAGGAATAAAATGCAGAGAGCTAGTGCTCAGTACTTACTGTCCCGGCTGCTACAGATCCAAGTGTCTGATTGTTTTTCCATACAGCCGGGACCTGCAACAGTACAGCTGCCTCCCTACAAATATATTCAATATACTGAGAAACATCTGACTACAGCAAGCCAAAGTGACCAAATATAAGCTCGCAACCCTCTCAGGGAGGGAGGAGCAAACAACTGCGACAAATAAGAGTAGAACTATGAGTTATGAAGTTTACTAGTAAGTAATTAGGAAAGTAGATGTGCTTTTGATTTTTTTTTGTTTCTGCAGGAATTTATCTGTAAAAGCCTGATGGATTGGCCCCACCACCACTTTGGGGTGCTCAGGTGACAATCGGAATCTCAGGTCATTGGGCATTACTGTTAGTCATCAAGCCGGCTCAGGAATGACGGTGCCACACTCACTCTCTTCATTAAAGCATAATAGTGCTTCACATTATGAGCTTGAGTGACTTTGACTGGGCTGCAGTCCTGGCTGTAGTTTGACATGTTGAGGGTACAGGGGGGATCAGATTGTCGGTTCCAGGTCACAGGGGAGGCTTGTGGATGGGAATACATATCAACACTGAGCCTGTGGAAAGAGGGTAAGTCTGTTTACTCCTGTGTGTTCCATGTATCTTTCATTACCTACTGTTTAATGACAGCTGCAAGCCTGTAACACCCACGCTCCAAAATTAGTGGGCTCCTCAATCTTCAACCTCCTCTGTGATGATGACGCGATCTTAGTCCGTCATACCCAGGTGGGGCTACAGGAGCTTCTTAACACCACAAGAGCTATTCTCTGACCAACAGCTTGACCATCAACCTTGGGACCACCAAAACTACGATGTTTAACTGCAGGAAAAACAGAGCCCCTGCATGGTTTTGGGGAGATACCCAGATCGAAAACACAAATAAGTAAAATTACCTGGGGGTCATAATTGACAAAAATGTCTCTTGTCTACCCAAAAAGAAGTAATTAAAAGGAAGGGCCTGGCTGTTACACTAAAAATCTTGAAAAGGAAAAGGGAAGGGCCATCATAATGTCCTTCTTTTGGGTATTGCAAGCAAAACTGATCCCAACAATCATCTATGAGAGTGAGCTATTTAGGGGCGGTGGCGCCAGAGTCCTGGATAACTCAACGGCTCGCTGCTACAGAATTATCTTCTGCCTCCTTTGCTTCACTTCACCCAGCACAGATTCACTTAGAGTTTGGGCTGCCTAAACAGTCCTTGGCCAGAAGGGGAGTGTTGGAAATGGCCCTTTTTGCAAAGTTATCCCCAAACATTTTGCATTCTTCCTCCTATTTTTGAAGGTCTGTTTTTGCTGGTTTATTGTCTCTGCGCACTTTACCACTGCTAATCAGTGCTAAAGTGCAAGTGCTCCCTATAGAAATTGTACTGTTGATTGGTTTATCCATGACTGACATATTTGATTTACTGGTAAGTGCCTAGTAAAGTGGACTAGAGGTGCCCAGGGCCTGTAAATCAAATGCTACTAGTGGGCCTGCAGCACTGGTTGTGCCACACACATTAGTAGCCATGTAAACCTGGCTCAGACCTGCCACTGCAGTGTCCGTGTGTGCAGTTTTAAACTGCCAAATCGACTTGGCAAGTGTACCCACTCGCCAGGCCTCAACCTTTCCTTTTACTACATGTAAGGCACCCCTAAGTTAGGCCCTAGGTAGCCCCAGGGGCAGGGTGCAGTGTATGTTTAAGGTAGAACATATACTAGTGTGTTTTATAAACTAAAGAAAAGGTAGGGTCAGTGGCGTAGCGTGGGTTGTCAGCACCCGGGGCAAGGCAAGTAATTTGCGCCCCCTAACCCGTGGATTTTAGCACTTGCGAGTGCGAGCGCGCCCCCCCCCAGATGTTGCGCCCGGTGCGGCCGGCCCCCCCTGCACCCTCCACGCTACGCCACTGGGTAGGGTTAGTTGGTGCCATGAAAGGGGGCTGTTTCTCAATGAATAAAACACATTTTCTGCTTGTAATGTGGTAATGATATGGTAATAACGCTCCGGAACATAACGGATGGCGTGCAAATAAATCAACCAATCAATCAAACTGGGTTTGTAAAGCACAACTACTCACCCTCGAGGGTATCCTGGTGCTTGCAGGTTCCGGAAGCTCATTCAAACAGCCAGGTCTCGAGGGCTCCATGGAATTCTGGAAGTGAGGTGATGGTCCGGAGGTGCGTTGAGAGGCTGCTCCAGGCTTTTGCTGCTATGTGGGAGAAAGAGGGGCTTCCACTTCTGCGTCAGTAGATGCGGGGAGTATGGGCAACCGATTGGGAGGTGGAGCTTATTCTTCTTGACTGTGGGTGGAAATTCAGACAGTGGTTAATATACGTAGGTTCTTGTTTGTGTATGGCTTTGTGTGCATGGGTGAGCAGCTTGAATATGCACTTGCTTTGCAAAGGGAGGAAGTAGAATTGCCTGAGATGTGATGTGATGTGGGATCATTGGGGAAAGTTGAGGGTGAATCTGGCTGCAGCGATCTGCATGCAGTCCAATGTGTGTTTCCGGCTCCCTGCAGCATCCTTTAGATATGCAACTCCTTTAACACCAGGTGTACAGACGACAGACACCCTGCAGTACAGCGAACTGGAGATACCTCGCCCCATTCTCTGCTCTCAGTGCGTTCTCCTTCAGCCATGTCTGACCACTGACCAGGATAAGCAACGTGAAAGGTCCTGACTGGGCTCTGGTGCCCCTGTGATAACATATTGGTGGGGCCCTTATAGCCTGAAGCCTTTGACCGATGATATGGGTCCACTTTTGTACAGCCGCTCATCTCTGGCATGCTTTGAAAACGTTGTTTGTCATAACTTAAACAGTTGTTTTATAAAAGAAAGTTGTACTAGGTCTACAGTGCTCACACAGTATGTTCGCTTACACAGCTGCGAGAATACTTATATGGGCGACATTATGTTCATTGTGTCTATTCACAGGGCCCATCAATGGCTAATGTAGCTGTTGTTTGTAATATTGAATATCAAGGCTTTGAATATTGTGGTACAAAATTAGTGTGGACAAAATATCGAATGGTAAGTGCATATAGAGGAGGTATAGATGAAAACTCCTCATTCCACATCAGCATACCTTGAAGATATATATATATATCTTTAAGGTAGATATATGTGAAGTTAGGTATTTAACATCTAGACTTACATGTCAATATTTTGGATTTTATATTTTGTCCTCGATATTTACTTCCATCTGTATTCTGACCTTGATATTCAGGTGCACACTGTTGATTTCCTTTTACTCATTTGTATTTTCATTGTATTTAATGATGCTTTATGTGCACCATATCTCTACTTATTGTTTTGTATCTCTTCTTGACTATACTGATTGTAAGGGTGAATTAATTGCTCTGTTTATTGCTTTAGAGGAAATGCTTTTATGCAGAATAAACTTAGCAAGGTGTTGATGATAGACGGCAACTCAGTATTTGCTGCTCAACTTAACAGGAAATCAAGACAGATAATCTTGTAGCCAAATGCTACACGGCTCAACAGGGGCTCCTGTTCACTGTACTCGCCTCCGATGGCCCATGCTCTTTTGCCACGATTAGTGAGTCCTCTTGTGTTAATCCTCTTCCACGTCTGGAGCCTGTCTGGTTGTTCATCACCACAGGGCAGTCAGGCACTGGTAGGTGAACAGCAACAAACTCCTTAACCCCCCAGTAACATCTCCCTTCACAAGAGAGCTCGCCACCCTCCCCACATTGTCCAGTGTCTCTGGAAGACTGCCTGTTGCTCTGAGCATCATTCCAACAAGATCGGTCCATCAGGGCCGCCCAAGCTCCAATTTAATGAAGAGCTGAAGACACTTCTCTATAAACACACTAAAGCATGAAAATATAACAGTCTATTGCCCTCCAATCACCTTTGGACTGTACCCTTGTCTGTACGTGGTATTTATAGAGAGGGAACATAGCCGAAAGGCAGTGAAGCCTTGTACACAGGCTAAAGCAAAAATCAGTCAACGTCTGATAGGCGGGGCAGCTGATTTGTAGACTTTTACTGCATCGTGATGCAGTGTTCTATAAAGAGGTCATTGTCAGTTATTTCCTCAATTGAGACAGGGTATCACTAGTCCCGATAGATATGGTTATTTCATTTCAGATCCTACGTGCATAGAGGGAGAAGCCCTCTACACTGCTTGACCTCCAGAATAATGGTGTCCTGGCTGTAGGTCTGTCAAGAGCCACAGGAGAGAGTGAGCTTGTCAGCCAGGTCGACAGGGTTTGCTTTCTGTCCGGCAGGGGAAGCCAGTGCATGTACATCAGGGTAGGGGTGATGTGGTCATATTCCTTGAGACACTTCATGAGGACTCCTGGCACATGTAGGATGCCATTAAAGGTTGCCATTGTGGACTCAGCAGTTGCCCTGTCACCAGCACTTTCCTTATCAGCACCCCTGCCCCCATTCACACAGTTGGGGGAGAAGAAAAATCCAACTTGTGCCAGTTAAAATGTCATCCCTACATCTCCACCAACATAATATAGGCCACAGTGAATTCTCCTCCCTCTGTAGAGCACTGTCCCGTGCCAGCTAATCTCTTCCCCATCTGGGCATCCCATGCTGTGATGACCAGTTCGCTCTGGTTATGCCGAACTCCACTGCACGCTTCTAGAGACCGCACTGTGCTCTATACTCAACCACAAGCATCTCACCACCTGCACCCTGGATCTGCTGGTCACTAGCTGCCTGGGGAGACAGATTTGTGCCATTTGAAGGCCCCATCCAGCAGACATCTCTCAACCAGTGATGCCATCCCACTTACTACGTTGATTGGGGTAGAGCATTTTATTTAGCTGCACCACAAGATTATTGGGCAACAAAAAAAAAATTGATGGTACTAGGTGTCCCACCTTTCCCCAGTCTCATCTCTCTAGTGTAGCAGGATCAAGACTGCTTTGCATATGGCTGGGTTCAAACTCAGGTGGTATGGTGGACAAAAGAGAGTTGGGTTGGAATGCTACACTGGACTGTTGCCAATCGTTAGACTTATTACAAGCAATCCTCCTATCAACTTTTGTGTGTTTTATGTACTGTCCTAAGTGGCACGAGTATGCACAGACGTGGGCCCCATGCTCAGTGTGCCACTGGAATCAAGTTATAAGTGGCTGATAAGCCCTAATTTGGGTGAAAAAACAGTCACAGGTTGCTTGTGTTCTGGTTCAGGGAGGACCTGGCCTGTCATTTTGGGCTGTACTGTTCCCATTGGTGCAGGGTCACGACTGATTTGTATATCGCTGAGTCCAAACTGGGGTGGCATGGTGGGCAAAAGAACAATGAGTTGTAATGATACCCCACCTATTACAATCATCATTCCATCACTTTTTGTGTGTTTTGTAAGTAATTATCAGCCAGATTAACAAAGTATTGTCCCTGGTTTGAAACAATACTAAGGCTTTTAAGCCAGAAAATATGGGCCTGACTTCTAATAGGATTATTTGGTTTACGGTGTCTTCAGCTAGGGAAGATCCTTCCAAAATCAGTCTTGATAGTCTTCATAAATTTGTAATCCATGATGAATTTTTGCAAAGCAGGTCCAACTTTCCTAATATAAGAATGTCCTAAGGAACATTCTGCCGTAAATCAAGCACCTAAATAATTCCATCACATTCTCTGCTTTTCCTCTGCCGACTGGGTCCCTGCCACCATTGCCACAAGATAAACCATGGCCAACTAGGTCATCCAGTAGATGGCACCAAAAATGGTTCTAGCGCTCGCATACACTTGTTGCTAAAGTTACCAAAAGTCTTGCCTGTCAAAGCCTTCAACCATTGTGTAATCATAGGCATTTGGCTGGTACATCTCAGGACACCTCCATCGACATTTTTTTTTTCCAGGTGACTTTAGTGTAACCACCTGTCTGTAATTTTCACAGACTGTCCGTGAATTAACCCTAATGTCCGTTGTCCCTGAAGGAGGGTTCATTAGACGGCATTTGTCTGTAATTTAAGTATTCGTGCTACAAGACCAGTGTTACAGTTTAAATGCCTCAGCCGAAGTAGAATGTCTCCTGTTCTGCGATCCCAAGGGACGGGTCAGAAACATATACAAGAGACAAGCCTTCTCGCCATGGTACTTGCTACCCAGTGCTTCATTTGTGCTTGTTTCCGGTGCTGAGCACCGGCACTTATTTTTGAGGGCTGGGGCTTATTTTTCTGCCTCTAGCATTTGCTGTGAGCAAAAGACACATATGGGAAAGACGGTGGAAGGGACAAACGAAAAAGCGTCAAAGAGGGAGAAAGCAGAAAGGTGCAAGAGTGAGCTGAAGGGGCAGGGAGTGGCTGTAAATGGATTAAAGAGGCCCGAAATGGCTTCAAGATTACACTGCCTCAGTATTCCGTGTTCACACATTTAATTGCAGCAGCTGTGTGTTTAAGAAGAGGGCTTTGGGCACCGGCACCTTTTTATTTACAAATTAAGCAGTGCTGCTACCTGAAATGTAGATCACTGCATTTGGTTAATCGGTAAATGTAAAGGCTGCTTAGGAGCAGGCAGAGGTGGCGTTAATTGATGGAGTCACTTTAAGCTACCTGAACACAAAGATGTATTCATTTTGAGAGGTGCCGTAGGAGTGTTCCAAGGTGCTCTGTGAAGTGTGTGCTTTTAATAGACAATTGTAAAACTTTGCACTTGGTATAATCTGCATTGTACTAAATTCTACACGTTGAAAACAGTTTTCTTTCTTTAACCTAAATTTATGTCCACATTTTGTGGCAGCCTTTCTTATACTGTGTGTAATGGAAATTCAAAATAATGACTTACACATTCACAGTGCTTTCTGTGACTTGCAGGAACTCGTAGCACTAAAAATACACAAGTTACTATTCCCTGCAGAACCAAACAGAATTCAGTGCTATGGGCTTCGGGTTGCACACACATACATTCGCAGCAATCACATTAACCAACAAAAGTTTTGTAACATAAAATAGTGCATTTCCTACTGACTTTTCTAACTTGCATTTATTTTTCATTTAAGATCTGCATTATTTTACATGCATTCACCTGATGGTGAAAGATCTAAATGTAGTCACAGAATATTTTGTTCTTTTTAGCCAAGTCCTTGATTCTGCCTTCACGTTCACATTCACTGAGCTCATACTCATCGCACTCAGGATTGCAGTAGCCATACTTTTTTAATGCCCTTCGACCGTTGAGAAAGCCAGTGATGTTAGCATATGGTGTCCTGCAGTCCCTCCCCTTCACTATGTACCTTTTTTTTTTAGACTTTGTGTCACACCAACCTGTGATCTGTATTTACTTAGCACAGTGTACTATTAATTTGACAGAAGTGTACTAAAACACTGTCCCCTGGAGCTAAAGGGGATTGAGAAAAAGAAAGAAATCTTGTCAGTTGCTTAATTGCACTATGTGTGACCAGGAAACCTGGGTCCAAATCCTGGCTCACCTGCATGACTAAATGATGTGATTTAAGTCAAATCAACTTACTTCATGTATCTAGGTTACTTGAAAGTGCCATTTAAGAGTGCATTCAAGTAATTCATTTCAAGATGGATCCTGTGTAAAAACCTCACTCATATAAGCTTTAATGGCCTGTACCATCCATAAAAATAATACTTGCCAAGACATAAGGGGCACCTGACAGTTCATACTGTTTGCTCATTCATGACTTTGTCAGGAAGAAAATGTTTTAAAGTTCATGTTTAGAATTTTCCAATTTGAACAAATGTCAATGCAATGTTGTGATCTAATGCACTAAATGAAAACACTTCCATGTGTTAAAGAAACACTTTTTACATTTTAAAGTCTTTGTGATGTTCTTTTATTTTGTTTGTTGTGTAGTTTGCATCCCAAATATTTTGAAGGTTCTGTGTGTTTTTTGGCACTTAGGGATGAGCTGGACTACTGGTTTGGCTTTGGCTCAACCACCGAGCCATTCTAAGACATGAACAGAGTGGCAATTGCCAAGGGCCCAAAATTCCAATAGGGGCCGTCGCCTGCCCGCCCTCCACAAGCACTACCAGTGGACTATCGCACCAGCAGAGTTTGTCAGGGTGAGAGGGTGCTGCTTATTCAACTCTTGACAATGTCTCTTCTGCTTCTGGCTGCTCTGCTCAGACTACTCTGTATGTGCGCAAAACTTTCTAGTGCTCATGGTTAGACTATCAGACTTAAGGAATTTTCCTGCTTTGTTCTTCTCGTTCTTATTTGTCTGGTTCTAAGCAATGACCCTTTGAATCAGTTGCTGCGGAGGCCCCATCTGACCTTGACTTCATCCTGCTCTTTAATTCTCTGTCTGGTGGTCAGGCTACCAGTTCTGAGATAAATATAGAGCCCCTGACGCACACTCTAATTCTGACATTTGGTATGAGATTGTCACCCAAATTATTTGCCTCTTTAATTGTTTCAAGTATGACATCTAGTGGAAGGTCATATGAGCAAGATGTGTTTGTTAAATTTGTCTAAACTAGCAGAAGGTGAAAATGCCACTTACCTTATTGTTTCCCAAACAGTTTTCCATGGAAATTTAAGCCCGGATTTATATTTTTTGACACTAAACTGCGCTAACGCAGTTTAGCGTCAAAAAGTATACCGCCGGCTAACGCCATTCCAAGAGGCCTGCTGGGTGTCTTATTTATGGAATGTGCAATCCAGCGCAAAGGGTGGGCTAACGTCATGGAGAATTACGTTAGCCGGGTGGCGGTGGCGTATGGGAGAAGGAGGTTTTGCACCAAAAAATAACATTAGGCTGGTTAGAGTAAAAAATTATGACTTTAACCAGCCTAGCGTCATTTCTTGACGCTAAACCTACCATACCACGACTCTTGTCCTAGAAAAGACAGGAGTCATGCCCGCCACCCCAATGGCCAGCACAGGGGACAAGGGTCCCCTGGGCATGGTCACTGCACCCAGTGCCATGTATGGGGGTTCATTTCAGGGCCCCCAATGGCACGTTTAAAAAAATCCAAAAATACTTACCTGGGATGGGGTCCCCCATCCTCCGCTGTCCCTCTGGTTTGGGTGAGAGTGTCCTTAGGGGTCTGGGGAGGGCACCTGTGGACCTATTGCATGGTGTTCCACCATGGAAACAGGCTCACAGGTCCCCTAACACCTTTCCTAACCCAGGTGTTAAATAATGGTGCTAAGCAAGGTCAGCGCAATTATTTATGCCCGCCTCCCTCCCGTGCACCATTTTGCATAGGAAGCTAAATAAGGCACATGGGCCTTAGAGTGATTTCTTGCCCGGAAATGCCTACCTTGCATTTTATTGACGCAAGGAAGTTTTCTGCAGGTAAAACATTACTTTAACTAACTCCATTATTTTGATGCTGACAGATGTAGCGTCAAAATATAAATATGGAGTTAAGTTTGCCCTGAAATAGCTTAAACAAATGATGCTATTTCAGCGCTAACAGAGTATAAATATGCCCTTAAATGTTTAAAAACATAATCAAAATGTTGCTGATGCTTTCTCTTCCCAGAAAGTTTGGGTATATTCAGGAAGGAGTGATGCCCTTGACTCCATGGTAGAGGCATTCTCATACGCAGCATAGAGAAGTGCTATATATAAAATAATCTCATACGCGGTACTGTGAAGTGCTATATATAAAATAAACTCATACGCAGTACAGTGAAGTGCTATATATCAAATAAACTCATACGCAGTACAGTGAAGTGCTCTATATCAAATAATCTCATACTCAGCACAGTGAAGTGCAATATATCAAACAAACTCATACCCAGAACAGTGAAGTGCTACATATCAAATAATCCCACACGAAGCACAGTGAGGTGTTATATATAAAATATTATCATACAAAGCACTGTGAAGTGCTATATTTACAATAACCTCATACACATGACAGTGAAGTGCAATATATCAAATAATCACATATGCAGAACAGTGAAGTGCTATATATCAAATAATCTCATACGTAGAACAGTGAAGTGCTACAAATCAAATAATCTCATACGAAGCACAGTGAAGTGCTATATTTTAAATAATCCCATACGCAGCACAGTGAGGTTTATGTATATATATAAAACACTGTAAACTGCTTAATAAACACATTCTGTCTGTGGAAAGGAAGTGTTATGAAACTGCTCTCTCCAAAATTCAGTTAAACAGTAGTTCAATTACCCCAAACAAAATGTTCTGGTTTTGTTTTCCTTTCTTGGCGAGATTGCAGACTGTAAATAGGGCAATAATGAGACTAAACAGTGTGTTTTGATGATATCATTACTTAAATAAGGTGTCATGCTTACAGAATTAGCTAGGAAAACTAATTTTCTAGATCTATAAACCTGTAATTCAATCACAAAGTAATGCTTGCAAAATGTTAACAATAATCCATGTCCAAAGTCATTTCTGTGTACAGTGGGTTTGAAACATGCACCAAGACTCCTAAAAGACTAGATTTTTCAGTGTACGAAGCCTCTAGGGAAGATAAGCCACAATTTAAGAATTGAGGCATATCAGCATGCCACAGTGGTTTAATTCCATAAGTTTCCATGGAAAGGACTGCAAAGGAATAGGGCAGTCAGGGGCGTAGCTTTATCAGTAAGATAGGGAAGGAGGTGAGTTTCAAATTTACCAACAAATACAACAAGCAGGGCATATGAGAGGAGCTAAAGGGGTAGTGCAAAGGGAGATGAATGAGGATTGTCATGGGAAGTAAGAGGAAACCCAATATTTTGTAAAAAAAAAAAAAAAACATTTTTAAGACTTTCAACCCAGAAAGGGAGAAGGTGTGTGTGCACTTTTTTTTATCTTTGTTTATGTAAACATTCCTGGTAAAATGCAACAGACACTTCGCCATACTTGACTCAAAGCACCGGTACCAAACTATTTGCCAGAAAATACATTTATTGGCGGATGCAACACCCAAAACACCCCCCTTAAGCTACGCCCCTGAGAGCAGCTTCTCACCAGATATGGCACTGGAGAAAATACCAACAGTGAATTCAAAGCTTAGTGGAGTACTGCATTGAGTAAGTGAGAGTAAAGCTGGAGACCTCGTAGGGTAGGTCATCAAAGCACAGGCACAATATGGGTTGAATGGACACACTGGGATTTTCTTACCAGCAATCTGTGGATGTCATCCAGGGGGTCACCACGTGACATTTGCCAACTCTAGCACTGCATTTGCAACAAGTGGCCTCAGAGATGGCAAAATCAGTGCCAAGAACATAAAGGCAGCTCCGCGCTCATTTTCTGTTGTTCTTCAGTATAGTAATAATGAATAATATTTTGTTATTTATTACTAGTGTAATAAAACTTGGAGCGCACTTAGCTGGAACAGGACCTTTGGTGCCATCTGTGGTAGGTAAAAATGGTTTTAAATGTATATTGTGTGTTTACTTGTGGGAGAGTGTGTGAGTAAGTGTGTCTGTATGTGTAAGCATGTTGGTTTTATTGAAAGTGAGTGGGAGTCAGTGACAGAAAGTTAGTGGGATGGTATGATACTGAGACCCAGATTTACTATTCTTAGATGCAAGCCAAGCAGCACCAAATCTGTTTTCACTGCCCTGCGTTAAAGGAAGAGAGAAATAAATGCACTATATCTTTGCACTGTAGTGCAAGGGTGTGTGCAGTCTCTGAAGCATAGGTTCTATACTGGAAGAAGTCCCTTCTGGTACAAAAACTACCCTTAAAGGCTTTTCATACTGTGTATGCTTGATGTACAATGTAGCACACTTGTTATTCATGCCTCAAGGATGTGCAAGATTTTGGTGCAAATTCCGGTTTATAAATGTTTGTAGATAGGGATTTGAGGGAAAATCCATGCATGGCTGCATGAGAATTCCCATGCATTCCTCCATGGAACCTCCCATGGAAGCAAAATAATTGTGTAATACTTTTGGATACTATCCGGTGCAACTCAAGATTTGCGTTCTTACTGTAATTTCTGCAAACCGCATCTTGCCACTAAATGGCCCCCTGAGAGCGCCGCTGACTATCGAGAGAGATTATGTGTTTCTCTTTCTTTGTTATTGCAAAGTATCGAAATACTCAGCGCACACATTCTTACAAACTGCAGTACTTCCAATAAATGGCCATTAGAGGACGCCACAGGCTGACAAACGAGATAATATGGTTCTAAATCTCAGGGCACAAATTATTGCAAACTGCAGTGTTTCCAATAAATGACCATTAGAGGGCGCCCCAGGATAACAAAAGAGATTATGTGGTTCTACTTCTCAGGACACACATTATAGCAACTGCAGTGTTTCCAATAAATAGCCTTTAGAGGGCGCCACAGGCTAACGAACGAGATTATGTGGTTTTACATCTCAGGGCACACATTACAGCAAACTGCAGTGTTTCCAATAAATAGCCATCAGAGGGCGCCACAGGCTAACGAAAGAGATTATGTGGTTCTATGTCTCAGGACACACATTATAGCAAACTGCAGTGTTTCCAATAAATGGCCGTTAGAGGGCGCCATAGGCTAGCGAAAGAGATTAAATGGGTCCCTTTCTTTGTGATCGTAAAGGTATCGAAGTACTCTGGACTCAAATTAGTTTTTGAAAGGTCCATTCTGCGTACAGAAAATTTATATAATTTGATGGCATTAGGTGGTGACGAACCTGCTACATTTATCGTTTGACAACGACCCGTGATCGTATCATAAATTCCGACGGTAAATTCAGGGCAAGCTGCACATCAGTTTTCTGGTGGTAGATTGTACCAGACCACGTAGCAGTTTACAACGCTGTTCCATGTTTATATTAAAATGCTTCTTTAAAGACTGATTTATTTCTCAGGGTAATACACTGGATCCCCTTGAACATTTATTATGTGTAGCGCGCCATCTGGTGCTCATTGTGTACCATGAAAAAATTAAGGCAACTCAGTAGTTTGATGCACATGACAACTAGGCGCAACTTCCTGGATAACATTAGGATAGTTTCTTAACACTGCTGTGTCCCTATGTGCAGAGTTATAGAAAATTACGCGATCAGGAGAGAGAGAGAGAGAGAGAGAGAATGTATATATATATATATATATATGTATTGATAGGCTTCTTAGATAAGCTGCCACTTCTTCTAGACATTGTGTAAACATTCTTGGACCAGACTTTATCCCAAAAGGGTTTACTTTCATTTAATGTGCTTTCCCAGTTACAAACCTGAGGTACTTCCTGTAATGCTCGTTCAGCATCATGGGAAAGTAGGAATCTTCTAAGCGTATCGTTGCCAGGTAGTATCCTTCTTCCTCAATGGAAGTAACCTCCCGGAGTGTTGTCATCTTGAAATTATGTCAAACCTGGTCAAGAGCCAGGAGTCTAGGAATGGTGTAGGAAAGTACCCCCTTTTTGTTGACATGGCTACCCCCATTTTCTGCCTGTTGTCAGTATGTTTTACTGTATCTACTGGGATACTGCTAACCAGCACCCCAGTAGTTTTGATCGCTCCTCTAAACTGTACCCTTTTCTTCCCACAATTGGCATACTGGTCCCCACATATATACTAGGGACTTACATGTGGGGACCAGTATGCCAATTGTGGGAAGAAAAGGGTACAGTTTAGAGGAGGGATCAAAACTACTGGGGTCCTGGTTAGCAGTATCCCAGAGCCAGAGGCAAGCCGGTCTGCGCCCGTCTGCGCTTGGCCCGTGCCCAGCGCCACGACCCCTGGTGCCCAGCTCTCCCAAACCCCGCTGCTCCGCTACGACCCCACCACCCTCCACGCCCTCAACCCAGGGCGCTCCAACACCTGCTTCCAAGCTCACCCCAAACGCACCCATGGACCCTTCGCCTGCAACTCCTGCAAACGCATCTTCCACCACGCAACTACCACGACCACCAGCCCACGCTACAAGATTTCCAGAAAAGACCGCACCAACCAAGTAGGAGGAGGTATCACCATCGTCTTCAAAGACTCCATCAGCGTCACCACCTCCACCGAAGACACCCCTCTCGCCGCTGAACATCTGCATTTTCAGATTTGCACCGACCCCAGGACCACCCTCAGAGGATCCCTCGTCTACCGTCCCCCTGGACCGCGCACCCCTTTCAGCGACTCCATCGCCGACTTAGTCTTCCAGCACACCCTCGCCTCGCCGGACTACATCCTCCTAGGCGACCTCAACTTCCATCTGGAACAAAACAACGACCCAAACACCACCGCCCTGCTCGACAACCTCGACAACCTTGGCCTCAAGCAACTGGTGAACACCACCACCCACATCGCCGGACACATGCTTGACCCTATCTTCTCCGCCAGCAAACACGTCTTCTTCAGCCACACCTCCGCTCTACACTGGACCGACCACAGCTGTGTCCATTTCACATTCCGACGCAAGACGCGCCACTTTCGCACTCAACCCATCCCTCGTCGACAGTGGAACAAAATCCCCGAAGAGCAACTCTTCTCCGCACTCGCCGTCAACCAACCTACCCTCACCACCGACCCCAACGACGCAGCCCTCAGCCTCTCGAACTGGATCTCCAACTGCCCAGACAACCTCGCTCCCCTCAGACGCACGCATCAACAGGCCATCACCAAAAAACCTCTCTGGTTCTCTGACACCCTCAAAGAATCGAAGAAAACATGTCGTGCCGTCGAGAAGGCCTGGCGCAAGGACCACACCACCGACATGACCGCCCTCAAAAACTCAACCTGCGCACACCACCACCTGATCCGCGCAGCCAAAAGGCACTTTTTCACCGACAGACTGGACAAAAACAGCCACAACAGCAGAGAACTTTTCAGCATCGTCAAAGAGTTCTCCAACCCCAACGCCAACGCCGGCACGCCCTCACAAGACTTGTGCAACTCCCTCGCCACCTTCTTCAATCGCAAGATCAGCGACCTCCACGACAGCTTCGGACACAAGACCCAACCAAGCATCACCCAACCAAGCATCACCGAACCCACACCCCCGGCCATCACCCTCAACGACTGGACCCACATCAACACTGAAGAAACCAAAACCACCATGAACTCTATCCACTCCGGCGCCCCATCGGACCCCTGCCCTCACTTCATCTTCAATAAAGCCGACGACATCATCGCCCCGCACCTCCAGGCCGTCATCAACTCTTCTTTTTCTTCTGCTACCTTCCCCGAAAGCTGGAAACACGCCGAAGTCAACGCCCTACTAAAGAAACCTACAGCTGACCTTAGCGACCTGAAAAACTTCCGCCCCATCTCGCTCCTCCCCTTCCCTGCCAAGGTAATAGAGAAGACCGTCAACAAACAGCTTACCACCTTCCTGGAAGACAACAACCGGCTTGACCCTTCACAAACCGGATTCCGAACCAACCACAGCACTGAAACCGCCCTCATCTCAGTCACAGACGTCATCAGAACCCTGATGGACAACGGTGAAACAGTCGCCCTCATCCTCCTCGACCTCTTGGCTGCCTTCGACACCGTCTGTCACCGCACCCTAATAACCTGCCTCCGCTCCACCGGGATCCAAGGCCAGGCCCTGGACTGGATTGCCTCCTTCCTCTCAAACTGATCTCAAAGAGTTTACCTCCCACCGTTTCGCTCAGACCCCACCGAGATCATCTGCGGCGTACCTCAAGGCTCATCGCTCAGCCCGACACTCTTCAATGTCTACATGAGCCCCCTCGCCGACATCGTACGCAAGCACGACATCATCATCACCTCCTACGCCGACGACACCCAACTTAATCTCTCCCTCACCAAGGACCCCGCCAGCGCCAAGACCAACCTACAAGAGGGCATGAAGGACGCCGCAGATTGGATGAGGCTCAGCCGCCTAAAGCTGAACTCTGACAAAACGGAAGTCCTCATCCTCAGCAACACCCCGTCCACTTGGGACGACTCATGGTGGCCCACGGCCCTCGGCACCGCACCGACCCCCTCTGACCACGCCCGCAACCTCGGCTTCATCTTGGACCCTCTTCTCACCATGACCAAGCAAGTCAACGCCGTGTCCTCCGCCTGCTTCCTCACCCTCCGCATGCTCCGCAAGATCTTCCGCTGGAACCCCGCCGACACTAGAAAAACCGTGACCCACGCCCTCGTCACGAGCCGCCTGGACTACGGCAACACCCTCTATGCTGGGACCACCGCTAAACTCCAAAAACGCCTGCAACGTATTCAAAACGCCTCGGCCCGCCTCATCCTCGACGTACCCCGCAACAGCCACATCTCCGCACACCTGAGACACCTGCATTGGCTCCCAGTCAGCAAAAGGATCACCTTCCGACTTCTCACCCACGCACACAAAGCCCTCCACAACAAGGGACCGGAATACCTCAACCGTCGGCTCAGCTTCTACGCCCCCACCTGTCTCCTCCGTTCCTCTGGCCTCGCGCTCGCTGCCGTCCCTCGCATCCGCCGCTCCACGGCGGGTGGGAGGTCCTTCTCCTTCCTGGCAGCCAAGACCTGGAACACCCTCCCCACCAGCCTCAGGACCACCCAGGACCACTCTGCATTCCAGAGACTCCTCAAAACCTGGCTTTTTGAGCAGCAGTAACCCCCCCTTCCCCCTAGCGCCTTGAGACCCACACGGGTGAGTAGCTTGCTTTATAAATGTTAATGATTTGATTTGATTTGATTTACCCCTGTTCAGTGGCTCCCTATGGGCTGCAGCAGTTATTCTACCACCCATAGGGAGCCCATGCAAAGGGTTCTGCAGTCCTGCCATTGCAGTCTGCATGAAACAGGTGCATGCACCGTTTTCACTACAGGTCACTGCACCAGGTCACTGTAAGTCACCCGAATAGTAGGCTGTCTCAGCACAGAGGGTAGGGTGAAGGTACCTGTGTGTGAGGGCACCCCTGCAATAGCAGAGGCGACCCCCATAAACTCCAGTTCCATTTTCCTGGACTTTGTGAGTGCAGAGATGGCCTTTTACTTGTGTGCTGGACATAGTTCACTACCTATGTCCAGCTCCATAATGGTAATTCAGAACCTGGGTATCAAACATGTCGGAATCATATCCCCATACTGTTGCAAGTATTGGAAGTATGATTCCATGCACTCTAGGGGCTCCTTAGAGGACCCCAGGATTGATCCCACCAGTCTTACAGGGTTTTCCGGGCAGCCAAGCTGCTGTCACCCCTCAGACAGGTTTCTGCTCTCCTGCTGGTTGATCTGATCAAGCCCCAGAAGGCAGAACAAAGGATTTCCTTTGGGAGAGGGGGGGGGGGGGTAACACCCTCTCCCTTTGGAAATAGGTGTGACTGGCTTGGGCGGGGTAACCTCCATGCAAAAACCAGTCCACACCCTTTCAGGAACCCCAGTCCCTTCTCTGGCATGAAACTGGACAATGGAAAGGGGAGTGATCACTCCCCTGTCCATCACAACCCCGGGGGTGGTGCTCAGAGCCCCTCCAAAGGGTCCCTGGGTTCTGCCATCTGGTTTCCAAGAGCCCCCTCCTGATAGGTGCTTACCTAGTTACGTGACCAATCCTCCTTTCCGGGCTACTTAGGCTCTCTCTCTTGGGTGGGTCGTAAGATTCGGCTTGCAAGATTCCATCAGGAACCCTCTGCAACTTCCACTTTGACTTCTGGCCACTGGAACTGCGACTGGACCCTCAAGGAACCAACAACACTGCTACAAAAAGGAAGACTCTTCTGCAGCTTTGCTTCTACATCTCCTGCCAGCTTTGCAACATTTTCCTGGCTCTGCATCCTCAGAAGACTGCAACTCTTCAGCCTGCACAAGAAGAAGAAGAAGGAATCTCCCTTGGAGTGAAGGAATCACTCGCCTGCAATGGCATGCACCTACAATAAGCTACGACTGGCTGTGTGAATCTCCCCTCATCTTGAGCTGCGTGGATCCTGCATCATGGGTGGTGGTCCCGAATAGTCCTCTTGGTCTTCTCTGCCAGCGTTCCAACTTTGGTGGAGGTAAGCCTTTGCCTTCCAACGCAGGAGAGTACCCCCATGCACTGCATCTCTTGCAGCTGCCAAGGCTTGTTTGCTTCTCCTCCAAGGGATCTTTATGCACCGTGTAGCTCCAGCCCCCAGCACTCCGTCTTGCAAAACACAGCCTCCTGCGTGGTTCTCCGGCGGTGTGGGATCCTCTTTTGTAGTGCTACATTGGCTTCTTCGGCAACTCCTGTGTCCCCATCCTATGGGACTCCTGCGGGTGCTGCCTCTGCTCTTGTGGACTCTCTGCAATGCTGAGGGTCCCCTGTGACTCCCCCTCCAGGGTTGAGTCCTCCTGGGCCTTGCTGCTCTCTGGCAGCACCTCTTTTTCACTAACCGCGAGTTTGCCTTTGCCAAAGCTTGTTGGTGGAATTCCTGCACCGACACCCATCTGCAATCTTCCTTCCAGTGTGGGACGTCATCTGCATCCATCAGGAACTCTTCTTCGGCTCCAGGGCTGCAGTGCTGACCTGTTCTTCAGCACCTTTGACTAACTCATAAAACTACAGCGGGGTGGGTAGTAGCTCCTACTCCTCCTGGACCCCACTGTAACTCTTGGACTTGGTCCCCTCTCTCCACAGGTCTTCATTCTTCAGGAATCCACAGCTGGTTTTCTTGCAGTCTTGTATGGGTGTCTTCTTTTACTTTTTTTCCTCCTTTTGGGTGGTTTGGGGAAAATCTAGTGACTTACTACTGCATTCCTGGTCACTGGGGGGTTCTGTGTAACTTACCTTTGTGGTTTTCTGGTATTCCAAACTCCCCTCTATACATTTTACTTACCTAGGTTAAGCTCCTGTGTTCGCATTCCATTCTTTTAGTGTATGGTTTTTGCTACCCATAGGGTCACTATAGGTTATTGTTAGGTGTCATCTTGTTCGGGTGTCTGCCATGCCGCAAGTGCATATGAATGCGGAAATACATCTCCTTCAGTTTCATTGTTGCAAGGTAGCCTATGTCGACTAGCATTAGTAGGACTTCCTGCAATTTACTATATTTATTTTTTGTGTGCTGTTTTAGTTCAGAGAATTAATAAAAAATGTGCCTCCTCTGTGGTTCCTGTTTAGGGCAGTTTCAGTATGCCTTCCAATGATAAAGTAAACTAATTAATTTTCATTTTCACCAGCTGTGAATTTTCTTCTATAGTTGGTCTATTAATTCTCTGCAATATCTGCCACTGATGACTGCAGGAACCCACTGGTCTGAAGTTATTACCTCCGAGGAATACGGGGGATTCTGTAGTTGGATAACTAGTGGGGGGGGGGGGGAACACAGGCCCAGATTACCAAATAGTCACACAGCCCATTGCAGTAACGAAAAAAGCTGCGCTGCGTGAGCAAGACAGCACCATATTTACAGAACTATGGCTCCCTCCTCCCATCTCCCTAGCACTGGTGCAGATTGCAGCTGCTGTGTGCCACACAGACACACCCTTGTGCCACAGTGCCAGGGTGTGTGCGTCAGTCTAGCATAGGTTTCATACTGGAATGGTACCCTTTCATTACAAAGTACTATGCTAGACACACTTAAAAAAATTCCTACTTTGTATGTGTGCGTGCTGCACAGTGCAGCACGCATGTATAGTCGGAAAAGAAAGGAGACATAAAAACATTTCTCCTTTTAAAGCATTTAAAATGGTGTAAATTTTGGCACAAAAGCCTGTATACCATTGTTAATAGATAGGGTTTTGCTTCAAAAGGCATGGGTGGTTGCATGGGAACACCTATATACCACCCACGTAACGCTCCTTTGGCGCTAAGTAACGCAAGGCAGTGCTTTGCACTTCTTTGCGTTACATTTAGGGTACTTTCCAGCACATAATATGTTTTGAACTGGAAAGTAAATTGGGAAAAAAACATTTTGTGCGGGTTAGCGTCAATTCTGTGATGCTAACCAAAAACAAACTGTTTGTAAATCTATCCCATGATTCGCAGAGGTGGCAGACACTCTCGGACAGATGCTGTTACAAGGGTGTGGAGGCACTCTTTTCCACAGACCCAGGATACCCAAAACCCCACCTTCTTCTAGAAAATGTGTAATATAAAAAACAAGTTTGGCTTTTCACTCATGATGATGCACCAAACATAGGTGCCTTGGCGAGTGAACCTCTTTCGATAGAAAACATTTGCTTCTGCTTAGAATGAGTTGCCTGCTTCTTGTATGTAAACCAGAGTGGGGAACTGCATGACGCGAATGACCCAGCCCCCACAAAAGTGTTAGACAGGATTTGTTATCAATCGATCATCTATCCCTCCATGAAAGGGTTGACAAGAGATTATGGGAACTTTGTTGCCATGACGCCTGTTTGTCGGAAAACTTGGGGCCTGATTTAGATATTGGTGGATGAGTTACTCCATGACAACAGTGACTGATATCCCATCCACCAACATCTAAAACCCAATATATCATGTGGGATTTAGATTTCGGCGGACAGGATATCCGTCACCATTGTGATGGAGTGACTTGTCGGCCAATATCTAAATTAGGCCCTTGGTTCTGTGGTTATGTACACCGCCACCATCTGTACTCCTACCTTTCTAAAGATCACTATTGTGCAGTTGTCACACTCCTATCGGTCCCATTCTATGTGGAGCTCCTATTGGCTTTGACGCCTCATTGGCATTTTTAATCTTTTCCAACTATGGCCTATTGACAGATAATGTTTTGGTTTTATACCCAGGCACTCACAACCAGGCACGACATCTACTACTCAACCTATGCTTAGTTATCAGCTAGCTGGCATCATCAGCTCTACGGCTGCAATATGTGTAATATCATATTACCTTTTTGAATGATGGTCTTTTGCCTTTTCTTGGGTTCTTTAGGCAAGGGCTGCATACGGTCTCCAGCTCCACCCAGTACAGATGTGCTTACCTACCCTGTGACCCCAGTAAAGTTGGAAATGTACTGCTGTGCCGTTGCTGATCAGGGACGGCTCTACGGCAGTGCGACCGGTGACACCGCAACGGGTGCTGACTTCGGGTGGATACACTGTGTTCGCAAGTATATTATGGTTTAAAATCATCTGCTGCCTCCAGCAATTTTCAGGCATCAATAAAAAAGTCAAGATAACTCCAGTGATTAATGTTCTTCTGGGGAGGACAACTATTGTCCAGTGTGAGTTTAGACTCAGCCTACGGTGGCGCAGAGGGTCAATATGCCTGCTCCATGGAGCATGTACCATGCAGAAATCCAAAGTGCATAAAATGTAAATAGGTCAGTGGGTTACTGCTTTTGGCAGAGATCCTTTTATTACTTGCAGTTTGTAAGTTAAAATCCTAATATAGACCGGTAAGCTAAAAGCTGTCATCAAAGCTGCATGCAAACTGCAAGGTACAAAGCGTTATCATTTTTGTGCTTCTTCAGACCAAGCACTCAAATTATGCTGCCCGCCAGTTTTGATGGCAAGTGATTCCTACACCTTGTAGTCCTCTTGTCTTACGTAACATTGTCTTTACAGTGATTTACACACGTATGGTTGTCTCTGTGTAATGTGTGTGATGTAAGCTGGTATGAGAGGCGCTATGAAACAACTTGAATACACCGGACAGGGAGTGGTTATGGAGATATGAGTGGCACTGTGGAAGGCTGGTCGTGAGGGAATCCGTGGCGGGGGTGATAATTGGGGGGGCCATCAAACATTGCTGCACCAGAGAGAAACCATTGCTAAAGCCAGCCCCGTTGTTATCCCTCCACCTTTTGAAGAGATAGCACATCTTACTCAATAATAATTATTGTACATTTGAGAAGCTGCATCCGGGCATTTTGCTGCTGTTCCTGAGCCCTTGTAGGAAGAGTATCAACAAGCGTGAAGCACAGCGGTTTGTGGCCGGACTCCCTAGTGGGTTTGCGTTCACGATCTGCTAGTAAGCTGGTCTGCTGCTTGTGTTGGGGTGAGGAGTAGGTGTTGAGTCTTCTCTGTTTTAGTTTGAGGAAGTAGTGTCTTGTTTGCATTTCTGGCTTCCTGTCCTTGGGAGGATTTTAGACAGAGCTGAGTCCTGTCGGTGTTCTGTGAATAGTTGGGACTAATTCTCTCATCGCTCACTTGGATAAATCTACTTAGGGTGAAAAGCATGGGGGGCTGGTATGAAACCTTGAGGCATCCCAGGTAAGGAAGGTAGAGATGAGAAGAAGACCTGTACATCTTTATGTTCCACGTCTCAAGTTTCATTGATATTTTATTAGCCTAGGATACGAATCAGTTAAAAATTAATTTCGTCCTTCTAGCACTGTCTGTCTTTGTGAGGTATTGAAAAGAGCCAGGTGAAACACAGTACTGAATGCATCGGTCAGGTCTAGAAGTCCCACAATTCACGATATACCCCTGTTGAGGAATTTACATACATCATCAATTACTGTTAAGAGAAGACATTTCTGTGGTGCATCCTTCTCTGAAACCGGATCGGCTAGTGCCTGGTAGGTTATTTTTCCTTCAGTTGACTATTAAATGTTTTCAAGGGTTGTGCCTAGTAGTGGTTTAGCTGTCACACATCTAACAAGTTAGTATCTTAAGGAGAGGCTTGGGACTTTCTTGATCATCTCATATATTATTTGCTCTGTTCTGAGTCAAGTTCATTTTGAAACAATGCGGCTTTGGGCTGCAAGATATTCTGATTTTTAGTTTTTCTTTGCTAGTTTTAAGGTGTTTACAATTGAAATAGAGGTTCTTAGTCTCCATATCCTTTCAGATGCTTTAATCAAGTTTTTTTCTTTATTGAGGTCCTCTAAGACCGATGCCGAAGACTCCTTTGTTTCTATTTGCTTTTTTGAGAAGGGGAACACTCCTTTAAGGGAGGGAAAAGCATCAAGGTTGTGGTATCGTATGGCATTTGATTTACATTATTTGTGTTCATCTGGGAGAAGTTTGGCTGAAATGTTTTCACTCGGCTTTCACACTTTCAAGTTTCTGCTGATGGAGAGCTCACGCCAAATAATTAGAAGGGCATTTTAAATGGTCAAACCAATATACCATTATAGGGTCTTTGATTGTGAGCTGGACTTCTTTGGTAAGAAGCTTAGAGAGGAGCCTTTGCTGTGAGTGAGCTTCAAGCACTATTGTTTAAAATTGGTATTATCAAAGAATGGTGTCAAAGTAATTGTGTCAATATCACATTCCCCTCCATGGTGAATATGGAGATCTCGAGCATAGACTGGAGTGCACAAAGTTCTTGGAGCTTGTATCTTCTATAGTTCATCCGAAAACTATTGTTAGTGTTTGAACAGAGATAACAAAATAGTTTATTTCCTGTAGTTGTAGTTTTGCAGCTTAAAAATGTTCTGGATTCACATGGTGTGCAATATCCCGCTATCTAGTTTTTGGGACCAGAATTCTTCAAAGTAGTAATAGTCCTTCCTCTCTTTCCTCCACTTTTGTTGTTGTTGTTGGGCGTTGACAACCTCCACCAATTGGTTTTTAAAACATCCTCTTGTGACATCATATTTCCTCTTGTGAAGCCCTTCTGTTGGTCGCCATCCTCGGATTCTTTTTTTCCCGACTTTGGGACTGGAAGCATTGGATAATGCTAATGAGAAGGCTGGTGTCTTAAAGGTCTTCTTACTCTGCTGCATCTGAGGATCTTCACGGCTGTTGTAGAACAGGCCAGAACTCTCCCTGTTCCCCTTGTATTGTACATGAGCAGAGCCTGCTGCCCTCTTCAAGGTGGCACGTTGTATAGCAATACCATCTGGAGTGATGGTATTGTAGGAGATTGGCCCTGACCTTCCACGGTCTCATCTTTCTGTGGAGTCTCATTTGCTTTGGGTTGCGGCGTATCCTTCAGATCTTTGGTGTCGTAGAGGATATGGAGTGCACGATAAAAAGATCCTAAAGGGGCCATTCCGATCCCTTCCTTTTCAGGATCTGGATCCGGTCTCTGCCTTCCACGCTCCCTTTTTGAGAATGGCTCTTTCTGTGTCTTTTTTGAGCCTTCCAAGAGCATCATCAATCTCTTGGCTGAACAGATTTCACCATTAAATGTTGATAATCTTCATGTGTCTCGAGCACCACAGCTGAAACCCGCTGACACGTATTCCGCCTGAAGACCAGGCCTGTCGCAGACTAGTGGCTGTGTCAGATGCATTGAGAGATACCTTGAAGAAGGTGTTTGCAATCTTGTTTCCCTTCTCTACAATGCCAGTAGCCCTCTTCCAGTATTTCTCTACAAGATACCGCAGAATGTCCACCACATGTTCTTGCTGCTAGCCAGGCACCTAGCAATATACCACACCATGGCTGCCCCCGGCTGGACCTTCTTCCACACCACCTCTGATTCTCCTCATCAAGCAGGCCCAGGCTTAATAGACCTCTTCTCTGCTGTAATGACATTTGACAGTGGCAGTCAGACCACCAGGTCAGATGAGACTCTGGCCTCCGTTCCCTTGAAGGAGGACCGCCAGCCACTTAAGAGGCCCCTTCCAGGCAGATGGGGACATCTGTGCCTTGAATGAAGCCAGTGCAATGGCAGATCCACTGAACGCACTGATACTTGCTCCTCCGGTTCATGCCCTGCATTCCTCACAATGATGCTGTAATCGAGTTCGAGGTCATCGGTACACATTTCAACTCGTATTGGGTCATCATCATTGTGCAACCTGTAAGAATGGCGGTGGATGTTATTAATCTGTAATGCTAGACTGCAATTTATTCCCTGGCTGTGTGTTTTAGGGGTGCTACAGGTTTCTAATTCTTTGAAAGATGTGTGTGCTGGTTTTTGCACAGTGTCCAAATCTGCTTAACCTCTTGCACCTCTCATTTTGGTTTCAAATACAAAAAGGTGATGCATCTCAACACCGATGGTGATCAAATGGCACGTAGTGCTTTTCAATCACTTGCGTGCATCATTGACTATGGATTGACTTTTAAAAGTGCATTGTCTGGGGTGATCATTTCAGTAATGGAAAAATGGCAGATGGAGCTGTGTGGTTGTCACTAAAGAATATAGGCATCTCTATCTTTTACTTATTCATCCAAAATATTAGTTGGGGACTTTATGCCAAGTCGTTTTCCTCCACATCAGACTTTCGCTTCAGGTTTGGTGGTCCAATTGTGTTCTAGAGTTGATAGAAACTGGCTACACCTTG
This sequence comes from Pleurodeles waltl, assembly GCF_031143425.1. Taxonomy (NCBI): domain Eukaryota; kingdom Metazoa; phylum Chordata; class Amphibia; order Caudata; family Salamandridae; genus Pleurodeles; species Pleurodeles waltl. Next base: position 697,889,002 of record NC_090451.1, read on the forward strand.
GGACCAGTTCAAACACAAATTCAAATAATTTCCAGCATTTTTCCCTGGCTTATCGATGGTGTTCGAATGAAAAACATGCGAGCCTGATCGCACATCGTTATGGTATCCTGTAACCTGGGAACCAAATTACACACCCTGAACAAATCTATGTTGCAACATATCAGAAAGGCTTAAAATGTCTTTTGCCATACTCCCTTGTGTAAACTGTCAAAAATTAGGAAAAATTTTCATATAACCTAAACCGATACGAATGGAGGTCCAAAATACTCATCTAGAAGGGCTCCATCCTTGGTAATACGCAAATATTTTTTGCTTTCTTCTCTGATCAATTGTTAAAAAAAAAAAAAAAAAAACACCCGACAATAGCATCTGTAGTGCGAGGCATTCTGGGTTTTGGAAAGGTCAAGACAGGTCATTCCGACCACAATATGTAATGTGGATTGAAGAACATGGTATTCCGAGCCCAACTGGTCGATCACAAGACTGTGCAAAGCATGTGACTCGAAACAGTTAGGAACCTGGAACCACTGGATTGAGTTTGTAATGCTGTAGATTCACATGCTGTGCACTCTCCTGCTATTCGATGTTGGGTTCTGAATATTACAACTTTTACTTTCTTTTCAAAGTATTTTGTTTTTGGTTTCAAGTGTTGCTTCGTAGCACATGAAGTAAAAAGAGATAAAAGCTTTGCTGACCCTTCATTGTGAAGTGGCACCTCAAACACCAGCATCACTGACAACAAGTCACAAGTGACAGTTACTCCTTGTGGCACCACATGGTACAACCCAATTGGCCAAAGACAAGTCAACGTTTTATTAAATGAAAAAAACAGCATACAAACACAGAGATAAAAAACAACTAAGTAACAGACTCACTCGACACATTGCATACAGTTGAGCTGATATATCAAACAAGTTACCAAAGGGGTGTCTCTGGCCCTCTGGGGTGGAGGCACTGATGAAGGCATCTTTGTGGTGAGTTAGGAACCCCAGAAGTAGCCAGGCAGTGCATCTCGGTGACAGAGAACATTAAAAGATACCCGAACCCTAGTAAAAATGTAAAGTTGGTGCCTCAGACTCCTGTTGTTGCCCTGTAATCTGGATTAAGGAAGCGTACCCTGTCATACAGGGTGGTAGTGGCCCGCGGAACTAGCTTAAATTGTTGTCTTCAGAAACCCAGAACGTCTTTTTAAACAAGAGATTGTTGCTCTCATCTTTGGTTGCTTCATGCAGTAGGTCCCCCCTTTCAAATCCTGTTTGAGTAGGATGTCTACCAGGGATCTACCTCTTCCGCTCATACGTCATTAATACACAGGCAGCACTGTAAGCGTAGGCTCGCCACGTGAACCCCAGGTGACTGTTCACCACAGTATCCACTGCAATGTTCTAGCTCTGTAATGGTACATTGGTGTGGTTTGTCTTCAAAAATAGATAAAGTTGCAGAGGGTAGTGCCTGTTCTTATAAATGACACCCTCTGGTGCCAAGAGCTCTCGACCAACCACAAACGGTATAAACTTAAGAGGTAATAAAGGCTCCCCCACCCTGCAGCGTATGGATGGATGACCAGCCGGACCAGGTGGACACGGTCTTCCTGCGAGGGGGAAACGTTTTTTTTGTTCTTTCTGGCACACTCTGGCTTTTAGTGGGCATGCAGGGTAAAAGAAGAAGACTTTGCCGGAGGGGCAACGGGGGCTATGCAGTTCTCAACCCATCACGGTGTTCTTCTGTGCGTCTTTCACTTTCTCGAAGAATATGAAGTCCTGAAAGAAAAAAACACACAAATGGTAAGTGAGGTACAAGGTAGAGATGGGGGAGAAAGACAGGCCTAGCTTTCTGTCTAAGCATCACTCTTCAACCTCATAAATAGGGACCCCACTAGAACAGCATCCCTGCCTCTTCACTGACCCCCACCTCCACTGAAAGCATAGTACATTGCTACCAACACACCTTTTCTATAATTTCACCACCAAAACACCAGAATAGTGCCCCTTGGACATATCTGTTCTGGTCTCCTTTGCACTGCAGCAGCACACCTGCTGCTCTCACCTGCTTCCACGCCCAGAGGTTGCAAACCAACTTCTGCTCACACCCTTTGAAATAGTGACCCCTGCTACACACACAACACCTGTGCTCGCCTGGGTCAGCAGTCCCCAAGCCAAGCCTCTTGTCTGCTCGACATTCACTCTGCTCCAGGAAACTTGCACCCTCTAAACACTCCCTTTCACCTCTTCTTAAGCTGCCCTGTGACCACAACCCCCTGCTCGCCCTAGATATAGAAACACCATTCTGCTGTAACACATCCTGAACGTCTTTGAAAACACATCCCCAATCTGTGCGGGACGCCCTTCATAAACTAACTGCTCTGAGAATGGAAACCTGTTTCAGTCAAACACTCTCCATGAAATGCCCTGGGACTACAGTATTTTACCTCTGTTCTCACCTCCATTTACCGCTACAGCCAGATCAGTTGAACCCACATTCAGAGCGAGTGTCTTTGAGGTGGCAGCCCTCTGCCCCTTCTTTAGGCTCCAGCCCCCATCTTTGCCTTTTCCCTGCCATGCTTCAGCCCCAGATGCATGGTAACCCTCTTTCTCTGTTCTAACCCTACCCCTGCTCTGCTTTGGCTGCAGGTCCCCATCTCTTATCAAACATCACCACATGAGCTCCTCTGAGAGTGTAGAAGGCCATCGCTGATCCATTGACCTACGATGGTCATCAAATGGCTTCACGCCTGCCACCTCACACGAGGTTCCACCCCTCAATGGCAGTAATGCTTCTTACAGGAAATCCCGCCCGCCAGGAAGTTCTGCCTCTCATGGGTATACTCACAATCAGAAAGCAAGCACCCAGCAGCACAGCCTTGATCTTGACATCAAGGTCCACGGGAAACTGGATGCCGAAGTTGTCAGCGTCGGTGAAGACTTCCTTGATCAGCCCCGTCCACTGCTTGCTGATGCGCCCAACACTCCGAGACTCATCGGTCGTCTTCACCTGGGAAAGGGATGCCAAAACAGTAATTCAACGCAAGACTCTCAGCAGGATGGGGACCAGTGTGGCTACCAGGAAATAAGTCATGAAAGAAGGGGGCATGTTACTTTAGATGCACGCCACCTGGCATTAGTTAAAAGTAGCTGTAGCAATAAGAGAGTGCTCTCTCAATGCACTGAACAGCACCCTAAGATCAGCTATTGAGCTATGGGTGGAGTGCAAGGTGTGTTCAGGTAGGAAGGTTCACTATAGCTAGCTTACTAAATTCTACTGTAGGCCACTGACGGCTCACTGAAGCAGCAACGCTACCAAAGCAGTTCTGCAAAATGTACTCTTCTTTCAAGTGAAACATACCAACATGGTGAGAGACCCTCAGATCAGTTACAATGAGAAGATACTACTCCTAACCCACTGAGCCACAGTGACCACTGCCTGCTATCATGTGGTCAAGGTCTGGTCTGCTTATCTCAGCTCTGAGCTTGTTTGCGCTTAGAAACAAGAATTACGGACCCAACCACTAGATGGCGGAGTAATGCAATGATTGTGAATCCAGAAAAGATTCAGGCTGCAAAACCTGGGAGTTCTGCAGCTCTCTGCCCGCCTCTTCCATCTTGCCATCTCTCTGCACAAATGTCCTCACATAAGAAGTGAAGACAGGACGCGGAGGGCGGCACCAGAGAAATTAAGTTAGCATGAAATTTTAATTGAGCATCACTGGAAGAAAAGGTGGGCTTTGAAATATCACACATTAAATATCTTCCCCTGCTTGGGCAGTAATGAAGGTTTAACACAACCACTATGGTGAATGGAATATTCACTCTGTAAACCGGACATCCTCACTTGTCCCATCCTCAGCTGGGTGGGTTTATCGTGTGTCTACTGTTGATAGGACTTCCCCTCCCACCCTTTCCACATTTCTCCTCTCTTTAGGGAGAAGTTATTTTTTTTCTCCCCCCCTCCTGCCTGGCATGGATGCCAAGCCATCATGAGAATCCTCGTTCTCACCACTAGACATCCACAGACACCCCCTTCCTGCGTGCCAACCGTACCTCAAAGTTGACGTCGCTGCAGCAGTTGCAGGCCAGGCAAGGACCCACAATCTTCAGCACCGTTTCCTTGGAGGCGTTCTGGATGGAGAACTTGGGCAGACAGGCGTGCCAGTCTTGGACAATGTGACCAATGGTGGTGCCAGGCGGGGACTGAACCTCCAACTGCAATGTGTCAGCACAAATGTTGCATAAATGTAAGCATCACAAACACGGATCCCAACACTCCTGCTCCCACAGTCGCAACTTTGTATGCAAAACATTCCTCCGTCTCAGTGCTTACTGTAGCATGAGTGCACATCAATGAGACACACAAACTATGTGTGAGTACACTACATCATCAGCTGCTCCAAACTGTGTAACTACTCTCAAACCCAGATGACCCCTTAGACATGCTTCAACTCATACAAGTATAAGAGACTACCTTCAAGGTGCTAAGCCAGTTTGCCCAGCTGTAGGTGTGTCTTCCAGCCAGTCGAGGTAGTGCTGCTATTGAAGGCCGCAGTTCTGGACTATACCATTTAGGAGATGTTTTACTACTTTTAAGTGCATTTCTTCCACTTGTGCAACAGAAAACGTATTTCTCCTCTTATGTCTTCTGCAAAGCACGAACTTCTGGGAGCGCTGTAGGTTGTTAGTTGCAGTTCCCTTCACGCTCTAGTATGACATTTTCTGTTGAAGTTGTCAGTGCGACAGCTGACGGTGCACTTCTGCTTTTAACGACAATTCATGGCTCTCTAACAGGTTGTGTGACTCGTATGATGTCATTCCTGTATCCCCTCTTTCCGGCTTGTTGGTGGGTATGGTGCCCTAGCCTGAAAACAACAGAGCGGCTGAGGGCAAGTAATAGCCACTAGAGGCCTTCTGCTCCATCATTCCAATGTTTGTCTTTCCGTTTGTCCCTCTTTCATTTAGAACATTCTACCCTCAATGGGCAGAACATTCTATTAGCATTATAGCCCTTCTGCCTCCTGCTATATCAGTTGTTACATTTCTTCTCCCTTGATATAGGCCTTTGATGCTTACGATTTGGGTAGGAGGCCTTTAATGACTGTAGCAGCCCTCGGTAGAGGGCCGTATCACTGCCGGAGGCAGAGAGACTTCAGAGACCATTCTGTTACAGAGCACTGAGAAATTAACAAACATTTCCTCCTACCTCTCAAGTTAAAGGGAAAAAAACTTTATAAAAGTTATACCTTTCACTGCACTCCTCCTGGCCTAACATCTCCACATGGTATTTCCAAAAGAAACTAAAAACTTAATTTTATTTTTAATTCAAAGTCAGTTGGAAACCACGTCCCAAAGTAAAAAAAAGATATATTACATTCTTTCAGATCTCCAAAGTGACGTACGTGTCAGGCCAAACCTGGCCCTTCTGCTGGGTAGTGCAACAGCCATATGACTGAATGACTCCGGAAAATTAATACTTTCATACAATGGATCATGGTTTTAAAGTGAATTTGAAGTCGAAAAAAATAATAGCTTGTACTTCTTTTTTAAAAGCAACAAGTGGAGAATTTCTAATTGTGTGAGCGGTAGTGTGGTGAAGAACTAAGGAGGTCTGGTGAAGGTGATGGTGGCATCCGCACCGTGGTATCAGGCTTCACCTGTAAAGCGCACTGACTTTGGAAGGTGCCGCGTGAGGGACACGAAAAGGCTGAAGAAACTGAATGTTGCATTATTTTCGTGTACAATATTTTAGCCTGCTTGTCCAAGGTGAGGATTTTCTTTCACCATGAGGTGATACTGAATGTTAAAGAACTGTTTTTTATAAGTTGAAAAAAGTGTTGTTGAACAAAAAAAACTGATAATACTGAAACATCTCCAGGTGGTAGAGTTCCCCTTCATGTCGAATTCCAGAAGCAACATTCTGCACATCTAGGTTTATTCTTTAAAAAGGTGCTATCTAAGTATACCTATTGCCAGGTGCTGCTACCCCCATGTAGACTCCGAGACGAGCGTTCGGGTACTAGCTGTAAAATACCACATGGGTGCCTGGGTACTATCTGTACACTACAACATGAGCGCCAGGGTACTATCTGTACATTACTACAAAGCGCCTGGGTACTAGCTGTACATTAATACACAAGTGCCCTGGCACCAGCTGTGCACTACCACACAAGCCCCTGATTACTAACCGTACACTACTGCATGGGTACTAGCTGTACAATACCACACAAGCACCTGGGTACTAGCTGTACAGTACCACACAAGCACCTGGGTACCAGATGTACACTACCACACGAGCGCCTGGGTACTAGCTGTACATTAATACACAAGTGCCCTGGCACTAGCTGTACACTACCACACAAGTGCCTGATTACTAACCGTACACTACCGCATGGGGACTAGCTGTACAGTACCACACAAATTTCTGAGTACCAGCTGTACACTACCACCCGAGCTCCTGGGTACTAGCTGTACACTACCACACAAGAACCTGGGTACTAGCTGTACACTACCACACAAGCACGTGGGTGTTAGCTGTACACTACCACACAAGTGCCTTGGTACTAGCTGTACACCACCACACGAGTGCCTGGGTACTAGCTGTACATTAATACACAAGTGCCCTGGCACTAGCTGTACACTACCACCCGAGCTCCTGGGTACTAGCTGTACAGTACCACACAAGCACCTGGGTACCAGTTGTACACTACCACACAAGCACCTGGGTACTAGCTGTACACTACCACACAAGAACCTGGGTACTAGCTATACAGTACCACACAAGCACCTGGGTATTATCTGTACACTACCACACGAGTGCCTGGGTACTAGCTGTACATTAATAGACAAGTGCCCTGGCACCAGCTGTGCACTACCACACAAGCCCCTGATTACTAACCGTACACTACTGCATGGGTACTAGCTGTACAGTACCACACAAGCACCTGGGTACTAGCTGTACACCACCACACGAGTGCCTGGGTACTAGCTGTACACTACCACACAAGAACCTGGGTACTAGCTGTACAGTACGACAGAAGCACCTGGGTATTAGCTGTACACTACCACACAAGTGCCTGGGTACTAGCTGTACATTAATACACAAGTGCCCTGGCACTAGCTGTGCACTACCACACAAGCGCCTGATTACTAACCGTACACTACCGCATGGGTACTAGCTGTACAATACCACACAAGCACCTGGGTATTAGCTGTACACTACCACACGAGTGCCTGGGTACTAGCTGTACACCACCACACGAGTGCCTGGGTACTAGCTGTACACTACCACACAAGAACCTGGGTACTAGCTGAACAGTACCACACAAGCACCTGGGTACTAGCTGTATACTACCATAGGAGCGCCGGAGTACTACCTGTACATTACTACAAAGCGCCTGGGTACTAGCGGTACACTACCACATAAGCACCAGAGTACTATCTGTACATTACTACAAAGCGCCTGGGTACTAGCTGGACATTAATACACAAGCGCCTTGGCACTAGCTGTACACTACCACACAACTCCCTGATTACTAACCGTACTACCATAGAACCGCATGGGTACTAGCTGTACAGTACCACACGAGCACCCGGGTACTAGCTGTACAGTACCAACCAAGCGCTTGCATTTCTTCAATCTGACCAGTCAAGCTGGAGTTCCTATCTGAAGCCAGGATGAACTACACAAGTCAGTCATTTAGTGACCTCCGAATCACGACATCCTTAACTATATTGCTGACGTCTTGTGACCCCGGCAATGTTAATCTTCTCAAGTAAAAGTGTGCTGTGCCCAGAGTAGGGGATTTGTTACTACTCGGATACAAGCTATCATACCCTTCTTGCTTTCGAGCTCTGTTTTCAAGCGGTAGGGAGTACTTCTGCCTAACAAACAGCAGAGGAAAACCCCACCTACACAAGCCTTGAGACTGTTACAGATTCAAAAGTTGTGGTTGACCCTTTCGTCAAGTGGTTCCACCAAGTACTTGAAACATTTAGCCCCCTTCGACACCCTCTCGTGGGCACCAATTCCAAGGCGTAGAGCCTCCGGGGAGATTTTCTCCCCAAGACCCATCGTTTCGTGTCCTTCCTCATATTATTTTGCTACTCTGCTTGCAATCCGTAGCCTTTCCACAACTCGTAGACAGGCCGGGTGCCCTGCGAGTGCGGTGCAAACCCAATGTTACAGGTAAGTAACCTTTTCTTTTGGGACGCAAATCTGATTCACGAGTTTCGTAGGTTGCGCAGAGCATGACCTATTTCCACGCAGGAGAGTCACAGGTAATCACAAGTCTTTGCATTTCTTAACACCCCACTGAGATATCCTACCTGGCATTTGTGTTATAGGGTCCTCCTGTGCCATATTTTTTGCTGTTGAATAGCTTCAGGTGTGACATTGTCATGTTTCCGGGCCTCCTCAAATGTCACCCTAAAAATACTTTCTGGAGACCCAATATCTTTTGTCTGATTTGCAATAATTCTACCTCGACCGTATTAATAATGCCTTATGTGGTGTGTTAAACCGACCCTCTGGCTGTTCTGCACTTCGGATGCTCAGACGGTACCTTTTGCAAAGTTAACTTTGCTTTATTTTGGCACCATGCAAATCAGTGCCCTGATGCATAAAATCTGTACGTGTACTACCTACAGCTGTCAAGAGCTCCATCCACCGGGGGCCTGGCTCATGCTTTGCAAAACTCTGTGAATAGATCTGCAGCCGCACGGCTGGACTCTGTAAATGCCATGCCCCAGCTTTACAGGCTGGTATGTAGCCGACCACTTCCTTTGAGTACCATTGTTAATACCTTTCCTCTGTTAAGAGTGGTACCAGGGCTTCCTTTTTAAGATCCTAGCTGCTATTAAATGTACACCAGCATCCAACTCACTTAACTACCTTTAGCTGCATGTTCAATAGTAAACAAGCATTTGCAAAATAATGGGTCTTGCGTTTTCTCCAGTTAGACCTATTGGCGTTGTAAGTTCCTAACTGTACTTTTCTTGCCACATAAAATGAAAATGAAAAGTAAAACAGTTGACATAAGCGAGCCGATTCAAGCCGCCATGGCCTCCATGAGCAAGAGCGCGAAGGAGACACACAAAAGGAAAAAGAAGTTCGCTCAGTCAAATATATTGGCAGTCGTGCAATTATCCATGTAAAGGGTCGTCTGCAAGGTGGTAACAAAACCTCCCCTAGGAGGGACAAACATAAAGCATTTACCAAGGAAAAATAAGCTTTTACCAATGATAATGTATTTTTTTAAAGGCAAGCCAACGAACGAGTCAAAGTGATGGGCGTGATTAAAAGCCCACAATACTTACAACAGGTCAAAACACTTGCTGGCTTGACCTAAAAAATCATTAATGTTCCCAGATTAGCATTTTTTGTGCTTTTCACAGATAAATACAGACAGAAAACCATGTGTTTCCTGTCTGTATTTATTTTTAAAAGTGAAAAAATACAGAAAATTGTACTTCTAATGAGTGACTTCCTATTCTGTCTTTTGTGAAATCCAAGACAGCGTTAGAGCAGACACAAGCATGGGGAGTTAAAAAACAGATTACGATATATTTAAATACAGGCATATATTAAAATATATTTGTAGTAAAGTGCCAATATCTACCTGTTGGTGCAACGTTTTGCTATATTTGGCTGCTGCACTTTCTAAAACACGATAGGTATCAAAGTACAAGTGCATGTTTATCAGTTAAATTGATGTGTAAATGTATCATTTTCGACCCCACTTATTTTCACACCACAAAATAAATATGGATAAATACAGATGGAAATGCTAAAAAATAAATACCTTAAAACTGGGAGCCCTAAGGAAAATGTAAGGATTTTTTAATTGTGTCTATTTTCTTCGTATACTGTTCCATAATGCCCTCGTGGTTTCACATGTATGTATACTGCTACCGATCAGTGTTTGAGGACTTGTTCAAAATACCACAAATGGTCTCAGGAAGCCATGCTGGATGTGGGTTGGTACAGTCTCTAAAAGGGAGTGAATAGTTTATATATCTGTAGGTGTCAACGTCACCTTACCTTACAGGCCGATTGAATCGTTACGACCTTCCATTCAATCCTTTTGATCAGTGGTCGGGAGTGTGTCTGGAAAGGTCTACCGTATGGGGAATTTTAAGCCTGTCTGCACACAGGCCTTTCTTAGATGCACAGGAATCAGCTGAAGTGGAGTTCAGAGAAGGCTGGAATCCTCTCATCTGGGTCCTATGGAGCCAACTAGCGGGATCTGGTTGGCCAACATCTCTGCCTTCCCCTCCGCTGCCAACCTCAGAAGCTAAAAATCTTGGATTCAAGTTTGATAACCAACTTTCTTTCCAACCTCAGGTACTTGCAGTGGTAGGTTCCTGTATAGCTCTGCTCCACACCCTTGAGAAATTCCTCTTCCTGTTCCCAGGAAGAAGGTGGTTCCTTCGCTGGTGACCTTCAGAGTGACCCACTTCAGCGCTCTCTGCCTCGGGCTGTCTAAAGGCCTGCCTAGACCGTGTCGAGTAGTCCAGAACCCCGCAGTTCAGATCATTTTGAAGGTTCACGGTCACACTCCAATTTTTATCCATCTTCGGTCCCTTTATTAGCTGCCAGTTAAGTAGAAGATCCTCTGTAAGTCCTTGGTCCATCAAGCCCTCTCCTCTTCGGATCCTCGGTACCTCGGCTCTGGCCACGGCTACCTTGGCAGTAGTGCTGTGGGCCAGGCGGATAAGGAAAAGGGGATCACTGGAATTAGCTTCACTTTGAACTCCGAACCCTGGTCCAGAATCATTATTTTGCAAGAAATTGATAACATTGCTTTTATCTTCTCATTAATGGTGTTAAGGTTTATTTGTCCTTGGTAACACACTGGCTCGGGGCTCTCCTCGGAGTAGCTGTGCGCCCTATAAAACAGTTTAAATTATTCATTAATTTCGACACAGGAATGCAACACTGGCATGGTCTCTGCAGTGTTGCTTGAGAGGGCCCGCCGCTCTCTGAGAGCTGTAGTCTGCTCCTGTCGCGTGGGTGGAAGCAACGAGTACAGCTTTTAACTTACTCTTGTTGAAGTGGGAAACTGAGATGCTAGGGATGGCTACTCAGTGGTGCAAAGACCAATGTCCTCTCCATGTGCACGACCCTATGTATCAGGGACGAAAAGACCTTCTGCAGGGTCAGACATTATTTACAGAATCTGTTGTCAAGTGGTGTCTGACACTGTAGGTCTGGTGGCAAAGCCCTTTCTAATTTATTTATGTGTTTATTTTATTTTTACTTTCGATGTCTTGTTCGGTGTGGCCTGGTTTTATTTGCGGAAGGAACATGTCCTACTCTGGGTTCAAGAAATAGCTCTGTCTGGCCAAAAGTGTTTGAGGGTTCAAGTTTTCAAATTAAATAAGCTTTGGAGGTTGTAGGGCACTTTAGCCATTAGTTTTTAGGTTTTTTCATATGAGAATAATGTAAAGCACACCAGGTGAAGAATGCCAGGCACCCAGAAAAGTAGGTACACCACTGAAATAGACACATATAGTATCTGGACTGAATCCTTACGCATTACAACAGACTGATCCTGCAAGACCTCATGTTAATATTTGCTCTTCCCAAACCTTTGTTGTAGCCCAAGCAGGCTCTGTTGTAATGATCAACAATGTCTGTCTCATGGTTGGTGGTGCATGAGAGCACTTCCACCCCATAGGTTGTTTGAGTGTACAGCCAAGCTTCACCATTGGATGACGATGTGACATCTGCAGTTGAACAGACGCATGAGACGCTCTCAGGGCAGACTACGCTGGTGCTTATTGGGTGGTCCTTGAAGAGTGGCTTCTCTGCACCTTTGTGTACACTCAATTGTGTGGCCAATGGCGCCAAAGGAAAGTTGTGTTCCTTCACCGTGGTGGCAAAAAATTAGGTCTCTCTCTGCATTTTATACAGTTTATAAATCAGGTACTGCGCCCTCCGTGCTGGACTCACCTGGTGCACGGTGCTTCTCATGAACACCGATTCCACCCTCGTCTGAGCTCCTACCCTATAGACCCTAAAGGTCTTTGGGAGACACGTCTGGCACGTCCCAGTCCCATCCCCTTGTGTCAGTGAGGACAGCTGTTACAGAGGCTGTGTTTGTCCCTCTCCTCCGATAGCCTCTGGGGGCAGGCTGGGCCCCGCCGGAACAGAGTGGTCTTGTCTGCGCCTCTCAAATTTACACATCTAATTCACAACACTCAAGATTACAGCTGTGCTCAGCACGACCCGTCATTGACCCAGACATAAACACACATTTTTCCACCCACTGCCCCTTTGCAATAGTGCAGCACAAGCTCAGCTGTACAGTTTTTACAATAGTTAAAAATGAGTAGTCCTCATGGCTGCCTTAAGGGGACCGTTGTCAAATCTAGGTGCTGTGTGGGGTTCCGGATGCTCTAGGTCCATCGAGGGGGTCTGGTCATCATATCTGGGAGGGGGGAAGGGTAGCGATTGTTTAAGCCTAGGTAAGGGTGGTGCAGAGCCTGTGGACACAGCAGTCATGACTTTAAGTAGTGGGACCTGGGTCGGTCCAGCTGGCTGAAGGTCACTTATACTCATGCCCACTGCAGCATGGCTGAGATGTACTGGCTGAGCAGTGTATGGCTGATAGAACTGCAATGGAAGTATAATGTATGTGGTATTTGTGTAGCAAGACTCTCACCAACAGGTGGCACATAGGGTCAAAGAGATAGGAGGGGTCAGTGGTTCGTGTCCTGTTACTCCATCACCATGCACTGTTGCCTCAAGGAAAGTGTGGCACTGCTGAGATACACTGGCTGAGTGGTGTGTGGGCCCAAGTCCTACAATGGCAGGGGGATACAGACAGGAAAGGCCAACGGACTGACAGGAGCACAGTGCACGCTCCATCCCATGCACTGCTACCTACAGACCGGTCGGGGGACACCCCCGACAGTCCCTTTACCCGCAGCACAAGGTGACACCCCTACCCCATCTCACCTCCTGCAGGCAGCAGGGGCAGCAGCAGCTGGCACACTTGAAGGGCCGGATCAGGTGTATGATCTCGATGCCCGAGTTGTCGGTGATCTTCATGTTGAAGCGCCGCAGGGAGCCGCAGCAGTTGCGGGTGCAGCAGTCGTTCTCCTCCTTGGCGTAGAAGATCTTTTGGCCCATGCTGTTCCGGATCTCGTACTTGTTGTTGGTTTCGAAGCCAATGAAGGCTGTGGGCGACAAGAAAACATCCATTAATGCCGCGAGCTGGCACTGCCCGACAACTGCAACCCTGCTCCGAGATTGACCAATGAGGCGTCGGAGCATAGCTTAGATGGGTGGATGGAGAGACAGTCAAACAGACAGACAGATATATCACACACAACAGCTAACAGTCAGGTTATTCTAATCACCCACCCGGTACCTCCCTCTACACATGCCACCCACGAACATATGGTGTTCGTATTCTACGATAAGCACCAACTTTTAGTAGGTAGGGAAGAGCTATCTTAAATAGAATTAGGCTTTCCTGTTTTTAGTTTTTATTTGCTGTGCATTTCATGGGGTGTTTTTAATATTTCCCGAACTTTTTAAAAATTTTAAAAATCAGTGGTCATCAGTGTTTATTCTTTTTTGACTGTTTCTGCTGCTATAATGTCCAGAATCATAGTTTTAACACTAGTAACATTAGGAGGTGAGGGTGTGTTTTTTGTACACCCACAAGCTTACAGACTGCAATTTATGGCATTTCATCTTAAAATGTAGTTTGCTTTGCAACCCTGTTTACTTGAGGTCTGAATTCTACAGGAAAATCTAAGGGAATTATGAAAAATTCCTTTGTCTGCACAAGACTAAACACACTCTACTACGCATTTTAATGGATTGGACACAGAAGTCCGCAGATCAGCTGTAAGTTGGCGCGTGCCACCTGTATATAAACATAGCTTTATGTCGATTTATAAATGCTCTTACAAGTATGATGAATTAATCAGATATTATTAGGCAACTGATTAAATTTCATTAAGGTGCTTTTACAGTTGTGATTATTTATGTGGTTTTATGTACTAATTTGTGTAAATAAACTTATTTTTTAACTTGACTATACATAATCACAGAGATGGCGTCTTTCCAGTTCTTACAAAGAAATGTGCTTTCATTTTCTTCCTTCTCTCATTCATTTTTAAAGTCGATTGTTTATACTTCATTTCCTGCTCACAAAAACCTTCTTCGAACCCTTTCACTGAATTTGGTTTTTAAAGTTCTCTTTCATTATTTGTCTCACCTCCACACCCGTCTCAGTTTCCCAGCACTTAAGCGCCTCTCTCCAACAGTCCAGTCCCACGCCATGTCAAGGATGTGCATGCATGGGAATGCGGTTACATTCCAATGAGATTGGATTGTCGTAGTTAAAATGACAATGATGGATATTTAGCTCACCTTTCTGCTGTTCTCTTCTTCAAGCATATGGCAAAGATTTGCAGAACGAAGATTTCCACCTACGGCATGCAATATATATATAGTGGGGTGCTCCATGCACAGTTACTGCAAGTCAGGGTCACTCTCCTGTTCTTTGCCTTGAGATACCAAGAAAGAATTGGCCTAATAAATGTCGGTTTTACTGTCTGATCAGGGCCTATTCCTCTGTTCTACCTGTCTTAGGAGACAATACTGCTAATATAGCAAAATGCATACTGTTGGCTACAGGGACTTTGGTGACAACAAACTGTGCTCCTGTATGAAGAAGCAACTTAGAAAGTAAAAAACATTAGTCACTCGCAGGATATCTTGGGTCATTTGCATGTGCAATTCACACGGCGACTAATGCATTCTACGCAGGGCACACTTACAGTACACTTTACATCTTAAAGGGACTAGCACAGTCAATATGTAAACACTAAATGCAGTCAGAGTGTTCGTACAGGTGATGCTCCCAAGTGTCAAGCCTCACTGCAACACCATAAGTTCTAAGATTCTTTTATCAAGGCGGCAGTAAGAATGAAAGGTGTACTTTGTGATCCTTGAGCCCTGGGGCTGTATCTGTGCAAGTGTGCATGCTCGGAACAAGATCTGTACACCTGTTTATAAAACTATCATCTGCTGCACATGGTAGGACTCACAGAGTAGTGGCTGCGCCCTCACTGTCAGGTTTATGAGCACTAATGTCTACAGCTTATAAATTATCCCATAGATTCATGTATGCACTTAAAGGGCAGTTTCAATAAAACTAACTCATGGATATGGGCACTGAAAATGCTCGTGACATGGCCCTTGGTCCTTCTCTATGAAGGAATGGTGCTCCAATAGGCATGCTTTGTAGACCAACACAATGCAAATATATGAACAGGAGTGTTGTGTGCAGTATTTCATGGGAAGACATTGATTATAGAGGCCTCTGTATACACTGTGTTTGTCGCCACAAGTATGATCCCTGAGCTTTCAGGAAGCAAAGCTCTGTGCCACTCTTTGTGAAAGAGGATAGAATCATGGAGGTGCTCCGTGGCCTCCACTCAAACATGCTGGCCACTATGCAGCACATCGCAATGAACAATGAGCTGAACGTCATATGATGTAAGCCATGCTCCCAAGATGGGAGTGGGTGTAGGTCGTAGGGACCGAGGGAACTTACGGAGATCCACAAGGGCATACTAGGTGGCTTAGCATGGCCGACATGGCCCAGAGAAGAAGCATCCATCACACAAACGGGCTTAGAAGTACTTGCTTCATTTCTAGTGTTTGATATGAGAGGGCCAAATCAGTAGAAGTGTAGTACGATCCAGTGTTTTGCAGTTTCTATTGAAAAACCAATTTTCCCCCGGAGGTGTTTTATCAGTTATAATAGGTTTTAACTGGAAACTAGAAATTTAATTTATAAATGATAACCACGAACCATCAGTTCACAGAGTGTCAGCGAGCAGACACTTTGTGGGACTGTGTGGGTAAGTTAGGAGGCGCTATACCCCTAGATTCTTTCAATCAGTCCTTGAGTCACACATGTCCATACTGAGTAACATCTGTACGCTGCATTTTATTCTCCCCTACACGTGAGAGGCAAGAGTGCGCTGCAGGAACAAATATGAGGCCTAACTGTGTGAATGCACCCAAACATTCATCTTCTCTTACTAGGGATAAAAGAAACTCACCTTCTATGAGTTCCACCTTCTGGTGAATTAAAATCTGATCAATCTGTAGAAAAAAAGAGAGAAAGAAACATTTGGTTAGAGACACCAGAGAGTGGCAGTGCGAGACCCAATACCAGTAAACAGGTGTTGTGTATCTCGAGATTCTTGCAATTTTGTTTTTAACTTGACTCTTCCTCGCTCACAAAGTGATAAAACATTACACTCCTCCCCCACTATTCCCACATCTGTGCAGAGGTCTATCTCATCGCTCTCCTTCATCCAGTCCGCTCCCTGTTCACTCCTCCCAAGCTCCAGCTATCCTCCTCTTGCAGTGGTTGTCATCTCTAGTGTGTCTTCTTGACAGGCAGCAGTTTCACTAGCTGCCTTCTCATAGCAATGACACAGCCCCCTCTCTCCCCATCTCTCTTACAGATGTGGTGACCTCTTATAGAAATACAATGCTTTGGGTGGTCGCCTCACCCTACACATTAAAAAACCCTTCTGGCCAGGGCTGCAGAGGCTTCTCTACCAAGTAACATAAAACATGAGGACTGCAGTCCCTGCACCCTGTAAGTGATGCCTCTTAGGAGAAGACTGGAGTGGTTGTCCCATCCTAGCCAGGAAGAACCCACTTGCACGCCAGGGCTGCAGAGGCGTCCTCACCAGGTAACGTCATATTCCACGAAATGTGAAGCCTGCAATTCATGCACTCTCTGGTTAATGAACTCTTGGAAAGGCTGGAAAGAATGGAAAGGCTGTTGCATCCTGGGCATAAATACCCGTCTTGCATGCCAGGGATGTAGAATCATTCCAACAAATAAGGCCGGGAATTGGCCCATGGGTTAAATATACATGCGTGGGGCGGTCATAGAAGAGTGATCTAAATTAATTCACTGAAAGCAAACAAAACCCAGTTAAAAGCTAATATGACCCAGTGCTGAGACCACCTGCCAGTCTCATACTGGAAGCTAGTGGTAGAAAGGAAGGCTATCCCCCTTCAATTATGTTAAGTACAGGCAGATATCCTGTGCAGGCTGAAGACAGGCTACATCTTAGCTTGCTTAGCACTGATGCTGCGATCACAGCACCTTCGTGTCTGGCGAGTGAGATGGAATTTAACAGAAAGAGACTGGTACAAGGACAAGTCTGTCCAGCTGCAGCATCAGCAGCCATACATATGGCTATTCTCGAGCTCTGAGAGGGGGTGCAAATGATTAGGCACCCCGTGGGGCGTAGAAATCAATAGTGCAACAGGTGCAGTGCGGCCCGCTTTTCACCAGCTGGCCCCACATGCCTCTCTCTGGCACTCTACAGTCTACCATCTCTCTGGCACTCCACACTCCTCCCTCTGCCAGACACCATGCACCCTCGCCCTCCACACCCCCCTCTCTGCTCCCTTGCCTCGGTCTCCCACAATCCTCCCTTTGGCCACACTGGCTCGGTTGCACCCCCCCCCCCCCACAGTCCACCCACCTGCCCCCACATTCTAGAATGTGGCTTCACTAACTAATGTCTCTTCCCCCATACTCCACACATCTGTTCCCCTGCCCACCACACTCTGCTTTCTGATTCCCACAGCCCTCCTACTGTCCCCCAACAATCTATCCTTAAGGTATCCAACATCCATCTCACTGCCCCCACACTCCCCGCAAAAATCCACCATTTGGCTTCCAACATTTGTCCCACTGAGGCTTCCACACTCCCCCTCTCGGCCCCCATGCTCCTCCACCCCAGGCAGAGAGGGAAGTGACGTATACTGCACCTGTGTGAGGTACTCCAGCCCTGGGGGGACAGCGTTGGTGACTGGAACGTAGGGTGTGATGGCTCCATGCGGATCCTGTCCCGGGGGGCGCTGTGGCGAGACCCCAGGCTCTGGAATCGGATGCACTTGAGGAGGGGCTTGTGGTGACATGCTGACTCCGGGGTTTGAGGGGTAGACGCTGAACCCCGGAGCGGGTGCTGGCTGTGCAGGGTCCGGTAAAGGATAGGGCTGCTGCTTCACGGGGTAGGGGGGCATAGGGTACCCCTCAGGCTGTGGGACCGGATAGCCAGGCTGAGGCACATGATAGCCAGGCTGCGGAGCGGGGTATCCGGGCTGTGGTCCTGGATAGCCAGGCTGTGGCACGGGGTACCCTGGCTGTGGGGGCCCATAGCCAGGCTGGGGGCCTGGGTAATCTGCAATTCAAACAAAATTGATTTTTTAAGCTTTTGTCCAAAAAGAAAAGATTTAAACTTCTGCAACAGAACGTGGTATTGGGCAGTGTGACCCCTTTACAGCAACATCAGACCTGCAAAGCTAAGGATATTTTTCACTGCTTTAGTGTAATGGCAGAAGGGGGCCTGGCCTTGGCAAAGGGTTGAGGCCACGTCAAGTGGTGCTCTGGACTCCCTGCTCTGTCTAAATAGCCACTGCTACCCCCCCCCCCACCCCCCCACTATTAGGCAACCAATCAGGCATCACCTGCCCATAGCTTGGGGATATTTTAACTTGAGCCCAGTTGTGAGAAGCCTTCCCATCTGAGCTGGAAATCTCTCCTTTGCAAGGGTTTCCAGCTCACCATATAATTCTGCCTCTTCACTGTGTGACCGTGTGATGAGGCATGAATTTGTGAGTCACACCAGCACCGTGTGAGATGGCAGGCCAGCAACATCCAACATACATGCACAGCACTCTGGGCCTGATTACAACTTTGGAGGAGGGGTTAATCCGTCCCAAATGTGACGGATATACCACCAGCCGTATTACGAGTTCCATAGGATATAATGGACTCCTAATACGGCTGGTGGTAAATCCGTCACTTTACTGTCACTTTTGGGACGGATTAACACCTCCTCCAAAGTTGTAATCAGGCCCTCTGAGCTGAGATGCAAACACAGTGTACTCTGAGTGCACACACCAATGCAGCACAAAACTCTGGGTGCATTCAAAACACACAGCACTTTCTGAGTGCATATACAAACGCAGCACACTGCTCTCAACAACAGAGCACGATCTTGGCCTACCAGCAAGACTATTTTTGGTTCCAGAAACGTGACCTGCTTTTCTTTTTCCAACTTTCACAAAGATCACCTCAAGCTTTGACCTACAAACCTCCTACTCTTTGTCACTGTATTAACTTCAAGTTTGTAACCATGTCTGTGTAACTATTAAGGTGGTCCCTGCTGTTCAGCTTCTCCTGCAGTGCCTTTGTTTGTGATCTGAGAAAGTTTCCAGAAGAAACCATAATGACATCACAACAACATCTTCGTCACTTCCGCCGCTGTTAAAGAATGTGACGTCAGGTAGAGATAAGCAGGTCACGTCTTTAAAGATCAGGCTTGTTTGTAATCATTAAGAAAAAGAATACACCAAAAATGGCTCCATGTATTCCACGTACATACCTGCACAAGCATGGGTGGCCATACTGGAATGTTTCTAATAATAAAAAAATATCCGAAGAAGGCAGTCGAGGCGTGCACGTGAGTGAGCATGATCTCTGACGCACCAACAGCCATTTTGGCATTCTTTTTTGTTTATTTTATTGACTATTCCAAGATGGCTGACCACCATTTCAGAATATATATTTTTTTTAAAGAAAAAAAAGATGTGCAATGCCTCGCAAAACAAAATAAGGAAACGAACCTGTGAGCAGATTCCTGCTGCCAGATCCCCACTAAAATAATTTAAATTTTTTAAACATAATAAAGTGGGTGGGGAGGCGCCGGAAGCAAATACAAGTATGAAACTAAGCAGCCCTGAAGCAGTCTGGAGATGCCGAAAAGAAAGAATTATTTAAAAAAAAAAATCAAAGTTATTTGAGAAAATCCAACGAAGCAGGGGAAGGTGGAAAGGGACAGGGACCAAGGGATGAGTGGGGGGCAGCAGGTGGTGGCAAAAACACAGAGAGAGAACGAGGTGAAGGGGACTCACCCCTATGGAGTGCTGAAATGAAATAAAATAGTTCCCTGATGTCAGAAGAGGAAAGGCGCAACTCATTCAATTAAAAAGATGATAGAGCAGAAATGCTCCAGGGGCGGGGCAAACACAAGAATAGGGAGGAAAGCCAATGATTCAAGGGCTTACCAGATAGGCAATAAATCTATCAATCATGACTACAGCTGACCCAAAGCCCATTCTGTGTATTATTATACTTCATAGAATACGTCTTGTACAGCAGATAGCTAGAGTTGTCGCGAGGTTAGACCTAAAAAAAAGTGACCTCCCTGTAACACCTGTTCAGCAGTTTGAGACAACTCTTGAGTGACCTGTGGAGGGGCGACTGGAATGTCCCTGGATGGTGTATAGCTATGACCAGGGCTTAATTTGTGCACATATATATAGTAGTCTACCACATGATAGAGGTGGCAGATTATTATTATTTTTTTTTAAAAAAACACAGAAGCAAAACGTTTAACAATTCAGTCAATATGTAATTTCAAAACGAAAAATACCAGGGTGCTCCGGCCATTCTTAAAGCTGTGGGTCACCCATGGCTCCAGCCCAGTAGTTCCCAACCTTTTGACTTCCGTGGACCCCCATTTTATCAATACTGGAGCCCGGGGACCCCCACTGAATCATTATTGGAACACGGGGACCCCCAAGGAGTCATTACTGATAGCTGGGACCTAATATTACAAAAAAATTTAAGCAGCCGCGGACCCCCTGAGGAGGCTTCGCGGACCCCCAGGGGTCCCCGGCCCACAGGTTGGGAACCACTGCTCCAGCCTATTGGGGGGGGTGGGGCTATGATAGAGCCAGGCCTGCTCTGCAGATGCTCTTGCCCTGATGACCTTTAATAGTTCTTAAGCAGATTGTTTTAATTACGGTTTTCTTTCATTTATTTTAATGTGGGTGATGCATGAGAACCTACTACAGACATTTCGCAGAGAAATTGTGTTTATGTTTCATGCAACATACATAAAAAAAATATTTTCGTTGAAAACAGGACCTCACATATGAGAAATAAGGGGGTGTCATAAATTATTTATAGTAATATTAGGGAACTGCTGGTGTGTTACAATATTGAATAAACCACTATCCCTGAATATTAGATGTGAACACATTTAGAATTCGGACCAGGGTGCCCTGCACTGTGTGTGACCTGGACAAAGAGGGCATGAAAGAGCTGAAAGTGGATCAAAGATGTTCCGAACAGGGCACCCCTAAGAAGTTTAGCCCAGGGCCCCCAAAACCCGTAAGTTGTCCCTGGAGACAGCGGGTTTTCTCTGCACGGCCGGCGGCGTGCGGCGTCTGACAGGGATGTTTGCTCCCTGACAGTTTCTTGGAGGGCGTTTTCGGCACCGGGCGCCGCTTTGCACGTGTGTTTGTGTTTCCAGCTCCCCGCCGGGATGGGCCGGGCACTGCCCAGGTATGCAGTCCGACCTGCAGGGGCCCTGCCCTCGCCTGCTCGAGGAAAACCCGTGAGTCACGGCTGGCACCAGGCCAGCCCGCTGGGACCGGCCGAGGGTGGGGGTGAAGGGCCCTGTACACCGGGACCAGCCCCCTCTGCACACCCAGCCCTCGGCCGGAGGGTGTACCCGTGCGCCAGCGCCCCCCCCCGAACACCCTACAGATGCCACCCTATACCCCACTACCAAGTCACTTTAGACATCCAGCCCTACAGGAGAAACGCCCTGTATCCCTGTATTGTCTCCTTTGCCCATGCAGTCCTACAGCTGACCGACCCTGTACCGGGATTGTTTCACACTCAGCCCTCCAGGTTAGAGACTTTGTAACCCTGGACCAGTGCACACTGGCCCTACGGCTAGAGTGTCAGGGTCATATGAGACCTTGCATTCCAGTGCCAGGCCCTTTAACTCATCCAGCCCTACAGATGGTGGACCCTGTATCCCAGTACCAGTCCCCTTTACACATCCAACGCCTGCCTGCTGTGGTGGGGGGTGCGGAGGGGCCTCTTCAGACCTCCTCTGACGTGGCAGCGGAAATCAAAGACTCCAGCTATTGACTCAGCCCGACAAAGAGCCGGTAACCCCATCCCTCCCGGAGCCAGGCTGCAGACAGGGGGCCCGGGGTGGGCTCCGCTTACAGGAGCAGGTGCGAGGCGGCAGCCGGGGGAGGGGAGGGCACCGGCCATCTCTCTTAGTTAAGAGCTCTACCCCTGAGGCGAAGGGGCAGCTCCTGCCACTAACATCCAGGCTACTAGTTAAGAACTCTACCCCTGAGGTAAAGGATCCTGCCACTAACATCCAGGCTACTAGTTAAGAACTCTACCCCTGAGGTAAACGAGCAGCTCCTGCCACTAACGTCCAGGCTACTAGATAAGAACTCTACACTGGGGTAAAGGAGCAGCTGCTCCTATCACTAACCCAGGCTACTAGTTAACAACCCTACCCTGAGTTATAGGGACATCTCCCATCACGAACCACATACTACTACTTAACAGCTCTACCCTGAGGTAAAGGGGCATCTCACATCATTAACCACCGGCTACTAGTTAATAACTCTACCCTGAGGTAAAGGGACATCTCCCATCAGTAACCACTGGCTACTAGTTAACAGTTATACCTTGAAGTAAAGGGGCATCTCCCATCCCTAACCACACACTACTAGTTAACAGCTCTACTCTGAGGTAAAGGAGCAGCTCCCATCACTAACCCCAGACTACTAGTTAAGAGTTCTACTTCTAACATAAAGAAGCAACCCACTTACTCCCCACAGCGCTCCTCACAGAACTAGCTTTTATAGAGTTAAGGGAGAGCTTCTTTCTCAGACCTCAGTCTCTTTAGTGAGCACTCAGTTCAGAGCCCTCCCTCCGCCTTTGAACACGTTTGTCCCACACAGCTGCTGACTCAAGAAAAAGGAAAGCAAAGGAAATGCAGAACTAATTATAAAACACAGAAGATCAGATTATCTCCCTGAGGCATGAGCATCAGAATAAAAACTGTCAACAAAAGGGTTCTCTCCTACAACTAGTACTGATTCCACTTTTCAAAAGGCACCCTGGACAATCGAAGAGGGTTGTAAACCTCTACCTTCACAGAGAAAAAGGAGTGCACTTTACCCCTTCGCAAAAAGCAGAAATGACTTACTTCCAAAAACAAAGTGGTAAGAAAACATTAAACACATGGAACAAAACTCAGATCTTAGCTAAAGAGTTATTCTTGGGTCGACCAATCACAACTGCCTGGTGTCCACCTTCAGAGAGCTGGCCACCATGTCCAAGTTTATCAATCACCCCTGCCTGCAGTCCACCTTCCAAGACCTGGTCCAGCTCCCTCAGGTCCACCACTCAGAACTGACTGCAGTCCACCGTCCGAGAGCTCGACACCTTGCCCAGGTCCAAACACAGATGCCTGCAGTCCACCTTCCAAGACCTGGCCACCTCGCCCACGTCCATCAATCACAGCTGTTTGCAGTCCACCGTCAAGGAGCTGGCCATCATCAGGGCAACCAATCACAACTGCCAGTAGTCCACCTTCCAAGATCTGCCCCACCTCCCGCAGGAGGCCACCAATCACAACCACCTCCTGTCCACCTTTCTAGAGCTGGCCCAGCTTCCACAGGTCCAATCCCAAGTGCCAGAAGAATACGGCCAGCAAATCAAAAATGCCTCCAGTCCATGGTCCACCAATCACAACTGCTTGCACTCCACTTTTCAAGAGCTGGTTCATCTCCCTTAGGACCATCAATCACAACTGCTTTCAGCTCACCACCTGCAGCCCACCTTCCACTTACAAGGCATGACCCACCTCCCCCAGGCTTCCCATCTTATCTTCAGGGTCACTTGAATTGTGTCACAACAGAGTACCACATTATGCAACACTGAATAAATTATGTGACAAAAGGTTAAATATGTAAATTATTGTTTAGCTATTTTGATGTCACTGAAATTACATCTTTCATAAAGCAAAAGCTACACACATTTAACACATCCTAGTCAAAATATAATTCACCAACATTTAATAATGTCGTCTTTCAGGGAGGCGCAGGAGCACCATTATATTGCCAGCTAGTGCTAGCTTCCTGCTTTTTGCCTTTGTCAATGCTTGTTTTTTGTAACCATCATAGTTTTTTTTTTAACTTTATTTTCGCGGAGCAGCCATGTTTTTTTCAATATTAAAAATAAATGACTAAAAGCATAACTGTTATTTTGGTTTCAAAAAGCCTGCACTGTATTAGTCCCTACTAGTGAAGCACTACTTTGTGTGTGGATGTGCTCCTTGTGAAAGGGCGGGATGCCGTCTCTCACAGTGACGTTTGCTACTGGCTGAAGAGGGTGGACCCACTGCCTCTTCTTGTATGCTGCAGTAAATAGAGGAAAAACCTAAACAACCCAACAGCAGACCAATGGATGCAGAAGGCTGGTTGTAAGCCCAAACATGCAAGTAAATTATATGATTGGAGCTAAATCACAAGATCTTGGATTAACATCAAACATAAAAAGCATTTGCAAACCTAGCAGGTCTCTCCTTTTGGACCTATTGGCTTTGCCTATGATGTTTGGGGTTAGGAGGTGGGTTGCGAGTGGGAAAGTGCACAATGGAGAGAACAATTCAAATTGCAGCGGGGGAGGGATGCACGGGGAAGCACATGAGGGGGAGAGCACCATGGCTACTGCGGACCAGCGGAGGCCCTAGAGGCAGTGAATAGGATTAAAAGATGGCGGACTCGCATTCCAAACAACACAGCGAGTGCAGAGAAGGGAGTAGAGCCTCAGCTCAGAGTGGAAGCTGGACAAAGGGGAGATTCATACCACAGACCAGTGGTTCCCAACCTTTTGACTTCTGTGGAACCCCATTTTATCATTATTTAACCCGGAAAGTCCCACTGAATCATTATTTGAATCCGTGGACACCCCACTAAGTCATTACAGAAGGATGGGGACCTAATCTGTAATTATTATTTAATTTTTTAAGCCGTCGCGGACCCCCTGTGTAGACTACGTGGACCCCCAGGACCACAGGTTGGGAACCACTGCCATTCGCCACTGCATAAAAATACAGACTTCTTTTTGCCCAAGTCAACCCGCGCTGTCCCCTCCGCGCAGCACTTCGGATTCTCTTTCAACAGCGCCATCCCAAGGAATTCTGATGCCCCAGGCACAGCTCATGCTTTGGGCCACGTTTTGGGATCCAAAGAGTTAAACCCTTTTTCATTGCAATCATGCGTGATTCCCGCCAGCATGACTCATCACAGGTGAAGGCTAATATGGGCTATATATAAAATGCATTGACAAAGCCAATAGGTTTCACCTTTTGGATCTTATGTTTGCAAATGCTGTTTGCTGATGGTCTGAAGCATCCTAAAAAATAATAAGAAAAAAAGTGGCTGCATCTATACGTACATTCATGCATCCATGATGATGCATGCAACTACATGAGCTACCACACGTCTGCACCTATGAAACGACATGAGCACCATTTTTTTTCATTTACCGATTTGAGATGGATTGGTAAATTTCATAAACATAATTAAAGTATTACAAATGCATTTTTTCCAAACGCAGCGGCTAGCAGCAATTTGCTCAAGGGCCCGCAAAGAAAGTTATCATATATGATTATATAAAAAGGACTACGAAATAAGGAGGCTGGGAGGAGGGGGGCGGCTGGTGGAGGATATGCTAGCGGAACAGGAAGAAAAATAAAATAAAAAGAAAGCCAGGCAGGAGAAGAGGGGGAAAAAAACGCATGAAAGAGAGAGCAACAAGGGGGGTAGAAGCACACAAGGGAGAGAACAACATGGAACGTGGGGTGTGTATATATTGAGTAGTGGAAGAAGCACACAAGGGAGATGGAAAACACATGCACTCTCATGGAGTGCTTACCAAAAAAAAAGTTGTTCCCTAAAAGTGAGCAGTGTAAGGATACAAGTCAGACAATCAAAACGAAGGTTGAGAACCTATGCTTCAAGTGAGAAACAAACAGAAGAAGAGTAGGGCAAACCACTGAATAAGAAGCAGCAAATGTAGTGGAGGCGACCGCAAATATTAAGGGGCGGGAGAGGAGGAAAAAAATAATAAAATAAAATAAAAACGTACCGTTTCCGCCGCCAACGCCATCTCCAGCCGCCTCGCCCTTTGCTCATTTCCTGTTCTGGTGTCCAAGCATTCACTTGGACACCAGAACACGTTCCCCAGCAATCCTGGCACTGCTTTCATGCCAAAGTTAGCATGAAAGCAGCGCCAGGATTGGTCTGAACGGCTCAAACTGCCACTCAGACACAACCCTGGGGCCTGTGCAGTTTTAACCAGGCCAGCTGTGTAGCACAGTCAGGCTGGAGAAACCTAAGTTCGCATGTGTATTTGGCCGGGCGTCTGAGGCCGGCCAAACACACATGCACACTTAGTGCACTCTCTCCTCATTACCTCCTCCCACCTCCTGAGGCCCAGCCCCGCTCCTCTCTGCACTGCTGGCTGAGCTAGCAGCAGAACAATAAAACACTATTGAAACACTGTTTAATTTTTATGCTGCTTGCTATTAGCCAGGTGGGTGATGCCCCTCTGCCATTGCGGAGGAGCCGCCTCTGAGCAAATCAGAGTGACAATAAAGTGAACCAATAATAAGCAATGGGCAGGCTGTAAGCCCACTGGAAATTCCTGGTAAGGCCACAACAGATCTTTTGCAATCAGAGAGTTTGCACTGTCTGGTAAGCGAAACCTAAAAATATACCCTGCTTTCCTGTCAAGACAGAGGAAGCCTGGACAACTAGATGGTGCTTTTTCTGAACTGGTGTCCAAAGCCTGGAAAGAACCAGATCTCTGCTAGAAGGAACCCAGAAATGCTTGTCCTTCTGTACAGACAAACCGTGCACAACCACGTACAACATATGTGATTCGTGGACACAGTAGTTCTGTGCACGATAACAGATGCTGCACACCCGCATTACGGACACTGTGTGCAGTAAGGTATGGAGCTCGTGAGGGTTGCTGGCTTAGTACAGTGGTTTGTGTCACACAGACCTGTCTCTGAGAAGGTCTCATGTTTTTTTTAACGTGTAGATGAGCAGCAGCACGTTCAGCCAATAACCCCTTCTCACCCTTTGCCACACACTTATCCCAGCAGCGGGTCCATCACTCTAGAGAGTGCCAGACCTGGCAACCTTGGAATAAAATCCATCTGGTGATGCTAAGTGATGGGAGAAGGAGGAGGCTTTAAGGAGCAGCAGAGATTTGTAATTTTTACTATGTAATACTATGTTGGAGGAGCGGCGGGCGGTGCCCTAGGAAGGGAAGAAGCAGTGGGCAAAGTATCGGAGATGGTTCATGTGGTGCATCAAACCATGTGTCATTGCAAGGCCCACCCCCTTGCAGGAAGTTCAATCACAACACGTCATTGCACGGTCCATGCGCCCCTCCCCCCTCTCCTGAAAGGGGCTGGGAACATTGTATGTGATTGAAGTGGGAAAACAGAGAGCAAGCAGGAACCTTTTTAAAGGATCTAATTGCCAGCCTCCCCTATACGTAACTGCACCACTGAGACCCTAGGTCCGGGTATGAAACCATCCACCGCAGCTCTGCATTCAAGGAGTATTGACAGGTTTGCTGCGTGGTCCCTCCTCCTCATGCGCCTGCGACCTTCAGGCCCCTCCCCTACTCCCATACACTGGGTTGTACTGTTGACGGTACAGGGCACGATACTGGTTCTCTACGAACGACCATGTATGTAATGGAGGGATATTTTACAATGTTGATGAGATGCATACAAATTCTCCTAAGGCTTCGGCAGAACAGGTTGTCGAGAAGTCAGAAATATCGTCAAGCCTGATTCACAGTCGTGTCTGGTGACCTGTGATTGCGAGGGGGTGAAATACTTGCCCTGAATTCAAGCAATTGAGGGAAGCGAGCAAGCCCCATATCTTATAAAGTTTTTGAGGGTTTTGATTCTTTTGAAAAAAAAAGTTTGATGAAATGGAAACGTTTACTCATTCGAACCATCTATTTATAGCTTGTAATGCGTAAGATTCACATGCACTGCATACTCCTGCTACCTAGAGTCAGGCGTAGCTGTTTGCAAGTTGCTTTTTTTCGAAGAAGTCTTCAGTCCTGAGATGTTCTGTGGTCCTCCCTTAGCTCACAATGCACCAGGACAGAGACCCCACCAGATTGTTTCTAAACATCATTGGGTTCCAATGTTCATCTTGTGCCCCAAACCACATTTTTCCCATAAATAGCTCAAAGACCATTGGCTCTGAAAGGGCACTCATTAAATACTGAAATGGTTTAATTGTGTGCCAGCTCAATGAAGCTTGACACTCCCCAGGGGTAGACCACATTTTTTTTTCACAATATGCAGCGTTCTCATATCTGACCACAAAAGCCCTCCGCACAGCCTCGATGCAAGAAATACATAATTCAACAAATGGAGCAGAGAGGCTTGACAGGGGATGGTGAGTAGAGTGGTAAGTAGTGGCAGGCTCTCCCTGCCCGCTGACCCCACAGACTGCCTTTGGCGATAGCGCTTTGAAAACCACCGCTATGCATACCCAAAAAGTCCTGGACAGCTCTACTAGGACAAAATGTATCTGCGGAACTCTTGACTTCACTACATAAATGATAATGCACATAATTAGGGGTGGGCGAAATATGTCTGCTCCGCTGGAAGACTTCACGGAGTTCTGCCCACTTCGGTTCCGCTGCGAGAACAAAGTTCGGGCAAAACTCCGCCAACCGCAGTGTTTTTCCTTGTGCGCGGCTCACCAACGTTAAGCTGCCAAGTGCGAGAGAGAATTTGCATTATTAATGGGGGCGACACGACAGAGTAGAAAGAACAAGGACAGTGGAGAGTGAACATGGACAGGGGAGAGACAAGGACGGGGAGAGACAACAAGGACAGAAGAGAGAGAAGAAGGACATAAGAGAGTGAAGAAGGACAGGGGAGAGAGAACTAGGGTGAGGAGAGAGAGCAAGGACAGTGGAGAGAGAGCAAAGACAGGGGAGAGAGAACAAAGACAGAGGAGAGAGAACAAAGACAGAAGAGAGAGAAGAAGGACAGGGGAGAGAGAAGAAGGACAGGGGAGAGAGAAGAAGGACAGGGGAGGGGAGAGAGAACAAGGACAGGGGAGGGGAGAGAGAAGAAGGACAGGGGAGGGGAGAGAGAACAAGGACAGGGGAGGGGAGAGAGAACAAGGACAGGGGAGGGGAGAGAGAACAAGGACAGGGGAGAGAGAACAAGGTCATGGGAGAGACGACAGGGGAGAGAGACCAAGGACAGGGGAGGGGAGAGAGACCAAGGACAGGGGAGGGGAGGGGAGAGAGACCAAGGACAGGGGAGGGGAGAGAGAACAAGGACAGGGGAGGGGAGAGAGAACAAGGACAGGGGAGAGAGAACAAGGACAGGGGAGAGAAGAAGGACAGGGGAGAGAGAAGAAGGACAGGGGAGAGAGAAGAAGGACAGGAAGAAGGACAGGGGAGGGAGAACAAGGGCGGGGGAGGGAGAACAAGGGAGGGGGAGGGAGAACAAGGGCAGGGAGAGAAGACATGGACAGAAGAGAGAGAACATGGACAGGGGAGGGAGAGCAAGGAGAGGGAGGGAGAGCAAGGAGAGGGGAGAAAGAGCAAGGAGAGGGGAGAAAGAGCAAGGAGAGGGGAGAAAGAGAAAGGACAGGGGAGAAAGAGCAAGGACAGGGGAGAAAGAGCAAGGAGAGGGGAGAAAGAGCAAGGAGAGGGGAGAAAGAGCAAGGACAGGGGAGAAAGAGCAAGGACAGGGGAGAAAGAGCAAGGAGAGGGGAGAAAGAGCAAGGACAGGGGAGAAAGAGCAAGGACAGGGGAGAAAGCGCAAGGACAGGGGAGAGAGAGCAAGGACAGGGGAGAGAGAGCAAGGACAGGGGAGAGAGAACAAGGACAGGGGAGAGAGAACAAGGACAGGGGAGAAAGAGCAAGGACAGGGGAGAAAGAGCAAGGAGAGTGGAGTGAAAACAAAGACAGGGGCGAGAAGAAGGGCGTGGGAGAGAGTGCAGACACAGGACTGACATAAGGTCAATAGAAGGTAAAACCAAAGAGAAAGGGCCAAGGGAGAGGGCATAAAGATGGGGAGGGATGAGCGGAAGGGCTGGTGGGCAGGAGCAGAGGGGATTGGGGAGGGGACAGGGAGAGAAAGGGGAGCAGGCGAGGGAGTTGGAGAGGAGGGAGTGAGCCTCAAGGCGGTGAGGGAAGAGCTGTTTCTTACTTGGGGCGGACATCTTTGGTGCGGCTCTCTCCCGCCGTCAGCCCCTCTGCTGGGAGTCTGCGGTCTGCGTCCTTCTCTCGGTTCTCTTCTCCTCTGAGGTGTCTCGTCCTCGGTTCTCTCCCCTCCGGTCCCTCCTTCCCCTCTCCTCGGGGCGGCCGGCCGGCCGGGCTCTGACTCACCTCCGGGGCCCTGTGGAGCACAGACGGGACAGGTGAAAGTCAGGCAGGGCCTGGAATAACCATCAGGGGCCTCTCGGGGCCCAAGGCAGCGGGGGCCCGGGGCGGGGGGTCGACAGGTCCAGGGAGGCCCACTTCACACCCCTATCTACCGGGTACCTCAGGGGTCTCTACGACTCCCCTCCCTCGAGCTGGGGTACGAATGACTCACCAGGGGCTTCTGGGGGTGCCACACACCCCAATAAACGTATTCTCTAATAAATAGTTGGGTACAGGTGATTTCAGTCGGGTATGGTGAGGTGTCTGTCAAACTTCACAAGGATTTCTTTCACAAACACTGTAACAAATACACACCCTCTCTCTGTTTTAAAAGACCCGGAAAATGTTGGATGTGTTTCAAAAATATTGTGTTTTCCGTCACTAAGTACCACTACCCACCGCATTCCCCTCCCTTACCACGGCCCCCGAGGCCCCTCTCACGCGCCCTGCTTGTGGGATAATGTTTGGTAACATTATGCGGCAGCCTGATTCTTGGGGAACCCAAAAGCTCCAAACCCCAAAACTTACTGTCCAAACTACGCCTCTGAAACACTAGAAAACCCTCAGTGACACCCCATGGAGTGTAAATAGAACATCAAGATCTGAGACTGGGGGGGGTGGGGGCGGTCCTCAAACCCCAAGACCACAGGAGAAAGAGGGGGCAATTTACAGGCATTATCGGCAGCAAACTCAGATCAGAAAGTCGCACTGGATGAGTGTAGACGACAGTATCAAACCCTCAACTTGAGGGGCAAGACCCCTGAGGGGGTTCTAGCCAGGTGATGCTGGCTGCTCGCATAGCGCTTATATGACCACGTAAGACTGCTTCTAAGCACGGGCCGAGCTCAGGAATGACGGGAGGAGAGAGGGGGCTAGGCAAACACAGGCAAGCAAGGAGTAGCGCTTATGCGGCACTAAACCTGCTTCTATGTGGAGTGGAGGAACTGAGCGGACCGAGGAAAGGGTGGGGGTGATACCAGGGAGGGATGCTAAGGGCCCTCCGAGGTGAGTGAAACAGGCCCCGAGAGTTTGCTTGAGTGAGGCATGGCTCACACCAGAGGGCAGGAAACAGGTACGGAGGGAGCAGAGAAACACTTAAAAATGTGAACGGACCTGAGAGTCCAGTGGTGTGGAGAGAACACGGCAGGCTCAGAGACTGGAGTCAGACCCTGAGAGTTCACGTGTGTGGAGATAACAGTATAGTACACTCAGTGACTGACTGAGATCGGACCCTGAGAGTCCAGTGCTGTGAAGGTAACAGCAGGCTTAGAGACTGGAGTCAGACCCTGAGAGTTCACGTGTGAGGAGATAACCGTATAGTACACTCAGTCACTGACTGAGATAGGATCCTGAGACTCCAGTGGTGTGAAGGTAACAGCAGGCTTAGAATCTGGAGTCAGACCTCAGACCCTGAGACTACACCTGCGTGGATATAGGACTGCACCCTCAAAGGATGACTGAGAGCCGACCCCGAGAGTTCCTTTGAAAGAAGATAGGACTGCACACTCAGAGAGTGTGATGAGATCCGGAGAGTTCACTCACATGGAGACAGGACTGCACACTCAGAGTAGAATCAGACCCTGAGGATTAATTTGAACAAAGCGAGCACAGCACACTTTGAAAATGGGATCAGACCCTAAGAGTTCACTTGTAGAAACATAGGACTACATACATGAGACTGGATCAGGCCTGACCCTGGCTGTCAGGTATGGTGTTTGGACAGTCAGTGCTGTATGTCTGCACTGCACTATGGCCACCCACATTGGTGCAGCATGCCAAGCCACCGGGAGGATACGTACAGGTGGCAGTGGGATAGCCGAGGACACACCCAGCAGACAACTGTGCATTTGTATTTTTAATGTATTGCCTTTTACAGCGCTCACAATGCTAGGAAGCAGCTTCAGTGCGCTATGCATAATAGACCAAAAATGTGCCTGGGTCTATTCCAGACCTTATTTCAATTGTATTGCTGATTTTCCCACAGCTCTGACTGTGGGAGTCTGCCTCGGTATTTACCACAATTTCTGGTCAGCACTCCCTGATGTAACTATGACCCCCTGGAAATTCCCCCCTGTTGTTACCTCCTGACCCTGTGGGACAGCCCCACTCTGCTGGAATATGTTGACCCAGGCAGTAGGCCCAGCCAGCGTTCATAGTCTGCAGTCTAAATCAAATCAGAAAAATGCTGATGAATGTTTTTCCACCCAGCTCGTAATTTTTAGCGATTTTGGGACCTCCAGAGCACCGCCTCATCTGGTTTGACTCCGAGCCCACAGGCCTCGGGACTGGGAAACATGTGACCAGACCAGTTATCAGGCTTTCTCGCGAGATCTTGCCGTCCACGGGAGCCCTGAGCAGTGTCAGAGGTCAATCTGCCTGTGATCCCTACTGGCGCAGCCAGGATGCTGGATCTTTGGAGCGCCTTGATTGGCCAAGACTCCCTGGGTGTGCAAGACACCCCACTCAAGCTATTGATTTGCTCCTAGAAGGTGATGTTTGTTTACTTTTAGTTAAAGTTTACAGCTTTTATGTAGCGTGGAGTACACGTCACTGTCAACGTCAGCGTGCTTTGCATCCAAGTAGATAAATATACAATTAAAGACTTTTCACCGACACTGCATGCAGGTAGACAAAAAAATAAACATAGGCCCTCATTACGACTTTGGCGGTCTTAAAAAAGACCGCCGAAGCCGCGGGAGTCAGATCCAGTGCTGGTGGTATGGCTGGCCCCCTATTATGACTTTTCCGCTGGGCCAGCGGACGGAAACAGTGTTTCCGTCCACTGGCCCAGCGGAAAAGTCACATCAACATTGAAGCCGGGCCATAATAGAGCCGGCGGCAATGTTGATGTGCAGCGGGTGCAGCAGCACCCGTCACGCATTTCGCTGCCCAAAATTCGGGTGGGAAACTTGGTAGCTATGTACAATCATTTTGACACAGCTTGAGGGTGGCTGATAACAGATTAAAGAGGTAAAGGGACCGTCAGGCTATTCGGAGTGTTCAGCTCATAAGTAACTTCCCGGCTACTGAAAGAAAAAAAGGCATTTCAGCTGCTCTTTTGCTATGTTTATCCTGTTCAAAGCCAGGTATGCTTGAGCTTACGTTCGTGAACGGTCCTGCATGCTGAAAGGACTGTTCAGCAGGATCTCTTTCCTGAAGGCAGTGTATGTTGTTGGGACAGCTGGTTGGGGGGGGGGGGGGGGGGGGGGGGTTCCATATTTTTGGTGCACACCCAGAAAAGAACGGAGTTGTTTTTTGGTTGATTTTCCAGGTTGTTAGGACAGAAAAATCCACTGCATGGTAAGGGACGTGTATCCCTGCCCTGAGTGTGCAAATTAATTGTTGTCAGTATCCCTAATGCTGATTTTTGTTGTCGTAGGCGAACACGAATCATGCATGTGCACCATGACATAGGCCAGTCTTACAAACTGGGATTTGTTGGATCAGAAAGGGGGCCAAAGAGCTGCCCTCATTACGGTAAAAGGAACTAAGCAGCACAAATGCGGTTTAGGCAGCATAACATGGGGTGATCAGTGGCAGTGAACAGGCCCATTGTAACCTGTGGTCCTGGGATGCGGTCTACAGGCTCGCTTGCATTTTTAAAGGTCAGTTGCAGGGTGCCTAACTCACCCTTGGCCTGCATGCGTTAGAAGTGCTGCGCAGCGCAGGAGTCGTGACTCTGCACTGGTTGTACGTGTGCTTAGGAAGGAGGTGCATGGTTAGAGCAGTGCAGTGCATGCATGGAGTATGGCTGAGGGCACGTGTGCCTGTAACGGTGCACTGCATGGAGGACCCTGGGTTCCATTTTGGGAAGCCTGGGCCTCCCTGGTGAAGACAGAAGGGGGTAGCAGAATTCCCCCAGACAGATTTGAGAATTGCTGCATTCCTGGAGCTCAGTGGGACACACTGGAGATGGGAGAGCAAGGCTCCCCTGAACACTTCAAACGCTGCTCTTCGATTGGGTGAGAGATCACAATGAAGGGGCCTGGACACATCTCAGGAAGGTGATGGGGTTGATAAGGGAAACATAAGGGACTGGCAGCCCAGGATTAACCTTTTAATGCACGTATCACTGTGGCTGACATCGAGGTGTGACGCTGGTCACTCCCATGGCCTGTGCTGTGGAGCTCTCAGCTTTGGAGACTCTCATACAGTGATAGACTCCCTTTCAAAAGGAAGAGGGAGAGAAGTTTGTACTTCAAAACACGCAGAACCCGAACATAAAACTTCAAAGACCCAGACCCTGAATCACACTTGGTGACCAGAAATGGACTCTAAGAACGGGAGTTTGAGACACCAAAATGTCATCTGTCAAGCAGCCAGGTGAGCTGTGTGAGGAGGGAGGGGAAGCTCTGCAAGACTTCTGCCTGCGACCAGGACTGGAGGCCACGGCCTGCTGGTCAAGGGGGCTCCCCCCAAGAAAGCAAGACCATCTGTTTTGGAGCCCAGTGGACCTGCGCCTTTCTGATTGCCAAGCCAAGTGTGCCCTGCGAGGAAGAGCAAAGCGTTGGAGGGAGCGCGGTCCAAAGCAAGCCCTAACGAGTGGTCTCCCGGAGCGAGGTATCGGCAGACGGCTGCTGCACCGAGTGGATCATTGCCTGTGTGCAGATTCAAGTCAGGGCCCTCGCACGCCTGGAGAGGGCCATCGTGAAGATAGCCGTGAGCAGAGTGCCATGCGGGAAAAGTAAAACTTGTTCAGCACCATTGTGACAACCTTGTTCACCAGGCGTGGAAAATACTACCAGATAACGAGCGCCAAATCCTGTACGAAACTTTAGCAGCCACTCTGTACGCCAGGAAAGGCTGTCGTGGTATGGACTGCAGTACGGTGAGGGCCAGCGTCTGGTTGGTTGTGTTGTAGCAAGCCTGTATGCTCGAAGTGGCTGTGGTACTAAGAGTGCTGTGAGGATTTGGCAGTCACAAGACAACTTTTAAGTGAGGTGACTCATAGGTCACAAAGAAGCATTGAGGGTTGCACCTCACCTGCCCCAGAGATCTAGCAGGAAGAGGACCGGAGCATTTCCAATCGCATTTAGGGCAGACGGCTTAAGCTCAAAGTACAGCATGCATGTGGTGGGTGCTACCACGAGTGGTGCTGTTATTGTGTCTGTGGTCACAGGGCTGAAAACTGTGGTGGCGAGGGGAAGAATGCGAGTCAGAGCCCACAGGTTACAGTAATCTGATGCTGTAAATTGCTCCCAAGGACCCTTGTGGCATTCTTGGGTGGAGTAGTGTACTCGGCCACCCCCTAGGCCGGCTGTAGCTGCCAAGATAAAAGCTGAATAATGTCTTGGAAAGGAGCTGGATCCACAGGGGTGGACGGTACTAACGTCATCCATGAGACAAGCCGCTGTTGCAACAAGAGGCTCTTAAAGTGTCCAAAGTGAGACAAGTGGTGGACATGAGGCAGGCCAGCGGGGATGGACTGTGTAAAAGTCATCCTGGATACACACAGTTACTGTAGAGGGAAAGTCGGCTGTACCAATCCTGGATTAATCTCTGCATCCTGGCCCCCCACCAAGACTCTTGGCGGTCCCCTTTTCACTTGCATAACTTTGCTGTTCTTGCCTAAAGAACTGGAGTGCATGGGGAACAGAAAAAGAGTGACCTGGATGCAGGGGCCTAACTTTAGGGGGCTGTTTGGGGTGTTACACCCCCTAAAAATGTTTTCTGTAGTAAATAGTTGGGTACAAATGCTTTCAGTTGGATTTCACCTGGGAGTTTTACATGCCCATATTGAGACAACTAGACAGACAGAAAGAGACACACACACACAATCGCGTTTGTTTTGTAGTATTTAAAAAATGCTGACTGGTTTGAAAAAAAAATTGATTCTAACAAACTGCCCACCTCTCTCTTTCCACTTTGCCCTTAAGTCCCCCTCATGTCATGATTATCATCCAATGTGTTATTACAAAATATCCAGCGTGAATGGTGCGAACTCTTAGGCTCACACCCTAATCTTTCCGAGCACGCTACGCCCCTGCCTGGTAGATGGAGGACAGGGCAGAGGACATCGTGCTGAATGTAGGTGTCACGGGGTGCCACAAAAAAATAATAACTGGAGTATTTCCCTGCAGGAAAGTCAGCAGCTTGTGTGCCATGCTGAACTTCCTGCGTTGACGTCACACTGAATCCATAACCAAGATGGCGGCTGTTGTTTACTGACCGGAAGTGACGTAATTAGGCAAGGCAGTTCTCTCGAAGTCCTAGAAGCAGCTGGGACCTTGTGTTTGCAACAAGAAGCTGCCTCTTCTGGCCCTTGGCCGGGTGAGCTACTGTTCACTGCTTAGCAGACAAGCTCTGGGCCGTGTTACCAGTGAGAGACACAAAGTAGCAACCGTGGCAACGAGGTTACAAACTGTCCCGCACAAAGTAACACTAACGCGACAAAGAAGCAAGAGACGCCACATCTTCAGGCCTCCTATGAAAAGAGGTGGTGTTGTTATCAGCCCGTTTCTTTTCACAGGTTTTGCTGTTACTCACGCGCACGCGGCTGCTGTGGGGTGACGCGCAAACCTACAGCCGTGTACCGACCTAGGAGGGATGGCGGCTAGTGCCCGCCCCACGAGTGGCATACACAGGGGGTCCGGCAGCGAATGGCGGGGAGAGGCCTGGGAAAGGGAAAGGGAGCGAGTGGTCACTTAGTGGCCACAGGACATGCGGGTTTTAAATGGCCCAATCACGGGGGGCATGGCCACATGCAGGGACAACAGGCACCAGGGGAATATCGGGTACCCAGCCACCCCAGGTTTAATGGGCATCGCGGCCGCAGCAGCATTAGGGCCCGGGCGGGGCGGTGCAGGGCCTTGATAGTGAAACAAAGGGCAGCTACCCAGATAGGGGCTTCTGGGATGCCTCACGCAGGGACACGTGCATATGGCTAAGCCGGGTCCTTCGGACGTCGCACCGCAGGGACGCTCGGCAAGAGCGGGATTTGCAAGGCGGTAACAACAGATCTCCTGACAATAAAGGGAAAGGGGGCATTGGCCCGGACAGGGTCCTTGGGATGACTCAGGGCAGGGACACTGAAGACAAACGTAGTGTAGACTGTAGAATACAAACACAACACACCCTCTGTAGACTGCAGACTCAATATACCCTCTGTAGACTGCAAACGCAAGGCACCTTGAGAATACTGCAAAAAAAATGCCCCCTGTAAACTGCAAACACAATGCACCCCATAGATTGCAAACGCAATGCACCTTCTGGAGACTGCAGGCTCAATGCACCCTCTGGCGACTGCAGGCTCAATGCACCCTCTGGCGACTGCAGGCTCAATGCACCCTCTGGCGACTGCAGGCTCAATGCACCCTCTGGCGACTGCAGGCTCAATGCACCCTCTGGCGACTGCAGGCTCAATGCACCCTCTGGCGACTGCAGGCTCAATGCACCCTCTGGCGACTGCAGGCTCAATGCACCCTCTGGAGACCGTAGGCTCAATGCACCTTCTGGGGACTGCAGACTCAATGCACCCTCTGGCGACTGCAGGCTCAATGCACCCTCTGGAGACCGTAGGCTCTATGCACCTTCTGGGGACTGCAGACTCAATGCACCCTCTGGCGAATGCAGGCTCAATGCACCCTCTGGAGACCGTAGGCTCAATGCACCTTCTGGGGACTGCAGACTCAATGCACCCTCTGGCGAGTGCAGGCTCAATGCACCTTCTGGAGACTGCAGACTCAATGCACCTTCTGGAGACTGCAGACTCAATGCACCTTCTGGAGACTGCAGACTCACTGCATGGGTGACTGATTGCCCAACTGACATTGACGATTTGTCTTCACTCAGTAAGTGGCTATCTAGCACTTTTATGCATTTTTGAATAGGAGAAGTAGTGGTTACGTCCTGATGAAGCGTCATGGGATCATTTGTTGCCCATCAAGACGCGAAACATGTTGACCATAGTTCTATAGTATTAGGCACACTACCTTTTTCCTCTGTGTAGAGTGCAGTGGGACATCATCCCCATATTCACTCCCTTTGTTCTTTTCATCTTGGCCTGAACCTTTCCCTGATTCATTAAAGTGATGTTTAAGGCTCAGAACTTATTTTAACTCTTTTAGTCTCTCCTATCCCTTTATAGACTACACACTTAAGGTACCCTCTGTACACTACAGACTCAATGCACCCTCTGTAGACTACAGACTCAATACATCCTCTGTAGACTTCAGTCTGAATGCACCCTCTATAAACTACATACGCAATGTCCCCTCTGTACACTACAGATGCAATGCACCCTCTGTAGACTGCAGACAAAATGCACCCTCTGCAGATTGATAACTCAATGAACCCTCTGCAGACTGCAAATTCAATGCACGCCCTGCAGACTCAATGCACACTCTGTAGGTTGCAGACTCAATGCACCTCCTGTAGGCCTCCAAGTCTATGTACCCTCTGTGGGAAGCAGACTCAATGCACCCTCTGCAGACTCAATATGCAGTGTAGGCTGCAGACTCAATGCACCATCTGCAGACTACAGACTCAAGGCTCCTTCTGTAAACTGCATACTCAATGCAATCTCTATAGACTACAGACTCCACGCACCCTCTAACACAGTGGACTCAAGCCTTCTCTCTGATAACAGCTACTTCAGTTGAACTAAAATGATCACAAGATACTACTATTATTATTAATATTATTATAATGACCATATCAAACAAGATTACATCAGTGCCACCATACCCATCACCAGCAGCGATCTCCCCAGTTCATCAAAGACGGTTGACAGAAATAATATTTAAAGGTGCTGCCAATGGGAATCACCTCTATGTTGGTACTTATCAGCCTTAGATGCGATGTCCCTGGCACCAAGGTAATAACACCTGGAATAAGACTCCACAATGCCGTATGATTTATTACTCTGTTATTAGCTTTAAATATATTTTGTGATTTCAACAGTTTTTCTCTAAAAGTCATCTCATGAGTTTGAAAAGTAGACATTTATCTTCTCAAATATATGCTTTTAAATGTTGGTACAGATCCACTGATTCAACCCAGCAAAAGCTACAAACTCAGTATGCTGAACTGCACACAACAGAGCTGCTTATGAAGAACTGGGGACCTAAGAGTAGCTCGCAAGCTAGTCGTTGGAGAAGCCTGCACTGAACAATGCACCCTCTGGATACTGCAGCCCAATGCTCGCTCCGTTGACCACAGAATTAATGCACCCTCTGTAGATCCCAGAAAGGATGCACACTGTGTGAACCACAGCTTCAATGCACCATCTGTAGACCACAGCAACAATGCACCATTTGGAGACTGAGAAGTTAATGCACCTTCCACAAATTGCAGACCCAGTGCACTGTCTAAAGGCTGCATATTAAATATAACCTCTGTAAAAAGTAGATGAGGAATGCTGGGATACC
Source organism: Pleurodeles waltl (assembly GCF_031143425.1). Lineage (NCBI taxonomy): Eukaryota > Metazoa > Chordata > Amphibia > Caudata > Salamandridae > Pleurodeles > Pleurodeles waltl. The sequence goes on from NC_090451.1 coordinate 697,928,746, forward strand.
CCCTCTCTCTGGTAGAACATAAGCTTTACTTACCCAGCATTCTGCCTGCACTACCAAGCCCCCGGAGGCACAGGAGTGTGGGTGGCGCGTGATGAACGGGACAAGACAACAGGTCCAGGAGTAATGAAGATTACCAGTAAGTAATAACACATTACCCCCATCTCCCTCTAGTCCTCGTCCCATTAATCGCCAAAGTGGAGAATACCCAAGCAGGCACATTCCAGCCTGCTGCGAACCGCGCAGACTCAACACAAACCCACGAGAAGGGATACTGAACAATCAACACAGTACTCCAAACAAGAAGAGAGAGAACCACCCCATAGGCTGAAAAAGACAAGAAGGGCACCACAGCCCTACAGGCGTTTTGTACCCCTAGACGCCCAACCTAAGTGAGGGCCAACCAAGAGACCACCGAAAAGGAGAAAAGTGGAACAGCAGCCACCTCCAGAGACACACATGGGGTGTAACAAAGGCCTGCAGACCAGAATACCGCACAGTCACTGCCAGAAACCGGGGAAACCCCATCACAGTAGCCAATGCCGTACAAAGACCATACGGAGAGCTGACGCAGAAACAGGGCAGAAAGGAAAGGGAAGGGAAGCAACCAAGGATGCACCATAGTCAACCCCTCAGGAATGCAAATCCACGACCACCAGAGTGAACCAGGAACAAGCAGGGACCAACCGGAGCTCGTACTGGCAACAAGGCAGAAACAGGGCAACAACGCCACCGGAGGAAAGAAGCACAACAGACAACAGGGCCAGGAGGCCGACAGAGCCAGGGGGCTGACAGATACCCCCCCCCTCCCCCCCCCATGAACCCCTTTGGACAACAGGCCCAAGAGGGGAGGCAGACCCTGGAGAGAGGAAGCAAGTAGAGCTAATTAAGGAAAACCACAGCATCCGCACACTAACTAGCGCATGGCTGTCTAGGCAAAAAGAAAAAAAACAGTACCTGGAAGAAAGCAACCCCAGACAGAGGGCAACTCCTGTCAACTCCTGAGAACTAAATCGCCAAATGAGAGAAACACAACCATCACCCCCTCCAACAATCAACAGAGGAAAACAGCAGGAGAGAAGGACTAAGAAATTAACCGTCCATGAATAACCAAAAAAACACTTACACCCAGTAGGCAGAGCCTACCACCAAGGCCGCACCACCGGAGGCAAACCACCATAGCGGGACAAAACCTGCATGAAAGCACGAGCAGCGGCACCACTGGCATCCCAGAGAAGGCCCAGTTGACAGGACCAGCGCGCCCGACAGGAAAAAGCCCTGAAGGCGGCCACTCAAGACCAAGAACAGGCAACCTAGCGAGAAACTAGGGCAGAGCCAGAAACAAGGGAACCCCAGCAACAGAAAAGCCCCCAACAGGCACAAGAAGACCCACAAAGTCGCCAAAACAAAAGGCCCTAAGCGAAGACAACAGAAGAACCCATAACGTGTTAACAGCCCAAAAAAACTGTTGCGGGAACAGGACCCTGGCCAAGAATCCCAGAGCCAGAAAAGCAAACACCAACCCCGTGTGGGGAACCATGCGACAGCCGGCCCCAACCAATGACAGAGTTGGCAATCAGGGATCAACAGACACCAGGCCTAGGAGTCACAAACAAAGCGAAGGGGCCGCACACCAGAGACAGACCAGTAAGAAGCCAAGCGACCAAAGGAGGATAGAAAAGACACTCTGGAAAGGAAGGAGTACCACCAGAGGGTACACCACCCCGGGAACATATGCGCAGTGGACCGGAAACCAATACTGGGATACCCAGTAATATGTACTCCGCCAATCAGCCCCACCTGGAAGAGTCCTACAGCACACAGGGAAGAAACACGTGTAAGAGTCCCACCCCGAAAGTGACACAGCCGACAAACAAGCCCAGAGCCGCCAAACTGCACACCAGTCAAAACAACACAGAAGAATGGCATATGAAAGCGGGCAACACCCAAACAACAGTAATCCACTAAAGAGAAAAACACCATGCAGAGGCGCCATCAAATGACCCTTGATGGACAGACAAGAAGCAGGAAGCACCCTAGATGCGGAGGAAGGCAACATGATCCCCACGTCCAAAAGAGACCGTAGCCAGGCCGGGGAACAACCCAGGACAACACCCCGTCTGCATGCGCACCAACATAGGGGGAGGACCCTATACTGGGGCGGGCACCCAGGTGACAACACACCACCCATGAGAACAAGACACAGACCCAGAGCACACAGCAAGCGCCGCCTGGGAAGCAGACAGAGAGGTGAGACATCAAATAAAATGGGTCATCACCCCCTAGGTGAACCCGAAGTATGCCCCACCAGACTGGCCACAACAAAGCAGGCCAGAAGATGAAAAAACAAGTGGTGACACACCATTCCCACAGAACACAACCTACCAGGAGAAGGGATGGGCATAAGAAAGAAGGAGTACCGCCCCAAAGACAGACAAATGCTCAAAGACACACCTGGGAAGAACCCCCAACACACATCAGAAATGGGTGGAACAGTAACTATCAGACGACAGGAAGTCCCAAAAACGCTGTGGTAAACCAACAGCCCAAGGCAAGCACAAGTGGCGTCCCAAGCCCGCACCAACAAGGCTGGATCCGCCAAGTGCAGACTACACCAGGTGCCGCCCGAGAGGCCCAGATTTTTGAAGGTGCTTGGAAGAACCCTAGCTCCAGCGTAAAAGACAAAAAATGGAGGGGGGCTAAGAGAGCAATCTGGAATCAAGGACATAAATACTGCCTGCCACACCTGGAGGAGAAAGAAATTCAAATACTGGATATGGAATGACAGACACAAGCACATGCAATGCAGACTAGAGTGACCACTGCTCTACCAGCAAAAGCTCTTGGAATGTCACCCACAAGGTGGATGCTAATCACAGCGCGTCACACAGTACGACCCCGCAAAAAATGAAAGAACAGGCAGCTCAACTGCAACACCCACAGAGAACCGATGTCTTCTAGTCTGAAGGCCAGTAACCTGTACCGCCTGCCATGGAGAAGGCAGCCCAAAGGAGTTACCACTAGACAAGGGAAACTAACAGAAACGCAGCAGGAGCCTCAACCATTCGCATGAGAGAATGGCACCATTAGGGATGCACAGGAGGTAAACATCTTCAGGCACACCTGGAGCAGACCCTGATGTCGCAGGACGAGGGTCCGTGATCATGACCACTACGCCACTGTGGACTCCGTGTCATGGAAACAAGTAGAGACCCTAGCTTGATGTCACCGGACACCAGGCCGTGACCACCACCCAAATAGCAGCATGGCCCCTGGGAAGCAAAAATAGAGAAACCGGCAAGTGGTACTTACCCCAGGATCAGCCAGCCGCCAAAATGGAAAGCGTGCATTCCACGCATGCTCGGCAACAACAGTATCTCAAGGAGGAAGTCAGGCAAGCTCCCTGCTTCCTTTGCACGGCTCCCGGCTGCCCAGACTGCTTGAGACATGGAAACCAGACCACCACCGCTGACAGCTGAGGACACCGCTGAAACAGAACCTTCAGCTCTAAAGGGAGGTCCTATGATATGCGCCCCCGATGACTACCTCTCTGTAAAGGAGCCACACAACAGAGCGCTACCCCAGTAATCCCAGCAGACTGCAGGGTAGTGCACCTGGAACAACAGTTGTCGTAACCCAGCAGGAACGACATCCTCAAGTCCTCGTCCTGTCGGAAGACAGAATAAAGAAGAGGCGGAAGGCTGGGTATGTACCGCTTATGTATTTCCAGAGGGAGGGGGTGTGGAGGGGATATCCCAGCATTCCGCATGTACTTTTTTTCTGTCGTGGTGATAGTTATCTCCACTTAGTGATGAATGGGATGAGGACTAGAGGGACCAGGGGTAATAATGGCTAATGTTTTTCTTTAAGTTGGCCTTGTGAGCCTATATAATTGATTCGCTCTATGGTAGCTCGTTATAATCTCTCCACTCGCTGTTTGTCACCTGTTTTAACTTAACTTGTACTTTGCAATGTAAAGAAAAGTATTTTCTGTGTGATTGGTATTATAAAAATATTCACTGACGGCCTAGAACTGGGGGTGTATATAAAATGTTTAAATGAATCAATTCAATAGGCCGGATAACCCCTTCCCTGCCATCTCCGCAGACCGCAGAATGTCCCGCTCCCTAGAGTGCTGCACAACTGCATTATCCCTCACTCGCCCATGAACCAGCGCACCCCTCCCTTTCACTAGCACCCGCTGCACCCACACACCCCTGCTTGTACTGCACCACTTCCTACCACACCCATGAAGAGTGGGGCACCCATCACTGCGACCTTTGTATGCTGCGGCACCAGTCCACACCCTTCCATATAGTATAGGACCAGTCCCTGCGACCTTTGTACGCTGCGGCACCAGACCACACCCTTACATGTAGTGGAGGACCACTCCCTGCAACCTTTGTATCCAAATCCTTACATATAGTACAAGACAACTCAATGCAACCTTTGTATGCTATGGCACCACTCCAAACCCTAACATATAGGGCCTGATTCTAACTTTGGAGGACGGTGTTAAACCGTCCCAAAAGTGGCGGATATACCACCTACCGTATTACGAGTCCATTATATCCTATGGAACTCGTAATACCGTAGGTGGTATATCCGCCACTTTTGGGACGGTTTAACACCGTCCTCCAAAGTTAGAATCAGGCCCATAGTACAGAACCAGTCCCTGCGACCTTTGTACGCTGCGGCACCACTCCGAACACGTGCATATAGTACAGGACCACTCCCCGCAACATTTGTATCCAAATCCTTACATATAGTACAAGACAATTCAATGCAACCTTTGTAAGCTGCGGCACCACTCAGAACCCCCACATATAGTACAGGACCAGTCCCTGCGACTTTGTACACTGCGGCACCAGTTCACACCCTTCCATATAGTATAGGACCAGTCCCTGCGACCTTTGTACGCTGCGGCACCAGTCCACACCCTTCCATATAGTATAGGACCAGTCCCTGCGACCTTTGTACACTGCAGCACCAGTCCACACCCTTCCATATAGTATAGGACCAGTCCCTGCGACCTTTGTACGCTGCGGCACCATTCCACACCCTTACATGTAGTGGAGGACCACTCCCTGCAACCTTTGTATCCAAATCCTTACATATAGTACAAGACAACTCAATGCAACCTTTGTATGCTATGGCACCACTCCAAACCCTTACATATAGTACAGAACCAGTCCCTGCGACCTTTGTACGCTGCGGCACCACTCCGAACACGTGCATATAGTACAGGACCAGTCCATGCGACCTTTGTACACTGTGGCACCACTCCCGTAATCTAACATATAGTACAAGACTACTCAGTGCGACCGTCACATGCTGCAGCACAAATCTGTACCTTTACATGTAGTGCAGGACCACTCACTGCGACCTTGGTATGCTCCATTATCCACCTATTCCTCATACACTGCAACATCCCTCCTTCCACACTTGCAGTGTCAGTGCCGACACCCCTCACAGGTCCCCATGCACTGCACCAACACTCCTTTCCACGGTTGCTCGGCCTGTTCCTGCATGTCACTGTTCTTCAAACACTGCAGAACTCCCTCACTTCCCCACGCACTGCAGCAAACAGTACCACTGGGTACCGCAGCACCCCTGACAGTTCCACATGCACCACAGCACCTCCACAGTTCCCCATGCACCACAGCAGCTCTTCCTTCCACCATTACTGGTAATGTTCCTGCACCCCACAGTCCCCCGTGTACTGCAGCACCCCTGACAGTCCCCCGTGTACTGCAGCACCCCTGACAGTCCCCCATGCACTGCAGCACCCCTCAGTTCCCCATGCACCGCAACACTCCCAACAGCTCCCCATGTACCACAGCACCCCTGACAGTCCCCCATGCACCACAGCACCCCCGACAGTTCCCCAAGCACTGCAACACCCCTCACGCACTGCAGCACCCCTCACAGGCCCCGCAGCACCCCTCACAGGCCCCGCAGGAGTCCTCCCTTCCACAGTCACTGGGCCTGTACTGTGTTGCTTTGTTTTGCTTCTTGGATCAGACTTCTGAAGCTGGAGTCACATATTTCTGCTCCTCGCCCCAGCATTCTCCTTCCCACCCACATCTATCCCAGCCTTTCCATGGCTCCTTCCGCCTCCACTCACCTCCCCAAACACACACGGCCACACCCTCCCCAGCAGGTCCTGCCGAGGCCCAGGAGGAGGAATGCGAGCCCGAGGCGGGTAAATCCGGCCAAGTGGTAAATGGTTTTGGGGGCTGGTTTCAGCAACAGGGTCTTGGCTGTCGGCACTGTTAACCTCTGACCCTCCAGCAGTGGGCGCGAGCTCCCCTTACACCCCTCTGTCAACCTCCAGATCTCATCCTCACCCTCACTCCAGCTCTGCCAAGTTTTCCAGGTCCATTCCTGATGTGCTGCTCCAGTCCAGGGTTTTCCTTTGAATTCTGGGACTTGTAGTCTTGCTTATTCCATTATAAAACAAGGACTACAAGGCCAAGAATTCAAAGGAAAAAAAACTGGACTGGCGCAGCACCTCACGCATGAACCTGGTACAATGTACTGACTTAATTTACATCGACTTTCCACCACTAACTCACAGATCTTCCTGCAGCCTACATCCCTCCCCCCGCATACCTATGACGAGGCTCCTCTGACACCAGACACAGCAGAAGCCCTCGGGCTTTGCAAGAATTTCGAGCAATTCCACCCCCCCGCCTGACTCACAGAAAGATCTCTGTGCTGAAGATGACTCGGTAATAAACAAAAGCTGCAGGCCTTTGAAACTAAGCAATGGCAGGTTTTAGTCACAGCAAATCTCACCAAAGAGAGGCCCAGACAGAGGCTGCACAGTGACAGGCAAACAGCAAAATAATATTTAAATGCCCTGGTTACAGACTCTTATTAAAGTTGGATAAAGTTCAGATGGCTGCTCAAACACTCACAAAAATGCCATGGAGGCATCTCTGCGTTGGGCACAGCCTGGCACTGACGGTACCAACCTGTACCTCCTACTGACCACCTAAAGGGAGGCATCATAGCCCCTGTCAGACTGCCAGATTCTCCCATCAAAGGGTTTTCACTCTCAGAATTGGGCCCAGGTAATCACTGATACAGAATGAAGATTGTCATGGAAAATCCCATTCAGGAATAGGCTACACCAGGGGTGCGCCCTCGCTTTTCTCTCTGTTTATTGCTGACTTACCGACATTATTAGCCGCGTCACAAGGCCAAAGCCCAACCAAGCATTTGCAATGCAACGTGTCTTGCTTTTGCTCGAGTTAGAGCGATTAGCATTGTAAATTCCTAACTGGACTTTTCTTGCCACAGAAATTTACAATGAAAAATGAAACAGTTGACATAAGCGAGCCGATTCAAAGCGCCACAGCTGCCATGAGCGTGAAGGAGAGACACAAAAAGGAAAAAATAAGTTTGCTTGCAGTCAATTTATTGGCAATCGTACAATTATCCATGTAACAGGGTCCGTTTGCAAGGCGGTAACAAAACCTCCACAAGGTGGGACAAATGTAAAACATTTACCGATTTTTGAAAGGCAAGCCCACGAACGAGTGGAAGTGATGGGCGTGGTTAAAAGCCCACAATACTTACAACAGGTCAAACCGATTGTGCACTTGACCTAAAAATTAATGGTACCCATACAGCTGCCTCCTATATGCAGAGGACCTGGTCATAACGGCTGTGACGGAAATAGGCCTACAGAATGAACTGAAAACATTCTTGGAGTACTGTAACAAGAAAAAGTTAGTGACAAGACCAAGGCGTTGGTAGTCTGGAAAAAAATATGTAAAATCTGATTGGTACTTGGGGCCCAATAAGATACAAACAGTGAATATATAAGTATTTAGGAATAAGGTTCGAGAAGACGTCCATGTGGAACGATCAAATCACTTGAAGGGAGATCCTCGGCATCGACAAGTGGTCTCAAAAAATGTAATAAATGTTATGGGGGTAGGTCCTCGACACTCAGATTGGCTGCCCATGCGGCCATGATTCACCCGCAATCCACTGTGGAGTTGAATTACTAATCTTTAGTGACAAAATGAACTGGGAATATGGAGAGGGGAAATGTTTGAAAAGCCTGCAGCCTTCTGACCTGTTGCCCTTAAGTTGTTTTCTAGATTCGTTTTGCTGGTGTGGGTTTGTTGCAAAGCACTATTAAAGTGTCCCGGAAGAGATGGCCACTGTTGCCGGACTGATCCTCGAGCCTGGCTTTCCACGTTTCTGCCTAAACTCAGGAGAACTAGCACAATCCGAGCAGTCTGGCCGAGTCTCTTACCCTAAATGCAGCAGATGGATGGACACCACACAACACCAAAGAGGTTCCAGTGCACTGTGTTGTTTACCAACAAACTGCATGCTGGGACTTGTAGTCCTGGTTCACTTCAGCAGATACAACCGATGTTTTCTATCTGAAAACAAATATTTATGAATGAAAGCGCAGGACACATATACAGGGCTAGCAGGGAGCGTGAGGAGATATGCCCCTTGGACCTGGTGGTGAAGTAAACAAATATGTGATGGATGGAATGTTTGAATTAATCTCAGCCACCTGTAATTATTCGGGCCACCTCCCAGTCCACCATTATTTTGCACACAATGCCAACTCAGTTTTGACCCAGTCACATGCTAATCAGCCTCGGTCCTGCTCCAATGGGAATAGTCCAGCCCGAATTACCAAACCAGGTCCTCTCTAAACTTCAACTGAAGCAACTCAGACCGGTTATAGCCTATATAGGCCTCTTCGGTCGGGTGCAGCCTGGTCCCAGTGGCACACTGAGCACAGGGCTCACATACGGGCAAACCTATTGTGCTTAGAGCATCGTGCTGATGTATACAAACAATGGTTGGTCATCCTGTGTGTAATTTACCTTTGGTGCTGGTGTGTGCCTCCGAGTCTCCCTCTGCCTCGTTTGTGATTCTATTGGGATCTTTGGGGTGCAGCACCCATCTCGTTGAGGCCCCCGGGGGTAGGATAGGCCACGTGTGGCCTCCAGGGTAGCGGGACAGAAGCCCAGGCCGCCGGGTGCCCCAACAAACACTACCAGGTAAAGTCGATATTCAGACATGCAGGGCTTTCCCTCCTCGACACATGCAGCCGTGCCAGGGACCAGTGCCAGGCCCGAATGACATCAATGGATTCCCTGCTAGATTTATTTACACTGGCAGAAAGTGCCCTCGTGCCCGGCTCACAGCCCAGAACCGGTCTCTAGGGCCCGTTGATGCCCAGTGGTTTCAGCTTAAATGACTCTGAGCCGGAGGGAAGTGGGTGAGGGGGTTGGAAGCTGCCCAGCAATCACCCTATGTGCCCCAAGCAGCAATACACCCAGCAAATACCGTCTGTGCCAGAAATGTTACCATCACCCCCTCTCGTCCTCGTAACCACCCCAAAAGCCTCTCGTAACAACTCTCCCATCAGCCCCAGACACTTCCCTTCCTGCAACTTTCTGCCTCCCACACAAGAGCTACATGTAAGCACCCCAAAAAAAATTCCAACAGCCCCCCATAACTCCAATTCTTCCAACAGCCTTCTTGCAGCTCTGCCACAAGCACTCAACTCCCAAGTCACCACAGCCCAGAGAGGTTTTAAGTCCTGGGCAAAGTGGGCTCCGGCCGGGCTCCAGCCGTTCAGGGACCCCTGATAGAGCCGTCTCCCTAAAGCTCTGCCCCGATAACCTTGAATAATTCTTAACAGGATTGTTTTAAATACTGTTCTCCTTTTATTTATTTTTAATGTGGGTGGTTTGTGAAAGTCTACTACAGATATTTGCAGAAAAATATTGTGTTTATGTTTCAGGAAACATCTGTCAAAATAGTTTCTTTTAGATCAAAACAGGGCCTAACAAATGAGACATGGGAGGGTGTCTCCGAGATTATTTTCAGTAATGTTTGTGAGCGGCTGCTGTGTTACAACATTAAAACACGTCACTAACCCCGGATATTAGATGGAAACACACTAAAAATTTGGACCAGTGTGCACTGTCAGATCACCAGGCCAAAGAGGGCACGAAAGAGCTGAAACTGGATCATGAATTTAAAGCTGTCCGAAAAGGGGTCCCCAAAATACGTTTGGGCCGGGGCCCCAAAAAATCCTTAAAATGTCCCGGACACTGCCAACTCTCTACACTGTCCCAGGTAATCTGGCAAGTATTAACCCTGTGCCATCTCCGCGAGCGGTCGCCCAGTCACCCGAGGTGCCATCAGCCGCCCAGAGCAGTGCTGCCAGCATGAATGCCAGTGGTCGGGACACACACCTGGGACCAGCTCCGCTGCCGACGTCACTGGTTGGAACGTGAAACTGGCGGCCTACGTCACTGTGATGACGAGAGAAAGCACAGACACGTGCTCAGCAAACACACACTGAGTGACCACAAACTAGAAATAGAGACCGGAAGACACAGGAACACGCCCCGAGAGGAGAGATTGTGCCAAGGGTGGGACCTGGGAAACAAAGACGCTGACAGACAGGTTCTCCTACACCCCACCGCCTACAAAGGTGAGTGATCGCCTACTTCACAACATCCAGCCTGGAAAAGAAAACACTGCCTGTCTCCAGGGGAAGAACGGCTTGCTTTGGAATATCTGGGAAGCACCTCAGTGCACCCGCAAGGTGCCTCAAACCCAAGTAACCCGCCACCCAAAGTAACAAAGTGCCCACATTCGGATTAAAGTTTGACAGATGTTTCCAAGCGCCCTCCTTGCTCTTGTCTGGGCAAGGGTTACAAGTGGCCTGGTTAACACCGCCTGGTTTAAGGGCACAGTCCTTGGCACTGGAGGCTGAAGGCCAGTGGTGCACTGGGCTATGGAATGGGCCTCAGGTGGCCCAGACTATGAACCCCCTTACAGGGATGTGAAATTGTATAAAACACGAAGTTGTGAAAGGGATGGAAAGCTTTAGAACTCTATTTATCCTGTGAAGAAACAACAAAAAAAACACTTGTCTCTTCTGGCGCCAAGGCAAATTCTGGCAGCATTCCCATTCCACCAAAGCTCTATTGTCCTCCTTGCCACTATGCCCTGGTATACGAGGGTTTGCCCTCTAGCAAGGCCTTGATTGTGCCACATTTCCACAAATGTCTGGGAGCGGGCGTGAGGCGCTAGCTCCGGGGTGGGAGCCTACACGACACTTGGATTATGGCATGGACAGATAAATGCCTCTGTTTGCTAATTTGAAACAGAAATCACAAACATTTGCTAGGACTACAGTTGCCACGCCTACTTCTATAAACACATGAATTCCTGAAAGTAAAAATATGCGCCAACATAAAAACAAAACCATGCAGCTGCACTTTTGTGATGTTCTTTAAGAATTGGTGCCTTAGATTTTTTCCGTGTTGCCAATTCTGTTGCCCTTAATGGTTTTACATCTATTTTTCAAAAAATATTGGCATTAAATACCTCAGAGATATTTTTTTGACATACACACACTAGTTTAGCAAAAAATTTCTAGTTGCAAACGTATTTTGTACATTTAATTTTTAAACAAACAATCATCAATCCTGCTTTCCTCTGCATGTATTTGGAATCTCGGAGCATTATAAGTAACTCAAAACTGTTACATGTTGCAAACATCTGTTCACATTTTAACGCTGGAACACCAGCCACTAGTGGAAGCTGGGCACACAGCTCAGTGCATTTCCTTAGAATGCTGTTCCTAATAATACATTATTTTGCAGTTATGAATCATATAACAAGTGTAAACAGCCTCACTGTATGGATACAAATCTTGCTTTTGGGGCAGACACTTTTCTTGCAAATCTGTAAGCCGGCAGCCAAAGGGTCTGTGCTATACAGGTGTTGGCCTACATGCCCAGGGGACATAAAAAAATAAAATCTTGTTGTCCTTGATCCTAAAAAATATATCATGGTGGTCAGATGACCTTAGATGTCCCTATATAGATGGTCACTAGGTAGGGGCTTTGCATTTGGTAACTGTGTTTGTGGTCACAATTTTCTGGTGGTGAGCGCACTAGACGTGGGTTGTGGGACCACAGCAGGAACAAGAGGGTCCAGTGGCCTATGAGCTACTGCCCAAGACAAGGAGGTCTTGGCCAGAGCGTCAGCGGGTGATATCTTCAGAACTGCTACATCTAGGAAGGTGAAATAAATGGTTTTGGAATGAGGGCAACCTCCTCCAATTAGCTAGTCAGGACCTAAGGCCTAGATTTCTCGGTCCATACCACGACAGTCGTCAGATGAGTGTAGGTTATTGGGCAGGATAATGCATAGAGCACGCTCACCATTCCTGGTGGCTGAAGGTGATGGAAGGGCTCCTCGACCCAGAGTGTGTTCTACATCTTCTAGAAGGTGGCTAGGCAGCAGCTCCTCCCGGGCAGCTCCACTTTGGCTGTCTATGATGGATCAGGTTATTTCCTCCTGGTGGGCACACTCCAGCTCTTTGCGAAGAAGGGTACGTTTTTCCGACTGGACCCTGGACCGGCAGCAAGGAGAATCCGCTGACCACCCCACGTGTATGCATAGTCCATAAGGTGAGTGTCGGCTGTGTAGCAGTTCTACTCCAGGCTCTTTGACCGGTGTAAATGAGCCCGCTTGGACGAGTCAACGTAGAAGAAAGTACTGGCCGAGGAGGCCAGGAGTTATACTCCTCCGATGACAAGACAGGCCAATCAGGGAGGTTGCGCCCTTTGTACACGCAGCCCTAACTGTTAATGCTGGGCCTACTTAGGGTTGACTCTTGTACATGGGGGGTAGGTCATATGGGTAAGCTATCTAGCAAGGAGGCGACGGTGGAGGTGTGGGCCTCAACCTGGATCAACAAAACGTTTGCTAGAGTAAAGGAAATAGGCTGACTACCTCCACTAACTCCACCAGGCTTATTTGGTTTTGAGAAGAGAGACACGAGCATGTGCAGGCTGGGGCTTTCAAAGGACCGCACCAAAATGGAGACCACTGCTTGTGCAGCACACACAAGGGGTCTAGTGGAGTCCCCAGTCCATTCTTTACCCTGGAAAGCCACACTCTGCATTCTGTGCATGCACTCTACATACACGTCCCAGACATGGCGGAGGCAAAGGATCCCACATATGGGGGGCTCAGAAGAACTTCAGTTGAGGGAACCCAGTTGCCATCACCCCAAAGCTGTGCTGGAAAATACGGCTGTGCGCTTGGATAGTGTCCAAGCGCACACCCCTCTGTCGCCTCCTGCCTGGGAAGCGGCCTCCCTTTGGGGGTCCTTTGACGTCAGAGAGTAAAATGCAACAACACTTAGTGACCATGCATGGCTGTTAAGCTCACAAGGGAAACATGCATGGGCCTGGTCAGCACAGCGGCTCAGCATCACATGGCCATGCAGAGGCCTTTTAACTCCAAAGCTCAAAAAGTAGACATAGAAATGGACTGGAAACTGTAGCAAACACTTTTGGACAAACTCGGATCGAATATGTATCAGCAGTTTCCTTAGGCTACATTTGCCACGTGGGACTTACCAGGCGATTACTATGGACTAAACTACATTAACTGTGTGGCCCAGTTCAGGGCCTTTACCACTCACATCACTGATATCCGGAGTGCACTACAAACAAACCACACTACAACTCCCAGAATGCTTTAGGGCCACACAAAAGCTACCCCTTCCACCCCAATCCGCCGTGAGTTCTCCTTTGGTCCCGGAGCAGGGTTCACTTACCACCAGCCCCTGGCAGAAGACCTCCGGACACTGTCCCAACCCAAGGAAAACATCTCGTGGCGAATACCACGGAATGGGAAGGTTAAAAGTGAGAAAGAAACCGTCACAGTCCAGCACTCTAGAAACAGAGGCAGTCAGAAGAACTGTACTCGTCACTGCTCTGCAGCGCCCAGTTTCCTTGCAGGTTTTTAGGCGCTACAGATTTCAGAAGGCAAGGGAACCGAGGACAGGGAAAAGAAGGGACATGCTCGGGGGTCACACAGTTTACTCGAGGGATGGGCAGAGCTAGGATTATAAACATTTCCTGCGGGTTCCAAAGCCGGTGATCTGACCTCCAGACCACACACACATCTCTCCCCTGCAGAAGGAAGACGTGTGCAGAGACTTAAATCTCATTAAAGGCAGAGATGAGAGGATTGCTTCCGACAGCTGGGCGGAGGAGAAGCCCCCGCTAACAGGCGTCATATGAGCTCTGAAGCGGGGGAGGGGTGGCGGGAACCCACCCACAGGGCTGCAGTCACGTGCTGACAGTCAGGAGGCCATTTACAGGAAGTGCCCCTAAAATAACCACCGAGGGAGGCTTGTGCAGAGAGAGGCAGCATACGTACTGACTGTGTAACTGCCCCTCCCCCAACATTGTGCAAAGGTCGCAGGCTCGGGTCTCACACAGGAGAGCTATCCCTGCAGGTCTAGTCTATACAGTGTCCAGCCTTAGATAGCACAGCTGTCCCTCAAGGGTATCTACCTGCCCAGGCCTCGGACAGCAGAGATGTCCCTCGGGTCATCCAGAGCCTTCATATCAGAGGCATCGCTCAGATTATACAGAACCTGCAGGCTCGGGCCGAGGGCAGCAGAGCTATCCCTCAGGTTACCCAGATCTTCCAGGCTCAAACCTCAGGTAGAGCTATCTCTAAGATTAGATAAGATTACAAACTGAAGCCTTAGATATCCTAAGGGACCTGGGGGCCAGTTAGGGTACACTGCTTAAGTCTCAGACAGCAGAGCTATCTCTCACAGGCCTTACATGGCGGGGGCATCTGCGTGGGCACCTGTGGTTGTAGTAAAGCATACCCTACTGGTCACCACCGCGTGCAGCACACCTATAAAGTTACACCGTCTTGCCATGCTTAACTGTCAGGTAGAACACTCACCCCTCAGGTTGCACAGGTCTTACAGGCTCAAGCCTCAGGCAGCGCTATCTCTCAGATTAGATACACCTACAACCCCAAACTTTAGAGAGTAGAAATATCTGTCAGGTTATGCAGCACTTACGAACTGATGCCTAAGGGACCAGAGAGGCTTCTCGGGTTACACAGCTTAAGTCTCAGACAGCAGAACTACCTCTCGCAGACCTAGTTGCGGCATCTGCCTAGGCACCTATGTCGGTAATAAAGCATACCCTATTGGTCAACACCACATGCAGCACTCAGTAAGTTACTCAGTCTCCACGTGCTTAGTTTTCAGGTAGAAAACCTAACTCCACAGGTTGCACGGACTTTACACGTTCAGAGTTTTGGCAGCCGTGCTATCCCTCAGGTTACACAAACACGACTGGCTGAGACCTCAGGCGGGAGGGTGTTCCCTCGTGTTACACAGATCTTACAGGTCTTGGCTTTGGACAAACGTGTTATCCGTGTTTCGTGGCGCTATCAAGGCGTGGAATGCTCTGCCTACCACCACCAGCCCCCTCTCCACTGGCTTACAGACAATCCATGAAAACCTGGTTGTTCAACGTTGACTTAGACCTATCCTGCCCCTAGGCATCTTGGACTTCTTGTAGGGACTCAGTCCGGTTGGTCATTCAGCTAGCGCCAAGACACTTTCGGGTAAACATTGCGCTCCATAAACATCCCTCAGGTTACACAAAACCAACTGGCTAAGACCTCAGACTGGAGAGTGTTCCAGAGGTATCCCTTCAGGTTACACAGATCATCAGACAGCAGTGATATCACTTAGGTTAGTGAGAGCTCACTAGCTGTAGCCTCACACACCAGGGTTAACTCTCAGGTTACACAGCTCGTTAGACAGCAGTGCTATCACTCAGGCAACACAGACCTCTCTAGCTGAGACTCCACACAGTATAGCTATACCACGGGTTACACAGATCATCAGACAGCAGTGCTATCACTCAGGTTACACAAATCTTCCGGCATCAGACAGCAGTAGAGTGGCAACCTGACAAGCAGGCAAATTCTGGGCAATGACTGTACAAAATCGGGACAGAAAGTGAACTTTATGAACACATATGGGCCAGTAACGCAACACTAGAATAGAAGGCCGAGGAGTCCCAAGTCACGACAGGTTTATGTTCTCTGGTCTGCTTCATAGGCAGCAGCACTTATCAAAAATCCACATGTAACTGGGCTCGGTTACGGATTACCAAACTATCTGACAGATGCACACTGACCAGAATTTGACAGCTGACACCTGGAGCTGTAATTAAATCTAATCCGTACCACGAATGATGGTGCCAGGAGCAGTGGCCTGTTGCTGAACGGGCACTAACAGTTCCCTGGCAGTAGCATTATTACTTTCAGTTATTCTTTTAACACTTCTGAAGGTGGGCATTTTATCCCAGCTGGCAGATTTAAGAAGTTCTTTGTTGTCAAATTATCCTGGATCTGGTGTACCTCTTTCACATCACTATTGGCAGCTGAAGTCTTAATTCTATCTTTATTGGATGCCCTGGAAACTGAGCTCCAACACCCAATAATCTCCTGCCCTTCTACCAGCCCCAAGAGGGCATTGGTGGTGAGGCAGTGATGGACAGGGCTTGTAATCCACAGGCTGCCTGTGGTACATCCTGTCTGGAAGAGAGCTGAGCTGCAAAGGCTAAAGGCTAACAGGTCCTATCTCAGCATAGAAATCCCTCCCTGCTGCAGGTTTACCTGGTGACCACTTTGTTTTTTTAAGGATGAGGTATGAACTTCCAAATAAAGCATGCATTGGAAAACCTAATACGTGCCACCTATACAAGATCTACTGGCTTTGTCAATGTATTTTTGTGACATGTTGCACAGCAGCATGTGCTGCTGTGCATCATGGCTTAAAGTAAAGGTAAAATGCGCTATGAAGCAGCCAGTGTTCACCTCATCATAGCACTTTTTTTTTCTCTAAGACAAGTTGCACAGCAGCCCACGATGCTGTGCAATATGTTTATAAAAGTGGTGGGTGGAGCAGGCAACCCACAGGAGCTGCAGGAGAGAAGGGAGGGAAAAGAAACAATGAACAGAGAGAAAAAAGCGGTGGAGGGGAAAGCAACACCAGGGAGGTGCCTGGGAGGAGGAGGGGAGCAGCAATGGACAATGGAAGGTGGACATGCAGTGGGGGAGCAAAGCAGGAGTTTTGTGGGGGAGTTGGGACGGAGAAGCAACAGCAACAACGGAGGGTGGGGAGAGACTATAGTGTGCTATGCTCTCTTATAAAGTGCATGGCAAATAGTACAAAAACAAATACCTGGAGGAGTACACGACTAGTGGAAGACACGGACTACAGACAGGAAGCTGTGCTAAGTCCATGCTCCACGGCGAGGATAGAAGCCCCAGGAGAAAGAAGGAGGCGAACAGCAGGAAGGAAGCAGGTGGCATGACCAATGAGCAAGGAAACAAGAGTGACGTGGAAGCCAATCCCTGCATAAGTGTTGGGAAGCTACTGCACCTTAAATGATGTACAGGTGTGCTCCCTTTTCCCGAGACCCTAACTTCCTGGATATGTTATTATGGCTTTTGATTTTTGGCCCTGCTACCATGCTAATCTAGCATGTTCACGGAGGCCCAGGCCTGATCCTTACATGGGTACATCCTGAACTTGTTCTGTGAACGAGCGGGGGCCACCCACTGTGCCCTCACTGAGCAGCAGGGGGCTACTGTCCCCGTCAAGGTGAAGGATATAGTTCAGTGGTGGCAGCAAACCACAATTTAAGAATTCATAAGAAGGCCATTCACTGATGTGGAGGCCTACAGGCCCGCTCATGTAGAGGTCTCCTTCTATGCATGTACCCAGTTCCTAGTGCCAACCTCCTGAGTGTATGTTAAGCATGTTTCTGCAAGTTGTCCGAGTGAGACATGCATACTGTCCGAGTGATCAAGGGTAATAAAGGTGTGTGGGATCCATTTTGAATGCCTGTGTCCTGGCCCATGCACAAGAAAGAAATGTGATTATTTACCAGACCTGGGAAGTGTATTACTGACGTCCTTGAAGCTGGAGGGGTAGACCGCAACACTGAAGTGACAGGGAGTGGAGACAGGGTGTAGGAAGCTGGCCTGGAGTGTGGTGAGCAACTATGGTGTTATCACCTTATACTAGGTCCAGGTCTCCCCTATTAGTGAGGTGTAGACAGTGTCTAGAAAGCCAGGCTCTCTGGAGGTAGCCGTGGATGAGCAGACAAGACGTATCTAGGAGGCATGCAAAGCTTATGCAATACCACTACAGTCACACAGCACTTAACCATGTGAAAGAACCACACAGTGTTACAAAAATAAAGGTACTTTATTATAGTAACACAAGTACTAAAATACTGTATAGGCAATACTCCACTAGGGGGTGAGTAAACACGCTGCTATGTACACATTAGAAGTCAGTAATTAGCATAGAAAGCAACAGCAAATAGTGAAACACTAGCAAATAGTGACGGCCCTAGGGTGAGACCAAACCATATACTAAGTAAGTGGAATGTGAAAGGCAGTCCCCCGCCCAAAGAATTGGAATCCGTAGAGGGGAGCTGGAGAAACTAGGAACCCCCAAAGTTAAGTACCATGGTCCCCCCCATCGACCAGGAGAGAGGAGGTAAGTACCTGTTTTTTCCCCAATCCCACAGGAGAACTTTGGAAAAGGACTGTGTAAGACCCAGACCAGACTGGAGAAACCAAAGGTGGACCCTGACAGAGGAGGACCTGCAAAACAAGGGGACCAAGTCCATTTTGAGTTGGAGTGTCCGGCTGTGGCAGCAGCCACTACCCACCCTTTAGATCTCCAAGCTCAGGCGTCGGACAGCAGTGCTGTGCCTCAAGTTATACAGACCTCACCATTTCAGACCTCATATAGCAGAGCTACCCCTCAAATAACACTGCTCTTCAGGCATCAGACAGCAGTGCTATATCTCAGGTTACACAGACCTCATACAGCTGAGCTATCCAGATTACACCGACCTTCAGGCACCGGACAGCATTGCTATCCCTCAAGTTACACAGGCAGTACTAGCTGAGGCCTCACATGCACCCCCCTCGCCCCTCCCATCTACCAATTGGAAGTATTAGGAAGACTAATCCTCACAAATAAACAAGAGTCATCAAAAGGCATCATGGAATTCCCAAACGCAGCCCAAATCCAGTCTCTTCCTCCTTGTTCCAGTTTCTCGGGCTCCTCATTCCCGCTACAGGAGTGCATGCAATACACTTCCACTGTCTTGAAAGCTATCCAGACCCCCGTCCTGTGCCACGCTAAACCAGGGGCATCCAAATGTATCCCACTTTCCTTTAGTGATTAGTACTGAGAGGCAATCTTTAAGGATAAACATCAGGTGACATCCGCTCTGGTAAATCACAAAATCCCCATTTCTGAACTGTCAGCCATTTTGCATTTTTTACCCTCTATTCTCTAATGTTGCTTGTATTCTTCATCCTAGAGAAGTCTAGCACGCTCCCGATGTTTGCCTATATATGCGTCCAGCCACTACTTTACACTACCAACCCCTGAGCCGAGAAGCCGTCCTTTCTTCGGTAGTGGTTTAGCTTTGGCCTAGCACAGGGCAGACAGTTCGCCCGATTATATTATCTATTAAAAGTACCTGATGTAGCCCTATCTCACATGCAAATACTAGGGCTCCTCGCTAAGGTGTGCCTTCTTCCTCGTAAGTCTACTAAATTCCTAAAACCCTGCATGGAGATGTTGACCTTGATTAAACACTTCCTGTTGTCTCCTTTCCTTTTTTTGAACGACTCATTACTTTCCATCCTCTGCAGGAGTCATCTCTCAGAGTACTTCCCACTCCAAGGGCCATATGTACAAACACATTTTCCCATAGACACAGAATGGGCAAAACTGCTTGCTATATCTGGCCCCAACTCACGTGCATGTCCGCCTTAAACTCCGTCACTGTATTTCTGCAAACTGCCCACACCGCATCTCCAAGATCACAACCTGTCCTCTTTCGAGAGCCATACCCGGCAACCTAGCCATATCTAACCTCCTCTAGCCCATCTACAAGTCCCACCCACTGTGGGTGTGAACTCACATGCCCTCTCCCATGGTCACACCGAACTCCTACATAGTAATCCACCACAGGGACACTGGAAAAGATGCGTGGACCCCTTGAGAGCACAGGACTAACCCTAGAACCACTAACCTTGGGTCCTACCTGGCATAAAGCGCTTCAATGCCTTCTCCAGGTTACTCAGCACTATATAAATACAATCACAATAGCTCAGAAGGCCCATCTTCCTCCTCAAAGGTCACCAAGCCCTTTCCTTGGGCGGGCCCCGGAAGTTTAGGAGGGCAGGGGTGAGGTAAATCTCATCCCAACCCGGGTGTTCCTGCTTCCAAGGCTCGCGCGCTCACGTGCGCCTGGACGCTGACGTGGACTGGCTCTGGGGAACTCCCATCCTCTGGGCGGGGGGGGGGTGCCGGCCACAATGCTGCTGAGGAAGGGACATGTCCGGGCGCAAACCTGGGCTTGGCCTTTCCTTTGTCTGGTCCTTGGGACCACAGAATATGTTCAGTTTCAGACCAACCTTCGCAGATCCCAGCAGGCTGTCCATCCCTGGTGCCTCTGCAAATCAGCTGGGCTGGAGCAGGGTCAGTCCCATGTTGGAGCACCAGTATGGGTCTAACTCAAGAACACGTCACTTCGTGGGCAAAAGTCCCATCTTTTCACACGAATAACGATGCCGCGGAGCAAAAAAAAAAAAAAAGTGAGAAAATTCAAAATTCTATGGTTTTGAGAATCCTATTTAGTGGACATGGGTCAAAGGGATAAACAAAAAGCACAAAGGGGGGTCCCAAATCCAGTGACGTTTTCAAATAACAACAATGAAATGTCTGCACCAAGAACTCAAAAACTGCAGATCGAAACTTGACAACAATTTGCTCCACGAAGTGCCTGGCTCCAATCGATACCTTTTTTTTTTGGTTTGGAAAACTTTTAATTCAACGTTTTTTTTTTTATTATTAAATATAAACAAGTATGCGTATGCCAGGGCTGTATTTCTGTATGAAAATTGGTGACCAGGTGATACTTAGCAATCAAGATTTTTTTTTTAGCTAACTGATTCACTAATTACGGCCACCTTCATTTAGGGGCCCGGGACTATTTTCAGTCCCAATGTGCCCCTCCCTGCTCAAGGCAAATATCAGAGGCAAAAGTTTTGTGAACTTTTAAACACATCACCAAACTGCAACAGCGAAGCCATCTCCCTCGGAAATCCAGCTGTCAATTCTACCCCTGTTTCATGAGAGCCACAAGTTATGTTGTGTTAAGGAATTACATATATTCCAATGTTTGCAAACATACAACAAAAATACACCAACAAAGCTGATGCTCTCCCCCTGGAGGCCTCAAGAGTCACACCCAGAGCACGTGCACACATGCGCACACACACCCACACACGCTCTCTCTTTTGCAGGTCCCAAATTCAAACTCGCTTTACTGTAGCAATCATTAAATAAAACAGGCATTTGCAATGCTATGGGTCTCGTATGTTTTGAACAAGTTCTCATCTTTTGACACCAGTGCCCACGAGCAAAAAAAAAAAGAAAAAAAAAAATGAGCGGAAACTCAGAAAACACGATTTAACAAAATAAAGTTAGCTTTAAAAAAACAAACTTTGCAATTTTGTTTGTCCTGCTGGGCACCTTTTTGCCAGTCAAAAGCCTTCTGTTTGGGGGCACTGGAAGTTAGAACAAAACAGTACCTTGATCACGTCGGGAGCAGCGGACGGGCACTAATTAAGTTGAAACCAATTAGTGCTTGATCCCTGCTCCTCGCAGAGGAACGGAAATTATGCCAGACGTGCCTTGACGAATTACGAGGTTGTAAAGAAGAGTTCCACGCAATCCAACAAGTGGTGAGCGACAGGCGGGCTCCAAGCCCTTTACTGAACACAACAGCGTCTTGCATACGAGACGCATATGCAAGCGCATGCACTCGCTGCCTCGACCCTAAAAAAAAATAAACAATTCTGAGCAGTGCCTTGTGCGCTTGTACTAAAACATATCAGCATGGTGGTGTGCTTCAAATTCTTATAAAGTATACTCCTTAATATGAAGTTAACACTTGTATACATTAGAAAAACAGTCATGAAATACTGTATGATGGTCGCAAACTGCAGTGGGAGCAATACAACTATTAAAATGAGGTTGATCTCAACCAATTATAAGAGCCATATATTTGTAAATGGACAAATGAATCCCCAGAAAAATTAAAGGCCAAGACAAGTTAAGGCAGAGAGAAGTGCCAACAGCAAGTAAGTTAAAAAAACATCAAAAGACATGAAATTAACAAAATCAGGTAGCCCTGTAACTTACTAACTTAACCCTCACCCCTTCTGTATGCACTAGGAGTAGATGTCATCCACTGAGGTCTAGCCAGCGAGCACAGAGGTCTAAACATTGTGCACTGAGGTCTAGCCAGCGGGCACTGAGGTCTAGCCAGTGTACTTGGAGCACTAGCAGACATTGCAGTCCAGCTAATCTGCACAGGGTATATATACCCTGGTGTGCACAGCAGGCCATCCAGTGTGCACCTAGGACTAGCCTGTGTGCACAGAGATCTACTCAGTGTGGACAGAAAGCTAATCATTGTGCATCGAGGACTGTCCAGTGGGCACAGAGGTACGCCCTATGTACCAGTCTACCCACTATGCCCGAAAGTCGAGCCGTTGTACATCGTCGCCTAGCTTCAAGACAGTTTGCACCAGTTCTACCCAGTGTGCACTGGGGTCTAGTCTAGTCAGTATGCACTGGGGTCAAGCCTCTAGCCAGTGTGCGTTGGGTTCTAGCCAGCATGCACAGAGGTTTAGCCAGTGCACACCATGGTTAAGCGTCTAGCCAGTGTGCACTATGGTCTATCCAGCGTGCACCATTGTCTAGCAAGTGTGTAAAGAGGTCTAGCCAGCGTACACTGAGGTCTAGTGAGTTATCATCGAGGATTAGTGGGCCCACCAGTCCAACCCGTTTGCACAGGGCATATAGCCAGTGTGCGCATAGGACTAAACATTGTGCTTCTGGGACTAACCAGTGTGTGCAGAAATCTACTCGGTGCACAGAGGGCTAATCATTGTGCAGTATAGAATAGCCACGGAGTATAGAGGTCCAGCCAGTGAGCACAGTGGACTAGCCAGTATACACATATGTCTAGCCAATGAGCATTAGGACTATCAAGTGTGCTCAGCAGGCTAATCATTGTGCATTGGAGACTTACCAGTGGACATTGAGGTCCTGCCAATGTGGCTCAGGGACTACCCACTGCTTTTCATGACTCCGCCCTTCGTGAATCTACCCAGTTTCCGTCCCCAGTAAAGATTTTCCAATTCCAACACTGCTATTACACACAGCACACTAGCAAAGCTGCAAAACCATTTCAACCCTGGGACGTAGCTTCAGGGAGTGGGTGTCATGGAGTGGGACACCCCCTTAGCAATTTTTATAGTCAGGTCTTAGCCTGATGGGGAAAGTTGGATCGACCGTCTGCAGCAACAGCGAAATCAGACTAAGAACCTGATTTAGAATTTGGCAATTGGGGTAACTCTGTCACAAACGTTCCGGTTTTCTTGTCTGCCGTATTATGATCCAATTACATCCGATAGGAGTCGTAATATGGAGGAAGGGATATCTGTCATGTCTGCGAGAGAGTAATCCAGCTGCTAAACTCTACATATGGCTCTATATATAGGTGAACCTCTATATTTCCAGGGTCTCGATTGGCTCGACGAGCCATGCACGAGCAGAGCCATTACAATATTTGCCACACGAATAAAGCTGTATAAAGATATGATAAAGTTGCTTCAAAAACTTTAAAAATATATTTTCTTATAATGTGGAAGTTTTTCACCTTAGTACTTCAGATCACTGCAGCTCTTAAAAGTAATAGTTTAAAAACTTGAATTTAGCATTATTGAGGACTCCCCTATTGCTGATAATGCCACTAGTGAAATCACACCGAAGTATATGGGATGGAGATGGACGGAATGCGTGTGGGCATTCTGGTGGTACTGATCCCAGGGAGAGCTATCCTTCAGCTGGGCTGGTGAATGCGAGGTTGGTTTAGATATACTTATGCAGTGCATTAGAACAGGAGCGATACCTACTGCTTAATGTGGGTGACACCAGTTTGGGGGTAGTTGTGTGCCTAGATTGTAGTGGTATGTTTACTGTAGTTAGTGAGAAAGTAAACTTCATCCCCATTTGGGCTGTTGATTCCTTTAGACATGGGGCTCAAGTAACATACTTGAATAGTGATCAGCTTTCATTTGCTATATTTCGTAAAGTGCTCAAATGTACTGATGATAGATCTGATAAACATATTGGAAGGTCTTCAGACCTGATGTCACTTCCTAGGATGTCACTTCCTGTGAGGTCAGGATGCCAATTCCCCTAATGTCACGCTCGAAGTCACGCGTTGTGATGTGGCTTGCATATTGCCCTACTAGGTTAACCTCCCCACTTCTTTTTTGAGGCGGAGCGTGCAAGCGCTATGAAATATTGTAATAGATCTATGGTCTTTTAACCACGCCCAACACAAGCCCACCACTTTCACTTGTTCCTAGGGTTGCCTTTCAAAAATTATTTGTTATAATTGGCAAATGCTTTACGTTTGTCCCTCCTTGGGGCTGTTAAGTTAACGCCTTGGACACCGGCTCCGTTACATGGATAATTACATGATTGCGTACACATTTGACTACAAACAAACTTATTTTTTTGTGTCTCTCCTTTGCGCCCCTGGCGGCTGTAGCGCTTTGAATCCGCTCGTTTGTCAACGGTTTTACTTTTCATTTTATGTGGCAAGAAAAGTTCAGTTAGGAATTTAGACGCCAATGGCTCTAACTGGAGCAAACGTGAGACCCCTTACATTGCAAATGCTTGTTTAGGGCTTGTGCCCTGACATTAACAAATTGCAAGTATTTTTCTCAGGATGAGGTGGTAACCTTAACCCTACGGACAGATAAGGAATTCATGAATTAATTTGTCCCTATTTTTTTTGTCCCACTTCCATCTAAAAACCAGGAATTAAGCGGTCTGTGTGTGTGTATGTATACAGAACAAAGTTTATTTGCAGTTCTCTGAGTTGTATCCAGAATCGAGTAATGTCAACAGAAGAGGCCACACAGGAAGCGTGGCACCTGTGGCCAGTGGCCTAGAAGCCAGGCAGAACTTTGAGAAACTTTCGGTGAATCTCTTCCCACCGGGGGCAGCTCGGTGCTGAAACTTGAACGCCAATCTGGAACTTGGGCCTCGGATTTGTACAACTTATTTGGAAAATGTGTGCTGTTGCTGCGCAGATTGAATTTCAGACACCCCCTTCTGCCCTCTGGGCCTGGCCGGGCTCTCCCTTCCCCTCCGCCTCTCCTCCTCCGGTTTCCTGGCTCCCTCCCACCCTCCCCAGTGGCTGGCGTATCTGCCCCTCTTTGTTCTGTGTTGGAGACCGGCCAGGCTGCCCTCCCCTATGCGGCCTGCTTGAGGCTGGGCCTACCCGGTCGGCACAGAGAGGCCTCTTTGGCTCTGTGGCGAGCGCAGTGCATTCTGGGAAGCATGTGAACCAGTCAATAAGGTAATTATATTAGCTCTGCTCGTTGCCCAGGTAACAGTCCTGCATTTCCTCTCTGTAAAGTCTCACCGACTATAAGACACTCCACCAAGGCCCACCGCCTTTCGCTCTGTAAAGAAAAACCTGAAAAAAACTCTCTCTCCATAGCCCCCGTATTCCCCTCTCAGCAAAGCACTTCCGGTTGTGAGAAGCTCCTTCCACAGGACAGGCATCGCCCTCCCTGCAAAGAACAGCTCGTGTAAGATGCTCCCTCACAGTCGCCTCTTCTCTAACCACCAAGTCATAAATGCACAAAGGCGTTCCCTCCACCACCTCAGCATGGCCCCGCCCGTCAGGTATTCCCTCCTCTGAGAAGTTCTCTCACAAGCCAAGCATCTCCCTGGCCGTGGAAATGTCTCTTCTGCTTTATTTTTTATCTCCAGTATGTCATGTCATGTGTCAAGGAAGTCTCCGTGGTTTCCACTGCCTCAGCCAATAGAACGAAGTTACAGGTGGGGCATAACTGGACCGTCGAGATCGAGAGCTTCCCTCAGAAGCCACACGTAGGGCCACGCTGGGTCCGTGGAGACAGGGAGCTTCCCACAGAAGCCACAGGTAGGGCCATGCTGGGACCGTGGAGACAGGGAGCTTCCCACAGAAGCCACAGGTAGGGACACGCTGGGACCGTGGAGACAGGGAGCTTCCCACAGAAGCCACAGGTAGGGACACGCTGGGACCGTGGAGACAGGGAGCTTCCCACAGAAGCCACAGGTAGGGACACGCTGGGACCGTGGAGACAGGGAGCTTCCCACAGAAGCCACAGGTAGGGCCACGCTGGGACCGTGGAGACAGGGAGCTTCCCACAGAAGCCACAGGTAGGGCCACGCTGGGACCGTGGAGACAGGGAGCTTCCCACAGAAGCCACAGGTAGGGCCACGCTGGGATCGTGGAGACAGGGAGCTTCCCACAGAAGCCACAGGTAGGGCCACGCTGGGACCGTGGAGACAGGGAGCTTCCCACAGAAGCCACAGGTAGGGCCACGCTGGGATCGTGGAGAAAGGGAGCTTCCCACAGAAGCCACAGGTAGGGCCACGCTGGGACCGTGGAGACAGGGAGCTTCCCACAGAAGCCACAGGTAGGGCCACGCTGGGATCGTGGAGAAAGGGAGCTTCCCACAGAAGCCACAGGTAGGGCCACGCTGGGACTGTGGAGACAGGGAGCTTCCCACAGAAGCCACAGGTAGGGCCACGCTGGGATCGTGGAGAAAGGGAGCTTCCCACAGAAGCCACAGGTAGGGCCACGCTGGGACCGTGGAGACAGGGAGCTTCCCACAGAAGCCACAGGTCGGGACATGCTTGGGCCGTGGAGAAGGAGAACTTCCCACAGAAGCCACAGGTTGGAACTTACAGGGACAGGGGAGGCAGAGAACGTCCCACAGAAGCCACAGGTAGGGACATGCTTGGGCCGTGGAGACAGAGAGCTTCCCACAGAAGCCACAGGTAGGAACTTACAGGGACAGAGGAGGCAGAGAAGGTCCCACAGAAGCCACAGGTAGGGACATGCTTGGGCCGTGGAGACAGAGAGCTTCCCACAGAAGCCACAGGTAGGAACTTACAGGGACAGGGGAGGCAGAGAATGCCCCACAGCAGCCACCCGTAGGGACATGGTGGGACCGTGGAGACAGAACATCCCACGGAAGCCACAGGTAGAGCATGGTGGGACCGTGGACACTGACAGCTTCAAAAGTCTGTGGCTCATGCGGGAAGCTGTCCATGCCCACGGTCCCAGCATATCTGTACATGTGATTACCACAGAAAGTGCTTTTTGTCAACTGTGCTAGCCGTCGCAACTTCTTTGGGAACCTTTTTGCATCCACAAATCCAACATGTCCCTACCTGTGGCTTCTACAGGAACTTCCATGTGTCCACAGGTCCAGCGTGTCCGTACCTGTGGCTTCTACAGGAACCTCTATGTGTCCACAGTTCCAGCGTGTCCGTACCTGTGGCTTCTACAGGAACCTCTATGTGTCCACAGGTCCAGCGTGTCCGTACCTGTGGCTTCCACTGAACCTCCATGTGTCCTCAGTTCCAGCGTGTCCCTACCTGTGGCTTCTACGGGAACCTCCATGTGTCCCCAGTCCCAGTGTGTCCCTACCTGTGGCTTCTACGGGAACCTCCATGTGTCCCCAGTCCCAGTGTGTCCCTACCTGTGGCTTCTACGGGAACCTCCATGTGTCCCCAGTCCCAGTGTGTCCCTACCTGTGGCTTCTACGGGAACCTCCATGTGTCCACAGTCCCAGCGTGTCCCTACCGGTGGCTTCTACAGGAACCTCCATGAGTCCACAGTACCAGCATGTCCTAGCTGTATTTTCAGCAGAATGTCTTCAGAGCCCCACATACCTCTCCATGTCAGTGCAGGAACTGAGAGGGGATCCAGACAATCTTGCTGCTCTTACTGAGCAGTATTTGGGATCGGGGCTGGGCGCAGTGAATTATGCTGAATATGCCACTGTCTATTTTGAAAACACCATACGGGACACATTGATCAGCACCCTCACATTGTCTGATTTCGGTTCAAAGCGCCAAGCAGTAGGTGGCGAGGGGGCTTTCTTATTTTCTGTTCCAGCTGGGCCAACACAAAGGCCTCATTTAAAGGGCCACCAGCCCTCCTTTTCAAATCAACCTGGCTGGGAGCCATCTGAAGCCTCACACTAAAATCCCAAAGCAATGGAAGAAAACAAAAGCACAGAGCTTATCACTTCACAAGTACTTAAGAGAAACTAATTTGTAGGCTGTTTTGTTCAACCCCTGTTTGTAAGAGACTATGGGGGTTATTCTAACTTTGGAGGAGGTGTTAATCCGTCCCAAAAGTGACGGAAAAGTGACGGATTTACCACCAGCCGTATTACGAGTCCATTATATCCTATGGAACTCGTAATACGGCTGGTGGTATATCCGTCACTTTACCGTCACTTTTGGGACGGATTAACACTCCTCCAAAGTTAGAATAACCCCCTATGTGTGCTCTGAAAGAATATAAGATATATATGTAATTACACTAATATCAATTTAGATGGCAATAATTATTTAAAAATGTAGAATGTGACATCATACTGCTTAGATCACGCATGCACGTTATACAGAGTCATTAAATCATACACATGTGCGAATCAATGTACAGGAAATGCTACAAAAGACAATGGGTTGCACAGTGATGGAGTCACACATGGGCCATACTAGTACGCATTATATGTGAAGAGTGCATGGGCTGTGCAAACACAAACTCGGGCTGTAGCATGCGATGCAGTGCTGGGTGTTGTCTGTACTAATTAGACCTTGTTACTACCCAAAGGAACCCCTTTGGCAATCTTAGAATACCGAAAGATTGCAACAACAAAAAACAACAAGCATGTGCAATGCAATGGGTCTCACATTTGCTCGAGTTACAGCTATTAGCATTGTACATTTCTAAATGGACTTTTCTTGCCACATAAATTGAAAATGAAAAGTAAAAAAGTTGACATAAGCGAGCCGATTCAAAGCGCCACGGCCGCCATGAGTGCGAAGGAGACACACAAAAGGAAAAAGAAGTTTGCTCTCAGTCAAACTTATCAGCAAAGATGCAATTATCCATGTAAAGGGGCGATGGCCAAAGCGGTAACAAAACCACCCCAGGGAGGGACGAATGTAAAGCATTTACCAATGAAGATAAAGGATTTTTGAAAGGCAAGCCCACGAACGAGTGATAGCAATGGGTGTGCGGTGGGCGTGGTTCGGAGCCCACTGATAGATTACAAGAGGCCACAGCGCTTGTGAGCTCACTTAAAAAGAGAAAAAAAAGCCTAAATTCTGAACCTACGCCTTGTAGTTTTCATGTATCTCCTTGGAGCCGTTACAGCTCACCCTGTTATATCAAGGCATTGCAACTTTTAAACTGCAAGTACCAAAAGAAGCACAACCCACTGAGTTAGCTACATAAAATACAGATCCGTGAGCTGCGTGTCACACCACGTGCCGCGCAGCAGGCACATTAATCCTTCGTGCTACAATATGATCCCTTCGTCAGATGTATTAAACAGCAGTTACTGCCCCTTCAGGTGCCTTATCCCACTTTGACATTTTAAACGGAGGCCTCTTCTCTTGTGAACAATTAAGCCAGAACAGATGCACCGAGACATATCCTCGCTGCTAACTTCTTTGGGTCAGTTTTTTAAAAACAAATGTACAGGTTGACGTCAGACTCTGCTTTTCATGACTCTGACCCCTGTGACTCCACCCCCTTCCATCTGCCACACCTTGAGCCCCAATGCATGCGTTCCCGGATTTTTATGTTTTTACAGTTCCGTACTGTCGGCGTTTTCCGCAGGAAGCTCTGTTTTTGTTGCTTGCACAGCACCAGCATGTCCCCCATCCTAGAAATATTCCCTTCTTTGTTTTCTGTCTCCACAGCTGCACTATGTCATTTCCGGTGGTTTCTAAAGCAAGTTTTCCTGGATTCCAGAACCCAACAAGTACATCATGAGGTTTCAGAAGGAAGGTGTCTTGTCACCATGGACACAGCAGGTCCCTCCCTGTAGCTTTGCAGGACATCTCTTTCTCAACAGTGCCAGCATGTCCCTCCCTGCAGCTTTGCAGGGCATCTCTCTCGCCACAGTGCCAGCATGTCCCTCCCTGCAGCTTTGCAGGGCATCTCTCTCTCCACAGTGCCAGCATGTCCCTCCCCCACAGTGCCAGCATGTCCTTCCCTGCGGTGTCTGAGGAAAACAGTCACTCGACACACCTCGACCAGGCCCCTCTCTGATCTGCATGTCTTCTTTGCAGAACACACCCCTCAGCTGATGAAGTGCCTGGATCAGCTCTCAGGGGTGGAGAGTGGGAGGGTCTTTCCTGTGGCGTGCAGGCTGGCCTAAATCTCATAGTGCCCCCCCCCCTTACCCAGCCCTGCCAAGTTTTCCAGGTCCATGTGTGATTCCAGTCCAGGTTTTTCCTTTGAATTCTGCGACTCGTAGTTGCATTTATTCCATTCTCAAACAGGACAACAAAGCCAAGGATTCAAAGGAAAAATCCTGGAGTGGAGCAGACCATGATGCACGGACCGGGGAGACTTGGCAGCGAAGCTTACCCCAGGGACCCCAACACTTCTCCTGGGCGATACATCAGCCATAAGGGCTCCCTTGTGTTTGATTCCGCTCGCCCGTGGCTTGTTGTGCGACGTCACAGTCGTCTAATGCGCCGCAGAGCTTATGGAAGCTCCAAGGCGCTGTATGAAGGGTGACGTGCATACAGCACTATACAGGCCACCGCGGCTGCAAGGTGCTACGCAAACACAAACTAGGAGAAATGTAACAGGCAGACACACTCTTGCAGCTTTCTCCCTTTGTGAAGCTTTTTAGCTTTTCTCTTTCTCCGTCTTTCCCAGATGTCTTTTGCTCGCAATGAATGCTTAAGACAGAAAAGACGTGCCCGTGCCCGCACCGGAAACCACCTGTTCAAATTAAGCACTGCTTACACCAGGATGACATCATCAGGTCAACGGATATGAGTGCGACGGTCACAGAGGGAAATAAGACCCCCCCCCCTACATGCCCCCGGTCTCGAGATCAGCTCCACACAGTGTTTACACTGCACGACTTTACAATTACCTGTGAACACCTCACACCGGCCCGGTCCCCACTCACTGTGGGAAGTGAAGTTACAAAACCACAGATCTCAAATCCTTCATGGCCGAACAGTAGGGCCTTTCTGTAGTGTGCAGTATAGCATGCCTAGCTAACTAGATCTTCGTGGGGAGGGGGGAGCGTTGGGATCTCCAGTATGTCCTCCCCCCTCCCTCGCCCTTTGGACCGACACATCTCAGCCCTTGCTCCGTCTGTCCCAAGATCAGTTTCCTGCGCCGGCTATGAGATCTGCCAGAGTCTCCTCTTGGCAGGAGGTTTGTAACCTGGGGGCCCCTGTTCTCTTCTCCAGGGAGGGGATCTTGTAACCTTGGGGCCCCTGTGGCCTTCTTACCTTGCAGAAGCAGATCCGGCCGCTCTCGGGGTTCTCGGACCTCCTCTGTCCCCACCGACCCCTCAGCTCCGGCTCCGCAGCTCCCTTCTTCTTCTTCGAGGAGAATATTTTCCTGTTTTGTGGTTTCAACCTCAGGGGGCGGGACCGGGGACAGCGGGCCAATGAGAAGCCCGGACTCCAAGGGGGCGTGTCCTCTGTGTGAACGTGAGAGCTCAGGGTGAGGGCTGATAGCAGGTGGTGGACGGACTGTGAGGAGAGGGAAGGGGTGGTCTCTTGAGGCAGGAGGGACTGTGAGGAGAGGCAGGGGTGGTCTCTTGAGTCTGGAGGGTGGAGGGACTGAGAAGAGAGGGAGGGGTGGTCTCTTGAACCAAGAGGGTGGAGGGACTGTGAGGAGAGGGAGGGTGGTCTCGAGTCAGGAGGGTGGAGGGACAGAGAGGAGAGGGAGGGGTGGTCTCTTGAGGCAGGAGGGTGGAGGGACAGAGAGGAGAGGGAGGGGTGGTCTCTTGAGACAGAAGGTCAGGGGACTGTGAGGAGAGGGAGGGGTGGTGTCTTGAGGCAGGAAGGTGTAGGGACAGAGAGGAGAGGGAGGGGTGGTCTCTTGAGGCAGGAGGGTGGAGGGACAGAGAGGAGAGGGAGGGGTGGTCTCTTGAGGCAGGAGGGTGGAGGGACAGAGAGGAGAGGGAGGGGTGGTCTCTTGAGTCAGGAGGGTGGAGGGACAGAGAGGAGAGGGAGGGGTGGTCTCTTGAGAGAGGACGATGGAGGGACAGAGAGGAGAGGGAGGGGTGGTCTCTTGAGACAGAAGGTCAGGGGACTGTGAGGAGAGTGAGGGGTGGTCTCTTGAGGCAGGAAGGTGGAGGGACAGAGAGGAGAGAGAGGGGTGGTCTCTTGAGGCAGGAGGGTGGAGGGACAGAGAGGAGAGTGAGGGGTGGTCTCTTGAGAGAGGACGATGGAGGGTCAGAGAGGAGAGGGAGGGGTGGTCTCTTGAGTCAGGAGGGTGGAGGGACAGAGAGGAGAGGGAGGGGTGGTCTCTTGAGAGACGACGATGGAGGGACAGAGAGGAGAGGGA
Organism: Pleurodeles waltl; assembly: GCF_031143425.1. Taxonomy (NCBI): domain Eukaryota; kingdom Metazoa; phylum Chordata; class Amphibia; order Caudata; family Salamandridae; genus Pleurodeles; species Pleurodeles waltl. The sequence continues at coordinate 697,961,196 of NC_090451.1, forward strand.
GGGGTGGTCTCTTGAGTCAGGAGGGTGGAGGGACAGAGAGGAGAGGGAGGGGTGGTCTCTTGAGGCAGGAGGGTGGAGGGACAGAGAGGAGAGGGAGGGGTGGTCTCTTGAGAGAGGACGATGGAGGGACAGAGAGGAGAGGGAGGGGTGGTCTCTTGAGGCAGGAGGGTGGAGGGACTGTGAGGAGAGGGAGGGGTGGTCTCTTGAACTAGGAGGGTGGAGGGACTGAGAGGAGAAAGAGGGGTGGTCTCCTGAGACAGGAGCGTGGAGGGACTCTGAGGAGAGGGAGGGGTGGTCTCTTGTGGCAGGAGGGTGGAGGGACTGTGAGGAGAGGGAGGGGTGGTCTCTTGAGACAGAAGGTCAGGGGACAGTGAGGAGAGGGAGAGGTGGTCTCTTGAGACAGAAGGTGAGGGGACTGTGAGGAGAGTGAGGGGTGGTCTCTTGAGGCAGGAAGGTGGAGGGACAGAGAGGAGAGGGAGGGGTGGTCTCTTGAGGCAGGAGGGTGGAGGGACAGAGAGGAGAGGGAGGGGTGGTCTCTTGAGGCAGGAGGGTGGAGGGACTGTGAGGAGAGGGGGGGTGGTCTCTTGAGAGAGGACGATGGAGGGACAGAGAGGAGAGGGAGGGGTGGTCTCTTGAGTCAGGAGGGTGGAGGGACAGAGAGGAGAGGGAGGGGTGGTCTCTTGAGGCAGGAGGGTGGAGGGACTGTGAGGAGAGGGAGGGGTGGTCTCTTGAGGCAGGAGGGTGGAGGGACTGTGAGGAGAGGGAGGGGTGGTCTCTTGAGGCAGGAGGG